>NW_024881517.1:1200000-1881015 GCF_019059575.1 Amphibalanus amphitrite
TGCCCTCCTCCATCGCCCAGTCGCCGGCCGACGCGGAGGCCACGCCCTCCGGGGTGGAGACCACGCCCACTGCGGCCTCCAGCAGCCGGGCGGCCGCCTACCTGGCGCAGAAGGTACGTACGGGTGAGGACTGGCGACACGGCTGGGGCTGCACTGTGATTGTGGAGTAACGGTCGGGTGATGTGTCAGATCTGTCGATATTGTACCGACAATGAATGCGTACATCTGGGTAAATGGCCTGAACTGTTGAAATCATGGTTATTATATCCTTGTGCTCTGACCAGGCTGACCTCTCGGTCTCTGTTCTGTTAGATATGCTCTGACCAAACCGACCTCGGTCCTCGTTCTGTGTAATAGGGCATGACCTCCACCCCGCTGAGCCGGGCCCGCCCGCGCACCCTGCAGCAGGCGGCGGAGTCGGAGGGGCCGGCAGAGGACTCTGTGCCCGGCCCGGCGCGCGGCTCCTCCGTACAGACCGTCAGCGGGCCGGCCGAGTCGCCCACCATCCGACCCCAGCAGCGGCCGCAGGTAACTATACTAACTGACTGACCCAGCAGCGGCCGCGGGTAACTAACGATCCAGCTGTAGCGGCTGTAGGTAACTAACTAATTAACGGCGGCCGAGTCGCCCACCATCCGGCCCCAGCAGCTATACTGACTAACCCAGCAGCGGCCGCAGGTAACTATACTGACTAACCCAGCAGCGGCCGCAGGTAACTATACTGACTAACCCAGCAGCGGCCGCAGGTAACTATACTGACTAACCCAGCAGCGGCCGCAGGGTAACTAACGGAGCCGGCCAGCGACGGCAAGTAACTGCCCTAACGTTACCGGCCTTTGTGTGCGACCTAGATGCAACACTGATATTCGGAGAGACGGCTAGTAACAATTTGAAGTTTTTTCTTCTTCAAATTGTGCTCGATTTTATGCTCGAATAGCTGTAAATCAAATTCGCCTTTCTGGTTGACTATAGGTGGTCGCTTCTGTTATGTTTCTTATGCCGTCTAAATGGATTGTTTGCTTCATAATTGTGCACGTAACTCGTCAGACGATCCACCTTCATTTCCGCTGTCGAGGCACGTATATCTACCCACCCATTTGCGCGCCTGCACCAACCCTCCTGTGTTTGTCCGGCAGTCGGGCGAGCGGCCGTCGGCTCCGGATCCGTCCTCTGGCCACTCTCCGACCACCACATACATCACAGCGGTGGCCTACTGCTGCCTGGTGGTGGTCGTCTGGCAACGCATCTGGCTTCTCTCTATGCTGCCCATCGTTATCGTCTACTACTTCTTCAAACGCATCGGTAAGCCGAGCGAGTCAGCGACTCTGGGTGCGGTCAGGACAGGGCAGTGTCGGGGACCATCTTCGCCGTGATGATGATTTGGGATAAGGGGCCATAACTGCAGCAGAGTCTTGTGATATCAATGGCGGCCAATGGACAGTTTCTCGTCCTTTTGCCGGTCGAAATTAAGGACAATACAAGCCAATTACAATTTTGCCTCTTCCGTAACACAATTCTGAATAATGCTGTGGGGAATGGTTGAAAGGAGAGGAGCCTGCCCCCTCGCTGTTAATGACTTCAATTTACTCCGTCTGTCCTGAAGCGTGTGTGAGGTATTCACTCCCTCCATTGTGTTCCTGCGTTCAGTGATCAACTTCTGGCAGTCTGGCGGCCGGGACTCTCTGATCACCGCCCTGCAGCCGGCGCTGGCCTGGCTCCAGGAGCGCCGCGAGGGCATCATGCCGCTGCCCGTCAGAGGTGTCTGGAAGGTGAGCGGCACGCGGACGGGCACAGACGGTCCACCTCTGCTGACTGGTGGGAGGAGATGTGTCGGTTATTCAGCCACTAGTCTGGATTTACCGTTGAGAGTGCGGGGGGGGGGGGGGGGTGAGCATAGTTTTTGCATGTGACAGACAGCGCATCCTTTCCGCATCTATCCTTTGAGCATAGTGGTTAAGCTCTATCATCATCCATCGCAATGGGCTGACTTTGTGCTGGGCATCTCTGTGTAAATCACCTGACTCATTTGTCTCAGTGTGGCGGCTCACCTGAAGTCCTGCTCATGCTGACCCACACCCATCTGCCCCGTAAGCAGCTGATTCTGCGCGGCAACGGCCACGTGATCGCCGGCGTGCAGGGCTCCGTGGACGCCGTTGTCACCGTGCTGGTCATGCTCGGCGCGCTCTTCTTCGTCTCCTTCGCCGCCGTATTCGCTGCCGTTCAGGTTTGTTTGTATGTGTATGCCTGTCTGTCTCTAGTTTGTCGCCAAGTGATCAGTGCTCTTCAATCGCGAGCAGTCGAGCACTAAGTATTGTGTGCTTCAGCAGGAAGACCATGGCTGGCTGCTTTCACAATATGCTTCGTAGAAATATCCATATTTTTATTTGATTTGCAAGGTATTTTCCGTTTTGCGTACCTCTGCGTGTCTGCTGACTGCCGACCCTCCCCGCCCAGATATACGGCGAGACGGTGCACATGATCGAGATGGCCGGCAGCGTGTTCAACCAGACGGTGCTGGCCAACCCCGACCTGCAGGCCATGATGCCGGCCAACATGAGCACCATGGTCGAACAGATGATCGACAACGGGTACCTCTACGGCAAGGACTACATCTCCAAACTGGTGCGTGCGTGGAAGATGGAGTCACTCACTCACGTCTCGATATTCCCTGCAGCTCTTTCCAATTTTGTGATGTGACCCGCTCCCATCCCACAGGTGTGTAACCCCTGACTCGCACCCCTCTCCTTCCCTCAGGTGCGTGACCTGACTGAGTGACACCCCACCCCTCCCACAGGTGCGTGACCTGACGAAGGGCGCCGGCGCGCAGAGCCAGGAGCAGCTGGAGCGCGAGACGGTCGAGCTGTGGACGCGGCTGTACCAGGCCTGGGTGAGCTCTGTGGTGGCTGCGCCGGCCGTCGGGCCCGTGGTCGACGGCACCGGTCTGGCCTATGCCTGGCAGACCTGGCTGGAGAAGGTGCAGAGCTACCCCGACCTGCTCACCGTCGACGCGGTGAAGGTGAGACGGACGGATTAATGGACTGACGTCGGTGCCGTCGGTACAGATGCTGGTAGGGGAGGGAATGGAGGGGAGGGGATGCGTGTGGGGACTCTCGGTCTGCTGAGAGGATGGGTGTGTTTTGTTTGGTGAATGAATGAATGAATGAATGAATGAATGAATGAATGAATGAATGAATGAATGAATGAATGAATGAATGAATGAATGAATGAATGAATGAATGAATGAATGAGCGAACGAACGAACGAACGAACGAACGAACGAACGATAAAATGAATGAATGCCGAAAGTCCATCCCTCCCTTCAATGGACTAGCCGATTTCCTTGTGCCTCCGCCCCGCCCGCCCCTTTGTAACTGAATCCGTGCGTGTTTATGACGTCCCGTCACTGACCTCGGCGTCTCTCCGCAGGCGGCCGTTCAGGACAACCTGGACACGGTGCTGTCGGTGCTGGACTCGTCGTGGGTCATCCTGCGCTCCAACGTCACCATGCTGGTGTCGGTGGTCACCCAGCTGATCTCGGTGCTGCTCGGAGGCGGGTTCGCCGTGCTCAACTCGCTGCTCAATCTGGTGAGTTCAGTCATGGGGCGAACTCAGTAGAAGAGGCGTAACTCACTGATCGGTGACGGTTTCGCAGTGCTCAATCCTGGTGGGCTCAGCTGTAGGACCATAGCTTGGCATGAGTGATGACGCCTCACATGCTTTAATTGCCAGAGCGGTTTGTCAGTGACGACCGCTCCCACCCTACTCTGGCTGCTGTCTGTGCCCGGTTGGCGTGTGTCGCGCCCTGACGCTGGCTCTCCCCGTTTCCAGATCGTGTTCATGACGGCTCTGTTTTACCTGCTGAGCTCCAGCGGCCAGCTGTACAAACCCGTGGAGCTGATAACCAAACTGGGTCCGGTCAGCCGGGGTAGCAGCAGGTGGGTGATAATCGACAGCCTCGGCAGGACTCGGCGGTCAGAGAAGGAGCTGTGGGACAGACTTCCAACCCTTCATCTACTGTGGTGGATTACTGTCTTGTGAAATCACTCTATGCCTGAGATAAGTCAAGTTGGCTCCGAATCTTACAAGAGCCGCAATATATCTACAATTTCAAGGTGATATGCTGTCTATCTCTATATCTAATTCTAAACACTCGTTCTCATATTGAATTACTCCCTACGTCCCGTGCGCCAGGTTCGTGATGGCCGTGGATGAGGCGGTCAGCAGTGTGTTCGTGGCCTCCTTCAAGATGGCCGTCTTCTACCTGCTCTGGACGTGGCTGGTGCACTCTGTGTTTGCCGTCAAATTTGTCTACCTGCCGTCAGGTGAAGAGGAGGGCCAGTCGGGGCTTGGTACTGTAGTTAGTCACGCAGTATGAATGTATCGGTAATGCATGCTCCCAAACGTTACCTTATATTGGACTGGGATGTAGCATCGTTACGCTTCAATTTAGTGCTCCTAGTGAGTCTCGCTACTCCTGCGAATGATAAACATCGTATTCCCAGCCGTTTCCGTTGTCTCTCGGACATGGCCAGTTGCCTACAATCGGCGTGATGGCAGATCGTGTGGCCCTGCCCGTGTTCTCCGCAGTGGTAGTGAGGTGTCTTAGTTCAGCCTATCCCATCATTCTGACCCCCCCCCCCCCTCCCCCTTCCTGGCAGTGGTGGCTGCCGTGCTGGGCGCGGTGCCGTTCCTGGGCAGCTACTGGGCCGCCCTGCCGGCCGTCCTCGAGCTCTGGCTGGTCCACTCACAGCCGCTAACAGCGCTGCTCTTCTTCGCCGCCCAGCTGGCGCCCATTCTGTTCGTCGATACCGCCATCTACAGCGAGGTCAAGGGGTAAGCCGCGCGTGGGGAAAGGGAGAGGAAAGAGATGTCTACAGAGAGGTCAAGGTTCAACGCATTTTTAACTCAGTCCTTTTTAGGGAGTTGCACATTTTTGTTGGCGATATTCCATGTGCTACATTGTATTTAAACAGTCTGACCCATGGACCATGAGTGACTATTACTCTGACAGAGACCAACCGTACCCGACCGCTCTAGTGACCCCTGACTCTTGCTCTGCCAGCGGTCACCCGTACCTGACTTGTCTGGCGCCGGGGCGATATTCTGACCTTTGACCTTGACTCTGCCAGCGGTCACCCGTACCTGACGGGTCTGGCGATCGCCGGCGGTATCTTCTGGCTGGGTATCGAGGGCGCCATCTTCGGCCCGGTGCTGCTCTGCTGCCTACTGGTGGCCGTCAACATGTACTCAAGCCTGGTCAACACGCCCGACCAGGAGAGCAAGCTGTTCGCCGGACGGCTCAAAAGGTCAGTCCCCGGCAGGGGGTTCCGGCCTGTCTGCATATCTGTGTGATTGGGGGGGGGGGAGGGGGGCGGGCACCCTCGTCAGTACCTCTTTCAGCGCAGCCGGTGATCCCTGCGCCCGAACCGAGGGTGGAATGTGAGGGCTTTAGTATTTATCCGTGCCATAAGCAGTGGTGGGATGTTCCGCCACCACTCCCTTTCGTGACCCGTCATTGTCACCAGCAGTCGCCACCGGTCATACACCAGCAGGGAGGGGGGGGGGGTCTGCAAAGGATCTTAGCTGCTCAGCCTGCAGGCATATTGTAATTATTGACTTGCATGCAACTGTGAAACAGATTCGTATGTTTTTGTGGTACGGGTCGCAAGCATTACCTAAGCTGACATGCGTCAATAATTCTTGTCATCATGTTTTGTTTTGCTCATAAAACCATAAGTTATCTTTTCCTGATGACAGATCACAGAAGTAATATCAGCTTTTGCTCTTGCCTTTTGTCACAGCCCGCTCTGCATGTCTGGGGCCCTATATTTGACTTTATAATTATTGGAACTATTCAGATGGCTGCAGCTGCATCCGGTCGTTTTTTACATTGCTCTTAGCCCTCGAGCATTAGGCAGTTAGTGCCGTCCGAAATTTCGCGGAGCTGGTTACGAATTACAGCCTCGCGGCAGAATACACCTGCTCCCATCCGTTAGTAGAATCGGTCTTGACTGTCACTTTGATGTTCCTCTGACGCGGGCGTCGCGTTTGTCTCCAAAGTGACTTTCCGTTCGGATACGAGCAGCATTGGTGAGCGACTCTAACGCTGAGCTTCGGTAGCATGGCATGAGGCACTGACCGGCACATTTGGTAACCTTTATTTAAGGATGGGCACCATTTGCTGATTGTGGCTGCTGCAGTGTGCCTGCTCGATCAGCTGACCAGTAAGTCGGACCGGCCTGCCCGTGCTGCTGTTTTGTACGCACACTGTATTCACGCTGATTTTCTGTTCATTCCGTTGCTGCTTATTGGTTGTAGGTAATGCAAAGCCTTGCTGTAATTAGCGATGCTTCAGCGCATGGTCTAGTCTGTCGATTTTAACAATGGCAAGATAGTGTACTCTATTCAATGAAAATTCAAACTAAAAACTCACAAGTATTTGGGTCCTGCACGCCGTGCCATTGCTTTTCATTTTTTTTTTTTTGTCTGTTCTCAGTTCTCTGCCACACTGATGCTGATGTCCGTTTCGCAGGACGAGTAACTGAATGTGACTACCTCCGGAGCGTCGAGTCCGAGCTGGAGGGTCCATCAGAGTCACTCTGAAGGTGGGGTGGCACCTCTGCGACTGTCCCCGGTCCGGGGTCACCACCCGTACCTAACCACGGCCAGGGTGGCTGTCTGTGCAGCGTAGTCGCTCCAGCCGCTGCTCCTGTGCTGCGGGACTCGGATCGTGGACGTTCATCGGTGACCTAAGTTTCCCGTCTCCGCCTTCGAGGGCTTAACCTTCTCCCAAGTTGTGGCTGTGCTCTACGCTTCGCGACTCTGCGCTTCGTTTCTGTGTGTCTGTGGCTCCAAATGGACTGCGATATTAGACAGTGGCAGGACACTGCGGTATGCACGCTGCACTTCACAGTCTGTTGTGATAGACACTGGGGTTGGTATTTTTAACTGCACGGAGTGGATGAATTGTAAGCGTCCTTGTCTTGTTTATGTTAAGCGTGTTTTAGTTATCGCACTTAGAACCCTAGTGTTCACGTGATGTGCATCAAACTTACAGGTCACCTTGCATAATGTTTTCTGTTGGAAAGGAAAAAGACATTTGGATAGATCCTGAAATACGTTCTTTGTTATGCAGACTAGCCGATAAGTTTGTCCGTGTTTTCATTGTCACAATTATCCAATGCCCCTGGAAGCGGTGTAGTAGGGATGCTGCCAGATGCTTCAAATCGTTTTCTTCGGTTGGTACTTTGCAGCACTTGATTTAGTACAATTATCATTATTCAGTATCTTTCAGCACAAAATATGACCGAGGGTTCGCGTGCAATGTATTTGTCGCGGCGCATACTTCGAAGCCTACTAAGTGACTCGACGTTTGCGTCAAACAGTTGTTGTTTTGCTTCGCTCGCACACTTTGCAATGGTAGCAGATGCATGGAAACTAGTTTTCATGCGAACTAGCAAGTATGATTTATGCTTCGTTATAATCGTTGGTTTTTGCTTAGCCCAGCTAGCGCTGCTACGTTGACTTATTTAACATGTGCACTGTGAACTATGTATGTTGTAAGCGAATCTTCCTGCTAATGTTAGCGCGTATGACTTGGTCATTGTCCGCTCTAATGTGCCCTCGCCCGGCCGCCTCTACCGGCCCCCGTACCGCTGTCTGTTTACCACTCGGCCGGTCGCCCGTGTGCCGTCCCCGCCGGTACGGACGCTGCAGGCCGCCCCGTGCCGCGCCGACACCGGCTATATTTGGTCACAGGCGGCGACTGAGACACGCCACCGGCTCAGCACACCCACAGCCGGCCAACCCTTCCTCCCTTCCCTGGTATACGCCCGTGGGCTGCGGAGGCCGTTTAGGGCGTTTTCGAGGTAACCTGAGTGTGCACTTCAGTCATGTGATCGCGGGTGAAAATTAAATCGTCGCTGGTAGTTTTAAGTGCACTGTGTGGGTAAATGAGGAGTGTGCCTTGCCGCCTAGTCTTGTTAAATAGTGAGGGTGTTGATCTGTTTATGATGAAGTAATGGAGTTGTGTTGAAATCAAATGAACGCTGCTAGGTGAATCTATCCCAGTGACAATTTTCTGCTAACTTCACCCACTGTCTAGGCTGACCGTGACCTGACTGCCATTTCGCCAACCTGGCATGACTCAGCGCCTCCCCCTCCGATCTTGTGATACCGGGCGTCGGACGTCCTCTGCGCCTTTGAGGCCACACCGGTCACACCGGCGCGGCAGCTGTGGGGTGGCCGGTGTACCCGGACCTGTTCGCTCCATACGGCGTGGGCGCCCTCAACCCGTGCCGCCTGCGCCAGGGTCGGGCCGCCTTCGTCACACCTACTGCGCGCCGGGCAGGCAGCGTCGGCCCGACTATGGATTGTTATCGCGTCTCAGTGACTACTGAATACAAAGGACAATTCACTGAATGCCGACTTTTGTGTGGGCGAGAGCGAGCCGGCAGGGCAAGGATTCTAAATGTGGACAGGCCGGCCTTTTGCCTTTCTACAAGGAAGACAGGCTTTTAGTACAGTAAAGATAATAATACTGATTCTAACTTAACACAAAGAGACGTAGCCCATTATTCGCCGTATCTACTTAAAATGTCTACTTCTCAGAGGCTCCCCACATCATAATGTTTTCCCTCATCAGTCACGTATCGCGCTCTTCCCTGCATGCATGATGCTGTGGTCGCTCGGGTGTATTTTACTTTGGTTCGGAGTCTTCGTTTTGTGATCAACTAGCCCAAGCGTCCTTTGTACTATTTTATCCGCGTCGCTTGCTGTCCATTCGTTCGAACGCTCAGCTCCAACACACAGCACATAAATGCAGATTCAATGTATTTGAGTTCGTTCCGGAAGACTATCTAGACTAACAAAAGACGGACGGCGGCTGGTTACGAGCCGCTGTCCGGTTCACGAAAGTCACGACAAAGCTCGCTGCTCGTCAGCACGCTTAGTACTCATCTCCCTCGTCACCCTCGGCCTCGGCCGAGTCGATGCCGACCTCCTCGTAGTCCTTCTCCAGCGCGGCCAGATCCTCGCGCGCCTCGGAGAACTCGCCCTCCTCCATGCCCTCGCCGACGTACCAGTGCACGAAGGCGCGCTTGGCGTACATCAGGTCGAACTTGTGGTCCAGGCGGGCCCAGGCCTCGGCGATGGCGGTGGTGTTGGACAGCATGCAGACGGCGCGGGAGACCTTGGCCAGGTCGCCGCCGGGCACCACGGTCGGCGGCTGGTAGTTTATGCCCACCTTGAAGCCGGTCGGACACCAGTCGACGAACTGGATGCTGCGCTTGGTCTTGATGGCCGCGATGGCGGCATTGACGTCCTTGGGGACGACATCACCGCGGTACAGCATGCAGCAGGCCATGTACTTGCCGTGGCGCGGGTCGCACTTGACCATCTGGTTGGCCGGCTCGAAGCAGGCGTTGGTGATCTCGGAGACCGAGAGCTGCTCGTGGTAGGCCTTCTCCGCCGAAATGACCGGAGCGTAGGTGACCAGCGGGAAGTGGATACGCGGGTACGGCACCAGGTTGGTCTGGAACTCGGTCAGGTCCACGTTCAGGGCGCCGTCGAAGCGCAGCGAGGCCGTAATGGAGGAGACGATCTGGCCGATCAGACGGTTCAGGTTGGCGTAGGACGGACGCTCGATGTCCAGGTTGCGGCGGCAGATGTCGTAGATGGCCTCGTTGTCGACCATGAAGGCGCAGTCCGAGTGCTCCAGGGTGGTGTGGGTGGTCAGGATGGAGTTGTACGGCTCCACCACGGCCGTGGCCACCTGCGGCGCCGGGTAGATGGCGAACTCCAGCTTCGACTTCTTGCCGTAGTCGACGCTGAGACGCTCCATCAGCAGCGAGGTGAAGCCGGAGCCGGTGCCGCCGCCGAACGAGTGGAAGATCAGGAAGCCCTGCAGGCCGGTGCACTGGTCGGCCAGCTTCCTGATGCGGTCCAGCACCAGGTCGACCACCTCCTTGCCGATGGTGTAGTGGCCGCGGGCGTAGTTGTTGGCGGCATCCTCCTTGCCGGAGATGAGCTGCTCCGGGTGGAAGAGCTGGCGGTAGGCGCCCGTGCGCACCTCGTCCACCACAGACGGCTCCAGGTCGACGAACACGGCGCGCGGCACGTGCTTGCCGGCACCGGTCTCCGAGAAAAAGGTGGAGAAGGAGTCGTCGCTGGCGCCCATGGACTTGTCCGAGGGGATGGTGCCATCCGGCTGGATGCCGTGCTCCAGGCAGTAGAGCTCCCAGCAGGCGTTGCCCATCTGGACACCGGCCTGACCCACATGGATGGAGATGCACTCACGCTGAAATGAGAGAAGACGGTCAGTTGAATGTACGGCCTCGTTGCGGCTAGTGCTGGAATACATGGCAATAATGTAATATTATTTTCCGCTAAGTGGATTTAATTGAAAAATTGCAATTTCAGGATCCCGAAGCTTTGATCTCATCTTGATCATGAAATCATATGAATAAGAAACGCATTTTTTCCAAAATCCCGCAGGCCTTCATCACCCACATCAGCGTGCATATATTGTTATTGCAGATTGAACAACCATCCATTCATAGAAAAGCTGACGCGGCCTGGCCTTTGTTGGTCTATCCAGACGGCCCTCCCCGCCCCCCCCCCCCCCGCAGCTGATCTCATTCCTAACGATCCCGTTCAGTTGCCGAGCGGCAGCAGCGCCCCTGGCGGTCACCAGGGGAGACCACGTGCCCAGCAGCCGCCGCTCTCCCCTCCCCTCCATCCCTCCCCTCTGTGAGCTCCGGCATCCGGGTCGGAGGTTCGCCCCGGCCCAGGCAGGTGGCGCGCTCTACATCCGCTGCGGCGGCCCAGAGCACGAGGGCCCGCTAGCGGCCATCTTGGACCGCAGGGTACCTACAGCGGGGCCGGTGTGGGGCTACTCTTGCTAACAGTTATAATCATACTGGCCCAAATATATTTCGATTTAGTCATACAGCCTCGCTATTAGAAATACCCACGTACAAAACGAGTAAATGGGTCAATCACCATGGTTTGGGATCGACGTGCCAGTGCTGAATGAAGGGAGCCCGACCGCCCGGCTTTAGACTTGATACGAAAGAGGACTATCAAGACAGAAAAAGAACAAAACACTTTATCCCACTTCCAGTACTTAAGATATTCACTGAACGCGCAGCCTCAAATGTTCCGAACACCGGATTGAAGGAAGGCATTCAAACTCAGTCTGAATCCACCGGTCTGATT
Source organism: Amphibalanus amphitrite (assembly GCF_019059575.1). NCBI lineage: Eukaryota > Metazoa > Arthropoda > Thecostraca > Balanomorpha > Balanidae > Amphibalanus > Amphibalanus amphitrite. The sequence goes on from NW_024881517.1 coordinate 1,211,218, forward strand.
GAGTTCGATCGAACCGTTGGCTTGATTGAACTCAATCAAGCCAACGGTTTCAGTAATATCAAAAATCACTTTCTAGCCTATTGCAGTCGGTCAATTTATCAAAAAGCAATTGAAAATCGGACTTACCATGATGAATATCTGAGATCCGTTGGCTGTCAAAGAAAGGTAGACCCAGGCCGTGTGACGAAGCCTTCCGATCTACGCTTCCGCGAGACAGCAGTTCGAAAATGACCCGTTGGGCGCGGCCCGCTGCTACTTGTAGCCTCGCATGTCCCTCGGTCCCTGATTGGTCCAGCCGCCGCCGACGGGGCCGCGTCACGCGCGCGCGCGCGGGCGGCGGTGCCCCTCCCCTCCCCTTCCCCTCCGACTGACGCGCGGGGCAGCCGGCAGGGGAGGTCAGCCGGGGGTTCGGCCACATGCTGGATGAACCATTAGAATAAGAGGTTTGGGACTCAACATTTCACATACAATCATAGATTATGTGAAGGTTCATTAGCATCGGCATGAAATGGTTAGGAATGGCCGGAATGTCCCAGGCATACCAAACAGAAAACGGGGGTTCGGGCAACGGGCGGGTCATCACCGCTTCCTACCAGCTCCAACACCGTATAAGGCCAGTATCTATGACCGTGATAAGGCCTGAGGCTTCCAGTTGTATTGTATTGTATTGTATTGTATTTATACTGGAAACTCTCCACAAGTGGCTATTACGAGCCCAGTTAACATGGCGATGCATTGACAGCACAACATACGTTTGCAAACACACATACATGTAATGAAAGTAACACAGTTGAAAACAAGCAGATAAGGAGGGTATTTGTCACTGTTCCAGCCTGGTCATGAGCTGGCGACGTGACGTGGAAAGTGTAGTCACACGCGAAAGTTTATTCCATGACACGGCGGCTCGGTAAGGAAAAAGTCGCCGCGCGGTCGTCAGCTGGAGGCGAGGGGGCGCGAGTACCGCAGCGCCGGCGGCGGTGGCTCGCGTTCGACGCGAACACACTGTTTGGCGAGGGCGCGCCATGGCTTTGAGCGGCTGGGGGGCTGCGGGGTCATGTAAGGCGCGGTAGATGTTTATCGCGTCGCGACGCATCACTAGCGTGTCGATATCGGGCCACCCAAGCGTCGCGAGGGCGGGGGATATATGGTCGCCTCGGCGTAAACCAGATACCAGTCGGGCGGCAAAATTTATGACCTTCTGCAGTCGGTTCAGGCGGGTGCGTGTCGCCCCACCCCATACTGACAAGCAATACTGAAGGTGAGGGAGGACGTGGGTCTGTACAAGAATTTTGAGGATGTCATTTGAGAGGTGAGATCGGATTTTGAAAAGAGATATGATTATTGCGTTGGTACGCCGGGCGACTGAGGATATGTGGCGCTCCCAGGTGAGGGTCTGATCGAATTCAACGCCCAGGATTTTTAGATGTTTTTGTGGCCGGATTTCTTCGTTATTTATCCGAATCGTGAAGGATGATGCTTTTTCAACTGCATTTACTGTGCCAATGATAATGAAAGAAGTTTTGCTTGCGTTCATTTTCAGACTGTTTCTACTAAACCATTGCTGAAGACATTCAACGTTATTTTCGGCTCGATACCTCAGCGCTTGGAGTTCGTCAGGATTGTTTGGTGCTGAGTCTAGGATTTGGGTATCATCTGCGTAGGATACTAGTCTACCATGGGGCAGGAGAGATGGTAGGTCGTTGATAAAGATGAGGAAGAGGATGGGACCGATTATAGAGCCTTGGGGGACTCCATGTGAGAGAGGAAGAGCCGCTGAGGATCCTCCACGGACAAGTTGGGAGCGACCGGACAGGTAGCTGCTGAACCAGCTGGATGATACACCGTACCACTCTAACTTGTCCAGCAGTATCGGGTGGTCGACGCTGTCGAAGGCCTTGCTCAAGTCGATCGATGTTAGTGACACAAGGTGACCGACATCAATCTTTTCAGCTGTCCATCCGACAATGTCGAGGAGGGCATCTTCCGTAGAGTGTGATGGGCGATAAGCGTATTGGGAGGGTGAGAGGATGTGGTTTGTGATAAGGTAGGAACTGAGTTGGGAGCATACCACTTTTTCAAGGATCTTTGATAAGGCTGGAAGAATTGATATTGGGCGGTAGTTGCTAGGGTCGTTGAGATCTCCTGATTTGTGGATGGGAGTGACGACGGCGACCTTCCAGTTATAACCGGATTGAGCCCCTCTCGCGCGCCCTTCCAGGGTATGTTGAGTGAAGGGTAGGACGAACTTTGGTAGGAATTTCTAGTATAACTACTAGAAAACCTACTATATGTGGTCAGAGGGGTGTTCACGGGCACCGCACACTGCTGCGTGCGGTGTGTGCGGTGCGTCCAGCAGGCGTGGGGGTAGGGGATGGGTAGGCGGTTCTGACGTCACGGCTGCGTGCGGTGGACGGTCCGCTGTGGCCAGTCCCGACCGGCCACAGCGATCGCTGCGTGCGGTGACGGAAGGCTGACGTAGGGACGCAGTGGGCGGAGCTTCGAGGCTGTGTGCGGTCCGACCGCACACAGGGCCCGTGAACAGCCCTCGGGACTAGCAAAAAGTTAGTTGAAACTAGAATATGGTAGCGCTTATGGTTGGCAGTCATGACGCGCATGTCACATTCATTTCTTAAATTTCTTAATTAACAGGTTTTAGGGGCCGATTAGTGGGCAGATACATTCAATTAGCTATTAATAATTGATAATGCAAACAAACATTCAAGAATCTACATCATTCAATTCTAGCCAAAATCACGCGGCGCTCCCAGGATTCAAACTCACGACCCTCGGATCCGTAGCCCGATATGCTACCGACTGCGCTACCGAGGATCGCGCGTCGACGATCGGAGAGGCGGATCGCGGGTGCTGGCGTGCAGAGAAATCTTTACCCTCTACGCCGTAGAAGATCGGCTGGGTTTCGTGAAAAATGGTAGAGGAATTGTCGAAAGAAAATTCATCGATCTATCATTTGAGACTAAGAACCATTGATTCCTTCAAAGGTTGACCGAGATATCGCTCGCCGAAAACAGGCCATTTAACATGTAAACCCTATGGGCTGGTAGGAAATGTACGCCGTGGAGCAGCAGTGCTACCAACTAACTTCGGCGGGGGCCGCGCCCTTCAGTCTCAGATTGGAAAGGAATAGTGGTAGTTTGGTACCCTTTCGACATTCAGTGTTAGGTAGGTACTATAAATACGGCTTTGTTGGAAAGCATGCAGTGAGCGCCTGAATACGGACAATGGAAAGCGATGATTTCTGTTTTATTCAAAGAAACTTTTTGGAAAGAATACACCCTCACCCGACGCCCCGAAGCGGACAGCGATGCTTGCTTTCTGGCCTTTCTGGAATCGCCTATCCCGACCCAAGAGCGTCCAGCTATTTCTTCTTTCTGGAATTGTCAATTTTCCAATAGCGGTTCCATTTCCAGCACCATATGCTATTGAAAAATGGCGACATTATTGAATGGCCCCATGTAAAACGGCACCTATGGATTATTATGCCTCGCCCGTGGTAGGGTAGTGTGGGGTAATTTGAACATATTTTTACATCTTCTCCGCTGTACCAAATTCCAGCTTAACCCTGGATGAAGAAAAACTGCTTCAGTAGCGCAAGTGTCACTTGCTTTCACCATGCAAGCCTCATTTTTGGACGAGCCGAGCATGCCTTGAAAAGCATAGCCTCACTTCTCCACCAAGTCACGGTGTGTTCAAATGGCCCGGCCCCACCGTGGGGTAATTTGAACATACTGCCTTTACCTGTCATAAAAACGATAGTCTCGCCAACGCCGATGTTGTTTGACCCATAGACAAATAGGCAGAACAATTCTAAACATACCTTCACTTGAAAAATCAACACAACAACAAAAATAACAGTTGCAGAGTATCAATATCTGCACGCTGCACACCGGTCAGTTGACAGAATTCGCCTGTCTTCAATTAATAGAACGTCTATCATTTTTGTTCGATAAAAACTCTCCCATCCTTACTGCATCTGTTATAGTGGTGCCAATCGAAACCTGGACATTTGGAATTCTGATTTTGTCCAATGTCCAATTCGGAATTGGTAGGACAAAGGTAGCAGACTGGACAACATTGGACGATGGCTTGCTACACTTCAGCGCTTTTTATAAAGTAATCGTGCATAGCATTGATTGGCGAATGGAAAGCTTGTTAAGCTCTCAAGTCTCAATAATGAACACTTTTCGGCTGGTAAAAGTACATTATAAGCGATTTAAATGACAGTTTTGACTTTTGAGTGTTTATTAATGCGTAATTTTCAGACATATTTGGACAAATGGCTGACTTTAACATTTTTGAACGGAAATCAACAAAAATGCCGGACATTAGACGGATATTAGACGTGAATTTTATAAAACTGGCATCACTCATCTGCTACTGCTTTGGGTCGAAAATATTGGCAAAAAAAAAAAAACTGGGAGCGTTGTTTTTTCGGAGCTATCCCTGTCTTCATTGAAATTCCCACACTATGTTCAAATTACCCCACGCTAAAAGTTATTTTCCCATATTTTGAAAACAGGTTTCAAAAACAAATTTCTTTGATTGAAGGCACTGATTAGGTCATTGTACAACAAAAGCCGTTGCGTATTAGGCGCTAGCAATGCAAGATTTTGCGCTGCAATGAAGTTGCAATGACGTGTTTTTAGGCGTTTTTACTTGCGAAAAGGATTTTTTACAGTGTGCGTCAGCATCTTCATTCCAATGAAGTTTAAACCCCGTTCATATGATAGCCCTTTTAGTTACGACTAGGGTGACCCGCGTGCTCCGCAATGCGAGGAAGGGTAATTTTTGGCCCGTGGGTGTTGGGTTGGGCCTGTGTCGATTTGATGGGTACCCATTTCGTTCGATCGCTTTTTGACGGTCAAGCATTTTGTCATGAAACAAAAAAGATACATCGCATCGAGGTGCCCGTGTCGTATTATCATGCGTTCTACTTAAGAATGATTCGAAAAGTGGCGTGAAGTCTTTTCAGGGCCATCGATGAATTTCGCTAAAAATGGCAATGTAATGGTTTGGAACATTTACATTTTTAAGAATACTGTTGCTCATCATGCAAAAATGAAGACTGAACCTTGGACAGAATTGAGTGCTCTTTCCAACGGTGCCATTTTTAATTGCCAGAGATATCAGATCATGGAGCAAAACCATTTTGATAAAAGAAGTGGTACAAAATTGACAAACACCATTTTCTCCCGTGATTTGTACCACCTTGGCGTCGATCAATTAGCTATTCACAATTTTCCCATGAGAGGCGGTACATTTCTCTTGCCAACAGGCGTTGTTTCAACTCGCTCTGTTTAACGGTCACCTAAAAATAAAATCAATTCCAAAATCCGTCAAAAACCACATTTTTTCAACAAAAGTGCCCTCACGGGTGAACGTGGCACTTGCCATCCTCTGCATCGTACACCATTCGACAGCCCGCTCAATTATCTACACGATGCTGTTTTCCCCGTGCCGATCGGACCCCTGGTCACCAAGATATTGCACGGGGACCGGACCCGTGTCGGGCAAATTTGGCCGTTTTCGCCCGATTTCGCACGCCGATTTATACATGTAAAGTCTATGACGCGAATTTGCACTTTTTGGGCCCGCGCCACGCGCTCCCTATCAATCCGGTCGAGCTGAGACCCCTCGAAGGCACGTCGCGCATCCTTGATCTATGAGTTGTGCAAATTTCACCGCGCTAGATGCAACGGTCTGGCCTATAGTCCACGCAAAGCACCACCAAGTCGGGACCTCGGTAACGGACAGACGCACCCTCCTCAAATAGTAATATAGACAAGCGGCTGCGCCACTTGCTTCGCGGCGTAGCCATAAAATACGCAGCAGCCAGTTTGCTTTCGAATGGTGTTTGATTCATACCGATGAGCCGTCTGGAAGCAGATATATAAAGGAATATACTGATGGCTTAGTTTGATAAAATTTGGGTCATACGGGGTCAATTCAGGTCAAGTCGGTCATCCCTGGTCACACTGGGTCAGGCCAGGTCACCTTCGGTCAGGCCAGGTCGTATAGGTCACCAAGTCACATTGGATCGGCCTGTGCCACACTTCTACTAATTCTACCCATGTCACTACTCCTACCACTACCCCTACCACTACCCCTACCACTACCCCTACCCCTACCACTACCCCTACCCCTACCACTACCCCTACCTCTACCCCTACCCCCTACTACTACTCCTACCACAACCCTACTACTACCCCTACTACTACCCCTACCACTACCCCTACCACTACCCCTACCACTACCCCTACTACTACTCCTAACACTACCCCTACCACTACCCCTACCCCTAATACTACCACTACCCCTACCGCTACTCCTACCAATACTACTACTACCACTACACCTACCACTACCACTGGGTCATCTGAGGTCACAGACTATCAGATAAACTGATAAACTAAGAAAGTGTTCCTAGCCTTGCTCCTAACTTGTCGCTCTATTATTCTTAATCATATTTGGTGGAAATGTCGCTTTGTGACAAATGTGGCGCATTGCGACAAAAGTGGTGCATTTGTAATTGTTTTGCCATGCATCCTTCCACCAAATTGCCCCTTTATCGGACCATATTTGACAAAGTTTTGCGGTTAGCGCCAAAAATGGCACCTCGTGACAAATGTGGCGCACTACGGCAAACGCGGTGCATTAGGTTAAGCGCATTGAAAACTGTCTTTATTTACCGAAAATCAACACCTTCTTTCGCCTTTGTTTATCAAAATAAATAACTTGCCAATCTGCAAATGAGAGGCACCCGCCGCCGATTGTCATGCATTTTAGTTGCAAAGTTCATCAAACCCGGCTGCCGATGCCTTGAGATCCGAGCAAAAATAGGAGAAAAAGCGCCTTCTTCCAGCGCGTGCCACGTGCGAACCATCCACCCCCCGGGACTCGAAACACGACACTGCACGTGTGTGTGACGTCATCAACACGCTGCAAAAATTTCAGCCCAATCGACCGCACCGTTTGACCTGTGCACGGCGTCGAAGCACCCCTCTGCACGGTGCAAACACACACACATTCACACAGAAAGACAGAGTTTCATTCTACAAATAGTATAGTAGACAAGCGGCTGCGCCACTTGCTTCGCGGCGTAGCCAGAAAATGCGGCAGCAGCCAATTTGCTTTCGAATGGTATTTGATTTAAATTGATCTGTCGTCTGGAAGCAGAAATATGGACGGGAACGTGCGGAGGAAAATTTTGAACATAATAACTATTCTGATGGCTTAGTTGGATGAAATTTGGGTCATACGGGGTCAAGTCAGGTCAAGTTGGTCATCCTTGGTCACACTGGGTCAGGCCAGGTCACCTTCGGTCAGGCCAGGTCGTATAGGTCACCACGTCACATTGGATCGGCCTGGGCCATACTTCTGCTACTTCTACCCATACCACTACTCCTACCACTACCCCTACCACTACCCCTACCACTACTCCTACCACTACCCCTAACACTACCCCTACCACTACCCCTACCACTACCCCTACCACTACCCCTACCCCTATGCCTACCCCTACCACTACCATACCACTACCACTACCCCTACTACTACCCCTACCACTACTACTACCCCTACTACTACCCCTACCACTACTAATACCCCTACCACTACCCCTACCACTACCCCTACCACTACCACTACCCCTACCACTACCCCTACCAATACTACTACCATTACCACTACCACTACCACTACCACTACCACTACCACTACACCTACCACTACCACTGGGTCATGTGAGGTCACAGACTATCAGATTAACTGATAAACTAAAAAAAGAGTTCCTAACCCTTCTCCTACTCGCGTCATTCCATTATTCTTTGCCCTATTTGGTGGAAATGGCGCCTTGTGACAAATGTGGCGCATTGCGAAAAAAGTGGTGCATTTCTTCCTGTCCTTTTGTCATGCATCCTTCTACCGAATGGCACCTTTATCAGACCATATTTGACAAAGTTGTGCGATTTGCGGCAAAAACAGCGCATGTGGACAAATGTTTCGCACTGCGGCAAACGCGGCGCATTTGTGTTAGCGCAGTGAAAACTGTCTTTATTTACCGAAAATCAACACCTTCATTCGCCACTGTTTATCAAAATAAATAATCTGCCAATCCGGAAATGAGAGGCACCCGCCGCCGATCGTCATGCATTTTATTGTCAAAGGCGATTGAACCCGGCTGCCGATGCCTTGAAGCAAGCTTGAGAGCCGAGCAAAATTTGGAGAAAATGCGCCTTTTTCCAGCGCGTGCCACGTGCGAACCATCCACCCCTCGAGACCCGAAACACGCCACTGCACGTGCCCGTGACGTCATCAACACCCTGCGAAAATTTCAGCCTCATCGACCGCACCGTTTGGCCTGCGCACGGCGTCAAAGCACCCCTCTGCACGGTGCAAACACACAGAAACACAGAGTTTCATTCAACAAATAGTATAGTAGATAATTTCCCTCATTGGTCATATTGTCATGCCACTTATGGATTTTCCGTAATTTTGTGTTTTTCACACTATGTTCAAATTGCCCCACATGTTCAAATTACCCCCAAATTACCCCCAACACCGGCAATGATGGTAATTGATAATGATTCTTTTAAGTCAGGAAAGGTTGCGCCATCCGTCGAATACCAATCTGTATGGAATCGAGCTTTCCGTTTACTTTCGCAGCATTTCTTTCAGCCGTCAGGATACGTGCCTCTGAAGTCTGAACGGACACGTCGCTAGGTCGATGTGGGTGCTCTATCGAGCCGAGCTTTCTATGGTTTCGGGTCTGTCCAGCTCTGGAAAGGCTCTAGGTCGGTCAAGTTTTGTGAAGCTTCGGTTTGGCTGCGTTTTGTACGGCCTCGGTGTCCGTCCCTTTTTGGTGGCCTCGGCGAGTCAGTGTTGTGTGACCTCATGAGGTCGAGTCGGTTCCGTTCTGTGCGGTGACTTGCCCGTGCCGCTTGTCTATTACGAGTCCTGTTCAGTGGTGCACATGCGCAACCACACTACCATAAAAAGCTGCAGGTATTTGTAAACTGACTCTTTAGGTGTATCCTCTCGGCTCCTTTCATTTTGTGTCTCTTGGATCCCACTGAGCAGGCATTATAAGCGAGCCCGAGCGGTTCGGTACGGACACGTACTTACCTAATTCTAAAGCCATCCACCAAATTCCACGAATTTTCACATTGACTTTGAAAACATATATTGCTGCAATATGCAACACTTAGTGGACATAACACAAACAAAGTGAATAAATAAGGAGGCGATAATGGACAAATGAACTCTGACGGCCACTCGGCAGGCAGTCCAGTGACCTACTGGTAGCGGGGCCGGTAGCCGACGATGACACGCTCGTACTGAGGCTCCCCCTCATCCTCCTCCTCCTCCTCCTCCTCCTCCTCTTCCTCCTCCTCCTCCTCTTCCTCAGACACCTCCGGGGTGGGGTACTCGGTGGGCACCGGTGTGGGCAGGTGGTCGCCCTGCGCCTGGAAGCCCTGCTCGCCGGCCGAGTACAGCACCGTGTAGGTGACGCCGTCGGGGGCCGTGTAGCTGAACTGGCCCGACACACTGTAGCTGTCGTCATCCTCCGGCTCGCCAGACTCGGACACAGAGATGCCGTTCTCGCTCTCGAAACTGGCGGACAGAGGCGGGCGGTGGGTTATCGAGGTAACACACAAACATACTGCGCTTCATTTTGACCTCAAGTTAGTCTACTGTTACGGGAAGTACCTAGACTATTTCAATTTTATTTGGTTGCGACTGAATTATAATGGCAAACTATGATACACACAAAGAAGAGCGGAAGTCGCGGCTTAAGTCTTCTGGAACTGCACATTGCACAAGACGGTTGAATTTCTCGCCAGTCGATGGAGCAGCCCGGTGTACTCACGAGTGCTGGTAGGACTGGTCGTCGTTGTGGTCGATGTTCTGTCGGAGGATCTCGACAATGTCCCTCTCGTAGGGGAGCTCCGACGGGGCGGCGGCGGCCACGGCCAGCACGGCGGCGAACACGAGCTGAAACGGAGCAGAGAGATGGTCAGTGAATGCGAGATAGCCGCACATGTCATTGTGTAGGCCAATTTTAAAGTTGTGATGTCCTATATTGATGACGGCTAAAAGAAAACTTTTGTGTGATAGCATGTAAAACTCACCAGCTTCATGTCTGTTGTTCTTGTGGTAGTCGGCGGTGAACTGTACCCCCATAGCTGTCCCGTGTGCCGTTTTATAGGTGTGGCTCGGTCGGCGTGCACTCGTCTCAGTGTCCTGGCCGACGCCGCCGGCTGCCGAGTTGGGCCATCCTGGGTCGGCAGTCCCGGCAAGGCCGACACTGTCTCGGTCTTGGGCCGCGTCGCCAGGGACGCGGTGTGTCAATGGGAGGGGCTGTAAGTTCTTGCCGTAAAGATCTGGCGAGTGACGACCCAGATCATCATCATCGTCGTCGTCCCTTACCTTGGGGCCTGGGCTCTCATAATGTAGGCATATGTCACACTTCACGATTACGATTTTATAGATAAATGCGCGAAAACTCGAGCTCATGAAAAGAGCATTGCTGGATAATTTATAAATTGCGTGTCTGTGACTGGAATGTTTGCACTCCCACCAGCTGGGCAGTGGGTACCGTATATCAAAATGGTAACCTGTTGATCCATGCCTTTGCAAAAGTGGAGCGGATGTCATTAATTACGTTACTCCGTTATAGGTGTTTGGGCTCATGGGTGACGATTGGTGTGGCCACTTAAACGAAGCCGCGGTGGAGTTAATAGCGAGAAGTCAAATAATTGTCATACAGTTAAGGGTCAGTAGGGAAGGTCACTGGAGTACGAGTAGACGACTGTGAGTGTCGGCCTGGGCTCCGAGACGGTCGGGAAGCGATCGGTGGGGTGGGTCAAAACATGTCGGTGGGACTGTCGCCGATGGGACTGACTGTCGGTGTAATCAGTACAGTAGGAGACGGTCCGTGGGATCTATGGAAGCGTATATGTTACTATTACATCCTATTTTATTGACACAGTGTTCATCTACCTATACGTTCTAAGCCCGACGCCCGTGAAAAAGCTAAACCAGAGAGCCCTAAAATATAGTATCACATGCCTTGTGCACCAAGGTCCGCGGTAACGGTCGACTACCGGGCACATGCACTGTATGCGGTTAGCCAGTCGCCGGGGTGACCTTGTTCTCGTGTCCCCTTTTCGGGCCGGTCGGCAGTGAAATACCGAGCCGCGATCAGCTGACTGACCGTCTGTCCGTGTACCGATCGGCCGTCCGCAGTGCGGCTGCACCCGGGCTGCACCGTATACCCGGGCCAGCACCGCTCCGGTCTCCCCTATATAGCGGCCCAGGGTATATACTGAGTGAAATAGCGGCCAGTCGGTGACGGCTGACCGCTGAGACCGCCAGCCGGACGGACAGGATCGAGACAGGGTCGATCTCAACAGGATAGCCACGGTATCTAATAAACGGCCGGGAGCACAAACATCAATGCCTAATGCGTCGATATGTAGGATGGGGAAGAATGCGACCACTTATATTGCCTGCATAATATTGGCCCGAAATCGACAAAATGTTTCGTTTTTCGAGGATAAAAATAAAACAACAAGTCTTATTATGAAAAGTTTGTTTTAACTTGCTCAGCAGAGCGTAGGGTAACGAAATCCGGGGAGTTTTTTTTTTGAAATTGGAGAAACTTTTTGGAGGTGCACCTTCCCACGGCGTCCACGAACGCTTTCCCGGATCCGTATCGAAAAATGAAGACTGTGTTCTGTGGCGGACTGGAAAACGGTGTAATTTCACTCGACAGGCCAGCCGACAGAGGGCGGTGTTCGACGCACGGAAGGTGACGCCAGAAGCGGACCCGGCCCACTACTTCTGTTCCGGCGCTGGGCCTTGGGGTGCCACATCTATCTGAGGGTACTCGGGGGCAGATTGATGTTCCACCACTCCCTACCCATTGGGCTCCCATGGCTCAGCACTGGCTGCTGCCAGTGGCAGCACTGGCAGTGGCAGTGCTGAGCAGTGCTGAGGGCAGGCAGCAGCCAGTGCTGAGCCATGGGAGCCCGATGGGTAGGGAGTGGTGGAACATCAATCTGCCCCCGAGTGACCTATACCGGAAAATTATAGAGGGAGGGATTTACAGACAATTAATCTTCTGTTACGGGTCGAGGAGCTTGAAGAGGCTGCAGTGCTCGGAGATTGCCGAGATGACACTTAAGAAACTTCCAAAGTCCAGGGCCCGTATTCACGTCGACATCTTACGATCAGTTTTCATCGTACGATCGATTTGGTATTCATGTTGACCATCTTAACTTTTTATCGTACGATCAGTCGGGATATTTAGGATGCTTCTAATTCACGTCGACAATCTTAAGATAATTTTATATTCATGTCAAAAGTCCTAGGATTCATCCTACGACCCAACTTAAGATGTCGTAGCAGTTCCGAAGATTTGATTTTTAGCAGCATATTCCGGGACGACATAGAAAATGGATCCTCCGTCAAATGATACAGCAAACGAAATATATTCAAACGGTTATTAGTGAGCTAGGTATTCCTAACATTATAAAAGTACCACAGATTTAGTATGCTTCAAAGTTATTATGGAAATTATTTTACTATTATTATGGAAACTATATTATTATATTACAAATGATCATATGAAGACTAACTCGATAAAACATGCATTTTAAGGTGGGCTTCCTTTCCGTGTTACTTAACCCGCGCACCGACGGGGGGGGCGGATATCCGCCCCCCTGAGGTTTTTCGCGAATAGCGGGAAAACCACGGCGCGTAGCGCCGCGAAATTTGGTACGACTATTCCCTCATCAATTTTACACATGGTGTACAAGTTTGAACCTCCTACCTTTTAAGGTCAGGTCACCAGGTCACTTTGAATGACCCAACCTCAAGTCACTTTTTTGCAACTTTGTCACCGTGCCAGAGCTACAGTAGATGTTGGAGGCCTTTGAAAGTCGCAGGATGTTATAAGGTCATTAGTAGCTACAATTTGTTTATCTCGGAATTTTGATATCGGTGACCTAAGGTCAGGTCAATTTCGCGACCTCCCCATTATAAGTCAATGGGGGAAAAATCAACTCCCTATTTTTACCACTAAAACGGGTCGGAATGGCCCCATATACCATACATGACTTCATATACGATCATCCTTCACTACCTTGAGGTCTGTTTTGCTGTTGGGCAGCTGTGAGGTCATGTGACGTCATCAAAGGTCACCAAAGGTTTTTGGCCAATAACTCCGTACAGGAACAAGATACAGCCGCGTGGATGGTCTCATTGTGTTCAGCTTGTCAAGACGCATCGAATGATATACATGATGACCTCGAGGTCACGTGACCTGAGGTCAACCTTTGACCTTGACCTTTCGAGGTCAACATATATATCATTCGATGCGGATTGACGAGAGGATCACGATGATGCCCTTAGTTTGCTCCTATCTTGACTAATTCGAAAGTTATTCGAGAAAAACTCTCTACATATCTAGCGCCGCCATTTTGAGTTTTTCGACCCCTGTGACGTCATCTTTGACCTGACCTGAAAATAACCTTAGTAAAAATTGTAGATCTTGACCGTGCGTATCCGATGCCGTTTACCGCTTGTCGCTATCTTGCTTCGTTCTCGAGATTTCAGGGGGGCGGTCATCCGCCCCCCCGTCGGTTGTAAGTTGGCGCAGACACCCGTCGGTGCGCAGGTTAATATATAAAAAAACGGTTAATATTTTTCGATGAAATTTGGTAGATATTCATTTTTCTCACTCTCTAGGTACCATGCAACACTACTTCTATGCCAATTCATTAACTTTTTTGAAGGTGGGAGGGTCCTTTTAAGCACGAACCACCCTACTAGTCGGTCCCCAACGGTGCACCAAATTTGGGCGCGTGTGCAATTTTACGCGTGCCCACGTCCCAATTGGGTCACAATTGACTTTTGTTCGGCACCCTCCTAAGCGATTCCTAAAGGTGTACCAAATTTAAGCGCAATCGGCCTAGCCGTTCTCGAGATCCGGAAGCGGCCTCCTGCGCGTGCGCACGTGCAAACAGGGTCACCATTGACTTCTGCTCGGCACCCTCCTAAGCGATTCCTAAAGGTGTACCAAATTTGAGCGCAATCGGCCCAGCCGTTCTCGAGATCCGGAAGCGGCCTCCTGCGCGTGCGCACGTGCAAACAGGGTCACAATTGACTTTTGCTCGACAACCTCCTGAGCGATTTCTAAAGGCGTACCAAATTTAAAGGGACCCTCCCACCTTAACATTAGTTTTGAGTTGAGATAGCCATGTTTGCGGCCAGGCTCAGAAACCACCATTTATCCTGGTCGCAACCCCCGCAGCTTTATGGTCTTCAAGAAATTTCTTCCCTTTACTTGCAGGGTGGGACCAGCGTGGTCCCTATCTCTTAACCATTACGGGAATCTGATGACGTCATCAGGCTTTCGAACGTCCGTTAAATGTTTGACTAAAACGTTTTGTAGCACGCGGTGGTATATGCTGCGTTGCGCGCAACAAATGCCGCACTTTTAAATAAAGTCGCTAGGAACAGCGGAGATCCCAAAAAGTAAACAAAAGTAAAAGTCTAATATCTTGAAAACCGGTGAATATTTTTCGGTGAAATTTGGTAGATATTCGTTTTCGCTCTTTCTGAACCGAGCGACATCACTTTCATGCCAATTCATAAACTTTTTTGAAGGTGGGAGGGTCCCTTTAAGCGCAATCGGCCTAGCCGTCCTCGAGATCTGGAAGCGGCCTGCTGCGCGCGCGCACGTGCAACCAGGGTCACAAATGACATTTGCTCGGCACTCTCCTAAGCGGTTCCTAAAGGTGTACCAAATTTGGGCGCAATCGGCCTCGCCGTTCTCTGTGTATGGAAGCGGCCTCCTGCACGTGCGCACGTGCAAACGGGTCCCAAACGACTTTTGCCCGGCACGCTACTAAGCGGTCCCTACCGGTGTGCCAATTTTTAGCGCAATTGGTCCAGCCGTTCTCGAGATCTAGGAGCGACCACTGCACGTGCGCACGTGCAGTAGTACCCCAAACATGACACATGGAAATGCATTGCCCGGTGAGTGCCTACCCACATGCCAAGTTTCAGCGCAATGGGCACGATAATTACAGAGTTAGTGTAATTGCTACAAACATGACATCTCTTTATTATGCACGTGGCACGTGCAGCCATGGTCACCCACATGCATCGAGAAAAGTCCTCTCCTCGGCAGAATGGATGAATATACCCTACAAACATATTTCCTAGTGAATCGATCCTGTGCTTCTCAACATAATCCTCTCAAAAACGTAAATTCAGCAAGAACTACTTTGGGTTCTGACACGACACCCTTGAGTTCGCAAGAGCCACATGACACGGCGCTCACCCAGGGCCAGGTGCATCAAGAGTAGTCAATTACGAGGTAGGAGGGAGGAATGGGGCTACCCAACAAAAAAGACCGCGGTTCAATCGACCCAGTGGTGGCCGAGATGAAAGCTTCTCAAAAGCGTTACAGGGCGGGCCGGTCCGAGCTGTACCGCTCATACTGATATTATCCCGTTACATTGAAAACTCTTTCGCGCTCGCTCGCAAGAAAAAAAAAAATAACTAACAATTTCAATACCTAAATATACAATTCATAGGCTTAGGTGACGTCTTACGACAGCTCAGTGAGTAGTCGTATCTTCCCAATGCCTTCATCATTAAGGTCTTACGATCATCTTAAGATTCGACTTAAGATGTCCCGACGTGAATCGCACTTACGATCGATCGTACGACAAATGTCTGCGACCAAAATTTTGATCGTAAGATAAATCTTAACTGTCTGCGATGCCAACGTGAATACCAAATTGTCGTACGACAAAGAGCGATCGTAAGATAAATCTTACGAAAAATTCCGACGTGAATACGGGCCCAGGTCCTATTGGCAGAAATTGAAGGCCTCGGATTTTTCATAAGGGTCACCTAAAGTCAGGTCGATCACGTTACTTTACCGTTGTTATTTTATGAATAAATACGGAAAAAAGTATTTTTATCCTAGGGGATGCAATTTTATCTGACTCTCAAGCACTCAGAATCGTAGTTTGCACGGTTCCAAGTCCAGTTTTCTGTTTCAGACCTTACGCCATGTATAGGTGTAGGAAAGAAAAAAAAACCGGCTTGCCTATACGACGTAACTTATTTCAGGTTTCGTTTCGTTTCGTGTATTGTTGAGACCATCCACACCGTGGCTATTCGAGTCTCCCGTCATACATGTAGTCATACCTACATACATACAGGTCATCAAAGGCTTTGCTTAATAGGTATGGTATCTCCCAGTGATGGGCACTTCGATTCCTATCGATAACGATTATCGAATTCGTTATCGACGATAACGTTTTTTCAAGTTTATCGTTATTGATTATCGAAGTAGCGTTATCGAAGCCCCCGTTTCGGTCAATCGATAACGCTAACTTCATCAAATAGACGCGAGCGTATTAAAGGGGATAGTTAACCTTCAACATGGGGTTTTAAACTGAGGTAGCAGTGTTGTAGATTGAGCACTGATAAATGCTATTTGGAATGCTATTGAAATTTTGGCCCAACAAGCTCTGCCGCTAAAGATATTCAAGTTTTTGTTTGTACGTTTGTTTGTTTGTACGAGAAAAATAACATTTTCATTGTTCTAAGCCCTCCTTTTTGTGCAAGCAGCTGGGTAATAATGGTGTTGTATGAGTGAATGGATTAACTATTAATTAGAAGCTTATTCCTGTCAAGAAATCCTTTCGATTTCTTTCTTTTTTGAAGTTATCGGTATCGTTATCGCGTTATCGAAGTGACCGATTTGGTTATCGATTTATCGTTATCGAAGTCGCTGACCTCGAAAGAGGTTATCGAATTATCGTCATCGAAGTCCTGGACTCCTGGTTAAGTTACAGTGCCCACCACCATGGTATTTCCCATAAATTCAAGCTAGCAAGCCGGCCAAAGCTACCGAATCAAAGCATACACACCATGACTTGCATAAATGCATAGGCCAACATCCTGGCCTGACCGACTTCGACCTGGCCTTGTCCCGCGATGCGTGTGTGATAAACATCCGGACTTACCTTTTCCAAACTAGGGTTTGATCATTTAGGTGCCGCTCGGACATTAAAACGTTATTATTTCGACATGGCTGCCTCATAACAATTATGCTGAAAAAGCACATTGTGACCCGACCTTTCGGTCCTTAACGTGACCTTAGAGGCTCTTGGTCGACCTAAGACCTGAAGATTTGGTAGTATTCAGGATGTCATTGCGCCATTCATTGATCATTCGTGACCTTCCGTAGTTTTTGTGGGTCTCTGACTTAATTGATTGAAACGGCTGAGGGTCGTCCCTCATGTATGTAGAAAAGCGATTGATCTGCCGAGGGTTAATTAAATTCGCCAACTGTTCAGCCGTCCAAAGGTTTAATAAGGCTAAGCCACGCGCCGACCATTGCGCGCTGGCCTCCCGGCGTGGCCGAGTGTCTGTGTGACCGGTGACGTCACAGTTCCGGTCTGTCCGGCCCCCAGATGACCGGGCGGCGACGGAGCCGGTCGGGCGCGGAGACAACAGCTCGCGCACCTCGGCCCGGCCGGCGGCGGCTGACCGGCGCGGCTAGCGGTGCGCGCCGCCCCGGAGGATGTTCACCTGCCCGCCGCCCGCCGCCGCCCGGCGCCGCCGCAAAAACCACCGCTGGATCTGGGGGCGGCGCTGGCCGGCGCCGCCGCCGGGTCAGGTCAGAAATCAGCCAGCTGAGCGCGCTGGCCGCCGGACAGCGGACAGAGACACAGTAGTGGCCGAGCCCAGCGGTGCTGAGAGGCCGCCAGGGGACAGCGCGAGGAGGAGCCCACTGCTGGACACGGGTGGACAGGATTTCAACGACAGGCCACAAAAACAGGTGAGTTCCGAGTGCCATTATACGAGTGCTCGAAGATAGGTCCCAGATGACTTTTGCTGCAGTCCAGGATCGTTACGTTATCCGCCTCATCAAGTCATTGTTGCTTCTCTGAGAATGCCTCTAGAAGAAGAGATGAAAGGGTTCTTCATTTTTTTAGACCTGTAAAGAAGGGATTATTCACCGGTCGTATTTAAATATCCGATTAGTACCTACGTCATAGTTGTTTGCGGTTATATTCGTATCCCTTAGCCGTTTACCGCAGATATGGATAAAACTATGGTTTCAGATTTATTTCAAGATGTGATGCTAAAATATAGCGACAATAAGGTTCAACTTAACTCCAAAGTAAGTGCGCTGCCACGAGCTAGAGACAGGGCCCGCCAGTCTTTGTTGCCTTGTTTTATCGTGGAATCGGTTTTTCTAAGCCTGTAATAATTGGCATAACGACTTTTGTTAGAGCCGGGCAAGTTTCGCCCCGCGACCGCCACCGCCACTAATAACCGCTCTTTGATCTCGCTGTTATAATGCATCACATTGCGCAAATGCGGAATGCGATTCCCGTAAAAACAAATGCATCGGTTTTTGCAGTAGCCGTCTGATTAGGTCTGTCCGTTCCGCTGACCAGTGACCATGCCCCCATGCGGCGCGGTGGCTGCACTGTACAGCCCTCAGCAGACTGCGTGGTAGGTACTCTTTTTTCGACAGAACCGGTAATAACTCAAAGATCATGTTATCAGTCGGTCGGAACTCACTGCAAGTAGAGGCGCCATGCTTCACTCCTTCGATTGGGTCTATCACTAAACAAACTATATGCCTTGTGTGGCAACAAAATGCAAAAGTTTGTTTTCGGGGCCAATCTAAACTTTTGGGTTTTGTTGCCAAACTGGATGGAAAATGAGTACGATGGTAATGCCAATCTAAGGTGCGGAGTCTCGCACGTCCTGCTGTTACGATTTCGGAGTGACTGATAGCATAGTATCCGCGTTATTCTCGGTTTTGTCGAAAAAAGAATACCTACCACGCAGTTTGCAAAGGGCTGTACTTCTACTCCTCACTACGATTCTACATGGGCGAAACTGCTTATCCTAATATCATGCTTACGGGTTTACCAGTGGCAGTGAAACATTACACGTGAGTAGGCAGGCAGCAAGCTTAACAATGACCGTCGCATCTGAACAGAGGGTCCACGTATCACTGAATAAAGAAGCGGCTTGCCTCCGCGACTCGAGAGTCAACGACCTTCAGGTCGTGATTGTGGTCCTAACGAGTGACCCACATCGGCTGCCGCCAGTCACGGAAGCAGCCCGGGGCTCCCTGGCGGCACGCTGACGTCATTTCACGGAATGTGGCTCTGCCCACCTCCCTGCGGACCGCAGCGCTGCGCCGCGGGACCGCACCGCTACCATGTGCTACCTGAAACGGGGATTATCATACGGAGGTGATTCACTGATTTACACTGCTCCCCGGAGCTTACTAAGAAGATAGAACGGATCATGCACCACTATACGGGGACCTTATTTGAATGGAGATGAGTTGAGTGACGCGTAAGCTCATGGAGGACTTTCATACGACATCAAGTTGCATGGGTAGCAAGATCACTAAAAAAATATTGTGAGGACAATTATACCTAATTCGTTGGCCTCCAAATGTGCCTTCCAGCACACTAGTTCTGCTACTCAGCGTATAGGTAGTTTCTTCTGTGCCTACAAAACATCTCAGTAACGGTATCAACTTTATTGACTCAACTTTCAACCCTCACACGAATGGACATTCGTGTGCCCGCCGAACCCCTTAGTGAATTGACCGGAGCCGGCACCACGTGCGACGTGCGTGGCCACCGGGACCGGACAGTTAGCCGAGCCCTGCCCCCGCCCCGTCCCGTCCCGTCCACGGAGGACCGTAAGGCGCACACCCGGTCCGGCGCGGCCGGTGGGGCTGGGAGTCTCACCCTAATAGAGAGCACGGTAGGACGTCCCAGTTCTCACAGACATACGGCGACGTCGGCTGAAGCCATCAAAATGTCATTTATCAAGGAGGATCCTTTTTTTGTGTGGCGATTCTGGTTCGCGCTTCCGGAGTTTTTTTTTGCGCTTCTCAATTGGCTGCTCAGCTAAAACTAATTGAATGGTGACACTACTGACGTCTTCAAACTTTTTACGGGGCTTTTAAATGTTCTGGAATGCCTACACAGCTGGAAGGCACACATACTCAGTTCATGCTGGCATGAAGCCTCCGAACGGCCAACCATTGTCAGCGGCTTGGCACAGCGAACAATTTGCGGCGCCCAGGACGGTACAATCTCTCGTACCTGTTCGCTTTATTATTGGGTGCTGATGCTGCAGCGGGCTGTTGTCTGATAATGGTCACTACTCACTGCTGCGGGACCGGCCGACTCGCGTCGTGCATGACCCCCACTGCACTGCTGGTGGATCCGGCCAACTCGTGTCGTGCCTGACCCCCACCACTGCTGTTGGATCCGGCCAACTCGTGTCGTGCCCCCACCACTGCTGGTGGGTCCGGCCAACTCGTTGTCGTGGCTGGTCCCCACCACTGCTGTTGGATCCGGCCAACTCGTGTGTGCCCCCACCACTGCTGGTGGGTCCGGCCGTCCCATGTCTGAGACTCTCCTCTGCTGAATATATAACCGTAAACCGGCAGTGTCCCTGGCATTCTGAGGTGGCCCCCTGGATGCTGCAGCCGTCTGCCGCTCCCTCAGAGAACACGCTCAGCGGTTATTATCCCCATGATCTGACAATGCAGCTGCGCCCAAACGGCTGACCTCTGACCCGGTCCTGACCTCCGATTGGTCAGATGACGGAGTCAAGATTCGTGCACGAGTTCAATGTGTTATCCTACCACGCCCAGGACATCAGCCGTCACCAGAAGTTCTTCTGGGCAGCTTGGGATATGTGAGACTGAAGTTACCATCCTATTCCAGCGACCAGCGACCTTGGAGTCGCTAGCCATCAGACCGTCAGAATGTTTGGACTGAAATCCCCAGACCACCGAGACAAAGTCACGGACTAAACACATGTTGCTCGCGTTGTGCTGCGGAACTGCTCACTACTGTGCCTCCCGTGTCCCCGGTCACCCATGGGTGGCGATTGGCGGCCACCGGCAGCCGGTGCTGCGCACATCAATTCTGAATACCATACCGCCTACCGATGACATTATTTCAGGTGCACTTCATGCAGGGCGTTTTCATTTTACGATGTGGAGCTGTAACAGGCCGTATCTATAGGTAATGTGGCGGCAGTTTTGCTTTCCCACCCATAATAGGGCTTTATTTTATTTCCATGAATACATACTTGCTGATGTCGACCCGGGCGCTCTGTGCAACGGACCCGGAAGGTATTCGGGCATACCGGTGAATTGGAGGCTGGCGATGCGGTCGTTCGTTGTTGTATAATCTACTTTGCAACAGTCGCTCTTTATTTGCTACCAAGGCCCCGTTTCATAAAGCGAGTCCGTAACTTACGCTGGTTTTTGGTCTTATTGCAAGTGCATGTGAAGCGATAAGTTTATTTCCACGCCTCCCTTCTGTTCTTGCTTGCAAGATAAATAAATTCAACGATTCAAACTAATGTCATCGCTTCATATGCATTTGCAATACAAGATCAAAAACCGTCCGAAGTTACGGACTCGCTTTATGAAACGAGGCCCTGGACTCATAGTCGCTAATTCGAATAAGATGTGATTTTATTATTATTTTGACCCAGCATGGGCTTGCGTGGAGAGTCTCGGCAGTGTACCTGCAACCCTTCGCCCCAGTAGGGGCTGGGGGGCATTGTTACCATCCTGTCGCGTTTTTTTTTGCGTGTGAATAAAAAACCGCGATGCGTAGCGCCGCGCCGGTTGGAGTAGCTTACTGCACATCAATTTTGAACAATGTGTGAAATTTTTGACCCCAGGCTATGTCAGGTCAGGTCACCAGGTCAAGTTAACTGACAAAGCCTAAAAAAGTTTGCAATCATGTCCAGCCTGCAATGTTTGTCAGAGAGATTTTAAACTTGGTGGATTGCATGATGTTATGGGCACCTATAATTTGTATATCTCGGATTTTTTATATCCTTGACCTAAGGTCAGGCCAGTGGCGTGACCTTTCCATTATCAGTCAATGGCGAAAAATGAAAATGCCTCTAGATCCGTGTGTACGCATAGGAACAGTCAAAATGCTTCACAATCACAATGATTTGGAGCACCCGTGACGACCAAGGTGTCTTTTTTGCTGATAGCCTCTAGAAAGGTCATCCGAGGTCATTTGAGGCTACAAACAGCCTTTTGCCAATAACTCGATTGGAAAGAGATAGAACGCTGGGGATGGCTTCATTGTGTTTGTCTTGTAGAGACGCATCGATTGATATGCAACATGACCTATCTGGGTCATCGCGTGACCTTGACCTGAGGTCAAAGTTAGAACTTGACCTTTCCAGCTAAAAAATATATTTTTCGAAGCAACTGAAGAAGAGAAACACAATAGTGCCATCGCCAATTCTTTATCTTTGCTGGTTTAAAAGTTATTCGTAAAAAAGTTGATCCAAAAACAGCTATTTTCACAATGTTTGACCTATGGAGGCTTAACCGTTGATCTGACGTCAATTTTGATGATGACGCTATCAAAAGAAGAGTTAAAAAGCTATCGATTGCTTTTCCATGCGTTTTTCTAGCGATCATAGTTCCTGAGATAACGGTATGTTTTCTGAAACATATAATGACATTTGACAAATTTTGTCCTTTGATGACCTCTGGTAACCCCAATATTGCTCTAAGATGAAAAATGGCTGAAATATTTTCAAACGTACGCATTGAGAACTATCGATTGCTTTTTACCGCGTCTTTCTAGCCCTGTTAGTTTTTGAGTTAGAGGTGGGTGGTAACATAAGCCTCCACCCACTATGGCGAAGTTGGCTAAGACCGCCAGTCGCCACTGGGGCGCGGGTTAAGTTCCAAGGCACAATAACTGCGGAAGGACGTGCTCATCGCACTTACTCTCGTCAGAGAACAGACTGGTCCTACCAAGAAGCGGACACGGCACCTGTACTCTGTATTGGTCAACATATCAATTATATGACTCTGGAAAAATACACAGTTCTATTCGGTCGATGCCTCTGGACGATGGAATGTGCACTTTGTGGTTTGTTGGGCACCGTTTTATGGATGTTGGCTAGCAAAAACGATTATTTTTGACTGAATGCCGCGCGCTATTCCTGTGTGACGTGTCATGAGCAGCTGCCATGCAAAACGCACTTCATAATAAGATCATTTAACTGATAAACTAGCCGAATGTTATTGTTCGGCATAAAATCTGCCATGTTTTCAAATTAAATTGCGAGCGTAGGGGGACTCATTGTTATGAACTTGTCACTAGGGGCGTGTGTTCGGCTTTAACAGTCGTTGTTATAAAGCACTGACTGAAAAATAGGTCATTTCGCATTTTGCGGCGCCCGGGACGACAGCGTAGCTCGACAGGCGGGAGTCAGTCCCGACAGTTCTGTCGGAGTAGATCACCAACAGCAGCAGCTTCGCCGGGCACTACCGATCGGCTGTATTCCGCCAAAGACAGCCCCTGAAGTCTGAATTCGTCGCACGAATCCCAGCAACAACAAAATTATATCACGGCCCAGTGAGCTGACCTTATCGATGGCCGACGGCTCACTGAGGAAGGAAGCACGCCTCTTCGAAGATCTCATGTTGCTGGCAGGCGGCAAGGGCCGCTGGGAAGTAATGTTCTTCTGCTGGATGCTGCTGATTGTCACCACTATCGGATACTGCAACATGGCCATGGCCTTTATGGGCGAGACGCCCGCCTTCCTCTGCGCTGATGGCCAGCCGAAGAACGCCACCTTCGCGTCTCTCTCGGAGGCGGCCGCCGAGCGGTGCCGCGCGCCGGACGGCCAGCCGTGCCGCCGCTGGCTGTACGACTCCAACTACACCGGCTCCTCGGTGGTCACCCAGTGGGACCTGGTGTGCGAGCGGCGTCCGCTGCTCTCCATGGGCCAGTCCATTCTCCAATTTGGAGGAGTGGTTGGCGCGATGCTGGCCGGGTTTTTCAGCGACAGGTTTGGCAGGAAAATTGTTCAACACACCATGATCTCAATGTTCGTATCAGGATCGTTCCTCTCGGCTGTTAGTAGCCGATACGAACTGTTCCTGCTGTCACGATTCATCACGGGTATCGGCATGACGGGCAGCATCAGCTGCTGTGTCGTGCTAGTCATGGAGCTGATCGCCCTCGAGTGGCGGGTGTGGGCCGGCCAGCTGCTGACGCTGCCGCTGCCGCTGGGCGAGATGCTGCTCGCGGCAGCAGCGTACAAGTTATGCGTCTGGTGGCACCTGCAGCTCGCCCTGTCGGCTCCTATGCTCATCTTCGTCCTCAGCTTCTGGCTGGTGCCCGAGTCGCCACGCTGGCTGTTTGTGCAGGGCCGTGACACGGAGCTGCTGCGAGTCCTGGCAGCCATCGCGCGTGTCAACGGCCGCCAGCTTCCCGAAGAGAGTCAGATGATGAAAATGCTGGAGGATGTTCGTCACTGTGAGATGGGCGTTCAGAAGACCGCTTCTGAAACATCGCAGCTCTGGCGCTCTCCTCTTCTTCGCAGGTGGATTCTGGCCACCTGTTTCTGCTGGGCGGGCTTTAACGCTGCCTACTACGGCTTGTCGTTCGGCATGACCCAGCTGAGCGAGAGCCGATTCGTGTCCGGCGTGCTGTCAGGCCTGGTGGCGGTTCCCGGCTCCTTCCTGTCCCCGCTGATTGACCGGCTCGGTCGCCGTCCGGTCACCTCCGTCTTGTTCCTCCTCACTGGCGTGTTCATGATGCTCGTCCTTATCAACGACGACGCTACTCTGATGCTGGTGCTGGGCCTTGCCGGTAAGCTGTTCATCTCTGGGGTCCAGAGTGTGTTGTGTTTCTACACACCGGAGTATATCCCCACCTCTGTCCGTGCCGTCGGCTATGGACTCGCGGACCTCAGCGCGCGGTTCGGGGCGATGGTGGCCCCGTTTGTGGTTGACCTGATCGGGGATCTGCACGACAAGGCGCCGTCGCTGACGTTCGGCGCGTGGAGCCTGCTGGCCGGCCTGGCGTCGCTGCTGCTTCCCGAGACCACGGGCCGGCCGCTGCCGGAGACGGTAGCCCAGCTGGAGGCGGGCATCTTGGACCGGCCCCAGGGCGACAGCGATACAACCGAGCCAGACGCCAAGGACGGCGGCCGTGCCACCGGAACAGCGCCGGATGTTCTGCGTGATGCGACTTCAACTAAGGAGGAAGGGACAGCTGCTAGCATAGAAATAACCAAATTGTGATTGGTGGTCTGCTCATGACTGACGCCCTGCTGCTGAAGATGCATGGCACCTCGCAATATTTTGCAATGTTAGCTGAACGGTTGAAAATGAAACGGGCACTGTCATTCTGTCAGACAGGTCAAACTGTCAAACAAAGCGCACACTCGGGCTCGGCTCGGCTATTCCCTTTGTTTGCACGGCATGCTAGGCATTGATGTCAGGCGGAAAATGTTTAGTTTGTGATTGACCGGAATACACATGACTCCATAAAACGATGCAATAAGTTTTTTTTACCAAGAAACGGTCTTCTTTCCGGAGGAATGATTAACGACAGAGTTAGGTATATGTATCTCGTTAGGTACCTATAGCGTTTGGTCATAATCGTCATGCCGTCACCTATCTGTCTCTATGATCATAATAATTTGCTTCTCATTAAGAGACACGCCAAAAAATGTATCTACATCAAATGTGTGTGTTTTTAACCATTCAGGCGGCATTGATTGTGCGGCATCACGAATTTCGCCTGACATCGTCCGTTCCCGAAGCACCGGTTTTATACGGTAATTTTGTTTATCCACCCTAACCCGTCAGCTCTGTCAGGCCAAGTTAATGTTAACTTCTCTTGCATTTGCATGGTTGTAAACAGAGGCAGAAAATTCACCTAATATTAGACTTGTTTCGCTTTGCACAATACATATCTACATTGAGTTATTTTTTCACGCTTTTATGGGAATAACCGATGGTTGTCAAATTCAATTTGAATTTGACGCTAATACAATTGGAACAGCGAACTTACTCAGTGTTTCATTCGAAACGTTTCTCCTTCTTTCAGGACTCGGAAGGGTAATTCAAAAGATTTCATAAATACAGTCATGGGATACAGTACAATAACCCTTGTTAGACGGGTTCCCCTTCGATATACGAGGCTGTTGCAAAGTCTAGACGATGTGGTGCCCTGGTGCCTCAGTGACACTGTTCTGTCGCTTACGACGGATAACATTAGCCGGGAATTCATTGATATGGTTAGCTCTGTTACTGTTCTACTGGATACAAAGGCCCTGGCGACTAAACGTTAACGTTCAGTCGCGGGTCTACGCTGAACGAGGGTGGCCGGTGGGATGGGGTCGGTGTTTACTGTCACGTCTGTCGCCAGACCCTCCAAACATATTGGTGGGACGCTCTCGGTCAGTGAACACATTTTGTTGCCTCTTTTTGTTAGGCCACGCAGTTTCTATGTGAGCCTTGCAATACCGACTCTTTAGTGCCCTGACAACACCTGTGTACTGTGTAGACATCAGGAAAGCATCGACGCGGTATTATTGTTTGGGATAAGGTTTTGGTTGCCATTGGTGTCATTGTCTTGTTGGCTTATAATATTGTATCGCTCGCAGCCGCCCAGCAACAGCCTCCTCTGTGTGTATTCGCAGGGTGATGCGGCTGCTGCTGGTGCTGGTGCCGCTGCTGCTGGCTGGCCGGTGCGCCGGCGGGCCGCTGGTGCTGCCCTCCGGCGGCGTGTCGCCGTCCCGCCAGGTGGCGCCTAGCCAGGGCATCCTGGGCGAGCTGCAGCAGCTGTTCAGGGAGGCGGCCGCCGGCCAGCAGCAGGCAGAGTACGGCGACGCCCGCGAGGAGCTTGAGCAGATGGTGGCCAGCCTGGACCAGCTGGCGGCCGTGGTGCCGCTCGGCCAGCAGGACGCGCCCGGCAGTGAGTCGGTGACGGTGTCCACCACCACAGAGGAGCCGGCCAACGTGCCCATCATCGACCCAGGTCAGCGCCGCGCAGCGACAGGAAGGGAGACGGGGGATGGGACGGCGCGGGAGGGGATAGAGGTGCCTCCAGTGTCTTCAGTGAAACGTGACACGAGTATCCTGGGGAGGACGTGGTTCTTTTTATCAGTTCATCGTCGTTTCTCGTCGTTACCTGTGCTGCATTCGTAAGTGCGTAACATTGCGAATATTTCACGTTTCGTTGACTTATCCCATGTTTTTGCAGGTCTGTTTGTGATCCAGGGTGTGAAGACGTGCGGTGACGGCGCCGGCTACTGCATGCTGGGCGCCAACTGTTCGGCCGACTCCGACTTCAGCGCCGACCCGTCGGGCCACTGCGTCGGCCTGCGCACCGCCTTCTCGCCGCCGGCCGACTTCTCGTGCTGTCAGTTCGAGGCGGCGCGCCGGCGCACGGCCACGCCGCGGCCCACGCCCACCACCACCGAGGGCACCACCTTCGACGACGGCTTGGTCGACTCCATCGTCAACTTCGGCAACGACGTGCCCGAGCGGCCGAGCGACGACAGCAGCCAGATCGTCGACATCGTGGCCATCATCACCGACAGCACGGGTATCGTGGACATCGTGACTCGGCCGTACACGGGCCCCTGGCCGCCGGTGGACAGTGACGACGCCGAGGGCGTCACGCTGCCGTTCGCCAAGCCCGGCGAGACGTTCGAGCCCGGCTCGCTGGTCGGTCTGGGCCAGAACGTCAACCTGGGCACGACGCCGGCGGACACGTTCCAGGCGGGCGACCTGCCGCCAGAGGAGGAGCTGCAGGCGGCGGCCGGGGTGACGGCGGCGCCCGGCGCAGAGCCCATCCTCACCACGGCGGCCACCACGCCGGCCACGCCGGCCGGCAGCACGCCGAGCACGGCCGAGAGCACGGCCGCCGAGCCGCCGCCGGCCGACGGCGACCCGCTGGGCCCGCTGTCGGCCGTGCCCGTCATGGATCAGAGCCAGGACTACATTGGGGACGTGGACTACGACCAGCACCTGATGCCGGCGCTGATGCCCATCCGGCCGGGCACCAAGGCCGGCGGTGTGCAGGCCAACGTGGAGGGCAGCGGCGCCGCGGAGGACGGCCCGGCGGCGGACGGAGACGCGGCGGGAGAGGTGTTCAGGGTGGGCATTGAGAGCGATGCTGCTGATGACCTGCTGGAGCTGGCTCAGGACCTCACCGAGGGCTCTGGAGTGGCCATTCTGAGGGACGATGAGGGGGACCACCAGGAGCAGCAGTCGGCTCCGACCGAGGATAAGGAGCAGGCTAAACAGGAGCTGGAGAAGTCTGAGCTGCAGTCGGAGTCGAATCAGGTGTCTGTGTCGGAGTCTGTGTCGGAGTCTGTGTCGGAGTCTGTGTCGGAGTCTGGACACCAGAAGCCGGCGAGGCCAGCGCCAGTGTCCGGGGTGGTGTTCCAGAGACCACCAGTCTCCGGAGGGCCCAAGGGCTCCCACGGCAGCCTGTCGACCTCCATAGGCCAGCCCAGCTGCGGCGTCATGGGCTCCTCGCTGGCCACCCTGCTCGCCAGAAACCGATTCGTAAGTTCACCAAATGATGGCTCGACTACCGTTTTTTTTTCTCCACGCACTGAAGTTAATAGAAACGCTTAGCTTAGATGCGTTAGCATGTTTTAAATGTGCAGATTCCCTAAGTCGAAACCCGTTCTTAGGCTCGATTGAGCTTGTTGCGCTGGTCCTGACCTCTACCGCCCGCTCAGGAAAGTGTGGGTAAACGGTGGATTGTAGAATGAAACTTTTGATAATTGTCCACTGAGCCAAACACATCATGTGTAGGTATCTTTGGAAAATAAGCCATCTCCGTGTAACCGAGATTCCTTTAAGGTTCCACGTCCCATATGACCCTGTCGCCTTTTGCAGTGTTGCCACGGTGCCGACAGCCCCATGGCGCATGGTCTGGATGGCCGCTCTTCTCTGACCTCTATCTCCCCCCTCCGCAGCGCCCGCGCATTGACGACAGTCCGGAGGGCGGTGAGGGTGGATGTCTGCTCCCATATGACCTCTATCCCTCCCCCCGTCCGCAGCGCCCGCGCATTGACGACAGTCCGGAGGGCGGCGAGGTAACCAGCGCCGTGGTCTGGTGCTGGATGGCGGCCATCATGCGGAAGACGCGCGACCCGGAGAACCCGTACAGCTTCGTGTGCTCTGGCACGCTGGTGGAGCGGGACCTGGTGGTGACCACCGCCAGCTGCGCCTCTAGGTGAGACACATATGTCACCGTTACCGGTGTGTAACAGTGTGTGTGCTAGTGGCTAGTTGTCTGTTGGTTTCGCCATGCACACTGCACAGAGCACGTACAATCGGCTACAATGCAGTAAAATAGAGCACAGGATCGTTTCATTACATTGATGGTAAATCCACCGCATTGTGACCTGTCGTGCTGCTGATTTGTTGAATGTTTATTGGATGGAAACGGTGCGGATATTTTGCCGTAGCCCGCCAGAGCAGCTGACGAGTGCCTGGCCGTCGAACGTCAGACGACCACCCCACGTCACTCTGATGTCACGCCTGAAACGAACCGTGTACGGGTGACGCGTGTTCATAGTGACGTCAGCATGTCTCGCAGCCAAGCCGAGAACGTGTGGTATGCTGTCAGGTCTCCTCGGCTACAGACGCTGATTCGAAAGTCACCTCTGACCTTTCTAACGCCCCTCTCCTCTCCCGGCGCCGGTCAGGCTGTTCCAGGAGCCGCTGCGTGACTTTGTCGTGCTGCTCGGAGCCTCCAATCTGCGCGTCAACCTCGAGTTTGGCGTGCAGCACATGGAACTGGATGAGATCATCGTTCATGAGGATTACCAGATCAACAGTCACGTGCACGCCAACAACATCGGTGAGAAAAATGGCGGTGAGCGCGGCCGGGCGCCGGCCGCCGACGCTGGTGGAGCTCAGGCCCGCTATTAAGGTACATGACGGTTTTTTGTTTGTTTTTGTTTTGTTGGGTTAGGCCCTTTCGGTCCAGTTAGACCATTTCAGAGCCGGGAGGATGATAGGATATAGGGGGAGACATTGGTCTGGGCAGGCACCCTAGTGAGTCGCCGGGGCTGAGCCCGTCCAGAGGACAGGCCACCCAGCCCCAAGGCACTCACTGCACCCGGCTACGGGGTGCGCTCCCTCGGGAGCAGCGGTGCCGCTCCAAGGGAGCAGCCCGCATGAGATAAAGTTGCCTGTCCAGCCCGGAGGGGGGTTGCGGCGTGGAGGAGAAGGATTTCAGTATCCTGAGGATAGAAGCACGGAACGGGTGGTACATGACGGGGTGGGCAACCGCAGGCGACGGTGCGACGGGCGCATGAGCTAAAGCGTTTTGGATGGACATTGGACGGTTTATACTGTGGTTGGTTTGGACTCTGTGTTCACTGTATGCTTTTCTGAGCACCAACCTGTTGGGGCTGTCCTCTCTAATCTCTCCCCGTCCCGAGTCGTTGTCCGTGGGCTCCCTAGACCCTAACCACCTCGCCCTCTATCGTGTAGCATTTCTGTCTCATTGGGCGGCACATACGTCATTGACCACCAGACTGTCTGATCATGCTGACCGCCCCACCCTCAGGCCTTGTGAAGCTTCCCGGTCCGGCAGTGCTGGTCCCTCTGACTGCTGTGTTTGCCCCACCCTCAGGCCTTCTGAAGCTGTCCCGGCCGGCGCTGCTGGAGCGCACCGTCTGCCTGCTCTGTCTGCCGCCGGAGAATATGGAGCTGACCGGTCGGCAGAGCTGCGCCGTCACCGGATACGGCCTGGCCGACTCGCGGGACGCAGCGACGACTCAGCAGCAGGGTGAGTCAATATAGAGTCTGTAGTCACTCGAGAGACGCGGCGACTCAGCAGCAGGGTGAGTCAGTATAGAGTCAGCAGTCACTCGAGAGATCACGAGCTGACTCAGCAACAGGCCGGTGAATCAATACAGAGCGATGCGACTTTCCAACGTTGATTGATGTGTATCGATGATGTACTCGTATCTCGATGATGTATTGATGCATGCATCGATTACTCGCTCGCACGTGTGTTCTGTGACCCCGTTTGTCCGTACCCTGACCCGCCCCTGATGCGTGTGACCTCTGTGTATCAGCTGCGGCACCGGAGCTGACCCGTGTGACCCCTCGATGTATCAGCTGCGGCGCCGGAGCTGCCTGTGCGAGGTGTGTGACCTCTCTCCGCCTCTAACCTCTGTGACCTCTGTGTGTCAGCTGCGGCACCGGAGCTGACCCGTGTGACCTCTGTGTATCAGCTGCGGCACCGGAGCTGACCCGTGTGACCCCTCGATGTGTCAGCCGCGGCGCCGGAGCTGCCTGTGCGAGGTGTGTGACCTCTCTCCGCCTCTAACCTCTGTGACCTCTGTGTGTCAGCTGCGGCGCCGGAGCTGGCCGGCGTGCTCCGGCAGACCCACGTCCCGGTCATGGGCGGAGAGCAGTGCCGCGCCAGTGGCGCCATGCAGCGGCTGGCCAGCGCACTACCGGGCCTGGACGAGCGCAGCTTCCTCTGCGCCGGGGGACGACGGTTCGCGGACGCCTGTCACGTGAGTGCTGGGGTCGGGTCACGCTGTGGTGTCATCTGAGGGGTCAGCTGTCTTTCAGTGCCAGCTCGTGGTGACTAGCGGAACTGGAGCTGTCTACTACACTCGGGACTGAACAGGGCTGGTTGCCATCGACGCGATGAAATTATTCAAGGTTGGACCTTATTCCGGCATGCCCAGAGCGTTTACAGAGCTTACGTTAAAATGACATTTAATAAACAAAGGTAATTGTTTCATAAGGTCATGCGGTCCACACAAGAGTGCAGTGGCTGCGCCCGCATGCCCCAAAACCGGTTCTGTGTGAGCTGCGTTGCAGCGTGCACTGGCGCTGCACTACTGTTAACGCCAGACCCCTTGAGACCCTAATTTTTCGCGATTATTTTTAAATGCGTGGAAGAATTTCAACCAAGCTCAGGACATGGCCGTTTCAAGACCTGCCGAAACTTTTACAATTTAGATATTTTGTCGCCATTTCAATATTTCAGGCACTTCTCATTGACTCGTAATGTTAAATTTCGAGCAAGATTTTCACCCGGTGTGTAGAGGCTATCACCAGTCAGTCTGTGATACGTTATGACGTCAAAGCTAAGCCCCGCCTCTGTGGTCTTGGCCTGCGGCGGTTTCGGGCCGGCGCGCGGTCACTCGCGCTGTGGCGGGGAGCGGGGACGGTCGAGCGGTGCCGAAAGCCGGCGGAGTTGTGCGTAACGTCTTGTCTGACAGTGCCCAAAGAGCGACATGATGACTGAGGAGCCATAAATGCTCATTGTTTGTACAATGCTGATAGGTTCGCTGATATTTGTTTTATTTTCATAAGCTGCAAATGACGGGCAGATGGCATATACCTGACATAGCGTTAGGAAATATTCACCTGTATTTAAAGCCTATGACGTTGCAGATAATGTGATAATGGGATGTCGGATGTCATCAAGTAGTTGCTGATTTGTACATCGCTATGCAACCATCGAACGACGCAATAATTAGTTAATTGCCTTCGCTTCACACCATAAGGCTCGCTCGTATTTCAAACATAATATCCTACATCGAAAATCGTATTTGTTAGGAATCTTCAACGTTTGTTCGAAGCGTGTGTGAGTAGTAGGTTTAGGAGTGATGGTTCTCTTGGTCCTATATACGAGAGTCAACAAGAGCTTAACATTTACTTGACCGTCTGCTGCAATTTGAATTGATACATAGCACGTGAAGCGTCAGCGAAATTCATAAGTCCTTTACAGATGGCAGGGGTGTCGTGTGTACAGAGGTCGCTGATGGGCACGGGTCAATGCCGCAGTCGTGGGCGGAGCCTAATGTCATATGACGTATGAAAGCCTCTATCCAGGATGGAAAAACAGTTAACATTACGAGTCAATGACAAGTGCCACAAATATTTAAATGACAACAAAACGTATTTGAAGAAAAAGTTTCGGCAGGTCTTGAAACAGCTATTTCGTAAATATGGTTGAAATTATTCCACGCATTTAAAAATAATCGCGAAAAATTAGGGTCTCAACGGGTCTGGCGTTAACAGTAGTTCCGGACGGGGTGAGACAGGACGGGGCGCACTGAGCAGCGGCCGAGTCGGGATACCGACCACAGGGGGAGAGGTGGGCTGGGCCAGGGAGGCATAGGACACTTGTCCGCGTGGCGGGGCGAGACTAGCGAATAATGCCGAATAATGCTGAGTCGCCCATGAACGGGCTGCTGCTGTAGCTAGTGTAGTTGCTAGGCCAGACACTGTTCATAGGACGATCGTCGACTGCTGAGTACGCTACTGTTGCTTTGTCAGCTGGCTATAAATAGCTTTCTTGCAGCCGGCCTGTGCAGCTCTACGTCAAACTAAATGACGTTAAAGCCCACCTGTCCTCCCTCCCCCTTCCCTCCCCCTTCCCCACGCTCCCCTCGTTTCTGCCCTGACCCCTGTGTGACCCCCTGTGCGCCCTCCCGGCCGCCGGCAGATCTCCCGGGACGGCAGCAGTCCTCTGGCGTGCATGGCGGCGGAGAACGGCCGCTACTACCTGTACGGCCACATCGCCCGGGACGCCGAGTGCGGCGACACGTCCCAGCCGCACGTCTACACCAACGTGGCCAGTCTGTTCGGCTGGATCAGGGACAACTACGGACGCCTGGCCAGGAAGGCGGCCGCGCCGGCCCGGTGAAGGACGCGCGGGGCCGAGAGGGGTCGGGGCGAGCGGGGTAGGACTGGTGAACATGGTCCGTTTACCGCATAGACGCGTCACCTTTCGCCCATACATAGAACAAGACTCAATGATATTTTTAGAGGCATTTTTCTATGCAATTTTACGTTTGCTTCTTGTGTGACTTTGAAGGTTTCACATCCCTGTGCCGTCCTGTTATGATCTGAGCAGAAAACGATTAGTGTGCCGCCCATGTCTGTCTGCGTAAGGATATAACAGGTTATAATAAGCAGCCTGTCGTCGATAGTTACGGTGAAAGTTTCAAATTTGAGCTGTTTTGTACGAAGTGGATACTTCCAGGCACCCGGGGACATAGCAGCGCAGTTAATGGCGAATCGTTATCCCCCTCTATTGATTTTGTGTTCCGTGGGCTTCCATTGCAGCTGGCAGGCAGACGACGCAGTGCTGTCGTTTATTTTTGAGCCACCCGACGGTGGCGGTATCCGGAGGGCATTGGGTCCGTAAGCGCCCGTATATCTGCCAAAGATATATCATCGATTTGTGGAGCGCGCCGCCAGTGTTGACTGTATGTCTGTGCTAGAAATAGATGTTGACTATATTATCGATGGCTCCAGTCTGGGATGAGCGGAGAAGTAACGGTCGCACTCGGTGATAGTTATAACCGCGGACCGTTGTGCGGGACGTGGGCTCACAATTCACAGTCAGTTCCGCTACCCTTCCACGGTCGCGTGAGAACGGGACTCGGAATCCTCGACTGGGAGACCGTCACCACCTCTCACAGAGAACCCGGCCCGTTTAGGCTGTGAACTTTGGGGTGAAGGCGGGCGCTGACCAATGTCCCGACCGGCGTGCCACTGAGATCGTGGCTAATTATATCTCTCGTCTACATAGTCACACAGGCCCTTTGCAATGCAGGTCTCAATTGTATTGACATTATCGATACACGAACAAATACATTTCACACAGTTCACTCCTCAGCATGCCCCCATGGCACAACCATGGTTGTAAAAACAGTCTCAAACGGCTTCCAAGCGCCAAGCTGAGGGACCCGACGTCCCGTCTGTGGGTTGAGTTGTACCAATGTGTCATAAATAGCTGGGCGACACATGTCATTAACATAAACAACAGACTATCATCAGATCTAAACAAAATCAAACCGTATTGTACATCGACGTCAATGGTAAAAGTATATCAGCAGCCACAGTGAGCCCAACAATAACAATTCAGAGCAAACTGCTCAGCGCAGCGTCGCGCGACACAAAAACACACCACACTCACACATATCGACAATATTCGAGGACGCGCACATACCGCTCTCTCCCTCTATGTACAGCTGCGCGGCAGACGGCGCTCACAGCAGCTGCCTCCGCTCTCTGCCGGCGGGCGGTCCCTCTGCAGAGAGCGGACCGCGTGGCGGCGCCAGCTGCCCCACACAGCGCGGCCAGCGGTCAGCGGCGCTAGCTGCCCCACACAGCGCGGTCAGCGGCGCCAGCTGCCTTCCAATACAGCGCGGTCAGAGTGCCGCAGCTGCCCTCCAGCGCAGCGCGGTCAGCGGCGCCAGCTGCCCTCCAGCACAGCGCGGTCAGCGGCGCCAGCTGCCCTCCAGCACAGCGCAGTCAGCGGCGCCAGCTGCCCTCCAACACAGCGCGGTGGGGGTGCCGCAGCTGCCCTCCAGCGCAGCGCGGTCAGCGGCGCCGCAGCTAGCCCGAACAGTCGTCCGCGTGGCTGTCCCAGGCCTCCACCTGGCGGGCACGCCGCAAGTCGGGTCAGTCGGACGGCGGTACGAGTGGTGACATTCAAATGGCCAGGGCGGGCGGCGGTATAACCAGGTGGTACGGAGTGGGGGATAGCGGTATGACCAATCCGTTCAAATGCCGAAACTAAGGAACCAGTTGACTCCTGTTTGACATGCTTTGCTACCAGCAAACACGTGTACATGTCTCAAATGAAGTTGGTCAAACGAATCGCTTCAGCAATGCACCTTCACAACGCCCACGTGACTTTCGCTGGAGTAG
The DNA here is from genome assembly GCF_019059575.1 of Amphibalanus amphitrite. Taxonomy (NCBI): domain Eukaryota; kingdom Metazoa; phylum Arthropoda; class Thecostraca; order Balanomorpha; family Balanidae; genus Amphibalanus; species Amphibalanus amphitrite. The sequence goes on from NW_024881517.1 coordinate 1,246,838, forward strand.
CAGCAGCACCCTGTCCATCTCTGGACCAGCGGCAGCGCTGATCCCTCCCTGGAGCAGTCTGGGGGTCTTTTACCTGGCAGTCCCTGAAGCAGTACAGATGGAGGGGTGACTGACTGGGAGGGGAAGCTCACCCGACAGTCCCTGGAGCAGTACCACAGCTGGTGAGAGGGCCTCTCACCTGACAGTCTCTGGAGCAGTACCACTGATAATTGGTAGGGTGGGGTGGGGTGGTGGAATATGTCTAGTGGACAGTCCCTGGGCCAGTTCCACTAGTGCTTGGTAGGGTAAGGTGGTAGAATATGTCTCTCACCTGACAGTCCCTGGAGCAGTACCACTGGTGGCCGCAGCCGGCGCACACGAACTGCGCCTGCCGCTGCTGACAGCCCTGGCAGAGCGGCACCTCCTCGGTGGCCGGCGGCGGCGGCGGAGGGGCGGTCGGCGCCGACACGCGCGGCACCGGGGAGCGCAGAGACAGCTGCGCCTGGGGCGACTGCAGCACGCCGCCCGACAGCGGTCCGGCCGGCCGGCGCTGCGGCAGAACGGTACACGGTCAGACGGTACAGCGGCGAGCGGGGACTGCTGACGTCACAGGGGCGGACTGGCCGGCTGACGGCCCGATGGGCCAGTATTGGCAGAAATAAAAACAGGGAAATGTGGGCGGTAATTCCCAGCCGAACGGACGGCAGCTATCATGGTGCCACAAGCAGAAAGACGCCACTGCTCAGGGCCGGCGAGTATTACTAAAATTGCGACTTGGATCACAGACGTTACGTAAGAAGGACCTGTCGTTATTCAGCGTGCACCCGGGATACGAGTTTATAGTGAATGCCTGGTGGGATACCCGGATGCACGCCATTACTTGAGTTGTCAATGGAAGTGTGACTACGTGAAAATCCCTCAAATCCACAGCAGTTGACCACAAATGACCAATAAACACCAGGTCCAGCTATGACCTCAATCGCACATCGAGCTCCTCACGCCAACCTCCCACGGTCGTCTCACCTTGAGCATCTCGGAGACCACGGAGGTGGGCTCCACCTGCTTCATCTTGCTCTCCATCAGCAGCTTGGCCAGGCTGGACTGGGGCTGCGCGCCGCTGGCCGCGTCTGTGCCGGGCGCGCTCACCTGGTGTATGGTGACCTCGCCAGTGCCGCCGGCCACCGACGCTACGGCCGCGGCGGCCGCCGCCGACGGCGCCTTGCTCAGTTTGGCGATCTGCGCCAGCATCTCTCGGTACTGGGGGTCCTGCTGGCCGGCCGGCGCCGAACTGGCTGGCAGCGGCACGGCCAGGTCAGCGCGCCGCCGGTAGTCGGCCGCGTGCCGGTCGATCAGGTGCTGCACGCTGATGGTCGGACCCTGCGGACCCATGCCCTGGCCCATCCTGCTGGCGCCGTACGCCGGCCGGATGGGCCGCAGACCGTGCGAGGACTGCGCGCTGAGCGCGGCCGCCGCCGCCGCCGCGCGCTGCGCCTGCTGCTGCTTCTGTTTGTGCTGCTGCAGCTGCTGCTGCACCAGGCTGCTGGCTACCGAGACGGGGGAGCGCGCCGGGGGTACGACCGCCGAGCCGGAGCCGCCGCTGGCCGGGCCGGCCGCCACGCGCTGCGCCAGCCCGGCCGCCTCGTCACTCTGCTGCATCAGCAGCACCTCGCGCTTCCGCCGGAGCCGCTGGAACGTCTCCTCCTTGGCCTTGCGTAGCTTCAGCAGGTTGTCCCATTCCTTCTCCTTCTGCCGCGCCAGCAGGTCGATGGCCTTCACCTCCCTCTTGAGCTTGTGCAGCGACGACTCGATCAGCTCGACGGTGCGCAGGCAGGCCAGGTCGGGCGCCAGCGGCGTGGCGCGCTCGTTCGGGTCCACGCGCGCCCGCTTGGCGGCGCCGTCCTCGGTCGTCTCGCCGCTCCGTTTGTGCGGCGCTGCCGGTGTGGTGGCGGCTCCCCCGCCGGCGGTGGCGGCCGTCTGCGGCTGCTGCTGAGCCGCCAAAGGCGCTGGGGCGGTGGTTGTCGGCGGCGGCGGCGTCTCCGACTCGGCGGCAGCGGCGGGCGGCGCCGGCGCCGGCTCCGGAGAGTCGCGCCCGTTCACCACGGGTGGCTCCGACTGGGCCTCCTCCGCTGGTGGACACAGGACACTGCGTCAGCTATCAGCCCGGCGGAGCTCGGACCGAACACCGGGTACGGGGAGCCGTCAGTGGCGCTGGTACCGGGACAACAGCCGTTAGTGCCACTGGCACCGGGCACAGGTCACGTCAGTGCCAGTGGGACACTAGACAGCACACATCAGTTCCACTAGTACGGGAACAGCACACAGTCAGTTAGAACTGAGGGAACAAGTCTGCCGTACTGGAGAGCAATCTCATCAGTAGCTCTACGGATGACGAAAAGTGGTGAAAAGGTAGTAATAGTTAAATAATGAAACAAGCACGCCGACCATAAAAGCACGCAGAAGCGAAGGTTTAAATACGAAATATAATAAGGTTCGACGCCGTAACCAAGGAGCATGCCCAAACAGCAAAGTAAAAATCGATCCAATCACTAGGTAGGTATTCATCGCAGAGAACTGTACAAACAGAAACACGAGACCCGATTGAAGGCGTCAGCTGCTACATCGAAGAAACGTGCCACACTCAGAAGAAATGTGCTCGTTTTAGGAGCATCAAAAAGAGTTGACTGTTGATAAGGTTGCTTTAAGAAGCTCTTGAAAAAAGACGAGAGCAATAGATATAACATAGTTATTATGATCTTGCAGATTCATTTGACAAATTATGTGATCGACAGCTGCAGAATGCCTATCAAACATGCACAACAGCTGCTCGAGGGCCAGTGAGAAAGTACAAATAGTGTAGGAACTGAGACCACAAAATGGATGTGGGAATTGGGATGGATGCTATCAGCAAACTAGTATACAGGTTGCAAAAACATTACAGTTTGGATCAAAGAACTTCTCATTCGTCATTGGCTTATAAATACAAAGCGGCAAGTAGTTGATACCAGAAAAACATCAAGGCTTTTATTAAGCACCTCAATTCAATTCAATTCAAAATTAATCATTCCATTATAGATATAATAAAAGGCTTAACATAATATTGAAAAAGCAGGCAAGAGAAAAGCAGTCATGATAGCAAAACTGCAAAAAAAAAAAGAAACATTTCCCTTAGGGCGCAGTTGCAAAGTAATTAAAACTATGCTTACCAGTATCCATTGATTCCTCTGGTTCTTCGTGTTTCTCATCTTTAGCAGCTGGGGTTTGTACATTTGAGCTATCAATGGTTTTGCTGGCAGCCTGCTCACTATCACCATTGCTGTGTGGGTGGCCATTTTCCTTCACCTCCACTGTGACAGCGCTGCCATCGCTGGTGCCAGTAGTCATCATTGCACTGGAAAACAGGGAAAAAACACCATCAGCACAGTGAATAATCACCAAACAGTCACCAAACAAACAGTCACCAAATAATTCCTCAACAAACAATAGTCATCTTCCTTCTAGATCACACAAAGACTTCACAAAGCCATTGGTACCCACATATCAGTCACACAGTATACAAAGAGGCAACAACTGCACTGAGCATGCACTGCAACAACAGACACAAATAGCGGCATTACGATTTTGATGGTTTTCATTGACTCAGTTTGGGGAAAAACCAGTGTTGCCTGAATTTAAGTGTAAGGATCTTCAATGATAACAACATGTCAACATTGCATTTACATCAATTTTGACCAGCAACGAAGCATAATTTTGCCTGTAAAGGTTAGGTGGATGATCAAATAGGAAGAACCTGCCTTATACTGCTGTTCAACTTGTAGGTGCTTTTTGAGTCCTTAAGCAATTCATTAATAGTTAACAAAAAGCAGCTTATAATTCATTGTGCAATTAGCTGGCTAAGGCATATTGTTATAATGCCCAGTGTGCATCCGGAAGTTGGGTAGGAAATAGGACCATAACCAATGACAATCTAAGGACTAAGTGGTTAGTTCATGGTTGCCAACACCACAATTAATTATCTGTACTGATGAATAGGTACGTAATATATGCCAATAAGTTGTTAACAAACATCGCTCAAGTGTCTGCCACTAAGCTACTTCTCATTCTTACTATGTCCTCCTACTGAAGTGTCTGCGTCATTCAATGTAATTATCCCAGATTATCCCAACTCCCAAAACACACAATCAGGATCAGCTGACCAGTGACCAATCACTCACTCCATTACTGGAGGGTTGTACTTATCTCATGGTGATCATGAACAATAATAGAGAAGAAGTTGAAGCTAATTTTTTGAAACAAATGCAACTTCCATGGATATAGAGAACAAGTTGAAGCCATTTTTTTCCCGAACCAATGCAACTTCTGCGGACTCAGTTTCATTTGAGAATGTTAACATAATCTACAGATAAAGTTCGAACACAAAACAAATTGAAATGTTTTGATGTGTCAGAATGTCATACAATATTCATGAATTCAGATTCTCATATAGCAGCACAATTGCAATGGGATGACTGACTAATCCAATCACTAAAATAAGCGCCACAAACGCCTACGCATTTCCAGCCGGCATACCGTCTTTAAAACGACACCACCGCGCACAATACATAGCACAGCAAAGTTCTGACTACATAAATGATTATTACGATCATCACAAAAGCTTCTTAAACACACAGGAAGGTAATAAAACGAAAAGAAATTACACAAGCACGACACGCACCAATCACCCACATCAGCCACAATCAAGGCCATATATAGGGCCACAATTGAATGGCGGCTGCCAGATGACAACGAGAGGTTCCGGGATAGCTGAGAATTCTGCACAAAAATCCCTAGATATGCCGTTTTCGGAAATATTTCGCTGAGCTTTCATTCTTCTCAAGGATAGAAAGAACGGTAAGAACAGAACGGAAATGGAACTGACAGGTCAGAAAAGGGCCCAGTAGCGGCGGAACACCTTCAATTAAGGGGGGGGGGGACACTGCCGACTTTTGGTCCCATTCTTTCCATGCAACGCCCATAGGGCTAATGTTAAAACTTAAAATGCCTAAATCAAAGGGGGTTACGGTGCCCCGGTGCCCTCCCTGTTCCGCCGCCTATGAAAGGGCCCCTGGGCTCCGGCAGATCCAAGGAACAAATTTGCTTCTTAGTCACCACTTGACGTCACGGCAAGAGGTCACGGTAGAAAGAATGCAGTTAGAGAAAATGTCGTGCTTCATCCATTCCGCAGCTACATCGACTAATATTGTTTTTGCGTCTTTTAACTATCGATAAGCGAGTCAGAAGTGATGACACCAAAATTCGGATTTTCAATAAGCCTCAGTAATCTACCCTAGCCAGGTCAGGGCCACCCAAGGGGTCACCGTGACCGTTCCACTGACCTTCGCCGGACCTATGACCTTAACGATAGGTATCAGGCAAGCCGGTGACCTTTGAGGTCAGGTCACAGGCCACATGGGACCTTTGACGGACTTGGCAAGGTGGTGGCCTGTTTTTGTTTTTAGCATCTTTCAAAAAAACGTCGCACAGCCGCGATTTTGGCATCAGCGTGATCGTCATGCTCAGGCGTGTCAACGGTCGAATGTTGCTTGCTAATAAGAGCGGTCAGCTTAGAATGCCGACCTCAGGTCAAGGTCAGGTCAAAACCGCTAAGGTTGCGGCGACGGTGATCTAAGGTATTGCATATCGGCCGATTCTGCAGACATTTCCTTAGCTTATCGGTGGAATCCAGCTCAATTTCATCGACACCAGTTCCGGCCCCCACCACCAGCTTCCTGTCACCGGTTCCTGCCCCATCAACGAGTTCTCTTGATCACCGGTCCCGGTCCCACCGCTGAGTTCCTGTGACCTGTCCCAGTCCCCAGTCACCGGGTTCCTCTGTCACCGAACCACGGTCCACGCGGCGCAGTGGCCGCCCACGTCACCAGCAGAGGCCACGCAGTCACTAACGGATTCACAGACGCCATCAGATAAACGGACAACGAGAACGCCGAACGGGAGACATCAGACTGATTGGAGCTATTGCTCGCGACAAATGAGCGGGACAGAACGATGCTATGTAGATTGTAGAATATGTACCAGGTTTATAGGTAGGGGAAAGTGGGGTAAGACGGTCAGGGTAGGTAAGACGGGCACCCCTTCTGCAGACCAAAACAATAGCGCTACGAGCGAGAAAAATTAGGACCAGAATTGCCTTTCCCATTACACACCACCATTGAAGTCTGTTGAATTTGTGTTCAGTCAATTAATCTTTTATTTTGATTTCTTTAAAACACTCATTTCATTAAAAACATCAATAATGTATTGTGCAAGCTTTTGTGTGCAGCACTGTAGCGTTAAAAACTCGCAATCACTTAGGGTACCTACATTCATATGCCACCAGTGTTCATTTACCGCGAATTTGCTTTGTCTGCAACAAATTGTCCACAAAAAAAAATCGTGCTGAACTTCTGACATTGAGTTTGGAGTAAGACGGGCAACTATGAATCCAATAGGTCTGTAATGGTGAAAATATTTTTGTTGCTGTAGGAAAAAAAAGCATTTATAATAAGAATATATTCGATTCCGATACTCACAGACATGTTAGCAATATTCCTTCGGCACAGTTTATTCTCGAATAATGAATGTGAAAAACGGTTCTACATGGCTTCTGAACTAGGGCCTATATAGGTACGAGCATACGCCTTCTGCATGAATCTCGTATACTGCCATTTCCAAAGCACTTGAGACCAACGAGCGACTGTATCAATGCGGCTAATCTCGGGCATTTGTTGCGAGCTGTGCTGGTCGTTGAAAGAAGATGGCCGTCTTGCCCTACCCATGTGACCGTCTTACCCCATGGGGTGGGGTAAGACGGGTTTTTGCAAGGTTTTGCAAAAATAGCTGCAGTTTATTTGTTGAATCAGGTCTAAGTCTCATCTACTGGCAAATGGAAGTAAAATGTCTGAAAAAGATTTTAACTCAAATTCCCGTTTCTATGATGTTTCTAACCGACCAAAAAATGGCTCCAAAGTTAAGGTGCCCGTCTCACCCCACTTTCCCCTAGGTATTCTTTTCATGGTGAGACCGGAGTTTACCGCTTCATATGCAACACAACTTTCCGATTAAATGTTATAACTTTTATACATATCGGACTTAACCCTCGCCCGTATTGGTGTTTTACCACTGATAATCAAAGGTCAATGACCTTGACCTGACCTTCACGTGACCCTGACATCCACCATAGGTAACGCATGGAACCACCAGTATATCACATGTTTGAACATTTGCAAGCTGCAACCACATAAACAGGAACGCGCGGACATAGGCGGCGGAACGGGAGGGCACCGGGGCACCGTGCCCCCCTTTGATTTTGGCATTTTAACATTAGCCCTATGGGCGTTGCATGGAAAGAATGGAACCAAAAGTCGGCAGTGCCCCCCCCCCCCCTTAATTGAAGGTGTCCCGCCGCTACTGCGCGCGGATAATGGGAGCCAACATACGCCGAATCGCGATTCTGGCCGAACACGTTCTCGAGAAAAAGGCCACAGATCAAAGGTCATTCGGGTCAGGGCATAGACCTCTGTGTACCTCGGTATACAGAGTCCAGAGGTCTATGGTCAGGGCCATGACATTTTCAGGGCAGATGTAAAAATTGTCAACTCGAGAGTACTAAGAGCATGCTGTCGCGATCGGCCGCTTTTAGCGCGAGTTATTCGCGAAAAAACGAGAGGGGCCATTCGATCCCTATAAGTGCGAGGGTTAATTCAATGCGGGCTGTATTGACGATAACGTCGGCTTCATAAGGTCGGCATTTCCTTCACGAATTCACCCAGCAGTCCGTTCCGTTCAATTTTCTATTGCAGATCAGTTCACAATCGGTCACTTTCATTATAGACCTGCATCAGTCCCATCATCTATCATAAAAAGGTCGGTAATACGGAATCCTTATTTCCTACCCAGTCGCACCAAATAGCAGCATGTGCCAAAATCTGCTAGAGAAACTTAGTGGAGCCCCGGCGGATGACCTTGACTTGTCAATCGAGCTATATGGCAGCGGCGTAGCGCCGGGAGACCGCTGTTGGTTGACAACGCTCGCGGCGCGGAGCATCACGCCCGATCAATGCCCCCCCCCCCGTAACCCTTCCCCTTCCCCACCCGGTGGACCCGCGGTGGCCCCGCAACCGCTCGTTGATGTTGCGAATTTGTCCGCAACAAACGCCGATCTTACAGCTGAAAAGTAGATATATTCTGACGCCAGCATTTATCCTCGCGAGTCGCTGAGCAGTTTTTTTTGCAATTGCCTCTCCCTAGTTTTTATTGTGCCTGCAGAAACCGATTTCATTTAACTGCGTTGATCGCCTTATAACAGTTAAATAACACGATTATTAAGAAATCTGTGACCAAAACGAAGCAGAAATGCATTCGGCCATAAAATGGGTTTAAAATTATGCAAATGTATATAGTCGGTTGATACTAGCAAGTAGCACAGGGGTAGCTATTTGGTGTAACCGTCTTTTCCCATGGAAAATTGGCCCATGATGCGCTGTTGGCCAGTGGCCGGCGGCTGTCCTCAGGGTCTGTGCACGCCAAATCCGAGCTGCACAGCCCGCGGCCGTGCCGGCGCGCCATATAACGGAAACACGGCACAACGCTCACAAAAAGCGGGCAAGGTCAGCCAAGGTCGCTGACGCCGGCCGGCCGGTTGTTCAACCTGCGCCGGTCGGCGCGCCCCGGCCGGTCGCAGCTCGGCGCATGGCACGGGTAAAACGGGAGCCAGCCCGAACGGGTGAACAACCTCGCCAGCCGCCCGAATCCCGTCCACCCCCCGCCTCCAAAATCGGCCCAGCGTCGGCCCGAGGGGGACTGGCGCAGCGGACACAGGCCAATATTTGGCGTTCGGCTGATGACGACCAGCGCGCGGCACTCAATTCGACCGGGTCGACCGGCAATGGCCAGAGCGGGCTTCCAGCGCTGGTTCAAGGGCCGCCAGCTTTGCCCTTGGTCTGACATTGGCGACCGGTTTGCGATCTGAGAAATCACCGCAACACGCGGATATGGCCGAACGCTGGCGGCGAACCGTTTCGGTACGCCCGCCTGCACTCTGAATAACCGGACCACTATTTGCTGTGTGTTTATTTTACGCTTAGCGACCGCGGAAACGAGTTGAAAGCAAACAAATCGAACAGGATAGTGCTGGCTACAGACAGAAGCGCTAGCAAATCAGCTCAAAGGTTTATGGGCTATTAACTGAATCAGGAAGGCTTGCAGCTATACTAACGGGCGGGCAAGGCTCGGTTTTAGTGGAGGGTAGGTACCAAATCTACGGATCAAAGGCGCAGAGGAAGATAAAAAACACACGTTTCTTTCCCGCTCATGACTGGCGTTATATTTCATACTGGTTAACAGAGGGGAGCTCTGCAATCTATTTCTATGCATGACCCTCTCCTTTTTTAATATGTACCAACTCTGAAATCGGTGTTTCGATTTTACCAAGCTAGGTATTCTGGTACAAGAGGCCTCGGATGTACCCAATTCTAACTCGGGACCACGATGCTGCTGAGTCTGTTTGCTTTGTGTTTGAAGTCCTTCTTCTGAATTGGACTTCTTTTTCAGATACTTCTGAAAATTGCATCTGAATTAGGTATTGATAATCTTAAGTCGGTGACATCACTAAAATAAACAAAAGCAATAAGTTGTTATTTTTCGAGATATCAGGCTGGAGGGCTGATGCACCGTATGCAGTGGCAGCGGCGGCTCTCTCAGAGTTAGACACCGTATCTACAGGAGCGGCAAAGCGTGAACGCCAAACGCCGCTATTGAACGGGCTGGATTGTGTTGAAAGCTATGTGAAACACGCAAAGTATGATTGGGCAATAAATTGTGTCAGCCGGCCGTAAGTTTCCGGACGAATGATGAGGGCGAGGGAGAGGAAGGGGCGACGAACGATTTCCCTCACTTCTTCGTCCGCTGAAACGGTTTCCAGTTACCGCGAAAGAAAACTGTGGATCTTGCAGAGTGCAGATACACCTGGTAAGATGCATCTCGTGACGTCTATCATAGAGGAGATGTGATAGAAATCTGTAGGTATGCTATAAATCATTCAATGAATTTCATTGACCTTACTTCAAACTACCTATAACTTGGTGAAAACATTTCAGTCATGTAGGTACCTACCTCAATGTTTACTGTTAACCACGCCGTGCTGGTGGTCTGATTTTTCATGCAGTGTTGGGGGGGGGGCGTTTTTACGCCCCCCCCGTCTAACTCGGCTCATGGGTCGCGTAGCGACAGCGGCAAGCGGCATTCGAAAGAGGGTAAAAAAATAATGAAGAAAATACTCCAGTCATTTTTTAGTTTGGGCCAAGGTCAGGTCGCCAGAGGTCATCTGAAAGGTCAAATTTTGTCTATTTTAACCCTCGCCCCGTTGGGGGGGGGGGCAATTTGGCCCCCCTGTGGTTTTTCTTAAATAGCAGGAAAACGGCGGGCGGCGCCGCCAAATTTTCAGTACCTTCCCGGGCATCAATTTGACACCTTCACACCAAATTTCAAGAGGTCACCTTAGGTCAGGAGTTATTGAGGTCAAACTGAGGTCATGTTCGAGCAAAAATGAGCAAAAACATGCAATTTTGAAACGCTCACCAAATCTACAGTTACCAAGCAATTTCAAAGTTCTTTAAAAGGTCTAGTAGACAAAAAGCGGCGCTACAAAACTGCTATATCGGATTTTCAAAATTTTGGGTTTTTGACCCCCAAAAATTCAAAAAATTGATTTTTTTAGAAAAAACTAAAAAAATCCAATTTTTCAGAATTTCGAAAAAAAAAACGGAATATAGGGGAAGCCGGGGGAAGCCCGGCATAGTAAGCTCTTTTTCATTTTTATTACATATCATACGTGCTGTAATAAAATGTTGATATGCTGTTAGCTAGATAAGTTAATTGGCCGTGTTTTCCCAAAAATCGGTTTCGTGGAAATAGTATAAGGTTGAGAAAATCGAGTTTTAAAAAAGTGTTGATTTTTCTGGGGTAAGCCCGGCATAGGGGTAACGCCGGCCACCTCCCCAGCGCTTTACAACGAGTTGATGAAACCATTATGTGTCTTCCAAATATTGACGGAAAGTGAAATATTAAGGTACTGATTAGCTCTGGACATCTTGGAGTTTATATCACTACTGGTATTTTAGCTAGCGTCTACCAAATATACAGTACAGGGTCGATGAAAATCGTGATGCAAAATTGACAAAAAATGTGTGTTTCAAAATTCCTTAAAATTTAATTTTTTATTTACCTAAAATGCATCATATTGCATATCATTCGACTCGGCTGATGAAGAAGAACACAACGACACCATTTTTGAAGCTCTAGCTTCATTGTCTGTCGCGTTATCTGCAAAAACGTAGTTTGACCCTAGTTGACCTCAAGTGACATGACTGTTCCTGTAGCATACAAACATAAACTTAGTCACTTATTGATATAAACTGATGGAGGGTAACTAAAAACCGTTCAAATGGAGCGGATATCTCCCATATTTTACATTAAAAGCCAGGCAAGCAATCGCCCTTCATCCATACCTGATATTTATAGGCACTGGAATAGAGCGACAGGCCGAAGGGCTTTGTCTATGATAACATGTTTATTTTCGAAATTTATCTTCGATCAAGGTGTAAACGAAACCTACTCAGTACCTATTATCTCATGGAATACAGTGGTTTAGTGGCATTGCTCTCGGTTGGGGGTAAGCTTGGCCACTCGCCCGGAGCTACCCCAATGTGCTAATTTTTATTTTAGAACAGCGATGTTCGAAAAAATGTCATACTTAAGCCAGACTGCCTCGTCACCCCTCACTACAAACACTTCAACGGTCCTTACATTCGTATAAATATTAGGACTGTATGGTATAACATTAACAGTGCAACATATCTCACTTTTTAGCTAAAAACCCTTAAAATATCATTTTTGCTCTATAACTGTAACAATATACAATTTTTGTTAGCCTTAACTTTTTTTGCTGGCGTTACCTTAGCTGCCACGCTGATAGGACAAACAGTTGAGCATTTTTTGTGAATAATTTAGCCGGAAACGGGGTGGCCGGGCTTCCCCCGCGCCCGGGCTTCCCCCGGCTTCCCCTAGCTGATAGTCCCTGCGCTCTTCTATATACATACCAAATTTCAGATCGATATCTCGATTTTTGGCCAAGTTATAGCGAAAAAACTGTTCAAAAATGATGACGTCAAATTTTTTAACTCATTTTTAGCGATTCTAGACCACGTAGGGCAAAACAAAGACCACCATTGAACTCCCCGTGACGAGCTGCATCGAATCGATACCCATTTTACGCAAAAATAGCAACTTTGAAATTTGACCTAATTTGACCTGACCTTGACCTGACCTTGACCTGAACTTGACCAAAACGTGACCTAAGCTGGGCCCAAAGGCTGCCTGACCCACATAATCGCATTTGTCATGTAAAATGGACCATAAAACATGTATTACACGACACTTTCATATTGTGACCCCCCAGTGACCTGACCTTTGTGACCTGACCTGGTATCAGTGACCTAAACTAGCAAAATATGTGCTTGAAGAACATTTCCCCATCGATGATTTTCAATGAAATGCATTTTACTCGATTTTACAACGCATTTCTTGAAATGCCTGTAAACGGTGAAAATTCGACCTTTGGCCTGACCTGTGACGTCATCCTTTTGACCTAGGTAAATAAAATTGTGTCACAAGATAGTTCCCTGATAGGGCTATCCAACACCGTTTGCCGCTTGTCGCTAGGTTGCGTGGTTCTCGAGATCTTAGGGGGGGGCCAAATTGCCCCCCCCCCCCCCCAACAGGGCGCGTTGCTCGGCAGAGCCCAACGGGGCGCGGGTGAACAATTGACAAGTCGGCACATATCGTGGGAGGCAGTAAAGCTGCATCACCACGGAAAAGCACAATCGATAACTCTTTAAACGCTCTTTCTCGAGTAAGTTCTCAGATTTGACCTCAGATAAACGGTTTAGCCTCCAGAGGGCAAACACTCTTAGCCCGCGCCCGGTTGTGGGGCCGAAACGGCCGCCCTCTCCTTTTTCAGTCGATATCTCCTGAAGTATTACCGATACCGTCACAGAACTTTCAGGAGCTCTCCGGGCATCAATTTTACATCTTGAGGCCAAAAATTTTGTCCGTAGCCTATGAAAGGTTGGCCACAAATGACGTCATAGTGATGACATGTCCTGCCATTACTGACCTTAAAAAGGTTGGCGGGTTTGGACTTTGACCCTCAAAATTAAGTGATTTTCGGACATATCACCGTAAAAATAGTACAAATTTTCAAAATTTTAAAAGCGAGATCACATGTTATAGATCTAAAGATCGCCTAGCGACATGGCAAATTTAAGCTAGATAGCTTCATTTTTTTTTGGTGAAGTTACGAAGAAAAAAAAATCACTCAAAATTGATGACATTAAATTTTCAAACTCAATTTGAAGCCGTTCTATAGACTACGTAAGCGTAATAGGTATAAAGGCCACCATTGGGTTTCCCATGACAAGCTGCATTAAATACAGGTAAGTATCCTTTTTATGCACAACATCAACTTGGAAATCTGACATTTTTTACCTGGCCTTGACCTGACCTCCACATAATGTAACATTAACTTGTCCTTAATCGTCGCCTAGCCCAAACCATTAAATCTGAAATGTGGAATATTGGCCATAAAACATGTATCACACTACCCAAGTATAGCTGAGGTCATATTGTGAGTTGTGACCCTTCGTAACCTGACCTGGGACAACCTGGTATCAGTGACCTTATTTAGAATCATAGGTATTAGGCAATCAATGTCCTATCGATGGTTTTCGACGATATGTCTTTTACTCGATGTTACGACGCATTCCTTAAGAAGGCCTCTAAACAGTGAAAATGCAGCCTTTGACCTGACCTGTGACGTCATCGTTGCACCTAAGTCAATAAAGTTTACTCACACGGTAGATCCCCGGTGGGGCTATCCAAAACGTTTGAATTTTGAATATCGGTCGGTAACTTTCCTAGATCTTAGGGGTGGGGGCCGGACCCCCCCCCCCCCCAACGGATGGCAGGGTCCCCCAATCGCCCAACGGGGCGGGGTTAAAATAGCGATTTTTACAAAAAACATTTTTGTCTGCAATAACTCTTGACTTACGAAAGCCACGGCATTGCTTTGGCCAGCATCGTGTTCCTCTCGCGTCGAGACGCGGTGAGTGAACTTTAATTTAGGTAACCTTAAAAGGTTATGCTGCAAATTTGACCTCAGGTTAAGGTCATGACCTGACCGGAAAAAGGTCATGTTGCATATCAGTCGATCTGTATCGTCGAGGTGAACTCATCTTACAGGGTGTCCCAGAATTACCCGAACATTGTTAATTAGGGTATAAAATAGGGCAAACATGATTGCGCTTTTTTCTTTTTATCGTCCTATATAGTCAACTAGGGTGGCTGTGAAATAGCACATGCAATAGATACGCTTGTTACAAGATCAGCCGACAATGATAGAAAATGCCAGCATTGCTGGTCTCAGTTGTTTTACGGGTCTCCCGAAACTGGGTGTAGGCCTGTTTTCTTTGACCTCTTGCCGGAGGATAATACGATCGTATAAGATAAACTTAACATCAAAGTGTTCCCAGGCCATAAGGCATTATCCCCCAAAACAAAAATGTCTGCCTACACCATTTTTGCCGCGTTTTTTACATCTGAAGTGGAGAAGCTCCATGTCTGAACATGGCGCGACCTTTGGCTTACAACAGATTTCATTTCCAAAACAAACCCGTTCATGGCCATTTGGTTCACGGCATCCAGTTTTTGTACTGGTAGAATATTACCGCAGTAGCACTCTGTGCTAACGGTTGTCTTTAGGCCATCATATCAAGCCGAATGAGTGCACGGTGGCTCAAAATGTCTCACAATTTGATTTTGGACGGGTGCCTGGCCGTCTCTGCTGTTGGGGCGTTGTAGCCATCTGACGTTCACACACGCCTTTTTCGGGCGGTTCAAATGACAGAATACCTTCGTTAGACCACAAAGTGTGCTTCAATATACTTTTGTGTTGTATATGTTATGTTTTTGGGATGAATTGTAGTGATTTTCGCTGCTTTTCCCGTAGTTTTCGCATATTTTTTAGGCGAAGGACCCCAAATTCCAAAATTTTGTCGAAGATAGTGGTGCAAAGTAGACTGATGTTTTTTTTAGATAATCCTGATGTATCGTTTAGCTAGTTTTTAGCTTATAGATCGGCGACGTTTGTTGTCCATTTTTGACAACCACCCGTTTGACACTGGTGCATGACCCTTTTTGACCGAGCCCAAGCTTGTCAATCAGGTTTAACTCTTGCTCTCTCTGGCTTCGTTAGCTGATATAATTGCGCTTTGCTCAATCCTAGCTGCTTGCAGATGAGCTGCTGAAGCTATCCAGCAGAAACCATGCCGAAAGTCCGTTTACAAAGATGAGAACGGGAGTTGATTTGCCATGGTTGCCTATTAGTGGCTTAAGCTGGAAACGGAAAAGGACTACTGTTACTTGACTCTGGATAATAATTGACTCGAGTCGTTACCGGTCACCAAAAGCACACAGTACAGTCCCCAAGCTCGATAGCTAAGGGATATCTTATAAAAGTATGATGCTTGTATATCATCAGAATCGAGCGCAATCGTACTTTTAGCCAGAAAATAAATGTTCGGGTAATTCTGGGACACCCTGTAGGTGCTTTCATTGCTCTAGACTGTATCAAAAGTAAAAGTTATTGTAAAAAAACTGCTGGAGATCTTTCATGATCGGTGATGACCTAAGGGGCATAAAGAGGGGTCATGGGTGGCAATTTTCCGACTCAGTGTGCCATCTTCACCTGTTATCCGGTGTTTGTGGGTGTTAAATTTCACTTTCGTTTAAAAGAGGCGCACTTCAATTTTCTCCAATTGAATTATAATGGAGAGGTCGCAAAATTCACCTGACCTTAGGTCAGCGATATCAGAATTATCAGATACACATGTTATACATACCTACTCTTCGCGAGAACCTGAGGGGGGGGGGGGGGCGTGAAAACGAACCATCCCCCGCCAAGCACATCACAGATTAAAACTATTTTAAATCGTTTTTCTCCCGGCCACTATTTTTTTGGAAACAATTCGTGTTAGAAAAGCCTCGGGTAATTTCTGTCACAAGCTGACACGGCATCCATATCAACGCGCTTATTAGGGGAAAGTGGGGTAAGACGGGCACCTTAACTTTGGAGCCATTTTTCGGCCGGTTAGAAACATCATAGAAACGGGAAACTGAGTGAAAACCTTTTTTAGACACTTTACTTCCATTTGCCAGAAGATGAGACTCAGACCTGGTTCAACAAATAAACTGCAGCTATTTTTGCAAAACCTTGCAAAAACCCGTCTTACCCCACCCCAAGGGGTAAGACGGTCACATGGGTAGGGCAAGACGGCCAGCTCTTCTTTCACCGACCAGCACAGCTCGCAACAAAAAATGCCCGACATTAGCCGCATTGATACAGTCGCTCGTTGGTCTCAAGTGCTTCGGAAATGGCAGCATACGAGATTTGTGCAGAAGGCGTATGCTCGTATATAGGGCATAGGCCCTAGTTCAGAGGCCATGTAGAACCGTTTTTCACATTCATTATTCGAGAATAAACTGTGCCGAAGGAATATTGCTAACATGTCTGTGAGTATCGGAATCGAACATATTCTTAACCCACGCCGGCACAGGGGGGGGGGGGGGTTGATGCAACCTCCCCCTACGGTTTTTCGCGAATAACTCGCGTAAATAGCGGCCGATCGCGACGAAACTTTCAGTACACTCGCATTGATCAATTTTACACCTACCTTGATAATTTCATGACCCTGACCAAAATGACCTTTGCCCTGTGACCTCTTTTCCGAGACCATGTTTGGCCGGAATCGCGATTCGGCGTATGTCGGCTCGCATTAGCCGAGCGTTTGCAAGCTTTTTGTGGTTTCAAACGTTCAGACATGTGATTTGATGTTGCTCCCATGCATTAGGGTCGGTGTCAAGGTCACCTGAAGGTCAGGTCAGGTCATTGACCTTTGGTGACCTCGGTTCACTTTTTCGAGCTTGCACACAAAAGCTTGCACAATACATTATGGATGTTTTCAATGAAATGAGTGTTTTAAAAAATCAAAATAAAAGATTATCGACTGAACACAAATTCACCAGACTTCAACGGTGGTGTGTAGTGGGGAAGGCAATTCTGGTCCTAATTTTTCTCGCTCGTAGCGCTATTGGTTTGGTCTGCAGAAGGGGTGCCCGTCTTACCTACCCTGACCGTCTTACCCCACTTTCCCCTACAAACAGGGCCTACGAACGCTGAACAGTGGACCGAAATGTATGTAGGTAACAGACATTTAGACGTCACACATACTTCAAAAGGCCCCGTTAAATCAAGACGGTGCCTCGGAATCAACAACGAATCTGTCGCGGTTCTTTGATATACAGCTATCTACAAGTTACGTTGGAAATTATACCAAACCCTGAACCAATTAGAGGCCACAGTATCGAGTTGGACTTTGACTTCTGACTTCGGTCTTTAATATTACACTTAGATATTTGAATTTGGTGTATCGACAATTATGAACTTAACCATTCCGACTTTTTCGAGTCCTGCTCTCTGCGAGGAAGTTTTCCCGTTTTCCCGTTTCGGCCGGCGCTGTGACAGGACTGCGTGAAGTGTGCTGACGACGTGACGTCATCGACCCTCTGCCCGTCGGGTGACCTCTACCGGCCCACTTTTGGCTGCGTGCCAACACTAACCGTGCCATGGCCGTGCACGGCACGTCCCCACTCCCCATTCGGCTCGGCGCCGGCCGACCCGGCCAGACACGGCCCAAAACCGAGTCTGCGCCGTCCCACTGGGCGCAATCGCTGCCGAAATGCCGGGGAGTGGCATCGGTAATCGCCGCGTGCTGTCCGCGCCAGCCGGGTGATCCCGGGGGTCATCACTGACCCGCCCGGCCCTGCAGGATCACACTCGGAGGCAGCGAGCGACTCGCAGCGCCGGGCCTCGACCCAATTTCCCGGGGACATGGCGCGGTCACGACCCGTGCCTCGAGGTCAGTCTAAGGTGGGGCGGGGGGGGGGGGAGGCGCATCCTCCGCTGCAGTGGAGAGCACGGAGGTCGGCTCAGTTCCGCCGCCCCCGCTCACCGCCCGCGGCTATTTCGGTCTCCGCGACAGGCCTGGGCTGTATCCGACGGAAACAGTCTCCGTCTCAAATGAGCCGAAATCCGACAGCCTACACTGTTGAAGATGGTCTGGGTCGATCATCCGTTCCCATAATTTGTTGCTGATGTTTCGGTTCAGACGCGTCCTGCTCCAGCTTAGGATATAGGTCATCGGTCATAAATGAAGACATACGACATACGAGTATGGTGAAGGACAAGGATGTCAGACTTGACACAACCAGACGGCAACGGATAAGGTGACTTATATTGTCAATAACCGTTGAATAAGGCATGACAGGACAGGTGCGGGTTGAAGAAGCCTATCAATTATCATTATGTCATCCACGACAAAGTATAACAAAATAGTCGGTACAATAGCATATGAATGTTAAACATATAAACTTAATATGAGAAAGCGCTTGTTTGGGGCTCATGATGATAAGTATAATGATGAAAGAAAACCGAAGCCTCATAATAATGAATGTATTCTAAATTATGACCGAGAATACAGAAATATCTCTTTATTCTCGGTCATAATTTAGAATATTCATTACTTATGCGTAAAATGACCAATAAAAAATGCGTCGCACATATCCTATCCCTAGTTCGTCTTTGGTGGCCTGACCTGACCTTGACCTTTGCATGACATTTTATGCAATTGCATTTTGTCTTGGTAGCCTAAGGACGCGTTTTGGGTGGTTAATCAATAATCTCAGTCCATTCTTCGCAAGCTGGACTCTAAAGCCAGTAATGTTGAAACTGTTTTCACCCTTGGCCAGACCTTGACCTGGCCTGTGACCTACTTGGACAAAGAAATTGTGCTCATAACTTATAAGGTCCGTCTTGTTGAGAACTTTCGATTGTCGTTTTCCACGTTTTTCTAACCATCAGTTCGGAAGTTAGACAGGGGGAGAGGGCAGAGTCTACCCCCCCCCCCTCCCAGCGGAGAGCGTGTGATGAACTTACAGTGCGCTCGAAAACAAAGAAGCTCGTACAATTCCAACTTTTATCTGTGCATGCCATGCATGCATGCATGCATGCATGAGAATGACATAGGATGCTTCAAGACGGTATGTCACCCATTCAAATTACGTTTTGCATGGGCCAAGGAAGGGTAGCAGGATGCACAATGCACAGTGCACATTGCATAGACATTGTGCATATGTTTCAGTTCAAAATTGTAGTAGTTATTTTGCTGCTCTCTTAACCCTGAGGGGAGGGGCGGGTGCCACCCCAAAGTTTTTTTTCGCGGTAGTTCGGAACACGTCAGCGTGGGAGAACTGTAATTTGACATACCTGACATTTGATTCAGGCCGAATCTTTTGATACCAACCGCATTTTCAGGTAAGGTCAGGTCACTGACCTTTGACGTCATAAGTAAGCCCCTGCACGGTCCTGAAATGTCGAAACTTCGCAACGCCGCTCCAATCCAGAGGAGCTTCCACGGGGAGGTGAAACTCCTACAGTTCTGTACTTAACCTAGCATCCTCAAGAGGTCTCACGGCTTGCATATCTCGGATTTTTTTTCTTCTAAATGTCACATGAGGTCAGGTCCGTCAAAAGCCCTCACCATTATAAGTCAATGGGGAAATATGGAACTGTTACTTTCGCGCCGGGAATGATCAAAACCTAGCTCATGAGCCGCGGAATCGTGATTTCATGCACTGCTTGCAAGGACCGATGCTTCGTTTTTACATTGTTGACTTTGCGACGACGTCATAAATGACTTAGTGACGTCATTTATTACGTCACTATTCACTAAGGTCATATTTCGACCAGCTTCGTGAGCTGAGGGACTCTGACCTGACCTTGACCCGAGGTCAACAGTCAACACCCTAAGTTCATCTCTCCCGAACAGAAACTATACCATTCGACGCGCTAGACAAACACGATGATGCCAAAATCGCGGCTCTGTCATCATCGTTGGCGAATTTATTTACCAAAAACCGAGCCCATGCATTGGGCCACTTGACCTAGCCTCAGAGGTGCCCTTAAAATCGGGTACCACTCGCTGCGTATCGGAACGGCGCACACGTTCATTTTTCCGCGAGACTCTAACTTATAGGAACGAAACGGCGAGAAGGGTCGTACCCCCTTACCTGTAGAAAAACAGTAGGTCCGGCGAGGGTTAAACCACTTGCCAAAGGAAGCTAAGCTCGCCTATTGTTTGTTTATTGGGGCAGCTCGCCTGGGTATTGACCTTCGTTTTACCACAAAAGTAGTGAGGTCAAGTGAAGTAATTCAGTCTTCCATGAACATCTGTGCCGTGCACCCCTAGATGACACACATTGAACTGAGTAATTACGAGACGGGGTGAACTGACTGAAATGACTGAATCACGGTTATTGCTATATGTGAACTTACCATGGCTACCAGAGGTTGTAGGCCCGGAGGACAAGTTTTTATCGTCCCTGCAGTCCCGTTATATCCAGTAACAGCCAGTTCGCTGGTCTAACCAACCCAGCTATACGGTATTTATCCAAAACCGTCTGCACGTTTTATGTAGCATGCTAATACATTGGGATGTTATAATCGAGCTGAACAGCTTGTCAAGCCAATTATTAGATGAAAGCTGGCGAACCAGCGAACTGTTACTTTTCCTGCTGGAAAGAACGTAGTTTCGAGTATATATCGTTTCAGAGTTAGTCAATTAATAAGCATGAAATGGAATAGCTGGAAAAGTAAGAATAGTAGCTGGAATCTAGCCGAACGGGTAATTAAGTTTCCGACCTCGTTCCCAGCCCTCACAGGTGTGAGGTGGTCAGGCGCATGGTAACAGTGTAATAGGCACACGCTGGAGCTAATGTAACCACAGGCCGACTGTGTGTCTGCTCACCGACTCGGTAGCGCTCGGCTTCCCGAGACGCCAGCTGTCCTGGAGCAGCTACCGCTCACCGCCAGCCGTGTCCATTACACAGCGAGAAACCAGCACTAATGGCACCGGCAGCCTTCGAACTGCGGTCCCGTAAGCCCTTCGGTCCCGTGAACCCTACCGGCCGAGTAGATGGCAGTCGGGGAGCGGAGATAATTAGTTGACCAACATGTGTAACATAAAATAGTTTTATCTTTAGGGTGAATTTAAAAAGAATGAGGCAATTTATGCAAGGAAGTGGAATTATCATAAGTTTCAATCCCAGTCGAATTACTGAAGTGCATTGTAATACAACCACTGTTCAGCAAACTCTCATCATAAGGCCTTTAACCTGACTTCGGAGGTCACCGGTTGTCGAGTTGGATCAAAATGAAGTTGGGTACCCGTCGCGATACGTCTTGTAACGATGCACACGCTCGTTTTTTTTTCACGCGAAGCCTTAGCTCAATTAGGTAAACCGGCGATGGTGTACGATCGTATCCACCCAGCCCCTCCCTAGGCCTGTCCGTATGACTAGTGGCTAGCCTATGTGCAGAAAACCGATAGTTCTATGAGGTATTACGGTGCTTCAGCCTTCAAAACATTATGCCATATTCCAGAGAAAGATTCGTGTTCCTGATTCAGAGGACGTCGAAATGACACAACAGCGTAGAAATTGCACGGTATGTGATCAAACTTTACGTAGAATTGACGTTCTACCATCGTCAATATTTATTAAAACTAGAACGGGGTTACGGGATGAGAGAGAGAGCGGCCAGTGGTACCGGGAGGACTGGGCGGCGCGGCAGACTTGATTCAGAATCTGGCACGCCCGCGAGACATGACTCTGACTAACGGGTCAAAATGGCCGACGGGATCAGACTGAGTCAGACAGCGGTTCCGCAAAATTGTCAGACGTGTCAGGAAGGTGAGAGATTCCCGGATGTGTCAGACCAACTGCACTGCAGAACCACGTAATTGTACATATAGCCGAAGTACTTAAAGGTTACTTCACGGGTGTGGGAATGATGCGCACCGAAATAGTACTACGAGTATTTACAAAGGACACGTACCTACCTACTGACAGGAGAAACTGCATATATGTGCACTACATGAATCGACACTCAAGCTAAATTTGTACATACAAATACCATGAAGATATGCATAGACACACATTCTAAGTAGGTACTGCTACATGCCACGCGGCACCAGAACTTGTACTGACACTTGAACTCACACGGGGGTCTATCTAAACACTGCAGAGAGGTCACAGCGTTCCCTGTACCACCACCACCACCCCCACCCCGGGACCGTCTGTCCCACACCTGACACTCACCTGGTATCACTGCCGCGCCGGCGCCGTGTCGACTGGGACGTCACGGCCGTGGATGACCTCGCCGTCGCCTCGGGGCCGCCCTGTGCCCCCTCGGAGGACCCGCCCTCCTCCTCGATGATCACCAGACGGTCCTCCTCGTCACCGCTCTCAGCGTCCTCGGCGGGCGCGGACTCCTGCGACGCTGCTGCAGGAGGAGCTTCGGAGGCGTCTTGGACAGCCTGTTTGGGAGGCGCTGGAGTAACTGCTGTAGGAGCTGAAGATTCAGGAGTCTCGGAGGCCGGTTTGGGAGCCTCAGCAAGAGCTGGAGGTGGTTTAGAGGCGCTAGAGGTGGAAACTGGTGTTTCACTAGCTGCAGATGACGAAGTCGATATTCCACTAGCTGCCGTTGTTGATTCGGAACTGGATGAAGGAGCTGCAAAAGCGGCAGACGCGACTGGTGCGGGAGACGAAGTCACCGTCACTGCAGCGGACGACGCCACTGAGGTAGAAGCAGCAGAGCAAGTCTGAACTGTGGATGACGAGTTGGTAACAGATGATGCTGAAGAACTGGGTGCAGCTGCTGCAGACACAGTCTCAGATGACGATGCTGGTACGTCAACATTAGAAGAGCTTTGTGTTGTTGGAGCAGATGTCATCTCTGCAAGAGAGGTAGATGTTGACGCCGTGGCGGTGGTAGAATCTGATGATGCTAAAGATATCGCTACAGAAGATGCTGATGATACTGGAACTTCGGACGAAGTTAAAGCGTCAGCTGGGACGTCAGAAGCCGAGGATTTATCAACAGTCTCAACACTACTATCTAATGCCTTTTCCTCCGCTTCTGCGTCTTTTGTTTGCGTGTCCCTGGTCCCCGACACAGTCGAGTGCGCGTCAGACGTCACACTATCGTCCTCCACAGGCTCGTCTTTCGCCGGTCTTGGGTCCTTATCACTGTCCGGCTGAACATCACTAGCCACTGCCGAAGGGTTATCTCCTCCCGCGTCACCACATTGATCCGACCCGCGAGGTGGAACGTCTGATGTCAACGTCACGCCGCCATCACTCGCTGACGCTGCTGACGTCTCCGCCGACGTCACAGGTGCGTCATCTGCCGACGTCACAGGTGCGTCATCAGCAGATGTCACTGCAGCGCTGGTTTGGTTCGAGGTGACTGGACCGTCTGCAGAACTTTCTGAGGGTCCATTAGCACCAGATGGTGTGCCACTGGGCTCACCTGGGTCACCACAACCACCATCCTCACCACCGCCACCAAGATCACCACCGGCACCAGCGTCACCACCACTGGCGTCTACAGAGTCACTATTGGTGACTGGGTCGTCTGAGGGCGCTGACCGCGGCTCTCCCTCCGAGGTCCCGGTGGCAGCCGGAGCCGCGCCCGGGTCTGCTGAGGGGCCGTCCGACGGGGGTCGGTCTGGAGCGGTGGTGACTTCGGAGGCAGCAGGAGGCAGCGTCCCGGAGGAACCACCAGTGCCAGAAGAGACAGCTCCTTCTGGCGAGTTCAGGGCAGGGGCGGAGTCCGCAGCGGAGTCGGTCCCAGTGGTGTCCATCGGTGATTTATCCGCACCCGCTCTGTCGCTCGTCGGCGCTGCGTCTCCACAAGCGTCACCTTCCGGTCCCTCTGTCGGCGATCCACCTCCTGTCCTGTCCCCACCGTCCCCGACTCCCCGACCGGGGCCAGTCTCCTCCCCGTCGCCGCCCGGCGTCACACTCCCGTCAGTCCCGTCCTCCGTCTCCTCTCCCAGACAGGCCTGCACCAGGCCAGCGGCCAGCATCGCCGCGTCGTCGTCAGCGTCGCTGTCGTCCGGACAGGGCGGCAGCGGCGGCTGCATCTGCGGGGCCGGCTGCGCCAGCGGCCGCAGACCGGGCGGCGCGCGCCGCTTGCTGGGCCGCGGGATCAGGTCCGGCAGAGAGCGCTTCTGCGGCGCGGCGGCGGCGACGGCCGTCTGTGAGATGGGCCGGATGGTCACCTCGTCCGTCAGGAAGGTGGCTTTGTTCAGCGGCTGCTTCAGCAGGCTGAGCAGCTGCTGCTCCTGGGTGGGACGGGCGGACACCTGAGAGAGTGGTGTTAGCACCGGCGGGGCGCGGTAGCCGACCGCCACTCCGCCGCCCCCGCCTCCGCCCCCGCCTCCGCCGCCGCCGCCGCGGGCAGCCGCACTCAGACCGCTCATACAGTGGGAGCTGAAGTCTCCGTGCATCCCGCTGCCACGCGTCATCAGCTTCTGACGCAGCAGCGAGTTGGTGGACGGCGAGGGTGCCGAGACTGGGGTGCGGCCGGCGGCGAGCGGGGCCACGTCTGGCGGCGGGCCGCGCGGACCCCAGCCGCCCCCACCCCCGACGCCTGGCCGGCCCAGGGGGAACAGGCGCGCCGACGGGTCCGTCAGCAGCCTCTTCACCTCGGTCCGCGGGTCCTTGAGCAGCTTGTAGAGCCGGTCGCGGCTGACCTGCAGGATGTCCACCTGTCGGAAGGCCGGGTGCCAGCCCACGTATTTGACTGCCTCCAGTGTGAAGGTGGAGAGGTTGGCCAGCTCCTGGAGCGGCTGGCTGAGCAGCGCCTTCAGCCGCGGCAGCGGGATCAGCAGCAGCTCCGGGATGCCCATCTTGGGGTCGTTGAGGAAGGTCCACAGGGTGCCGGACGGCGCGCCCGTGGAGGTCGGAGGAGTCCGCACCGGCGACGGCGTCAGCTTGCAGCGCGGGTCTAGCGGCGAGCCGGTGCGCTCGGACGGCTCCGGCTTCTCGGAGCGCGCCCGGAACGTCACCGGGTCCCGGTTGTGGAACTTGAGCTTGAACGTCGGCTTGGTTGGCTCGGGCGCAGCCGCGGACGACACCGGCGGCGGTGTGGGGCTCTCCTTGGGCGAGTTGGAGAGCAGGTGTTTGAGCAGCTCGCAGCTCTTCTCGCTGCTGGGCAGCGACACTGCCGGCCGCGCCGGGTCTGGCGCCGGCGTGCTGTCCAGCAGCGAGGCCAGCATGGGCGAGCTGCTGGCCGCCTGCTGTGCGCCCCGCGCCGGTGCCGCCGCCCCCGAGCCCGGAGACGGGCCGCCCAGACGGATCTTGGGCACGGCGATCACCGGCGGCGGGTAGACCAGGCTCAGGGGCTCGTCGTCGACAGTCATCAGCTCAGACTTCGGCCGGGCGCTGAGCATAGCCGAGAGCTCCTTTTTCACGCTCAGTCTAATCCTTGGCGGACCTTCAGAGGCGGTGTTATCCTTTTCGGCACGTTTACCGTCACCGTCACCGTTCTCAGAGACGCTGGCGGTGAACCGTGGCGCTGCCTCGTCCTCCTTGGCTGCTTCGTCTGTCCTGCCCGAGGAGCTGCCGCTATCGGCCCGGGCGGAGCGGGCGTCGCTCGACGAGGCCGACCGGTTCCTCGAGTAGAGTCGCTTCAGTCGCGCCGTCAGCTCGGTGTCATCCACGTCTGGACCGACGTCTTCAGACGTGTCCTCGGCAGCCGCCGGCTCGGGCCGCTCGGAGGCTGCCGGTGCTGAGGCAGCTGCCGGAGGTGCGTGCGCCGAGGCTGAAGATGTTGAGGGAGCTGATGTGGCTTTGGATACCGCTGATGTTACCGTAGATGATTTTGATGTTTTTGACACTGCCGACGGTTTGGAGCCAAACGATGCGGCACTCAGGGTTTTCATCATTGCCATCGATTTCCTCATCAGGTCGTGTTTGGAGCGTACGCCATGTTTGGCCGCTCGTTTGGAGGCGGCGCCGGACGCGGCAGCCCAGCCGTGTTTGGTCCGTCTGAGGGTCAGCTTGGTGTTGGCCGGAGCCGCCGGCTTGAACAGCTCGCAGTGCGCCTCCTTTATCACACCGTTCACAATCACTGTCCGCAGGGTGATGGCGGGCGGGGGCGGGGGCGGCGGCGGCGGCGGCGGCGGGGGCGGCAGCGGCGGCGCCGGGGAGGCCGGCCGGGCGGCGCGGGTCACCGGCGCCTCCCCGGAGCTGGTCCGCGGCGCCGACCGGGACCGCACCAGGTCCGAGTAGTCCCTGGCCATGTTTTTGGAGCCGCGTGATGAGCGGGGCGGGTTCCGCCGTCCCCGGCCCGGCGCTCCATCGCGGCCGGCCGGCGGCTTCTCGTCGGTACTGCCGGCGGCGGGGGCGGCGGCGGGGGCGGCCGGCTGCTCGGCCGGGGCGGCGGGGGCCGTCTCGGCCGGTGCCGACTCGCTGCTGGACGCTGTAGATCGGCGACGTGCCGGTCCCCCGGCCGGCGGCGCTTCAGGACCACGCTGCGTCCCCGAGCGGGTCCGCGTCATTCTCGGAAGGCGTCTTCAATACCTGTCAAACACACAAACAGACAGACAGTCAGCAAGTTATAGCTTATAGGGCACACACGTTCCACTGTGATCAAGTTCAAACGAAATAAGATACTGATTCATGGGTAGTTATTGTGGACAGCTGCAATGCAATTTGACTGGCACCCTGCAACACTTAACCGCTGCATTCGGTACTTAAGTCGTTACATACGGCAGGAATAACAGCAAATAGCATTAGCACTTGTCACACTAGTGCTGAGGCCCCAGCAGTCGCAAACCAGCACCAATAACCAGCCGTCTATTTACAGAGTACCTAACGGGACAATGCGAACACACCGGCACGTTTTGCAAACTGATTTCCTCGTGACAGGCGGTCCGGGTGCAGCTGTACGTTCACGGGTCGCCATAGCAACCTGGGCACGGGAGGACTCGGCACGCCGCCGTCGCCGGCTCGAGTGTGGCTGTGTTAGTGACGCGAGACCACCGACGCCGGCCGCTCCACCCCCGGAGAGAGAGACGATCAGCTGATGTGACGTCAGCGCCGCCCCGATAGGGCCCCTCGCTGCGTCTGGCCGCCCCCCCCCCCCCCTCCCCCGCCCCGCCCCGGTCGGCGGGCGCCGTTTATAGGAAACGATACCTGATAATCGGTGACGGTGTGGTCCGAAAGCCCGTGAACTCGACGCTGGAGTGATACGCTAGTTGGGAAAAGCGGATAGAGTTATAACTCTCTGCTTGATCAACATGAGACACAAACGATGCGCAATTATCGAACGCAGACTATGCAATGGCAATACAAGACCGGCAAAGGGACAGGGACGATAACTTTGACTTTCTCTAGGACGCGGTGAAATGCTAGCCGTTATTTCTAGGTCAACTTCGTGAATGAGGTCATGAGGCCAAATGTCGAGCTGATAAATGCGATGATTCAGGCGTATCGAGCCTTGACCTATATCTTGAGCTCCCTTTGATGTTTTTTTGTCTATAGAGCGCAACAATAACCTCGTTGCTCGGTTCACGCTGACAGGTCGTGCAAAACGAAATTCGCGTTCCAATGCACGTCAGTCCCAAACCAATCGCGTTCGAATGGAAGCACTGTGACGAAGTTAAGCATTCAAGTGTTGAACTATTATTAGAACCAAAGTGAATGTCGTTTCATCTCAGTTCAACACTTACATGTTTGCATAAGTGTCACATCAAAAGATCGGAACTGGATAATGACGGGCACCGTTCATCCCGCCTTCTCTCCATCTCTCGTCGTGTTCTGACTATTCGATAATATATGTTCCGTCAGCGCCCACAGCTTAGCCCGGTGATCTGCTCTGGTGACCGGCCGCGCCGACCGGCACACACCAGCTCTCCGTGTCAGAGGTGGTGTCTGTCGGCGCTCCGGCGGCAATGTGCTCGGTGTATGCCGTCTCTGAGGCGGTCAGCGACCCTGCCGCAGTGAGCGGCCGCCACTCGCCACCGTCTGCCGTTCCGCCCGCCTGCATGGTACGCCACGCGGCACGCGAGACGGACCTCCGCCGCCCATACACACTGCACGGGCTGCTACGGGAGCGGTGGGCGCCCAACAAATAAATTCGGCACGGGCACAGCTGATAAACACAGCACGAGCACAACTAACAAACTCGGTGCAAGCCCAGTTTCTAAGCCCGGCGGACGCCCAACCGATAAACTCAGTAGGCCCAAACCGCTGAGCTCGGTGAGCGTTCAACTGCTGACTGTCTCAGAGACCGCTGAATTCGCGGGGACTCAACTGTGGGTTGTCTCGGAGACTTAAAGGGACCCTCCCACCTTTAAAAAAGTTTATGAATTGGCATGAAAGTGATGTCGCTCGGTTCAGAAAGAGCGAAAACGAATATCTACCAAATTTCACCGAAAAATATTCACCGGTTTTCAAGATATTAGACTTTTACTTTTGTTTACTTTTTGGGATCTCCGCTGTTCCTAGCGACTTTATTTAAAAGTGCGGCATTTGTTGCGCGCAACGCAGCATATACCACCGCGTGCTACAAAACGTTTTAGTCAAACATTTAACGGACGTTCGAAAGCCTGATGACGTCATCAGATTTAAGTGCCAATACCAATACATTGTGGCACTTATTTGCACAGATGTCAAAATCAAACTCAAATTTCTTTGCGATGAAGTAATTGCTGGAGAAACGGTTTTCACGGCACTGATTTTCAAAGAACGTCCATCAAGATGGCTATCTCAACTCAAATCTAATGTTAAGGTGGGACAGTCCCTTTAACTGCTGCCTGTCCCGGAGACACAACTGCTGCCTGTCCCGGAGACACAACTACTGACTGTCCCGGAGACACAACTGCTGACTAGAGATTGCAATCCCGGAACGTTTTGCCAATCCCGGGATCCCGAAAGTTTTTATTTCGGGATCCCGGGATCCCGGGATCCCGGCCTTGTCACTAAATGTCGTAAGAGTGATTTCCTACTGACATATTTTGCGTCTTTAAGCTAACCACAAACAAAGAGGCAACCAAAAGCCATCCTTAGACCATGTCATTTGCATTAAAAACGATTGAATTTGCGAATAAAACGTTTCGATTTGATTAGCATTAGCATTTATTCCCAATTGGCCTTCATAAAACTGTGCGTCGACCAGATCGTTTACTAGACAGGTTCCAGCACATCCACGCCTCACTCACTCTTCGTCTACGCTACTCGTAGTTAGCGCGACAGTTTTAAGCCATTGCCATGTTGGTCTACTTAAAAACTCGCAACCAGTGTACGCCAACTTTGGCAGCTCCCTATTTCACAATGTTTTCAAAACGTCGCTTGGTCACTTTACCTCCTTCCGGTTCCGCTTTCATCATTAACCCGGCAGGCGGTGGGCCTACCAGCCACCTTCCGCGCGGTGGGGGGGGCACTTTTTTGCCCCCCCCGTATCTCCGAAACTACTGGACGGATCTGGAAAATTCAAACGGCGTTCGATAGCCCTGTCAAATTTGTCGAAGGAAACCAAATTTCATTGACCTCGGGGTCACCGATGACGTCACAGGTCAGGTCAAAGATAAAATGTTTCGCCGTTCACGGGGCTTCTAGGGAAAGCGCTATAACACCGAGTAAAACGCATTTTGTCGAAAATCAGCGATAAGGCGTCAGTTGTCTAGTACATATGTTGCTATTAGAGGTCACTGGTCATACCAGGTCAGGTCACAGGTCAGGTCACCAAAGGTCACCAAGGGTCACCACATGAGCCCAACTTTACTAAGGTTATGTTTTATGGCCAGTTTTTCATTTCCAACTCAATGGTGTTGGTTATAAGACCATCAGGTACGGTTGAGGTCACTTTCTGGTGGAGGTCAGGTCAAGATCAGGTCAAAAAAGGTCAAATTTCAAAGTTGATATTTTTGCATAAAATGGGTATCGATTCGATGCAGCTCGTCACGGGGAGTCTAATGGTGGTCTTTGTTTTGCGCTACGAGGTCAGGAATTGCTAAAAATTGAGTTTGAAAATTTGACGTCATCAATTTTGAACAGTTTTTTCGCTATAACTTGGCCAAAAAAAGAGGTATCGATCTCAAATTTGGTATGTAGATTGAAGGTGGTAGGGACTATCACATATATTCCGGTTTTTTCGAAATTCAAAAAACTTTTTGGATTTTTTGGCTATTATATTCAAAAAATCTATTTTTTGATTTTTGGGGGTCAAAATCCAAAAAAATTGAAAAACCGAAATAGCAGTTTTGTACCCTTTTGATTCCACACCTTTTATGTCTAAAACGTTTTTCTGTATCTCTAAAGCTGTAGGCCTGACAGCTCTTCCCGCGAAACCTTTTTTTGGGTCGAAAATGGCAAAAATGACGTCACTCTGACGTCATTAGCGGCCAACCTATCATAGCCTTTGGAAAAATTTTTGGTCACCATGTGCGCTAGCTGCTCCCGGGAGGGTACTGAAAGTTTGGTGACGATCGGCGCAGCGGTTCTCGAGATATATCGAAAAAACTAAAGGGGGGGCAAAAAAATGCCCCCCCCCCACCGCCTGGAAGGTTAATGTCTCTCAGAATTTGCTCGAAAGTCGCTTTGAGAGCAGAGTCACTGACTGGGAGAGCTCCACTCTACCGTCTTCAACGTCTGAATCAGTGAGCTCTGCCGTCACTTGCGTGACATCTGTGACATCTTTCTGCGACACGAGCTCAAAGACTGTCTTGATGACCTCCTTTGTTCCGGCCACGGACGGGCAAGTCAGAATCGCTGAACGATCTGTGATCCTGATAAAGATGTTGCAGCGCTGATGCTGCATTTTTTTGGCGTTCGGGACCTTTTTTCGTACGTATTTAAGCGGCTTAACCGCTGTGGGTGATACCCGAGAGCTACCAACACGGTCGATTGTGGACGGCCAATACGGGGTGCCAGCTAAATAGTTTATCTGCTTTATGTCACGCAGCACCATAAACAGTGTAAACAAGACTCGTGCAGCGGCTGCATTCTTTTTAAGGTGAAAACTGATTCTTTTCGGGATCCCGGGATTGGCGGAATTTCGGGATCGGGATCGGGATTAAAATCCCGCCGGGATCCCGGGATCCCGATCCCGGGATTGCAATCTCTACTGCTGGCTGTCTCGGAGACACAACTGCTGACTGTCTCGGAGAACCAACTGCAGACCAAGGCCATGTATGTATATCTGCAGACTGTCTTAGAGACTCCACTGAAGAAGCCGAAGGTTGCGTACGACAACGCCCGACAGGGAGAGAATTTCACGGTGGACTACATGATAGTAGATTTGGTACACTGCTAGTGCTGAGTGCTGAGTCAGCGCTGGAACGGTTCAGCTCGAGACGGTGCTGACTGTGTGTTCACTCGAGACGCTGAACGTATACGAGCCGATGGAACTGAGATACAGCGGAGATACGAACTGGCGATCCAGCCGCCGCCAAAGTCGAGACAGAGCGGTCAGTATTCCGACGGACTGGGAATGCTTTGATCTACATTTTGTCTCAGATGTCTCCCGATTGTATTTAGCATCTAATTTGGAATCTAAGTTTGGTTTGGTAAGTTTGGTTTTGGTGGTATCTATCGACCACCATTCTCCACGTATAACAGCGCAACGGATTGGGCAGTTGCTGAGTTGCAACGGGGACAAGCCAAGTACGCTATCTATGTTCGTCATTTAGACAAGTTATGGATTGTTAGGTACACTCGGGGGCAGATAGATGTTCCACCACTCCCTAACCATCGGGCTCCCATGGCTCAGCACTGGCTGCTGCCAGTATTGCCTGCCCTCAGCACTGCTCAGCACTGCCTGCCGGTGCCAGTGCTGCCAGTCCTGCCACTGACAGCAGCCAGTGCTGAGCCATAGGAGCCCGATGGGTAGGGAGTGGTGGAACATCAATCTGCCCCCGAGTGTACTATGTATCTAATATTCAATGTCGTGTCAAACAAATTGCATATTGTTTATCAATAGCATGCAGTAATATTGAATGTGTTAGTAAATTCGAACGATTTTATGTTATTTTGGGATATTCATTCATTCATTCATTCATTCATTCAATCATTCATTAATTCATTCATTCATCCATTCATTATTTTATTTATTTATTCATTTAATTACTTATTTATTCATTCATTCATTCATTCATTCATTCATTCATTCATTCATTCATTCATTCATTCATTCATTCATTCATTGAAACCAGGGCTTCAGCTTCGGTACCTACCTATGTCCATATCAGTCAATATGATCTGACCTGACCTGACCTGACCTGACCTGACCGTCATGTCAAGGGCGCCGGGCTCCCGTCGGTGAACTGTGCACCGCACCACATCGGCTGAAAGTCGACAGCGCAAGGTGTCTGTTCTGTACCCACATCGTATCCGCCGGATGGTGCCATGCCAAAGCCGTTTCACTTCGGTGAAATGCCCGGCACGGGGCGGCTCACGGCGATTTCTCTATTGCACCATTTCGCAGTCACGGAAGGCACGTTATTCATGTGAATGGTTGCGTGATAGCGCTCTAGGGGTATATGCTAAATGCTGGCGAATGATTGCTCCAAATGGATGACCATTGACCAAATCTCTGTTCTTCAATAGCTAAACCATGACCACATTTCATATAGGTACTACTAGTAATATGCATCACTGATTCATAGCACAAAGTGGCACCTATATATCATCAACATTAACAATTAACCGTCCGTGATTTGTATGGGTCCACCCTGCACGGCACCTTCCAGGTGCATACCTTTGGTGACCGTCTGCAACTCCTGCAGAATCCGACAGGTCACGGTCATACCAAACTCTCCCGACAGGTCAGACGGTCATATACTCTATGACCGAGGGAAACCCTGTCCCGAGCAGCGGTCGGCGGGGTTCTCCCTGGATCAGATGTGCCCGCCGACCGGGCAGAACAAATGCACAATGTGAGAGAAACGCCTATTCTCGGCTCAGAAATTAGAGGTGGGACAGCAATGAGCGGCTTCCTGAACATGGCGTTATGGGGTTTCCCTTGACAGTGGATTGCCTTTTGTCTATTCGGGCAATACCGATTGACTGACAACACAAAATTACGCATTTCAATCTGATATTTGTTCAATCTGTTACACCAGAACATGGATATGTCATGATTGTTCGTCCATAACTACAGCTTGTTGTTCTCGCCTGAGCACCGGCCCCAATCTGTCACCATGCCGGATTACTGTGTGTCCTTCTCCTAAATCCGAACACTGCAGCGACGGACGCCTTCTGCCCGATTGCATCTCAAAAGCAGGCCGCGCCACAAAAGCCAAGGTTATTCTCAGCACGATGGGCCCATCTGGGCCACAGCACATTCATACGCTAGCACATATCGTGAAGAATAGAGAACACGAGAACAGAAGGTATACATAAACATTTGAACAAGTCGATTGTTCTACCCTTGAACGGTGAGCCCCATCTGGACATTTGGCCCTTGCGGTATCGCTGACACCGGGGATTTATTTGGTTGCAATGTGCAAAATCTTGATCGCGGCGGGTCGCGTCCAAACAGTGCAACGGGCGCTGTTTTTCGTCGTCGCCGTCGTTGTGGACGGCGCGGGGCGGGCGCGCGGCACGGTTGGCCGGCCGCGGAGTAACGGCACCACGCCGAGGGCCCCACGGAGGAGACTGGCAGCCTGCTGGTCCACTTTGGCGGCCGGTCACACAGGCTGAGGTGCTCCGGAGCTGGTCTGCATACCCCAGACGGCCTCCGTGCAGAGGTCACCGCGGGGTCAGATCAGTGGGCCAATCACAGGGCCCTGGGAGACACCACCGGAGGGGCAGGGATAAACGGGATTATCATCGAATCGAACAGAAAAAAACGCATGGCTTCGACTCCTGACAACCAAATTTGGGCCACTTATGGGTCAAATATCATTCAATCTTTCAGGGAGCAAAACATTAAAGAAAAATGGGGAAAAAACATCAATCAAGCCTTCAAACGCCGCATCTCTTTCTTCTTGATGTTAAAATATCAGATAAAAAAGTAAAATAAGATGGGAATGACTTTCGAGATTGATTTTTTAACTATTGTTGACTTAACAAATTGAAGAACAAACGTAGTGTTTGGAAAATTATACGCTCAAAATAGCTACAAAACGTCGTGCCTGTCAAACAGATCAGCTCTGTCTTTATTTGGGAATGGCTGGAGCTATATTTCTGACACTTTCATGACCTTCTGCTGGAAAATGTTATAATGCCACTTAATTATTCATAGTGGTGGCCGCTGTAAGGCGCGTGGACGGTTATCCCAATGACTTTCATGTAAATCCTCGGGCAGGTCAGGAAGGGATTGACCCCAGCTATACCGGTATCGATCAGCGCGGCGGGGACGGCGACGGTTTAGCCTGGCCCGCCCGGCCATCTTCCGTGCATACCTACCCCATGGCCGACGAGACGACGAGGACGATGTCTTCTGAATAGTCTGACTCTGTATGCTAGTAGCGCATGCCTCTGCACTAATCTTGCCCTCTGCCTTTTGATGGCTACCGCACAGAAGGACTAAAACATACCTACGCACTACGCCCTTTCAATGGTTGGAAGCCGCCCAAAGCTGCACATTGCACATACCTGGGTAAGGATTTATCATGGACATTCTAACACACAAAATGAGCGCGATCTTCATAGAAATCACTACGGTAACAGTATGACGTGTTCAATCGATACCAAAACGGACCAAATCAGATAAATCCACGATACCGATACTCCAGCTATGGTTTGACCGAATTTCGACTTAGTTCTGTAGATACAAAACGATGGCCGACCGGCCGTGTCTGACCGAGACGGTCCGCAGAGCGGCGGGGGTGGCTGACAGGGCAACGGGACAATGTGTGCCTCGGTGCACCGGCACCGAATTAGCTGTGCTAGGTGGGCGCCGGCGCCGCGTGGCTCTGACGTCAGATTGTACGTCACACTGACGGGACATTAGCGCCGGTGTGACGTCACGGGGTGATCTCGATACACAACTGCACGAGTGACGTCATATCCGGCGCGGTTACTCAGAACTGGGCGTCAGAGCTGCCCCCAGGGCACCGACAGCCGAGAGGGGGAGGGGAGGGGGGAAGTTCGACAGCGGTAACGACGGCCGCACCTAAATGGCGTAAAAACATGGGCACAACGGGGGGGGGGGGGGGGGGCTCGCCCCGCAGTGGATATACAGCCTGCTGATGAACCAAACAACTGACGATGGACGGTTGCAAGCAAGGGTCAAGGGTGACGAGCGCAGAAAAGGATGATCACACGAGACTTTGACCTTTGAGACCATTCTCGAACCGCGGTGACAGCTGACTGCACATGGATGGTGATTATTCATCACACAGGCGGAAAGCACCGAGTGTCCCGGAAAATGCTGACACGAATTATGCTCAACATTCAGGTTGGTTCATACATAGCTTTAATAAACAAAGGCTGAATATTCATGTCACTTCAGAGGTTATGGATGACGTAAAATGGACACGCATATGGAAGTACGCGATAGGTACCTATACTGGTGCAGAATGGATGAACGTTTGGCAAATGGCACTTTTCATTTAAAGACTATAGAAACAACTATCAGTGTGAAAACTTGCCCCAAACTCTTAACCCTTGCCCTGGCAGGGCATTTTTCATAACACGGCCTGGCAGGGGGGGGGGTTGATGCGACCCCCCCTCGCGATTGGCTCCTATGGCACCTAGAAACACCAAATTTGGTAGGTAGGTGGGCCCACTGGAGTTCTCGCCCCTGTGCAAATTTGGTTGCTCTTGGTCAATATTTAGGGGGGTTTTGGGGGGTATAAATGTAAAAATTTAGCTAAAAACAGGTCAAAAGTTTTTCGCTTATAACTTTTGATCTAATTAAGATAGAGAAAAAGAAAAGCACCAGTGAACTCAGCACGTCAAGGCGCGTCGAATGATATACTTTTTTGCTTGCTAAGTTTATCTTAATTTTTAAGTAAACTTAAATTAATTAATTAAGTTTAAGTTAACCAAACTGCATCATAATGCATATCATTCGAATCGGCTGATCACCAGGAACACAATGACACCATTTTTAAGCTCTAGCGTCATTATGTGCCAAGTTATAGGCAAAAACATCATTTGACCGCAGCTGACCTCATTTGACCTGACCCATGGATAAGTACACCAAACAAAGAAGCACCAAGTGACCTGTTGTTAATTACTATGGTTTCAAAGCACAAAAGTGATGGAACAAAGCGGATATCTCCAGTATTTTCCGAATTAAGTATTTTCCCATAGGCTTAACATTAGATTCAGATTCAGATTCAGATTCAGATGTATATTTCCGAATCATCCCACAAACGTGGCTTCATGTTTGATTATTGGCAATGACAAAGTACACAGATGAGGTTACGTCGGTAAGATAATAAAATACAAATTGGCGTGAAAGCTAAAATATAGACATTAAAATATGCCAAAGCATGTGACGCTAATAAAAGACGCTATAT
The DNA here is from genome assembly GCF_019059575.1 of Amphibalanus amphitrite. Taxonomy (NCBI): domain Eukaryota; kingdom Metazoa; phylum Arthropoda; class Thecostraca; order Balanomorpha; family Balanidae; genus Amphibalanus; species Amphibalanus amphitrite. The sequence continues at coordinate 1,283,344 of NW_024881517.1, forward strand.
GAATATGTCCCTAAAAACAAAATGCGGGGAAAACGCCCTAAGGTGCATGCTTGTTCAGCGCAGAGATAAAAGTGGTTCTGCGGCTGCAGCCGGAGATGGATGACGGCAGGCTATTCCAAGCGGAGGCGGCCCTGTACGAGAACGCACGTCGCGACATGGAGAGGCGAAATCCAGGCAGCTGGAGCGCTCCGGCGACACTGGACCGAGTCGCGCGCTCACTCACGCTACTGCGCGCCACGAACAGAGACCGGATCGCCACCGGAGCGCGGGGGTCGTGCAGGGCTCTAAAAACGCCCATACGATCGCGACGGGTAACCAGGCTTGACACGCTGCGCCAACCAAGTGCCTCGAGAATCGGCGATGCACTATCACTGCGGCGCGCGCCTCTCACGATCCTGGCGGCGAAATTGAACACCCTCTGGACTCGGGTCAGGCGGCACGCAGCGGCCCCTCCCCAGACGGACAGACAGTTAAGTATGTGGGGGAAAACGTGGGCCTGGATTAGGAGTTTGCGGGTATCGGGAGTCAGATGATGCCTAATTTTGTAAATGCAAAAAAGGATGGAATTGCACTTTTTGACGACGTGGGATATGTGCTCTTCCCAGGATAGGGTATTGTCGATAGTGACTCCAAGCATTACGACGTAATGACCTCTAACTGACCTCAGGTCAGTGACCTCAAAAAACCCGAACTATATGTTATACAACTCGGTGAACTTAGCACATCCTGAAAGTTTGAAGGAAATCAGTCCAAAACTGTGAGTTGGACAGGTGCAAAAAGAAAATTGAAATTTGACCATGACCTTGTACCGGTTTTTCTGACCTGGTGACCTGACCCAAGGTCACCCGGACTTGAAATTTTCAGGTCATATGTAAAAAGGTTTCCCCATAGGCTGTGCCAAATTTGGCGGCGCTGCGCGCCGCCGTTTTGCCGTTTTTACGCTATCTTCGAAAAACCTTAGGGGGGGTTGCATCAACCCCCCCTGCCAGGGCGAGGGTTAAAAAAATGGCACATGTTTAAATATCGACACTGCTTTGAGAATTATATTCAAAATCAGTACCAGCGGCAGTTGATTGTTTGACTAACAGAAAGAACGATATTTAAAATCAACAGCATAAACCGTATTATCTTTTCTAAAATACTGTTCATGAAAAAGATCAGTGTGATTTCTCAATGAACAGCATAGTTACCTAGACCACTGACTTTAAACTGACTAAAACGGCATACCTTAGTGCCATCATATAGAGCGGCAAAACGTTAGAAGCGGTGTATTTTTAATCAAAGTAAAGCGAAAATAAACATCTCACACACCATCATATCTAGCCCGTATCAAGATTCTTAGCCCGTATCACGATGCAGCAACGTCTTCTATTCGAAAAGGATTATTATTTGTTTCGGGACAGCATGTTAATTTGGAAGAACAGCCACTCTCTGCATTATCCGTCCTTTGATCGATGAATAGGTAGGTATACCAAAATAAATCAAGAAAGCATGGGTGGAGCGTGTCCAGGGAAGTTGGGGTAAAAATTTGTCAAACCTACAATGTCCGATCGTTAAGTTAGATAAAATACAACAATGAATCAATTCTTTTCATTGCAGACATAATATTTTGCATTAAACAGACATTTCAAAGCTCCTCAATGCAAAGAAGATTGGTTTGCTAAACAACAAAGTCCTACAAATAACACATATGCTTAAGTTGGTGGGGCAGCCGCCCCACCAACTTGCCTTTTCTTGCAGGATGCTCCGCCCCTGCAAGAAAGTTAGAAAAGCGCCGGCGATATAGGACACTCAAGGACAGAAAAGCCTCTTGCGTGGGGCGGCAAATTAATTACATGGCACGGACTGGTCAACATAGCTGGCCGCGTTGTCATGGCAACAGGACAACTGACAACCGCGTGACTCACAATCACGTTGAGCCGTGCTTGTATTTCCGCCGAGTTCCACCGATAGTGAATGCCCTTGGTTTGACCTGCCTTATATAACCTTATGGCGGGGCGCGGGATTAGTCTAAAGTTTTGCGATGGTGTGCCTCAGTGTAACAATGAGCAATGATGACTGCTGAACTTGTGTTGATGCCCAGCAAAAACATAATTATTGTCATCTGTGCACTGTGTGCAGGCCGTTTAATATGCTATCATTTCAACATCGTCTATCCCTTTCTTCATGATCGTGAAGGATCTAGCGTTCTTACTTCTTTGGTTCTTACTACCTCGGGCCGCTCAAAGCTCATCCAAATTCACGTCATATTTGGATATGTCCGCGGTTTACCATGCAAGGTTGCAAGCTATGAGACAACATAAACATATTCGGAAACGATATCACGCGAAATCGAAACAATATGTATAATCACGACCGTGTATGAAGCGCACATTAAACTTAGCTTGACTTTAGATACCATTACCTAATACCTATGCCATACCTATGGATATTATTATGCCCAGTGTGCCCAGTGCGGCCACCACAGCTGGAGCTATGGAGCCATGTGAGCTGGAAGGCGGACCTCGGGCTGGGGAGTATCAATCAGCATGAAAGGGCGATATCACGACAATACTGAGAGATCAGCAGGACTGACTGGCTGGGGTGACCTCATACATTACATCGACTGAAGGACGATTCAACGTCAAAGGAGAACAAAACAAAACTCCCTCTACGAGAAGTCATCTCATATGTTCCATTTAGTTATCGGCCAAATAAATCAGACAACCGCGGGTACATATAATGTTTCTAGCTCCTTTCTAGAGAAAACTATCAACAACCCTGACCGGGCGAATGTAGGTACTATTCATGGCCATCAAGCGGGAATAACCTGCCGTTTTAAATTGTTTCTGGCTTCTGCAGAGCTCTCTTCAAACATCGGCAAGTTTCGTATAGCATAGCCATTTGAGCTGTGAACGTTACTCATTCTCTTATCTGTATCCGAGTTCGAGAGTCGCGATCAATGATGCCGTACCGTACAGGGGAGACGGCAGCCAGCTTTATCACCAGAGGCAACACGGCGCGTCACGCGACTAACAGGCTAGCTCAGCCCGTTCTACATGTATACCCTGAGCTCAGCCACCCAGTATCAACCGCTGCGGGCAATGGTTGTAAGACTGATATACCAGGACAACTCTCCGCCGACTCCGTCACTGAGCGGGGGGAAGGAGCTGTCGGCTGGGCGCGGAGACCGTTCAGTCGCCCTGTTCGGCCGGGGGCAGCGCGCCGGGTCAGTGACCTCAACCCGATCCACTCGGCCGCCCCGCCGATATGCCAATAACGGCATGGCGATGTTTGTTTCCTGTGCGGCGGTGGTTGGCGTCCACGCACTCACAGGACGCGCACCCGACAGAAGCCACCGAACTGTTCCCAGGGTCTGGCTCTGACCAACCATGACCAATGACCAGTGACCAGTCTGCCTTCTGAGGGCACCGAGACCGACCGGTCCGGGGTCCCTGTGGTTTCTCCTGCTCCACAGCTGGGACGGTGTGCAGCAAAACCCATCAGCACCAAACAGCTGGGAAATAAAATCGAGCCTCAGACAACACCGCAGAGTGTTGATTATTGAAATTGATTGCCGTGTTCGGACAGCCATGCAGTTCGATGTGGAGGAGGTTCTGCTGCCGTCCGCCAGGTGGTGCTGCGGTCGGTCTGAGCAGGGCGGGAAGGACGGCGGGGCGGGAACGGGAGCACCGCCCGCCCTCCCGGCCGTGGAGCTGTCCTCCCTCTGTACGGTCACCGCAACCAGCTCACAGTCCGGCTAATCCTTCCGCCGGAGTCCGTCCGAGGTAGGTACCGGCTGTTTGGCTGCCGGTCTGAGGGTGGGTAAAAACAGCAGCCCCTCTGATCTGTCCCGTCCTGCTGAGTGCAGAACAGGGACGGGGCGCCCCGTCTGACCCCGGGGCTAGAGGCCAAGCGCTGCACTGCTGGTCGCAAACAAAGGTCAGAGCTGGGGCACAATCCCAACAGCTGTGTGGAGGTGGACCCAAAGTTCAGGGTTGGGACAAACTCCAGTCCACATAATTGAGGTCAAGGTTTGGGAACACCTACATCAAGTCTGACGTAAGAAGTATCAATGAAAAGAAAATGCGAAAATATGACTGCCGAACTATGATTCTTTTCAGAACGTCCATCTTATTTCAACATTTCAAAACAATCCAAACAATTACCAACTTCCCTGCATCCATGACCAGGCATAAAACTTCTCTCAGCCAAAAAGTTCACCATACCACTACCAAAAATTATTTTATAGTGCTAACCTTTATCAAAGCTCTCGCGACTTTCCAAAAATCTATGAAAGCCTGCACTATGCGTTCGCTCATAACAGCACCAACGCACTACGGGTGGATTGACTGGTATAAATCATCAGCCATCGCCGATGCCTGCTTCGATGACGGCGCTCGCTAAACAAGGCGCACTGCGATTTCCAATGGAGTGGGATTTGCGATGAATTGCCGCTCTGCTGCAGGCAGTACGACAGTACCGCGTCTTACAGCGGGGCCGCAAGCATCATCTGATCGGAGCTGACCTTTGAGGTACAGAACGGGACAAAGTAACCGGCGTGTTGGCCCGCCCGTTACAGTGCGTTATCGAATATCGGTGACCTTCGGACACGGCGCCGGAATTCAGTCCGACTCGATACACCGTGCCCAACGGGGAAAGAAAAAACAGTGGAAAGTTCCGACTGACCGCACCGTGCTGGCCGTCTGTCTGACTGTCGGAGGAAAGTGCTACGAAAGCACGTTATGACCCAAAACCATAAGCTCAAATAAAAACGATGCTTTCAAACGTGCATCATTTTACGTTTAACGACATATATGACATAACAAAAAAATTAACGACTTGTAACACAAATCAAAATGCCAGCGGTAGGTGGCTGAAACGCAAAATAAACACCTCACTCACATTGCCTCGGTACCTAATGAGGAAAGCCCCACCACTGCCAGCATATGACAAGACATCGATCGCCACATTCAAATGAGAGCAGCAGCATGGAAAAGAAGCCAGTACAGAGTATCTACCGCCGCCGGTTCTGGGGGTGTTCAAACGTATACTGCCTGAGGGCTACGCGGCAGACGGTCCGCTTTTAGCCGCGTGTATTCAGCAGGGCAACGGTCGACCCCGTGTGCAGGCGGATGGTCCTCCTCCTGAGTGCGGCCGACAGCGCACTAGCAGACCAAACAAGCCAAAGGTCGCATTATCTTCATACCTAACATCAGCCGCCGCATGCCAACATACCAAGGCGAAACGGCAGGTGCCCGGCTGCCGTGTACCCGTACGCTTCCCGGGCAAAACTGTGCATCGGAACCGAAGAGTGGACTTAGATGAGGGCGAGAAGCGATCAGAATCGACGCATTAGGCAGCATCATTTTAGCTGAAGTAGGCAGAATCAAAATGAAATATTCATCCATGTTTCATCAATAAAATTCAAAGTTATAAACGATTTTGCATCGTCTTTATTCGCGTTGTGGGCATGCACATTGCACAACTATTTCGAAAGCGAAGGATTCGGAATGTTTATGAACGATAAGTAGGGTGAAGTTGAGGTCAATTGCTTAGTTCCGCTGAGACACAAAGTTTTCCCGCTGAGATGCCGCAAAAGCAGAATGTCACACAATACAATGCTAAAAACGCCTTCAGGCTTCAGATAAACCAAAACAACCGTTCACAGCCAGCACGGCTGTTTAGTGAAATCTTTGATAGTTTGGTTCATCTTGCGACTGATAACTATGCTTGATATTTCTATGCTTGATTCCATATCTTGCTAAGAGAGCTTTCAGAGTGAACCACGTAGATATGATTGTGCATTCTGTGTTGGTGTATAGTCGCTGCATTGATTTCACGGCCCAGCTCGACCCACTGCAGTCCCGGATTAGCCCAAAGCCGAGTGATTCAAGACTGGAACGCTCCCCTGCCATATGGGACGATTACATAATGAGGCGTCTAGGATATCCTAGCGCTTAAATATTGAGAAAAAAACGCAGCTTAACGTGGTGTATGCGGCAACACAAGTACCTACCCAACAATTGCAAACCAGCCTGCATATTTGGAAGGTGTACCACCGTAAAATTTGCGTTGAAAAAGAGTCAGCCCACAAGCTACAGGAGACAATTATTATGTATAATTGCAGAACAAAGAATTGTAGCAGAGAATTATTATGTATTACGAGGTTTGATCGTCATCGATATTAAGGATGAAATTAGTCTTAATGGGCAATGCGAGCAGTGCTAGCATATTTGCTCTAAAGACTAAATCCCACAGCCATTTAGAAAGCAAAATACGAGGAGTTTTTCAACTTTGAAGGATCTTTTTGGAGAGTGGGCATGCCCCGCAACATTTCGACGACCTTTCTGGATGTGTCAATGGCTGGTAACCAGGATATCTCATGCAACCACGGTCAGTTCGATTAATTCCTAGTGCCCTCCAAGTCATCCGAGGCCGGGACACATGTGCCGACTTTCTGCAGCGAATGCCCTTGGGCGGCGTACCAAAAACACGTCTCGAGGCCACCGCTCGCGGTGCGGCCGGCGGGCAGGGGCGCCGCAGGGACGTCTTATTCGGCGGCCCTGCCGTAAGGGGCGGCCCCGCGGCGGAGCAGGAGGAGGGCCGGCGGCGCCGCGCGAAGTCGGAGCCGTTGTCTGCGGGGAAGCCGCCGGCGCCGACGGCCGGCCCGCCGGGATCGATAGGCGACAGAGCGCGGCCAACAGCGCCGCGTCCGGCCGCCGCCCTCCGCTGACATTGGACTGACCTTGCCGGCACCAAATCCAAAAATACCGGCACGGTGACGCGGCGCGCGCTGTAGCGGCAATATCTGGAGGCGGCTGCACCCAGCGGCTCTGCACTAAACGGGATCGGGTCGGCTAGCCGCCCCCACGGCAGCCCGCGACCCGGGACCGCCAGTTTCGGGCACATGAATGACACACAAACTGAGACAGCCGCGACAATTACCACGGGTAACGGATGACGTTTCATTAGTTCTCCGCTTGGCTTTCGTTTAAGCATGGAATGGTCATTCAGTACAGGGGGGGCCAATTTGTCATCACGCGCCCCGCTGAAAGACGGAGGGGGGGGGGGCAGAATCCGCCCACTACTGCATCTTTCCGTAATATCTTCTTAGCGCTTTAAACTAGACAAACAAACAATACTATTGCATTTATGCTATTGATGATAAATATGAATGATGAAACGAGCCTGACCGAAAGTCCACAGCTGAATCGTTAGCAGATTGTTGCGTGTTGTCTGTTCTATTAGCCACTGTCGCCTTGTTTTCCATGGCAACGAACCATACATGTACAGGGTGCGCAAAAAGTTCTGGCCCATTTCTGTACTTCGATAAACGAATGCAATCGGAGTGAATATCATCAACGCTAACACCAAATATTGGTTTGCATTATCAAACCAGATACGTTCACTCACCTCATGCGCGATATAACCCCCTTATCGGCAATGACCTTCTCCACACGTAGGCGGAAAGACTTGCATGTCTTGATGATGTAGGTGGGGTCCTTCGTCTCCCACATCTTCACGATGTGTGCCTTCAGGGCCTCCAAATTGGGATGGGACACTCCCTGGACCTCATCCTGCAAAACGCTTTAGATGCTTTAGTCAAGGGGTTCAGGTCGGGTGACTGAGGGGGCAATATGTCATTAAGCCAACAATGGGCTTCTCCCCCGAGCTCCTCCGTTTGCTTGTGCTGGATGGAACTTGCGTTGTTTGCGGGTGTAGTATCCTGCTGGAAAACGAAATCGACTTTTGGATACGTCTTCAGGATCCATGGGATGACGTCACTGTCAAGCAGACGCTCATACATCGTCCCATTTATCTTCTAATTGGCGTTAATGAAGACGGTTGGGCACTTTTTGCCGCCCGAGCCGTGGGCTGTCCTGGATGGCCTGAGACACGGCAGTCACATTCTCAGAGTTTTGACTGGACGTGACCGGTCTGACCTGGGGGCATCCTCCAGGACCTCCGCTATTGGTATTTGGCTTTGATACGCGTAATTGTTCGCAGGGGGCTCCAAATTTCATCACAACCTGCTCAACAGTCGTGCCCGATTCGGCCGCGCCGCGCGTGGGTATCCAACGACAATGTAACGCCTCCATGCCTCCATGACTGGCCGTTAAATGGTCTGCTTTGTTCGACATCTGGCTGTGTAGCAGGATCATTGAAGATATTGCGTGCGGCTATTGGCTTCCCGAAAAGCAGTCGCAGCACGCGTAGGAGCGCTTATGTACTGTAAGAGGGCCAGAACTTTTTGCGCACCCTGTATGCAGTTTGGCATACCGTATCGCATATGCTCCTTTTACCTTTCGTATGCATCCAGTGGTAACAGAGCATGTCCTGGAACTTAGGGCAACCAACCAGCGCAGCGGGCGAGTGGACGATACACTTACAGGACACGCCGACACACCATGCATTTCTCACCGGATACATACACTTTCTATAATGGCGTCATAAGCTTGCGTCAACAGCTTAGCGGTTCGTGTCTGAGTGGAGCCGACCCAGGCATGTTTGCGTGACTCCAACCCCTTTTTCGCACAAAAGCCGAAACTTTCTTAGTTAAGTTCAGCGGAGGACATGGTGAATGGTGATTCAGCAATGCAGTCATGACCAACCGACCAATTTCCGCCATTGCACGAGACAGTCAGCCTACTGCCTAACTATTGATGCCTATATGACAGAGCAATATGAATGAATGGAAAAAAGGTACGTTAACGCGAATCAATAAAGCATCACACAATCTGATGCTGTTCCCTATCCCCAACTCAAAGGTGGCCCAGTCTGCTCCCGCCCGCTGCGCACCGCCGCCGTGACCTGACCTCTCGCGGAAGACGAGCCCTGAACTAACAATGGCAGGCTGGCACGGGGCCACAGATACCGCCGCACAGGATGAGTAGGACTAGGGACGTGGGCACTGACAGCACAGGAGCGCAATGGTGCTGAGCTCACCTACCGATGGGTGCCACAGTTTTTCAGATCACAGAATTGAAAACTTCCAATGTTCAATGATGAGCGGACATGCGTGTTCCCGGCCAGTTCGTTTCAGCAGTGTCGAAACAGGAATGTGTCGGAGACCGGAGTTGCTGTGGCTGTTGCGAGGGTGGGGTGGGAGCGTGAACGGGCAGGGCGGGGCGGGGCGAGGGCGAGGATAGGGGTGGGCGACGGAAGGGCGGATATTGTCACAGCCGAGCGGCTATCAGTATCGCCCCATCGAAAAGCCCCGCCGGGATCTCCACCACCCTCACTCGAATCATGGCGCTCATGTTGAGTTGACAGTCCTCCGCTGAACCCGTGACGCTGGTGTGCCCACCCGTTCGATGAGCTCAGTAACCCTTGCTCAGCATCCCGCTCACATCGCTCTGCACGCAGAGTTACAGTTCGGACCTTTTTTAGTTTGACCCTTCCGGGTGGCTGCCAGCCGAGCCGAGCGGACGGCAGCTCTGCTCACTGCTCAGTGCACAGTGCACACTCACGTGACCCGAGTCACTCTTTGCACGTGCACGTCGGCGCCGGCGCGGCGCGGCGTATTGCGTTACCAGCGATTCCTGCGCGGAGCCCAGGCCGGTCGCCGCTGGACCGGCCTGGGCACTGGGCAGGTGCCTACGGCCCACAGCATGACTAATTAGGACTGACGGGGACTGATCCAGAGACAGGGACTGAGGGGGACTGACAGGGACTGAGGAGGACTGATCCAGAGACAGCAGCTGAGGGGACCTCCGGGGACTGACAGACACTCAGAGACTGACGGGGCTCACAGGGACTCGCAGGGGCTCGCAGGGAATTGTAAAGAATCGTAAGTTCTCAAAGGGACTAGCGCTGGAGGGATCCAGAGCGTCGTAAGCCTCGTCGTAGCTGCGACGTGTCGCAAGTTGTGTAGTAAGTCGTTTTTGGAGGGATCAATCGATGAGTAGCGTTACTTAAGTAGTTAAGTCTGTCGCAAGTTGCCTGATTAGCGACACAACTCACGAATTTGAAATAGCAGTCGTAAGTTGTGTCGCAAGTTAAACTTGCTTTGAGGAAGAGGTCACAGGTCACAGGTCATTCGGGCCATGGTCACGAAATTTACATGGTAGGTGTAAAATTGTTTAAACTTGAGATCCTAAAAATTTGGCTACAATCCGTTGACGCAAACGCGAGTTATAGAGCTTGAACCGACGAATCGTCTGTGAGGCCTCAATCCGTGCCAGCGAGTGCTGAAAATGGTGCATAAGGTGTTATATTCACATTCATTGGGGTATTCAGGGATATAAAGTAGCCTTAGACCATTCCAGCAACTACTGGCGAGTCCAGAAAGGCGGTCTGGGACGTTGCGAGGGGCATCCCCCCAAAACTCTCCCAATTCCAAAAACGACGTGTCCTAGATGACCCCCATGACCTCCAATTGAGCTCTGTGATGACCCCAGTTGACCTCTGTGATCTGCCGTGTCTCAGATCACCTCCGTGACCTTCAATTGAGCTCTCTCATTACTCCGAGGTGACCTCTGTGACCTGACGTGTCCCAGATGACCTCCAATTGAGTTCTGTGATGACCCCAAGCTGACATCTGTGACCTGACGTGTCCCATATGACCTCTGCGACCTCTAAGTGACCTCTCTGATGACCCCAAGCTGACTTCTGTGACCTGACGTGTCCCAGCTGACCTCCAATTGAGCTCTGTGATGACCCCAAGTTGACCTCTGTAACCTGACTTGTCCCATATGACCTCCAATTGAGCTCTCTCATGACTCAGAGCTGACCTCTGTGACCTCCCGTGTCCCATATCATCTCAAATTGAGCTCTGTGATCACTCCAAGTTGACCTCTGTGACCTGACGAGTCCCATATGACCTCTGTGACCTCTACGTGACCTATATGATGACCCCAGTTGACCTCTGTGACCTGACGTGTCCCATAGGACCTCCAATTGAGCTCTCTCATGACTCCGAGCTGACCTCTGTAACCTGACGTGTCCCAGATGATCTCCAATTGAGCTCTATGATGACCCCAAGTTGACTTCTGTGACCTGACGTGTCCCATATGACCTCTGCGACCTCTAAGTGACCTCTCTGATGACCTCAAGCTGACCTCTGTGACCTGACGTGTCCCAGATGACCTCCAATTGAGCTCTGTGATTACCCAAAGTTGACCTCTGTGACCTGACGTGTCCCATATGACCTTTGTGACCTCTAAGTGACCTCTCTGATGACTCCAAGCTGACCTCTGTGACCTGAAGTGTCCCAGATGACCTCCAATTGAGCTCTGTGATGACCCAAAGTTGACCTCTGTGACCTGACGTGTCCCTAAGTTACCCTCTGTACCCTCTGTGACCTGACGTGTCTCAGATTACCTCCGTGATCTCCAATTGAGCTATGTGATGACCCCAAGTTGACCTCTGTGACCTGACGTGTCCCAGATGACCTCTGTAACCTCCAATTGTGACCTCCAACTCCAACTCTCTTACCTCTCTGTGACTTCAAACTCTCTGATTTCATTCCTTCTAAAGCATCGCTTCTAGATGCTCTTAAGCCACGAATCTCTTGTGATCGATCCCAAATTTTATGGCAAAACACGTGAGCGTTAGCGATCACAAGTCACCCAGTTGAGACAAAGCTTCAGAATCAGAAAACATGCTTTACCTGGCTGTCTCATAAGCTTGCAAACCAGAAAGGCGAATGTTCCTTTATGCGTGATAGAGTTTTCGACCTTACTGACGTTTACTTCGGGATCAGCTTATCGTGTAGCCCTTTAAATTCTCGAGTAAAGCGGGTATTTAAGCCTCGTCGTAGCTACGTTCTGTCGTATCCTCCGACAAACCCCTCTTTCCTCAACATCCCTCCTTTTTCGCTACGACACAACTTGCGACGGGACATGTATCGTAACTTGCGACGTGTCGTAGGTGGACTTGCGACGCCCTGGATCCCCCCGGCGCTCATGCAGGGAAGTTAGCATTGCAAACCTGGCAGGCCCTCGTTAGAGACGCGGAGCGGCAGCCGGTCCAATTATATGGGGACAATAGAATTTATGCTGACGAGAGCATTGAACATTTCATCCGACATGTCAGCACCTGAATGGAACGCTTTGGTTCTTAACCCGCGCCCTGGTGGGTCTGCTTATAACGCGACCTGCAGGGGGGCTATTTTTGCCCCCCTCCTCGTATCTTCGAAACTACGGGACGGATACGCAAAATTCAAACAGCGTTCGAAAGCCCTGTAACATTTGTCATAATAAACCCAATTTCATTGACCTCAGGGTCACCGATGACGTCACAGGTCAGCTCAAAGATAAAATGTTTTGCCGTTCACGGGGGTCTTCTAGGGAATGCGCTATAATATAACCTCTAGCAAAACGCATTTTATCGAAAATCAGCGATAGGGCGTCAGTTGCCTAGTACATATGTTGCTATTAGAGGTCACTGATAGTACCAGGTTAGGTCACAGGTCAGGTCACCAAGGGTCAGCACATTACCCCATTTTTTCTAGGGCTGTGCGATGCATCATGGCCAATTTTTCATTTCCAACTAAATGATGCTGGTTATATGACCATCAGGAACGGTTTAGGCCACTTCCTGGTGGAGGTCAGGTCAATGTCAGGTCAAAAAAGGCCAAATTTCAAAGTTGATATTTTTGCATAAAATGAATATCGATTCGATGCAGCTTGTCGCGGCGAGTCTAATAGGGGTCTTTGTTTTCGCCACGTAGTCTAGAATTGCCAAAAAAAGAGTTTGAAAATTTGACGGCATCATTTTTGAACAGTTTTTTTCAATATAACTTGGCCGAAAAAAGATATCGATATGAAATTTAGTATGTGGATAGAACACGGTAGATATTATCATATATATTCCGGTTTTTCCGAAATTCGAAAAACTCTTCGGTTTTTTGGCTTACTTTCAAAAAATAGTTTCTTTATTTTGGGGGGTCAAAACCCATAATTTAAAAAATCCGAGATTTCAGTTTTGTAGCCCGGTCAATTCTACAGCTTTTATCTCTTCATCATTTTTCTGTATCTTCAAAGCTATAGGCCTGACAGCTCTTCCCGCGAAACCTTTTTTTGGGTCGAAAACGGCAGAACATGACGTCATTTTGACGTCATTTGTGGCCAATCTATCATAGCCTTTGGAAAAATATTTGGTCACAATGTGTAAAATTGATGCCCGAGAGGGTACTGAAAGTTTGGTGACGATCGGCGCAGCGGTTCATGGAGATATATCGAAAAGTCTGGGGGGGGGGAATAGCCCTCCCCACCAGAGCGCGGGTTAAGCCGAACAACGACTCTACTCGAACAACATCAGCGAACTGACGAGTTTCAGATTCGCAGCATAGCATGCGTGTGTTTTAAAAGGGAGGTGATGACTGATGGCTACGAGTATACAGGGTTATAAGTATTATTCAGTGCACTACCCACTGAACAAATAATATTCGGTGAAACTAAAAAAAAACAGCCATTGGAGCGTGCACGTAATAATACAGCAAATTAAGGCAAATGTGAGAGCCACATCTCCCGAAAGTTCCACAGCTACATTAGCAGTTTCGCTGACAAACCGGTTTTGATGCGAAACAATCGGCCAATTTTCCGCACAAAATCATGACGAGGCAAGCATTATCTCACCCAGTCTGGAATGGTTGTGTCCTTGAACAACCATTGCGCTGATTGCGGCGATGAATTTAGCAAATAAATTATTGACAGAAATGCATAAACTTACCCTAGATCTAGAATTGGAGCATGACAACACCACGTTAGCCATGACCCCATCACTGCAATATGTACCTTGTATGTTGGTATTTTTTTGTGTACCTATTGTTTTGAGCACGATTGCACTGCACCCTTTCAAGAGCAAAAAAAAAAAAAAAACAAGGTTTTGCTTGTCAGTTGGTGTCGAGGAAGCTAACAAGCATTTCAATACGATATTGCAAAAATAGTGTATCAATCAAACCTGAAGCAATTCATTGCGATATAAGTTCACTGTAACACTGCAACACTGTACACAACCTGATACACAAATTCCATGCTCTGTTATAGGCTAATGACCCTTCTTCAGCTATGTTGACTGACCTCTGGCGCTTGGCAGTCTGGTTATTCGCTCTATAATCCGGATCTGGAGCCTGCTACTAAGCCGCGGTCACCGTCCCGCACATCCGGTCCCGTATAACGGAGCTGCGCTAATGGGGACGGTCGGGACATTCCTGGCCGGGTGGCGCAGTAGGCGCACTCGACAGAGGCTTCAGCGCGACATCACCTGACCTTGGGGCGACATCACCTGACCCTGGCGCGACATCATCTGACCTTGTGTCGACAGCTGACGGCCCGACACCAACCACTGTGTACAGATCCCCTGATCCGATACCAATCCGCGGCAGAGTCAAAGGTTCCGACAAGTTATGGTTACTAATAGTGCAATTGTTGGTGTCTGTATTTGCAAATGCAGTCGAGGTAGGTAAGCTTTGCTTATAATGTAGGTAGGTGGGCTTTCTTTAATGCTTGCTTACGTCACCCAGGAGACATGATTATGGATTAGCGGCACATAATCAATCCAGCTATTCGGACATGTCTAGCGGCTTCTGTTGTTCGAGCTGCGTTTAGAGAAGCGTCTAAGTAATGTGACGATCCCAAAATTCCGTCCACTGACAGGGCGTCGTGCAGTCGTTAGATTTGGGTCACCCAGCTGGGTCAGCCGGCCAGACCAGCCGTGACTGCTCGGAGCGGTACACTGTAAACCAAATTGACAAGTCTTGTGTAATATAACCAATCATCTCTTGGTATGTTTACCAACTGATACTTTTTAAACAAGCCGTTGTCTGGTGCATTGCTTGTCAGGTGACAATTAGGAGTCAATAGTTATTATGCACACCAACTTCTCAGTATCCAGACCAACTCTACATTTGTTTCAACGTTTGTTTCTTAACCAGTTTTGGAAACTTGTTGCCGCATGGTTATTTAACCGGCGCCTAACTTGTACTGGTCAGCTGGTCAGCATACACATGGTCAGCTGCGCCCATGACGTCAGACTTGGCGGACCAATCAGCGGTCGCCGCCAGCCGTTAGCGGGCCCCGGCGCGGCGGTTTCGAACCAGCAGTTGTCGCGCGGCCGCCGTGCAGCCTGGAGCAGCGACGAGGGCTGTTCCAGCATTTGTGCAGTAAAAAGTGAAATCTGTGAACTGTGGTGTTCGTGCTGTGAGTGAGGCCCCCTCTGGCCTGCGGGACGCACTAATCGTGCCTATACCCGCGGTCGAGACGCCTCCCTTCCCCTGCGCGCGCAATGTAAGTGGACCAGACCTGTGCATGCACATGTGAGCAGATGTTTTGCGGTCGGTGTTTTTTATATATAAATACATTTATTTGCCTTTAATTCAACTCTTTGTATTTTTAACTTAACTGATGAACATATATGGGCTGTAAAAGCTAATCTGGTTGGCGATCATGATTTATTCGAAATATCTGCGTGATCGTGCAACTGCCATGATTGTTATGCTTAATGTTAAGGAAATATTCGTCATACGGGCATGTTATACTTCTGGCTTGATGCGGTGCACAAAACCACGTTCTTCCACATACGCAGCAGTTCGAACGCGAATCGTAAGTTCTTAAGGTTATCAAGTATCAACGCAAACAAAGCGATTGTAAGGAAGAGCAAGTTCGAACAGAGCGTTAGTACACTTACTTGTTGACAATTTGTAAGCTAGCAATGCCCAGTCAAAGGCTAGGCTAGTTCATCAACAAACCAGGGATTGGTGAACCGACAAGGAAACGACTATGCCTATCCAGAAGTTGGTAGGTCCACAAGGCCCAGACTAGTACTCAACAAGGTGACGCCTATGCGAATTGGAACCAAACTTGTAGACAAACTGTTAGTTTGGTGGCCAACAAGCCTGGGGTTGGTGAATCGACAAGGTATCGACAAGGTGACGCCTATGCGAATTGGAACCAAACTTGTAGACAAACTGTTAGTTTGGTGGCCAACAAGCCTGGGGTTGGTGAATCGACAAGGTATCGACAAGGTGACGCCTATGCGAATTGGAACCAAACTTGTAACAAGGAGCCAACTTGTAGATTTGGTTTACAGTGTAGCAGACCCACGGCGACACTGCCAGGCCATGGTGGGAGAATCATTCCAACAGTCCCTTCAAGCGTAGAAAACGGAACAGAAAGCGTGCTCAAGAGATGCCGACGAACAAAGTTGTGATCGAGAATAATGGTAGGTGGCAAGGAAACCATGTCAGTATCAGCCGACCTCGGGGAGAACTCGTTCACCACTGCAACGTGCAATCCAAGCTGTGCAGCGTGGGACCGAAAACTTCATTCGACTTTCATTAGATATACCGTGCATTTGAAACGCCCAAATACACTCAAATACAGGATAAAACCAATGACGGAGAAACCATGCACGCATCGCCTTGTATTAGAGTTCTGCACGGCTGCAATTTTCCACAGCCTAGCCGCCCCGCAGCCGTGGCTCCACAGCCACAGCCGCCCACAGCCGTGGCAAACTGTGGGCAGCCAGCCGTCAGCCGGCCGTGGATAATTTGAGTGAAATGCAACCAAATAGTATATAATCAGTTGTTTTTAGTTGAAACATATAGCCAAAAGCACATTGCAATGGGCTATAGATTCTCAAGCTCATGAAGCATCATAGGTTAAGTGGTTGTGTATCTGGCTTTAGGCCGAAGGCCTGAAGCCTGATGCGCATCGCATGCCTACACAAGCCCTTGCAAGGGGTTAAGAAAGATGGGTAGGTAGGTACCTACATCAACAGAAAACATAAACAACGAACCAGAATAGAAGCACTAGCAGTGTAGACATCTAATGCCAAATCCTGAAGCATGGTTGTGGGACAGAACAACAGACCCTGATGCTTTTCATTATCAATGTTAGGTATGGAAAATAAAACTGAAGTTGATGGACTGTCAAATAGTGATTGTCTAGTCAAAACTCTTGCTTCTTTCTTACCTTGCATATTTTCTGGGGTGTAATATGCCAGGCTTGAAGCAGCCTTCTGAGCAAGTATCAAACTAATTTGATATGCAAGGCATTAAAACACTAGTGAGCATCCAAGAAAGAAAAACATTCATCTATTTTGATTTTTCCAAATAATGATCTTCGCTCAAATCCCAAAGGACGTGCGAGCCACAATTGCCTCTTTCAATCAAAAAATTCACTTGAGTTTTTAATGACGTCAATAGCAAAGAAAAGGCAATAAATTGTTTTGTATCACTATAAACAGCCATAAAAATTACAATTAATTAAAAATAATGCTATGCAGTTGAAAACTTGCCCTCAAACAAAGATTAATTATCAAATTTTTACGTTTTCAGAAGAAGACGTCATTTTATTAGTAAAGTCAACAGCTCGCGTAAGAAATATTGTGTTCAGGGTTTTCACCGCCATATGAATTACGTGTTCAGGGTTTTCACCATCATGTGAATTAACCGTAAGTAAGGTTCATGCTCACTTAAAATCTAATTCCATTGGCTTCTTTGATCAGCATTTTCTGTTAGCGGTCACTCACACACCAGTTAGAACATAAAGCGCCAGTTTTATATTATGTAATTGGACTTGCCGAAAATCCAGAAATACATCTAAGAGTTATTTTAGATAATATTTTATGAAGCCTTTACCTGCCTTTACCTAGGCGTGATTTATTTTTCTATTACCTGAAGGAATTATTGAACGCTCGTCTTCAATAGCTGTAAGGTGCTCTCCTAATGACCAGGTGAGATTGATTTGAGAGGGATGTGACAATGCAACATGTTGCATTTTCTGAAACTGTCAAGCTCTTGATGATGAAGGAACAATTGGTACCTATAATTAGTATTCTGTACCAGAGTGCAAACTCCCCTACAGCAAATGGTAAAACCATTACAGGTTTTCAAAGGCTTCACCACTTTCAATGTTGCTGGGCATCCTTTGCATGATTTTTACAGGCTAGACTGCTTATCAGAATGTAAGATTAAGGATTTAAAATTATATATTTGAGTATTTAAGATTGAGCTTGAAATCTCACAGCCGTGGCCACAGCCGTAGCCGTGTTCTTGGAGATATTTGCAGCCGCCCCGGCCCACAGCCGTGGGGCTGCAGCCAGCCGCGGCTGCAGCCGGCCGGTGCAGACCTCTACCTTGTATAGTTGTGGGTATGCACGCCACATGGGATGCACACACGTAGCATTTAAAAGAGACTATTCCAGCATGAAGAGCGAAGAAGCGGAGCAATGAAGCCTCTTTAGTGCGCGGTATTGTATTTCACCGGCACCGCGGGTGCTCGTGACACAAAACACGCCGGAGGTGTGGCTATTGAGCTGCCACGTAAGCGACACATGGTGTAAACTACGGCGAATGGCAGACCGATTATCAGCAGCCTAAAACCGGAGCAATCTCCCCCCAAGGTTTTCCTGATATGTCGGCGCGGGAGCCGCCGGGCCTGGAGTCCGGGGTCCAG
Source organism: Amphibalanus amphitrite (assembly GCF_019059575.1). Lineage (NCBI taxonomy): Eukaryota > Metazoa > Arthropoda > Thecostraca > Balanomorpha > Balanidae > Amphibalanus > Amphibalanus amphitrite. The sequence goes on from NW_024881517.1 coordinate 1,301,727, forward strand.
TACAAAGGTTCCGCGTGCAGACCCACAGAGTCGGCTAACGCTAGAAGTTGGCGCTCAGTTGCGTCATCGTGGTTACCAGCGACAGCCGTGATGTTTACCAGTTACCAGGGTGCTGTGGTGTTTACCAGTTACCAGCGACAGGTCCTATGCGCGATGACCGTGCCGAAGGTCACTGGAGCCTCTAGGTGCGAGAGGTCGATTCTGCCGTGACTATCGATTAGGTATATGCAGAATAGAACCACCGATGGCTGTGAGACAGAACCCTCCGCTACTTTCCAGTTTGGAAAAGAACCACAAATGACGACTAGACAGACACAACTAATGCGACAGTCCCGTCTTGGAAACGATGGGACAGACCCGTCGATAACTATAGGACAGACCCGTCTATGACTGCACATATGGAACGGACCCCTGCACGTACGACAGACCAGTCGGCGAAGATGGGACAGAGCCAACAGTGATTACCGAAAGGAACCAGGAAATAAAAGGGAACAAAAGGGGACATAACCATTGGAACTTTAGACGGAACCGACGGCGGTGACCGGCGAATTCCAGCGGTGTTGACCGTTGACTTTCAGCGACCTTCGCCGGCGGGGAGTGCCTCGTACGGCGGAAAAGCGGCAACTGCTGACGGCGGGTGAGCAGACAGTTCTCGGCGTTTGCACCCAACGACCCGCACAACGCCAGAAAGGCAACACAACTGTATCCCACTTATATATGTCTTTGGCTTTAGATTGACGTATCTACATATGCAACGTAACGTTTTACTGAGCCTTGCCTATGTATGAACAAAACAGAGAGACTTTGGTAGTAGGTAGTTTGGTCAATGATTAGCATATTCAATTATCGAATATAGTTGAAAAAATGTTTGTAAAGCAATTTATTACAAATATCCCAATCTAAGTTGTCATTTCTTCTAGTGGTGTCAGTTACAGAAGATCGGAATACCGATACCAAACTAAATATCAACCAAACTTGGGAATATGAGGGAAATATACCAACTTTTTACCAAATTCATAGCCTCTTATACATTAGTGAGGATTAATGATACCAACAAAATACCAAAAACATTAGGATTGAAATACCAAATACCGAGTTGGTATCGGTTTGGTTTGGTATCGGTATACAAAAAGTTGGCATCCGATTGACATCTCTAAATTCTTCATAGGCCTTACATTACATCACAAGCGACCTATCTATATCTACGCTGTGAACTGCATGCAACTATCGGTGTGGGGGCTAAAGGGGCGTGGCCAAACCCATCAAGACCACACCCACCTCCGCTCGACCACGCCCCTCGCTCGGCCACCAAACGTCCCGCCGACGGAGGGGGCGTGTCCTGGCTGGAGGCTCCGCCCGCCGCACTGGGCAGTGGGCGGAGCCGGCAGCTGGGCAGTGCTGGGGTGGGCGTATCCCTCCCCCTCCCCTCCCCGGCGAACCGAGACACATGTGCATTGTGCACGACTGCACGTGCATGTGCACTCAGAAAGGAGAGCGAGAAAGACCCACTCCTGTCAGTGTGCAGCTATAGAAACGTCCCGCCGAAGTCATGCAAGCACGGACGGACGGACGGACGGACGGACGGACGGACGGACGGACGGACGGACGGACGGACGGACGGACGGACGGACGGACGGACAGACGGACAGACGGACAGACGGACGGACGGACGGACGGACGGACGGACGGACGGACAGAACGTTGAACGTTCTCGTCCGTTTGGTCGGTTGAAGAAACAAGACTGTATCAGAGTAACCGGTTCGATCGGACAGTGGGACCAACGGACGAACGGAAGAACGAACGGACGGACGGATGGTTGGGCAGAAGGACGGACGGACGGACGGACGGACGGACGGACGGACGGACGGACGAGCCTCGGATCGGTCAGATGGTCGGTCGGTCGGTCGGACGACGAACCTCCGATCGCTCGGTCGGATGGTCGGTTGGTCGAAGGTCGGTCGGATGGTCGGTCGGTCGGTCGGTCGGTCGGTCGGTCGGTCGGTCGGTCGGTCGGTCGGTCGGATGGTCGGTCGGTCGGTCGGTCGGTCGGATGGTCGGATGGTCGGATGGTCGGTTGGTCGAAGGTCGGTCGGTTGGTCGGATAGTCGGTGGCCGGCCGGTCGTTATCACTCTGTTCAGTGCCAATGTCCCGAGAATAGATCGTATCTAGCTGAGCGGTATCGATGAACCAGTTGGTCGAGGTCGCTAACCATCACACACCAATAGACGTGGGACTGCTTTGTTGGAATTAATTATACAATCTCTGGTAATCTTTTTTAGATAAACACCGTAAATTATTTTCCAGGCATGTGCCCATCTGTATGGTACGGCTCTCGCGGGACTAAGCGGTAGGTTTTGCACTTAACATTTCCGGTTATATCTAAAAAACTAATCGATTTACGATGAAGCCATTTTACACGATCATGGCCGGCTTGTTACCCAACAAGTCGATCGCATCTTCAACACTTAAAAGCTTAATCCTATTAGTGGCAGGCTCCTGGCTACCCCTATTAGTGGCAGGGGGGGGGGGCTGTTTACGACCCCCCCCCGATATCTCGAGAGCTAACGGGCCGATTTTCAAAATTCAAACGGCATTCGATTTCGCTCAACGTGATCTACATTTCTAAAAAATAAAAATTAAAAAATGTCAATAGGGGGTAGAGGGGGTAAAAACGGGCAAATTGCAGATACATTTTAGACTGTTTATCACGGCCAGGTTTCTGAACCAATCTTAACGCAACTTTTGCCGATCGATAGAGAATGAACCAGGAATTCACATGGATCCTAAAAATATGCATTTTCAAAAATCATAGGCGGATACAGATCATTGAGATTGGGGGTACACAAAAAGTATAGTAAATAAGGTTTTTGTTGGTACTGTTTCTAAAAAGGGTGGTAATGGTCTTGTTATGTTACAATTTTCTTATGAGAGAACGACTACAATTGTATTGGTCATGCATAGGCGGTGTCAGGGCACCTATGTTGGGAGGTAAAACATAACCCCCCCTTTTTGGACGCCTGGATCCGCCAATTATAGCAAAAACGTGTCAAAAGAGGATGCACAATAACTTTGTATATGTTATCACATGATACCTTTCATTCACTGTTCGTTAAACTGGTGCATACAGTTATAATACATCAGCATCGTGATCTTCACCCAAATGACTCGCTTCACGAATAGGACCCCCCAATTCCCAGTGCTCTGGAGCCACCCCTGGTAAAGTTATGAACTTGAAATTTGCAGAGAATGTGCCTAATTTAGATTTAGGAAAAGTCAGAAAATTTCAGCATCGTAGCTTCAGCGGTTTCGGAGATATTCTCGAAAAACCTGAGGGGTGGATGAAAACAACCCCCCTGCCACTAATAGGGTTAAGACGACGAAGATATAGCCTGAAGTGCACTAAACTTTCTAGGTGCAAAACCTACCGTTAAAACCCGCGAGACCTGTACCTTCAAATGAAAGGGAATGAAATGAAAGGGAACCGCGCCCTACCCCTCCCCACCCCACCCCATGCTGCCCCTCACCCGTCCGTCGAGCGGAGGGGGTTGGTCAGGGAGTGCAGACTAAGGGGACGGGGGGGGGGGGTCGGAGCCGCACGTGGCGACCAGCTGACTGCCGCCGGGGCCAGTCCGTGCGAGCCCCACAGGGCCCCACAGAGGACCGGCCGTATTTTTTGTATGAGGGGGAGAGGTGCCAAAAGGGAGGGTGGGCGGGGCCGGTGATGTCGCTCGCCAGTGCAGCGCGGAGCCGTGCGCAGTACCCGTCCGACAACCGTGACGTCAGTGGAGCCTGCCTACGCACCGCGTCCCGTGTGGAAACGGGCGGTGGACGGGGAGCGGGCGGGACCGCCGGCAAATGAGAGGGCCAACGCTTCCATAGACGGCAGCAGGCGCCCGACTGGCCGAGACCCATCCTTTACAGGCAACGGTCTGCTTCCCCACCCCAGTACTGCAGAAAATGGAAGGTTCTCGTGTAACGCAACTATCGCTACGGCTGATTACATAACACCGAGCCTCGAACGAAGCCGTAAGTCAGGTACTGTCATTTATAAGCATCCCTACAAATCGAAGGCGGACCGAACATGCCTATTTATTCAGTATGGAAGCTACCGGCTGTCACAAGACGTGTAAGAACAGGGCGTAACCCATTCTTTCCAACACACGCTAGAGCACTGCACGGAAAGTTGGAACGCATAGGTGAACTGACGTCCTAAAGTACTGCATCGGCGGCATTTGCCGTTCTCATAAAAGGAATATGGACGTTTTCCATTTTGTTACGCCTGGCAGTTGGCGCTCACGTCATGCGCTATTTGGGGGGGGGGGATAATCAGACACCGGCATACATTCTTTTTAGTTCCGGCGAAACTTTGGCTTCTCTACTTGTGTGAAGTGGACTGAGCGGCCGCCGGCAACTTCTCAAACGGGCCTCCCTGCACTTCAGTAATTCCCATGGCATTACTGCCATCTTTAGAGCTCTGCCGTTACTCAGCTACCCCCCTCTCCCCGGTATTGTGTGTGCATCACACAGGTCACCGGGCCGGCCACGCAGGGGTCAGTGGCGCCGTGCGTGACATGGCATGGCGTGAGCACCGCTCAGTTCGGACATATCACCCCAATGAATGACCCGGCGTGGCCTCCACTCGAGGTTCAGATGCCCGTCAAGTGGCCACGGATCGTGAACGACAAACAGTCCACGCGGTATGGTCGCCCCACTGTGCGGCACCAGGGCGGGACATTGTTCCCAGGTATGTCACCGGTAATCCGACCAGGGGTGTGCCATCCGACCGGGCGCGGATACAAATAAACTCACGGAATATTCCGTAGGAAGTATCAAAAGCAGGCTGATAGTGGAGCCACGTTAGTAGAGTGCTAATGTTACTGCAGCATTTGTTTCAAATATCAGTGCAGGACATCTACGAACTCAAATACGAAGTTTGCCGGTAGTATTTGCACGCCACCATACACGCATACGGCCGTGCCGGGTACAGTCTCTAGCATCGAGCCCCGTGCGGGGAGCGGGTCAGCTGATTTCGGCCCGATAGTGTACCCACTCACCTCATGGGATTGAACTGCAGTCCTCCAATGAGCCAGGCTGGGTCGTCCTCTAGGCTGTATCCATCGTCAATCTCTCGCAAAATGCCAGTCGCCAGTTAGTTTCGTGTCACTCGCTCCTATCCTGAGGCTCACAGCACTACTATGCCAAAAGCTAACAGACGGCCCCGTGCAGCAGACGATCAGTAGTTCATCGTGCGGCCGCGGGCGGCGCTAGTGTCGCCGGGTTCCACTCGGCTGCCGAGCGGGCGGGCGGAGCCAAGCCAGCAGCATCCCCCGCCACGGGCGGAAGAGTCCGCCTAGCGGGACGGACTCTACTCGGGGAGGAGCCTTCCCCGCCCCTCCCAGTCTCCACCTCCGTGGGTTCGTCCACTGGGCGAACTTCTCAGGCAGGCTCCCTGAAGTCTGAACCTATTTAGACGCCAGGCTCCTCGAGCGTTGACCGAACAAATTCGAGCTAAATGCTGCCAGCATCGGACCCCCAGAGTCAGCTACGTCGGTGCATTAGTATTTAGTACATCAGTTAGGGATTTTCTTTTCGATAGTCCTGGTTCCACACTAAACCGATACACTGTCATCGTCTCATCGACCCGTCTGTTGGGCACGGCACGACGGGACCGGCCGGTAGGAGGGATGTCCTCTACTGCAGCTGCTTGGAAGTGACTGCGTCAGGCAACCGTTCGGCTCGAACACTGATGGCGAAAGCAGTCAACTGCACACTGCGAAAGGTAAACTCATCAGCGGCGCCTGCGAACTGATCGCCCCGGGAGAAAGTCCCCTTTCTCCGTTTTCTCCAGTTAGTATAACTCATGAATGACTGGTTCCGATGTCAGATATGATTGCTCCGCCCTGCCCCTTCCTCACCCCAAACAGACACACATGCAGTAGCGGCGGAACACCTTAAATTGGGGGGGGGGGGGGGCACTGCCGACTTTTGGTCCCATTCTTTTCATGCAACGCCCATAGGGCTAATGTTAAAATGCAAAAATCAAAGGGGGGGGGGGCACGGTGCCCCGGTGTCCTCCCCTTTTCGCCGCTTATGCACACATGCACTCGAAATTGATTGCACAATGATGGTGAACATACAAAACACAAGCACCTTTGAACCGACCAAATCATGGAGGCATTATGCAATGCTCGGTAAAGCCATAATTCAAGACTCGGTATGGGTACCGTGCTATAGAAACAGAAGCCGTCGCCTGGCCCGGTGCTCGCAGCGGTTGCCATGGTGACCTGTAAACGTATACGATTGATTGCACTGTCTCTTGGTGACGTCACAGAGTGTCGTTGACGGGCGGCGTGTGCTCAACTGATAACACGTGTCTGGGCAGGGCGACCCGGCGAACGGGGCACGGCGCCGACCGTAAGGAGCTGGGTCCAGGCAGGCGCACTGGACTCTGAGGAGCTTGAACCGAGCTGACTGCTGAGCCGAACTGTCCGAGACAACCTGGACCCGCCGGTCAGCGGCATGTTTTTGGCGATGTTGGTTAAAAGGGCAAAGAATGATACGTAGTTCGTAAATACCTTCATAGCCATATGTATTTATTGGCTATCCACAATTTTCAGGCTTTCTGATTAATCAATATTCATGATTTATGTTGTCAGGCAACGAATAACTTCACATCAAGAAAAACCCAACTATCGAGTGAATGGACAGCATCGTTTCACCGAACCTCAATTTCGTTCTCTACATCTTTACTCTGTATGCATCTTTTCGTCCTCTACTCTGTATACATCTTTTGGGGCGGTGATATTCACAGTTACCTTTTGCAGCAGCGGGCCATCGACAGAGCGGGATTGGCCACCGGCCTGAGCAGCGAGCACAGGACATAGACTGGTCAGCCGCGGATGGCCGACGGCTTCTGCGCACAGTGGATTAACCCGCGCCCCGTAGGGGGGGGGGGCCGAAACGCCCCCCCCTGTCCTTTTCGTCGATATCTCCTAAACGGCTGCAGATATCGCCACCAAGCTATCAGAACCCCTCCGGGCATCAATTTTACACATTGTGACCAAAAATTTTACCAGAGGCTATGATAGGTTGGCCACAAATGACGTCAGAATGACTTCATGTTCTGTCATTTTCGACCAAAAAAAGACCTTCGCGAGAAGACCTGTGAGGCCTACAGCTTTGAAGATACAGAAAAATAATCAAACATAAAAGGTGTAGAATTGACAGGGCTACAAAACTGCTATCTCGGATTTTTGAATTTTTTGAGTTTTGACCCCCAAAAATCAAAAATGCATTTTTTGGATATATTAGCCAAAAATCACGGGCGTAGGAACGTCATGAAAAGTGGGTGGGCCACCCTGTCAAGGGGCCTCCTTTTCCAGGGGGCCTCCTATTTTCAGGGGCCTCCAACTTTTGCCTCGTTCTGCTGGCTGCTTTCAAGTATGACCTCCAAATCTAGGTTCTGAGATCGGGCAGATGTACCCATGGGCGCAACCGCTTAAGCGAACAGTGCGGAAAGTCCGCACCATTAGTTTTAAACTTATTCCCCCTCCGATTTTTTTTAGAATATATTTGCCGCAAACGGCGCATGACCCCTGAAAACCCTTACACAAATGTCTTCCTCGTTTCCCAGGTGTCCCCATTAGCTTCATAGGCGCCCTCTTTGGCATATAAGCGCCCTATGTATACTGTATAGTCATCAGAGACATCCCATATATGTCCCACAGTCGCCCCGTTGTCGCATACAATGTGCGCTTATCATAGGCGTCTCTCTTTTATGGACACTTGAAGGCGCCTCTCTTTGCCATGCCGGCGCCCCTGTTTCTTATGAATGCACCCCCATGGCATTGATCAATTGCAATTTGCAGACCTCTATTGCATGTGGACGCCCATATATGTAGGCCTCAGAGGCGCCCCTCTTTCGCATTGAGGCGCCCCTATGGGCTTCATAGGCGCCCCTCTATTGCACGTAGGTGCCCTACTGTCTCAGAACCGCTCCCATTTGGCATGCAGACGCCCATCTTTCGTACGGAGGAGCCGTTGTGGTTCTTAGAGACGGCATGGTGCTCCCAGACGCAGATGGGGCTCTCGGAGTCGACAGTGTGGCACCTTCAGTCGCTGATGGGTGCCCGCCAGATGTGGACCCTCGGAGACGCCGGTATGGGGCCCTCAGAGATGCCGGTATGTGGCCCTTAGAGACACCGGTGTGGAACCCTCAGATACTTCAGTGTGAAGCCCTTACAATTGCTGGTGTGGAGCTATGAATGCGCTGGCTTAAATCCCTCAGAGGCCGGTACATGGACATTAGAGCTCAGTGAGAGCTTGTGTGGTGCCTTCAGTGGCCTTGTGGAGCCGTTAGACATCAACATGGTGCTCTCAGGAGCCGGTGAGTCCTCAGAGTCACCGGTGTGGGGCCTTCAGAGCTCCGAGATACTGGTGTGGGGCCCTCAGAGGTGTCGGTGTGGTTCCTTCAGATATACCTACAGCGCCTTGAGATGCACAGGTGTGGTGGCCCACAGAGGCGCCGGTGTGGGGACCCCAGAGCCACCGATATAGGGCCCTAAGAGATACTAGTATGACCCTCAAAGGCGCCGCTGTGTGGCGCTCATAAACACTGGTGTGGAGCCATCACAGGCGGGTGGAGCCGTTAGAGGCCGGAAAGGGCCCTTAGATGCCTACAAGGAGCCTTCAGAAGCCGGCGTGGCACCCTTATGGGGATAAACGTGTCTACTTAGGAGCCCTTGAGGTACTCTCATGAGCTCTGTGGGGCCCTACCGAGCCGAAAGATGGTTACGGCCAGTTTCCGCCGCATGGCTCTTCGGACTATCATTCTCAGGGGCCTCATCTGCCTAGTTTGAATAGAAGGGCCTCTCAGACCATCAGTATCATGGGCCTCCTCTGGCTAGTATATATAGAAGGGCCTGTTAGACCATCAATCCTAGGGGCCTCATCTGGCTAGTATAAATAGAAGAGCCCTGCCTCTCAGACCATTAATCTCAGGGGGCTCCTGTGGACAGTATAAATAAAAGGGCCTCTCAGACCATCAGTCTCGGGGGCCTCCCTAGAAAAGTGTAAATGTGGATAGAGGGCCCCCTCAGATTCATTAGGAGTGCACCTCTCTGACTATCAGTCTCAGGGGCCTCTTGTGGCCAGAATGAATATAAGAGCCTCTCAGACCATCGGTCTCAGGGGCCTCTTCTGACTAGTGTGGATAGAAGGCCCTCCCAGACCACCGGTTTCAGGGGCCTCCAGTGGCCAGTTATATGAACAGAAGAGCCTCACAGCCATCAGCCTGGGGGGCCTCTTCTGACTGGTGTGAATATGAGGGCCTCTCATACCATCAGTCTCAGGGGCCTCCTCTGCCTAGTGTGAATATAAGGGCTTCCCAGGCCATCAGTCTCAGGGGACTCTTCTGACTGGTGCCCTCAGTCCATCAGTCTCATGGGCCTCTTCTGCCTGGTGTGATTATAAGGGCCTCTCAGGTCATCAGTCTCAGGGGCCTCCTCTGACTGCAGTGTAGATGGATAGGCCTCCCAGACCATCAGTCTCAGGGGCCTCTTCTGACTATTGAGGATAGAGGGGCCTCCTCTGACTAGTGAGGGTAGGGGGCCTCGGCTAGACCGCCAGTGTCAGGGGCCTATTCTGACTAGTGTGGATGGAGGAGCCTCCCAAACCACCAGTCTCAGACCTCTGACTAGTGTGGATAGAGGGGCCTCCCAGACCGCCAGTGTCAGGGGCCTCCCCAGACCAGTGTGGATATTGGGGCCTCCTCAGATCCACTAGGGCCTCTCAGGCCATCAGTCTCAGGGGCTTTGACTGACAAGTATGAACAGAGGGCCTCCTTGGATCCATCACGGCCCCTTGGAGTCCGTGCGTGGGGATTCGTGGAACTTATTTTTACCGAGTTTATTCTGAAAGGTGACGACGTCCTCTCAAATCGAGACGAGGGGCCTCGAGTAAAAAGTGGGTGGGCCAAAACACATGGTTGGCCCCCCCACCTCGAAAAGTGGGTGGGCACTTGCCCACCTGGCCCCACCTGTTCCTACGCCTATGCAAAAAATCCAAAAAGTTTTTTGAGTTTCGAAAAAACCGGAATATATGTGATAGTACCTACCGTCGTCTATCTACATACCAAATTTCAGATCGATACCTTGTTTTTTGGCCAAGTTATAGCGAAAAAAACTGTTCAAAAATGATGACGTCAAATTTTAAAACTCAATTTTTGGCCATTCTAGACCTCGTAGAGCAAAACAAAGACCACTATTAGACTCCCCGTGACGAGCTGCATCGAATCGATACCCATTTTATGCAAAAATATCAGCTTTGAAATTTGACCTAATTTGACCTGACCTTGACCTGACCTTCACCAAAACGTGACCTAGGCTGGCCCCAAAGGCTGCCTAACCCACATAATCGCATTTGTCATGTAAAATGGACCATAAAACATGCATCACACGACACTTTCATATTGTGACCCCCAGGTGACCCCCAGTGACCTGACCTCTGTGACCTGACCTGGTATCAGTGACCTCAGATAGCAAAGTATGTGTTTGACGAACAATGTACCATCGATGGTTTTCAATAAATTACCAATTTACTCGATTTCACAACACATTTCTTGAAATGCCTGTGAACGGTGAAAATCCTACCTTTGACCTGACCTGTGACGTCATCGGTTTGACCTAGGTCAATGAAATTTGGTTACAAGGTAGTTCCCCGGTGGGGCTATGGAACGCCGTTTGAATTTTGAAAATCGGCCGGTAAATTTCCGAGATTTTAGGGGGGCCGAAACGCCCCCCCCCCCTACGGGTGTTAGGGTCCGCCGGTAGCCCTACGGGGAGCGGGTTAATTTTGTGTGCAGGTGAGACGCCAAGCGCACTTTTTTCGGACAAACGTCATCTCGTCAGCTCACTTGCTCTGTCAGAGTCTGCACGGAGCCAAACATACCCACAACACCATAGGCGCGGGAACCGGGGGGGGGGGGCAGTGGGGGCATCTTGCCCCCCCTCCCCCAACTCTGAGGCCGTGGGGGCGGTGCCCCCACAGCTTTTTAAGACGATATATCGCACTTTTTGCAATTGTTTTCTTTTTTTGTTGAAAAAACCAAAGGATGAAAAATAGGTAGCCTAAAACCGGTGAGAAAACTAGATTTGGGGGTACCCTAGGTTGATCTCTATTATGGTGTGCCCCCCCCCCCCCCAGTCTGAAAGTAGTTCCCGCACCCCTGCACAGCACAATACACATTTTGGCAATGGACTATGGAGCGCTTTAGATTTGAGGAGATCATATAAAGGAAATTATTCGGAATATTTCCAAGCAAATCATGTTTCTTGATGTGCCGCATTCAGCTGAAAGCCTTAACCCTCGCCGGACCTATTGGTTTTCTACATACGCGCCGGCCGGGAGAGGGGGTACGACCCCCTCGCCGTTTCGCCCCTGGTGGAGCTAGCGCGTCGCGAAAAAAAAACGAGCGTGTGCGCCGTTACGAGACGCAGATTAACCCTCGCCCGTAAACGGTGTTTTGCCACCTTCGCCCATGCAGGGGGGGGGGGGGTTTGGTGCGACCCCCCTGGCGTTTGAAAACGGAGCGTCGTAGAGCTTAGCGGAAAAGACCAACGGATTGCTCTCAACGAGATCTCGCGATTGGTGGTATATTTTTTGGTCCTAGGTCAACATTTGACCTACTTATGACCGGTCAAAGGTCAAATTTTCGGAAAAATCTCTAACTTTTTCAGAGTTCCGCGCCGATTGCGGCAAAACGGTAAGATATATCGACTTGAAACCTTCACTATCGTGATCCTTGATCAATTCTCTATCGTTTGGTGTGTATTTCGATGTCATAACTCTAAAAATGATGCGTTGGGAGCATCGGAAGTCTGCAAGGTCATTTGTGCATTGGGTCACGTCAGGCGTGTGACGTCAATGACCTGACCCTGACCCAAAATGAAGTACAAGAAACAACCAACGATGCCTGAAATGGATAGCTAATTCGAATTCAGGGCATCAAAATACCCCGAAAAGGCATACAAGTGCAAAAAGTCATTACAGGTAAACCGAGGTCACTGACCTTACCTTGACCTTTAGTACCTAACCTTCAAAATGTCAACGGACATTGTGCCAATGTCAAATCAGCCAGTTGTGATTATAAAACAATCCATCAGTGTGTCAGGTCAGTCGGCATTTATACCAATGTGAAGCAATCTCCAATTTAGCGTAAATCTGGCCGGAGGTTGTTCCCTTTATGACGTCATAACCCCGTGACCTGACATGACCTTGACAAAAAAAAATACCAAAAGTTGCGCAAAGGATGCCCCAGAGGGTACAGAAAATTTGAGCAGGCTATCTGAAACGGTTCGGCGTGTAGCTAAGAAAAACCTCAGGGGCGGGTGCACCCCCCCACCCCCACCCCCCCCACCCCTACATGGGCGAGGGTTAATGCCCGATATTAAGGTCCTAGGTCAACCGGTGACTTCTGAGGTCAGGTCAAGTGCCCCAAGGTAGGGTTTCGTTCTTGGTGAATAACTTCGCAAAAAACGGCCGCAGAGTCGCAATTTTGGCAGCATCGTGTTCGCCTCGCTCAGGCGCGTTGAAATTGGTTCGTCGAAATTTCGACGAAATTGGTCGAAAGAGGTCATGTCGCATATCATTCGATTCGGCCGGCGGTCTTCCTGAGTCTATTGGTGGCCTTCCCGACTCGCTAGCTCAATTTGATCGGGAGTTATTGATGAAAAACTAATACGACCCTAATGACGCCATAAATGACGTCACGCAAGGTCAACATTGCAAAAGTGACGCATTGAACCATGCAAGGAGTGCATGAAATCACGATTTGGTGTGCTTAAGATAGTTGGAGATCGTTCCCGGTGCAAGAATAGCATTTCTCATTTTTCCCTTTTGACTTATAATGGTGAGGTCGCGAAAATAGCCTGACCTCATATGACCTTTAGGAAAAATCCGAGATTGTGAAAAATCCATATTGTGAGACTCGTAATGGATACTAGATCCTGCGAGTTTCAATTTCTATGTGAAAGCTCCTCCGGCAGTGAGGGAGTTGCGAAGTTGTGACATCTGAGGACCGTGCAGAGGTTCATTTATGACGTCATAGGTCAGTGACCTGACCTGACCTGAAAATGCGGCTGGTGTCAAAAGATCCAACTTGAATCAAAGATCACATATGCCAAGTTTCAGCTCTCTATCTCCGGCGTGTTCGAAGCTATCGCGAAAAAAATACCTAGGGGGCGGCATCCCCCTCCTCGGCCGGCGAGAGTTAAGTGTGTCAATATACGCAGAGCAGTGCCATTTTTATCCAATACTTTTCTCTATCAGGACCTCGAATTGACTGAAAAGGTGGAACACATGCACTACATATTATTTTTCTTCCATATAGGTAGGTACTACTTGAGCTCGTGTCCCGTCCCGAGGGTTAACAAAGCGTCCAGCCGTGACCGGAGCCTCTAGGCGGAGCGGGAAAGGCCCGGTGTCCGGGTGTACGGTGATTCCCGGCGCTGCGCCGTGCACGTCGTCTCACTCACGGTCGATATACTGACGAACAGCAAGCACCGCCAGATTCAACAACGGGGAGGTCCTTCAGGCTTGCGTAAAAAGCGGCTGATCGCAACGAAACGTTCAGTACCCTCGCGTTGATCAATTTTACACCTACCCTGAAAGTTTCATTACCCGGACCCAAATGACCTTTGAACTGTGACCATAGGCGGCGGAACGGGGAGGGCACCGGGGCACCGTGCCCCCCTTTGATTTTGGCATTTTAACATTAGCCCTATGGGCGTTGCAAGGAAAAAATGGGGCCAAAAGTCGGCAGTGCCCCGCCCCCCCCCTTAATTAAACGGTGTTCCGCCGCTACTGACTGTGACCTTCTTTTCGAGACCATGTTTGGCCAGAATCGCGATTCGGCGTATGACGGCTGGCATTTAGCCGCGCGTTTGCAGTCTTTTCGTGGTTTCAAGCGTTCAAACATGTCAATGTTACATGCTATTGGTCCCATGCATTAGGGTGTATGCAAGGTCACCTGAAGGTCAGGTCAGGTAATTAACCTTTGATGACCTCGGTTCACTTTTTCAAGTTTTACATGCTTTTATGGTAGTTTTTGGAGCTGAATTCGAATTTAGCAGCCATTTGAACATTTACGAAGTTGTTTGGTGCATTCGTAAAATGTTACGAAGCTGTCAGAGGCTGTTGACACGTCTTACGAATACCCGGCAGGACCCCTACTGGTTGACCTGACCTGACCTGACCCGACCTGGCCTAAATGCATAAGGAGTCAAGGACGTCATCTGTGATCAAAACTAACATGATATTCGAAAATTGGGGATCATCGGCTTCATAAACTACCTATCGTGAAACCCCTTGTGCCGTCGAAGGACGCAAAATGGCCTGTGACGGTGAGGGTTAAAAAGGACGGTATATAAGTGTAGCAGGCTACATCTTTTTAGATCCCAACTTTACATTTTACGCTTCAGGCAGGTCCGTCACGAGCCGGCTCAGCCGGGCAGTATCCACGACCGTTCACACGTCTCGCCCTCCCCATTCCCCATCCCCTCCCTCCTCCCCCCTCACCCATCACTGTCCGCACAGAATGGGCCGCCGTTAAACTCCAATTAAGACAAGCACCTCTGAAGACAGTCACATCATGATGAGTCATTGGCAGACATTACAAAGCAGCTGAAGCTACAGCAGACGTCAGCGCACTGTGAGGCAACGCGCAGGCTTAAGGCACGTAGCACATAGGGTCTCACGTAGCCATGGTAGCACAACAAGTGCGTCACACTGCAACGGAATCTGATGATCTTAGCATATAGCCCCCGAAATTCGTAGTTCAGGACGTCTCCACCGCGGACAGAAAGCGCTGTTGCTCGAAGCAGACGTAGTTCAGGACGTCTCCACCGCAGACAGAAAGCGCTGTTCTACGGACCCTCCCATCCAAGATGACGTCACAGGGCGCGCCTGACAGAAGTCAGCAACGAGATACAGAGACTAGCCAGCTGACAACGGGACACGCCCAAGATACTTAGTTCCCGGGGTCTCCGCTACGGTGAGGAGGGCAGCACCACGCAGAGGAGTAACAGAGGCCAACAAACCAGATGATTGGAAGTCAAACGATTATGACACAAGACGATGAATGTAATTACCTGACAAAATAGTTATCCGATAAGGGGGCTGCTGGGCGATGACCGTCAAGTTGGGTACTCACGACAGATGAGAGCCCGATTTCCAGGACTAGCACAGACGGTTGTATTGTTGAAGGAGAACTAGGAGGATAACCCAGTTACCGGAAACCAGCGAAGAGCTCAGTTACCGGAAACCAGCAAAGAAATTGGCTAACCAAAAACATTTTATACCTCAACGAATCTGAAGCCTGTGAGCCCAGAGACCAGGAAAGAAGAACTTTGGGAAAATGGTCATGATGCCGACCACATGAAGTATTCAGCTTCGTAAAATTAACCACATGCGAATACTCTAAAAACAGCGATATCGAATACGAAGTTTGAAATTCAATCATTCACCCATATCGAATATGAAGATGGAAGCTGAGTGGTTGACTGAATACTTGGTCAAAGGTTGCAATGGAAGAAAAAGGCAGTTACGACACTAAGTTGGGTGCAACCGAAGGACGGCAAACTTTACATGGAACATTATAAAATACAGCATGGCTAACGAGGAGTCAAGGAAAAAAAACATTGAATTGAAAGGCTGCAGTTGTCGGATACGCAGTCAAAAGAAAAATGAGCATGGCGGTGGCGAAAAAAAACGCTCAGAAAAGTTGAGTCAAAAGTCAATTGAAAGAGAAAC
Source organism: Amphibalanus amphitrite (assembly GCF_019059575.1). Classification (NCBI taxonomy): domain Eukaryota; kingdom Metazoa; phylum Arthropoda; class Thecostraca; order Balanomorpha; family Balanidae; genus Amphibalanus; species Amphibalanus amphitrite. Next base: position 1,317,535 of record NW_024881517.1, read on the forward strand.
CTTTCATTGAATATTTCAATGAAAGAAATCGAAGGAAAACGCTCAATACGAAGAGGTTTCCACGAGGCAGTCCCGCAGAAGAACAAAGAACACCCTGCCGTCTGACGTCACAGGACGGGCCTTGGGCGTCGGCCGCCCACTCAGGTATAAAAAGAGCACCACCCACCGGGGGGCAGGGAGAAGAGTCCGCAGCCTGGAGCCAACCGGAAGGAGCCGACCGACAGACCAACCGTCAAGCCGATAGGAGGAGCCGACCGACGACTGGGGACAGAGAAACTCGTAATGTGAGTGTTCAAGCAGAAGTCTGCTCTTCCTCCAATCCCTCCCCCCTCCCTTGCCTTAAACTGTGCCAGGCCCGTGACGACCACCAAACAGTTCTTTGAATCATTACTATGCATTCTCAAATCGAAAAGGAAAATTTAAACTATTTTGAAACATCTTCGTCCAGACACCGTAGTTGCCAGATTTGGGTTAGAATCTGAGGGCCGATGCGACGTTAGAATGACCAGGAATTGCGTTATGGTCAGAGTTACGTTATTACGTTACGGTATACGGTTGCGCGCGGGTCCGGGTGCTAGTTCGTAAAAAGGGGCTAAACTTAATCCATTGCAGGCTAGGAATGGAATCGATTAATTGTCATAGACGAAACTTGTCAAATCCTAGCCAGGTAGGAGCGACGGGGCCAATTGAAGCGACCCATGTATTGTCACCCAACCGTAGGTACTCTGTATTACGATATAGGCGCGGTTCATTAGGTTAAGGATGTGTCTCACTAAGCCGGTGGGTCGAAATCTGTACTTACTCTGTATTACGATATATGCGCGGTTCATTAGGTTAAGGATGTGTCTCACTAAGCCTGTGGGTCGAATTCTGTACTTACTCTGTATTACGATATAGGCGCGGTCCATTAGGTTAAGGCGGTATCTCACTAAGTATGTGAGTCGAGCTTGTAATGGATATGGTTTTGTAAGAAGCGACGAAACCAGCTGAAGCGACATGATTATTTGCCGCCATCCGGGCTCTGTACCGCAAGGACCCGCGTTCCCTTAGAGTAAGGATGCGTCTCACTAAGCCTGTGGGTCGAAATCCGTACTTGTTTGTGTTTTAGTATACCGCTAATAATGCTAATGCTGTGCGAGCTTGATGTAGAATAAATACTAATACCAATCACTTCTGTTAGGGCATACGAAGGGAGCGAATGGGAGGTGATGTACATCGATATGGGAACGAAGAAACCGATTTGTTTTGCATAAGGCGCTACATCAACACTGCCCTGGCGCTTCCATAGCATCTCCAACTGATTGCAACCCACAGCCACCACCGCCGCCTTATCGTTCAGTCGTCTGATCCCCACGCTCTCCGCTAATACGTGATTTCGTCGGTTATCGTTTCCGCTGCCTTTGAAATTTTAGCTGTCACTGTATAATAGCGCAGATGCAGGTGGGGAAATTCGTAAATATGTATTACAAGTCAACCAGGACAAATTCAAACATGACAAGCAAGGCACGGGAGTCTTCGGCACGGGAGTCTTCAGCTTCGCCGGTGTATCTGTAACAAACAGAAATTGGTGTTAGAATTAAACCATAGATCCTCACAGCTACGCACATTACCGATCGTGAACCCAAAGCCCTGGTGATCAAAAGAGGGGGGAAAGCAAGATCTGCTATCGAGTTCGTAAAGTAAACTGGTTGTGGAGAGTCGGCTGAATTAGTCAACAGTATATGGCGGTAAACATCGGATAAGTCAACGTTGATGATCCTTACCTGAGCTGGGCTCAAGAGAGCTCCAGAAGAGCCCACTCGACATCCCCGTCGAGCCATTCTGGCCGAGCGTAGTTTGGGGAATGTAAGGTGAATATTATTTTCCGAAGCCGTTGAATGATTTCTTTATTTCTCCGGCGGGCCCGCTCCATGTCGCGGCGGGCGACCTCCAAATTTCCCTGCAAGGAACCATCACAGTCGTTAATAACAACCACCTTAGACGTCAGATTTCCCTAGCGAACAATTATTCTATCACTAGTAAAAGTTAAATCCAACCATCAAAACAATTTGAAATAGATTTCACCATCCGATGCGAGAACAAATAAAGACGGGTGTCATTACACAATGCTCGTTCATCATGTAAGTTGACCCTCCCATCAGCGTAGTTATTTCCATGAGTCAAGTGATCACAACGAGCGGTCCGACAAGCACAGTGCTACAAATGGCTCAGGGCAGAGCCTAAGAAATTCTCACCTCCGCCGCGTGTAAATCGTCCCGTAACCGGACGATTTCTCGATGTAATTCCCGCGGGATGTCGGCCGCGGACCCCGGCGGGCTCTCGGGCCGACTCAGTTCCGACACAACTTCCACGGAGGTGGTAGACATGGTGACAATATGCCGCGGGCGTGCCGGAGCCTTTAAATACCGCCTCAGGCGCCGCGCGTTGATTCGCGGAGCATAATGGCCAGAGATGCAAGCCATAGGAGCCACACCCAGAGCGTCGAGAGAGAATCACCTATCCGTGCTTCTATCCTCAGGATACTGAAATCCTTCTCCTCCAAGCCGCAACCCCCCTCCGGGCTGGACAGGCAACTTTATCTCATGCGGGCTGCTCCCTTGGAGCGGCACCGCTGCTCCTGAGGGAGCGCACCCCGTAGCCGGGTGCAGTGAGTGCCTTGGGGCTGGGTGGCCTGTCCTCTGGACGGGCTCAGCCCCGGCGACTCCCTAGGGTGCCTGCCCAGACCAATGTCTCCCCCTAATTCCTATCATCCTTCCGGCTCTGCAATGGTCTTGTCGACCGAAAGGGCCTAACCCAACAAAACAAAAAAACAAAACAAAACAAGCGTCGAGATTACAATAGCTAAGAACAGTACGTTACCTAGCAAAGGATGTACGCGACGGGATAGGGATCGTAACGATCGATATGTGTAGTGTGTTGGGGTGGTAGTGATCGATAACTAATATGATGAGGGTTCGTTATCAAGAGAAGAGGGCCGACGATTGAGGTTTGCATCTCTCGCTGAGGGGAGGCACCCACCGGCTCTAGGAAGGGCTAGCTCCTATTGGGCGTCGCCATTCCCTTATATGGAATGCATAGAAGTCCGCCAGGACTCACGCCCTGACTTTCAGGGCCATTTCAAAGTAGCACTTCCCCAGTAACGTCGATGTAACGTCAATAAATGAGCTCCACCACATTATAACCGATAATTAGTCAGAACAACCCGTAACCACTGGCCATGCTACATTTAGAAGTGCTGCCGGCATAGTTATCGTACCGTCAGATACATGGCCGGTGATTTTGTGCTACTAATCGGCACGTATTGAGAAGGTCACAACACGGCGGCTCGGCAGTCAGCCGAGCGGCGGCATCCCGAGGTATAGGACTCGGCCACCAGGTGGCAGGGCGAGCCGCTTATTGGGCCAGTGGGTCGCGAGTAGCGGGCGACAGGATCGGCGCGCAGAGACGGGATCAGAGCGGATTCGAACCAGCAGGGTTAACGTACGAGTGGTTACGAAGGGTTAATAATGGGCAGTAGAGGCTCGATCAGAGGGGCCAACGTTCGGATTTTGCTCAACTGACTAACCGAATTGAGACGTTGCGTTATTAAAATGCCAGCGATGACCATCGATGAAGACACCACGGTAGTGGTACCGGGCATCTGAGGCCAGACGGTTTGCTTAGCCCGTCTCCTATGGCGTAAGGTTTACTAGCCTGACTATGTGGGAACGAGATGCACTTCTATACATTTACGTCCAGACCGGAATGATATGAAGGACACACCGTCACGTATGCAGGGCATATGCACGTTTTCCGCCAGTAGTATCCGGCTACTGTTAGATTTCCCGCTTAGGTAATACTGGGTAACGAGGCAGTGAGAGGTTTCTATGGCAGGGGAAGGGGAAGACTGGTACAGTGCAGTTGGAGAGTAAGTTGGAGCTATGCCAAAGGCAAGAAGCCGAAGGTCAGGGGTGAGTCACCCAAAAGGGCGTATAAGGCAAGCCGTAGTGTCCCGAATAAGTCCTCATACTTATTTCGTAAAGGTACCTTAATCGGTACTGGACAGCCTCAGGGGAGGTAACGATGTACTCCAGGACACGTAAGGCCTTGAAAGTAAATCCCAGGGTTTAAGGAGAGTTCCTGAGGAGAGTTCCAGGATATGAACGGTGGTCCCTGGGTCGTGAACGGAGGTGTTACACGCGGACCGGAAGAGGGCATAGGTAATCTCTCCCGGATAGAGAGATAAGTCGGATGTAAATCGCGCATGTGTGTACCATAAGTCTATCGGACGTGTAGTGAATTCCGTAAATTTGTAGGGTGGACATTTATACCTTTACTCTGGACGGCCCTGCGATAATTATCTTTGTCGCCGGTTAGCGGAGCATGCACATGGATTTCGAAAGGAGACATTTATCTCACCGGGGAGATCGTTATTAGTTAGACACCTGACACTATCGGAGGGACTTTTTAGGGGTGCTCAAATAAATTCGGGGGGGTTGAGTGATGAATGTATGTTGTTAGAGTAGATGGGTGTGTAAAGAACGACTGTATAGGTTAAGGCCGATAGGAGCGGAGCACAGCTCAGTTAGGGCAGTCGAGCTAATTAATCTCGAGGGTATCAAAAATAGCAACGCTAATACGATTTAAGTGGGCATTGTAGTTAATGGGAGGCCAGAAATATAGGAATCGGTGACTGGACGAATGACTACATTCAATTGATTAATTTAATTACCACCCATATGTTTGGCAGTGGTCATTGGGACTTCGAATGCCCCGTCCTATCACCTTCCGACTGTGCCACAACCCCAGCTGATCGGACTCCTCCATCCGTAATCCGAGCAGTGAAATAAGCACTCGTGAACCGGTCTATACTATGGGTCGAATAATCAAGCCTCCAATTAAAAAAGCATCTTCCATCAGATGCATTTGTATGCCGGGTGAATTACTGTCTGCTGAACTGTACTACACTTTATCTTGGAGAAGTAGTCTATCTCGACGAAGTGATTTATAACTGCTACTGGCCCGGATGACCTGCTACAACGATGCAAGTTATAATCTCACGCCATACTCACTCTATCTACGGTCTCCCACATATGCTGAGTTACGAGAACCTCACGTAGACCCCCCCTTTGAAACCCGTGCTACATAAGCAACCGTGCAACCCAAGTTGATAGCTTCCTTATAAGAAACCAAATGAAGCTGATAACTAAGAAGCTCAATAAACCCAATTTGACCAAATCTGCACCAAATCTGCACCAAATAGCCGTCGTGAAAACGGCTAGTGTGAGATCTAGCTCAGCCAGAACTCAGCAGAAGTCTGTTGCACTAAAATAATTGCATATAGGTAGTTTATGATTTGTTTCTTTTGTCTTGCTCCAGACACCCACTTGAAAAACTGTATCGTGACATTGTGCTTCGAAATTCTACCGGCAGTATGTTTGCGTGACAGCTTTATGATCCGTCATGAGCACAGAGCTGACCGTCGGCAGAACAGATACATTGAGTTAACCCTCGCCGGACCCATTGGTTTTCTACATTCGCCTCCAGGGGGGGGGGGGCTGGTCCGAACCCCCTCGGCGTCTCGCCTCCATCGAGGCTCCAGAGCGCCACCGGGAAATTATGCGCTAATAACGGAATCGCTCGGCCGTCCTGACGGCTCTCGAGCAATGTGCTCTATTTGCAGTGTATCCTCCACGGTTGTAGCGACTCCGAGCGGCGGCCGAGCGTTGCCCGACCAGCGCGGTGCCGTGCAGGGACAGCACCCGGCGGGCGGAGGACCGCCCGACATTCGACCTCGTCTGACCGGGCAGTCGTCCGCTGGGGTCACTGGACACTGAACACCGCCCGTGACTGCCCCAGAGCGCTGCACCGCGGAAAGTGCCGCATCACGCTGTTTTGGGAGCTAGCGGCCATCGCCCTCGCGCATGGGCACAGAACGAAATCGTCCCAGCCAGCGCTCCATTTATAAGAAGCTCAACCATGTCACCCTCACAATAGTTATTTGAACATGAAATGGTATCCTGCTTATCTTTAGAAACAAGTAGGTTGCGTTGCATAATGCAACGCTAATACCTAATTAGATACTAATGATTTACGACACGTCATCTTACGACAGCCTAGGTGTAAGTGAGGTCAAATCCTAGGAACTTGTACAAAATGACACGCGCAATACCTGCTTACCTATTGTCGCACAATGAACAACGTGCAACAATGTTTTTCATTCAAGCAGGTAGACATTGAGAGAAGACAAATAAATAGAGTCAGAGCGAGAGGGAGAAAGAGAAACAGGGAGAGAAGAGAGAAGAAAGAGAGAGACAGAGAGAGCGAGAGAGAGCGAAAGAGAGAGAGAGAGAAAGAGAGAGAGAGAGAAAGAGGGAGGGAGCGAGAAAGAGCGAAAGAGAGAGTGAGAAGAGAGAGAGAGAGAGAGAGAGAGAGAGAGAGAGAGAGAGAGAGAGAGAGAGAGAGAGAGAGAGAGAGAGAGAGAGAGAGAGAGAGAGAGAGAGAGAGAGAGAGAGAGAGAGAGAAGGTCATGGGTTCTGAACACACTCTCTTCGTCCCATAATGCATAGGTATAAACATGTCTTCCAGGTAGCTACAGTTGTGAGTTGACATCACAAAAGGCCATCAAAGGTCAGGTAGGTATGTGAATACCACTGCGACAATTTGATAAATGTTGCAGAAGTTCGTGGTGGACTATGCAATATGCATATCTATGGGAAAGAGATGTGGTACCTAGTGCCATAAAAATATCCGATTGCTCTTTAACCCTATTAGTGGCAGGGGGGGGGTTGTTTTTATCCACCCCTCAGGTTTTTCGGGAATATCTCCGAAACCAGTGAAGCTACGATGCTGAAATTTTTCTGACTTTTCCTAAAACTAAATTGGGCACATTCCCTGAAAATTTCAAGTTCATAACTTTACCAGGGGCGGCTCCAGAGCACTGGGAATTGGGGGGTCCTATTCGTGAAGCGAGTCATTTGGGCGAATATCACGATGCTGCACCAGTTTTACGAACAGTGAATGAAAGGTATCATGTGATAACATATACAAAGTTATTGTGCATCCTCTTTTGACACGTTTTTGCTATAATGGGCGGATCCAGGCGTTAAAAAAGGGGGGTTATTTTTACCTCCCAACATAGGTGCCCTGACACCGCCTATGCATGACCAATACAATTTTAGTCGTTCTCTCATAAGAAAATTGTAACATAACAAGACCATTGCCACCCTTTTTAGAAACAGTACCAACAAAAACCTTATTTACTATACTTTTTGTGTACCCCCAATCTCAATGATCTGTATCCGCCTATGATTTTTGAAAATGCATATTTTTAGGATCCATGTGAATTCCTGGTTCATTCTCTATCGATCGGCAAAAGTTGCGTTAAGATTGGTTCAGAAACCTGGCCGTGATAAACAGTCTAAAATGTATCTGCAATTTGCCCTTTTTTACCCCCCTCTACCCCCCTATTGACATTTTTAATTTTATTTTTTTAGAAATGTAGATCTCGTTGAGCCAAATCGAATGTCGTTTGAATTTTGAAAATCGGCCGGTTAGATCTCGAGATATCAAGGGGGGTCGTAAACAGCCCCCCCCCCCTGCCACTAATATGGGGTAGCCAGGAGCCTGCCACTAATAGGGTTAACCCGCGCCCAGATGGGGTCTGCCGAGCAACGCGGTCTGATGGGGGGGGGCCATTTTGGCCCCCCCCTCAGATCTCGAGAACCACGCAACATAGCGACAAGCGGTAAACGGTGTTGGATAGCCCCAACGGGGAACTACCTTGTGACCCAATTTCATTGACCTCGGTCAAACCGATGACGTCACAGGTCAGGTCAAAGGTCGAATTTTCACCGTTTACAGCCATTTCAAGAAATGCGTTGTAAAATCGAGTAAAATGCATTTCATTGAAAATCATCGGTGGATAAATGTTCTTCAAACACATATTTTGCTATTTGAGGTCACTGATACCAGGTCAGGTCACAGAGGTCAGGTCACTGGGGGGTCACAATATGAAAGTGTCGTGTGATACATGTTTTATGGTCCATTTTACATGACAAATGCGATTATGTGGGTCAGACAGACTTAAGGGCCAGCTTAGGTCACGTTTTGGTCAAGGTCAGGTCAAGGTCAGGTCAAGGTCTGGTCAAATTAGGTCAAATTTCAAAGTTGATATTTTTGCACAAAATGGGTATCGATTCGATGCAGCTCGTCACGGGGAGTTCAATGGTGGTCTCCGTTTTGCGCTACGAGGTCTAGAATTGCTAAAAAATGAGTTCAAAAATTTGACGTCATCAATTTTTAACAGTTTTTTTGCTATAACTTGGCCAAAAAAAGAGGTATCGATCTAAAATTTGGTATGTATATCGAAGAGCGTAGGGACTATCACATATATTCCGGTTTTTTCGAAATTCGAAAAAATTTTGGAAATTTTTTGAGTTTTTCTAAAAAAAATCAATTTTTTGATTTTGGGGGGTCAAAATCCCAAAATTTCGAAAATCCGAGATAGCAGTTTTGCAGCGCCGTCTTTTCCCTACACAACCACATAAAGAACTTTAAAATTGCTTGTTAACTGTAGAATTGGTGAGCGTTTCAAGATGTCATGTTTTTTCCTCATTTTTGCTCGAACATGACCTCAGTTTGACCTCAATAACTCCTGACCTGAGGTGACCTGTGACTTGAAATTTTGTCCGAAGGTGTCAAATTGATGCCCGGTAAGGTACCCAAAATTTGGCGGCGCTGCGCGCCGCCGTTTTCTTGCTATTTAAGAAAAACCACAGGGGGGGGCCAAAATGGCCCCCCCCCCATCAGGGCGCGGGTTAATGATCACACTGTCATGTGTATGTAAACTCAACAACTATTTGACCTTCTCTTGATATGCAAGGCCTGCTTGCCCACTTCTCGCAAGCAATATTGCTTTAATAATAGACATTTGAATGTAACTATATGGAAACATTGAACATGATCTATTCATAGACGGCTTTTACGCTGCCGTTGTTAAGACATTCTAAGCAAAAGTTAAAGGAAACACCCTCCTACCACAGCGAGGAATAAGGTAACCTATGAAAAGCTGAACGCTGAACAAATAAAACAGTGATGACACTATTATAATGTTTTATTGTGATGTTTTATTACCAGTAAAACGCCTTTTGGGCGAAGAACGAGCGAGCGAGATGGTGAGCCCTGCACGTGCGGAAGGGCGAGAGAGTACTTCCAACGGGGCTTGTGCAGAGCACCCTTCTAACCGGTCGCTAGCGGTGTGCCAAATTTGAACGCAATCGGCCCAGCCGTTCCTGAGATCTGGAAGCGGCATTCTGCACGTGCGCACGTGCAAACGGGGTCCAAACTGACTTTTGCACGGCACCCTACTAACCGGTCCCCAACCGTGTAGCAAATTTGAGCGCAATCAGCCCAGCCGTTTTCGGGATCTGGCAGCGCCCCCTGCACGTGCGCACGTGCAGTAGCACCCTAACCGCAACACATGGGAATGCATTGTCTGGTGGGTGCCTACCTGTATGCCAAGCTTCAGCGAAATCGCCCCAGTAATTACCGAGTTATTGAAATGGGAACAAATTTGGCACCTCTTCTTTTTGTATTTTGCACGTGCAGTGGGGGCCACTCACATAGATCAAGAGTATCCGACCACTGGTAGAATGGATGCAGCTACCCTACAAAAATTACCGCAAGACAATCGCCCAAGCGGCTGCTGAGATATGAGCCTCTCAAAATCACTACTTTTGCAAAACAGCCTGAACACCCTTGATTTTTCACGTGGCACGTGCCACGACTAGAGATTGCAATCCCGGGATCGGGAACCCGGGATCCCGGCGGGATTTTAATCCCGATCCCGATCCCGAAATTCCGCCAATCCCGGGGTCCCGAAAAAAATCAGTTTTTCACCATAAAAAGAATGTAGCCGCTGCACGAGTCTTGTTTACACTGTTCATAGTGCTGCGTGACATAAAGCAGAGAAACAATTTAGCTGGCACCCCGTATCGGCCGTCCACAATCGACCGTGTTGGTAGCTCCCGGGTATCACCCACAGCGGTTAAGCCGATCAAATGTGTACGAAAAAGGGTCCCGAACGCCAAAAAAAAAATGCAGCATCAGTGCTGCAACATCTTTATCAGGATCACGGATCGTTCAGCGATTCTGACTCGTCCGTGCGTGGCCGGAACAAAAGAGGTCATCAAGACAGTCTTTGAGCTCGTGTCGCAGAAAGATGTCACAGATGTCACGCAAGTGACGGCAGAGCCCACTGATTTAAACGTTGAAGACGGTAGAGTGGAGCTCTCCCAGTCAGTGACTCTGCCCTCAAAGCGACTTTGGAGCAAAGTCTGAGAGACATTAGTGATGAAAGTAGAACCGGAAGGAGATGAAGTGACCAAGCGACGTCTTGAAAACATTGTGAAATAGGGAGCTGCCAAATTTGGCGTACACTGGTCGCGAGTTTTAAAATAGACAGACCTACCAGCAATGGCTTAAAACTGTCGCGCTAAATACGAGTAGCGTAGACGAAGAGTGAGTGAGGCGTGGATGAGCTGGAACGCCCGTCTTAATGACGAGATGAGGTAGTAAACGCACTGGTCGACGCACAGTTTTATAAAGGCCAATTGGGAATAAATGCTAATCAAATCGAAACGTTTCCTTCGCAAATTCAATCGTTTCTAATGCAAATGACATGGTCTAAGGCTTGTCTTAGACCATGTCTAAGACAAGCCTTTGGCCATCTTAGATGGCTTTTGGTTGCCTCTTTGTTTGTGGTAAGCTAAAAGACGCAAAATATGTCAGTAGGAAATTATTCTTACGACCTTTAGTGACTAGACCGGGATCCCGGGATCCCGAAATAAAAACTTTCGGGATCCCGGGATTGGCAAAACGTTCCGGGATTGCAATCTCTAGCCACGACGGTCACTGAGATGAATCAAGAGTAGTCAATTACGGGGTAGAAGGGATGAGGCTACCCAGCAAAAAAGACCGCAGGCCAATCAGTCCAGCGGTTGCTGAGATATAAGCCTCTCAAAAGCGTTACAGGCCGGGCCGGGCCCGGCCGCTCATACTGAGATTTTTCCGTTATATTGGAAAGACTTCGCTTCGCTCGCTGCGCTCACTCGCTCGTAATAACAAATAAACTAGTAAAACGCCTTTTGGGCGAAGAACGAGCGAGCGAGATAGTGAGCCCTGCACGTGCGGAAGGGCGAGAGGGTACTTCCAACGGGCTTGCGCAAAGCACCCTTCTAACCGGTCGCTAGCGGTGTACCAAATTTGAACGCAATCGGCCCAGCCGTTCCTGAGATCTGGAAGCGGCATTCTGCACGTGCGCACGTGAAAACGGGGTCCAAACTGACTTTTGCACGGCACCCTACTAACTGGTCCCCAACCGTGTACCAAATTTGAGCGCAATCGGCCCAGCCGTTCTCGAGATCTGGAAACGCTCCCTGCACGTGCGCACGTGCAGTAGCAACTTAACCGCAACACATGGGAATGCATTGCCTGGTGGGTGCCTATACCTGTATGCCAAGTTTCAGCGAAATCGCCCAGTAATTACCGAGTTGTTAAGATGGGAACAAATTTGACACCTCTTATTGTTGTATTTTGCACGTGCACTGGGGGTGACCCACATGCATCGAGAGTATCCTATTTTTGGTAGAAGGGATGCTGCTACCCTACAAAAATTACCGCAAGTCAATCGCCCAAGCGGCTGCTGAGATATAAGCCTCTCAAAATCACTACTTTTGCAAAACAGCTTGAACACCCTTGACTTTTCACGTGGCACGTGCCACGACGGTCACTGAGGTGTATCAAAAGTAGTCAATTACGGGATAGAAGGGATGGGGCTACCCAGCAAAAAAGACCGCAGGCCAATCGGTCCAGCGGTTGCTGAGATATAAGCCTCTCAAAAGCGTTACAGGCCGGGCCGGGCCGCTCATACTGAGATTTTTCCGTTAGGTATATTGAACCAGTAAAACGCCTTTCGGGCGAAGAACGAGCGAGCGAGATAGTGAGCCCTGCACGTGCGGAAGGGCGAGAGGGTACTTCCAACGGGCTTGTGCAAAGCACCCTTCTAACCGGTCGCTAGCGGTGTGCCAAATTTGACCGCAATCGGCCAAGCGGTTCCTGAGATCTGGAAGCGGCATTCTGCACGTGCGCACATGCAAACGGGGTCCAAAATGACTTTTGCACGGCGCCCTACTAACCGGTCCCCAACCGTGTATCAAATTTAAGCGCAATCGGCCCAGCCGTTCTCGAGATCTGGAAACGCCCCCTGCACGTGCGCACGTGCAGTAGCACTCTAACCGCAACACATGGGAATGCATTGCCTGGTGGGTACCTACCTGTATGCCAAATTTCAGCGAAATCGCCCCAGTAGTTACCGAGTTACTGAAATGGGAACAAATTTGGCACCTCTTCTTTTTGTATTTTGCACGTGCAGTGGGGGTCACTCACATAGATCAAGAGTATCCGACCTTTGGTAGAAGGGATGCAGCTACCCTATAAAAATTACCGCAGGACAATCGCTCAAGCCGCTTCTGAGATATGGGCCTCTCAAAATCACTACTTTTGCAAAACTGCTTGAACACCCTTGACTTTTCACGTGGCGCGTGCCACGACGGTCACTGAGATGTATCAGAAGTAGTCAATTACGGGGTAGAAGGGATTGGGCTACCCAGCAAACAAGACCGCAGGCCAATCGGTCCAGCGGTTGCTGAGATATAAGCCTCTCAAAAGCGTTACAGGCCGGGCCGGGCCGGGCCGGGCCGCTCATACTGAGATTTTTCCGTTATATTGAAAAGACTCGCTTCGCTTGCTGCGCTCGCTCGCTCGTAAACAGCCTCACGGGAAAACGCGCTAGGTACTGCAAATTGCGATCTGTCCAAATGCAAAGCCTGCCGTGAACATCAGTTCAAAGCATCTGGGAAGACATGGATAATGTAGAGTCCCAAACAAATCAAACACGGGCTTTGACGGGCTCTACACGAAAGTGGTTTTTAGATATCGCATTGGAACTGTGAGCATGTGAAGCCAGGGCCTCGTTTCATAAAAGGAATTACTTACGGCGTTCCGTCAATTATGCCAGATTTGGCGTATTTGATGCCAATTCGGTTTCATAAAGCCGGAGACCGGAGTAATTCACGCCATCGAAATTACGGAGCTTCATTTACGGCAAATTCTCGATTCCGGACCAATTGATGCCATTTGGGTTTCATAAAACGACGTAATTAACGCCAAATATTTTATCAAGTTCTTGATATGAGTGGTGTAAACTACGCACAAAAATGTTGCGTGAATTTGAATTAACCCGCGCCCGGCTGGGGGTCCTGGATTTCCACGCCCTGCTGGGGGGGGGGGGTGTTTGAACACCCCCCCCCTTGTAACTCGGCTCCTGGGCCACGTAGCGATACGCGGAAGGCGGCGTTCGAAAGAGCGTAAAAAATAATGACGAAATCACTTCGGTCAATTTTTTGGTCAGGTCAAAGGTGAGGTCACCAGAGGTCATTGAAGGCAAAATTTCGCCGATTTCCAGGTCGAATGTCGAAAATTTCCAAGAAGCCAACGCATAACTCGGGAACCAATAGAGCTACAGCGCCGCGGAAAAGTGCATTCGATAGCCCTATTAACGCCCTTTCTGAGTAATTCTCTCAGATTTGACCTAACGTCAACGGTTTTGCCTGCAGGGGGCAAAAATAGCCGATTTTTCGGAAACAGTTTTTCTGCAATAACTTTTGACCCGAGCCTTGTACGAGCTTACTTTCACCGGCATCGTGTTCCTCTCGTCAAGACGCATCGAATGAACTATAACTTGACCTTGAAAGGTCAACTTGAAAATTTGACCTTTAGAAAGGGTCATGCTGCATATCAGTCGATCCGTATCGTCGAGCTGAACACATATAAGGCGTTTTCATCGCTCTAGCATGCCTCTATCAAAAGTTATTTGCGAAAAACTGTTAGATACCTACCATACGTGACCTAAGATGACCTTAGGGCACCAACAAGGGTCACGGACACCATTTTCATGTTCAGTGTGTCTAAACCACTTGTAATTCGGTGTTTGGGAGTGTGTATAATGTCGTTTGTCCAAAAGAGGCGCATTTCAATTTTCTCCCATTGACTTATAATGGGGAGGTCGCAAAATTGACCTGACCTTAGGTCATCGATATCAAAATTCTGAGATAAACATTTTGTATACGCTATTGCTCTTAGCAATCGCTGAAAGTTTCAAAGCGATCGGTCACTCGGTGTAGCTATGACAGACATTGAAACTTTTTATGAGGTGAGGTCACTTCAAGTGACCTGGTGACCTGACCTTGAATGACCTTGGTCTGAAATTTTCACAAAATGTGTAGAATTGATGTATGATAAGGTGTACCAAAAACGGCGGCGCTCCGCGCCGGCGTTTTTGAGATATTTGCGAAAAACCACAGGGGGTGTTCAAACACACACACCCCCCCCAGCAGGGCGCGGGTTAATGTGAAGATTCGAAGCTAATTTTTAATATATTTTATAATGTTGAGCCCGGTGAGGAAGAAAGAACAGCCCAAATGAGAAAAAGAAACTGCAAATCTTCTGTACCAGTCGCTTTTTGTGGCCACTATCGGAATTTTGTTTATTCGTCGCGCCGCGCCACTTTCGTAGTAAGGCACTTCTGCTTAGCTGGTTTTCTGCTGTTTTCAATATATTGATTCAATAAAGGATGGTCATCAATATCAATTTTGTTTTTTTCATAAATAATTTTTAAGATTAAAATTCAATATTAATTGTTTTATAATTTCTCGTAAAAAATAAGTGTTGACATGAAATCGTAATTTGTAGGACGCTTGATAAATTATAGCAACTACGCAAATGTGCTTAGTTACGGAGGTGTAAACAATTCCAGTTGTGGCTTTGTGAAACGGCTTCATTTGCGCTCCGCAGTTTGAAAGGGTGTGAATTACGGAAAGGTGTAAGTTACGGCAGAGCTTTATGAAACGAGGCCCTGGACGTGCTTAAAATGAAAGTAGTTTGCAGCATATTTTAGGAACCTACATGTTTTACATTACATCCCTCGGTTGCATTAAGGCACACTGAAGGCGCCAACGACGACGGGAGCGGTAGAGCTGGCGTTCATGGCTACATGATAAGTGATAACACGTAGTAGGCTAGTTTCCTACCGGGCTAGCCGCATATTTCGCTGACCCCGTTCGAGTGGCAAAAAGTGATCCGAGTGCGTCTGGGCTCCGGTGTCGGCCCGCCGTGTCCTCTGCCCGTCGAGTCCGGCCAAGTAGGTCACACCATGTCGGCCCGGCCAGTGACCTGTGTGCTCAGAAAGTAGGTCACGGCATGGTGCGCGGCCGGCCGGGTGCGGCCGACCCGGCTCGGCTCGACCGTCTCTGCGGCCCTCTCTCCCCCTCCCCGCAAAAACAAAATGGCGGCGGCCGCGCATCGATCGCGTCCCAGCTCCGTCTCTGCTTCGGTTATCCGGTGCTGATTGTGCCCCCGCGGAGTACCTACACTGCATCACTCGGAGGGCGCCCCATCTCGGCCCTGCACGGCCGCTCAATACCGACAGGCGAGACACGCCGCCGGCCTGGTCAGATAACGTGAGCGTACCCGGCGGCATCAGTCAACACTGGTCAAAGTGGTCATTCGCTTTTCTATTTTACCTACTTTATTGCATTCCCACATCTACTTAAAAATATTCCTGCAGGTTAAATGCATTACCACATTCATGAACAAACATATGATGAATTCTTGTGTATCATTTTTACCGGGTAGCCTTGTTTTTCATGGAAGCCCAGTGAGGCATTAGCATGATACCTAATTGATGAATATAGCTGACAGTCTGGTCAATAATAACCGGAGGCAGTAGAACACTTGACATCATTAATTCGCCCCAGTCTTTCAATGCCTTCATCACTCCTGTAACCCATCAGTAGGTATCGAACACAACACAAGGCTTATATCGGTAGATGGGAGTCAATTAGTTCGGTTTGCGAATATTACGACGGCATTAATTTTGGCTTGTTTGGCAAACAGGTGTGTCAGAAAAGTAGACAGCTTGGTGAATGGTTCCACTCCAGTATTTCATATCGCTGTCACCTGTGGCCGTTTCAGGTGTGCGTTTCTGAGTTTTTTTTTTTTTTTGCATATATAACTTAGGCGTGCGGCCACCTATTGTCGAAGCAATCAGGAGCCTTCGAAACCTGTCTACAGTGTCTTTCATAATGATTGTTACTTTTAAAACACGAAGTTAAAGGTCTTCGTAAATAACAAGAGCATGCTTTTTTATATAAAATTGTTGCAGATTGTAGGGAATTTCTGTCGCTGTAACTAAAAGTGCCATACCTTACCTTACTCAAGTTTCGTTCTATGCGAACATGAAATGCCTCCCTCTCCAAAACGAGTCAGCCCTCCAATTACGAAGGCGGTTTGGGTCGTCCTGGAATACGGCTCGCTGAAAAGGGTGACGGCCGTCCGCCGTAAGTTTCCGGGGAACCATAGGCGCGGGAACTGGGGGGGGGGGGGGGGGGGGCAGTGAGGGCAGCTTGCCCCCCCAACTCTGGGGCTGGGGGAGGGGGGCGGTGCCCCACAACTTTGAGACGGAATACCGCACTTTTTTGCAAATGTTTTCTTTTTTTGTTGAAAAAGCCAAGGGATCAAAAATAAGTGGCCTAAGACCGGTGAGAAAACTAGATTTGGAGGTACCCTAGATTGATCACTATTATGGTGTCCCCTCCCCCAGTCTGAAAGTAGTTCCCGCGCCCCTGCGGGGAACTTTCAAAAGAAGCACAATGTCCTCTCTATAATGACATTTTAAAGGATGTGGACAGATTCCAAAAAGTCACGGTTAACTGAAAGAAACAAGGCGCACAAAAAGACATGTAACCGGCCGCCGTGGTCGACGGGCGAGTCTCCGTCCACTGGTCCGCTCCTGCAGGCTGAACAGTGACCGGGCCAGCTTGCCTGACGGGCTGCTCAAGCTGAGGAATTCTGGCCTCATGTCCCTGGCGGGGTTATGCCTGTCTCTGGTTCGAGCAGGACGGCGCCATGCCGTGACACAACGGCGTCTGTGCGCCAGTAGTTGAATGGCAACTTTGCCAGATGAGTGATCAGCCGCCTCACTGAACGGACATGGCCAGCTCGGAGCCCTGACCTCCATACCGTCGGACTTCTGATTTGGGCAGTCGCTTTGAGGGCCCTTAGCAGACCCCCCCCCCGTGACCCTCCAAGAGCTACAAACTAGTGATGCCAATTACGGAGAATCGGAATACCGAAACCAAATCAAATACCAACCAAAACCGTGGAGAAATACCGAAACCAAGCCAACTTGGGAAAATGAGGAAAATACCAACTTTTTACCGATTTCTTAGCCTCTTAACCCACGCCCTGGTGGGGTCTGTTTATAACGCGACCTGGTGGGGGGGGGGGCTATTTTTTGCCCCCCCCCTCGTATCTCCGAAACTACTGGACGGATCCGCAAAATTCAAACGGTGTTCGAAAGGCCTGTCAAATTTGTCGAAGGAAACCAACTTTCATTGACCTCGGGGTCACCGATAACGTCACAGGTCAGGTCAAAGATGACATGTTTCACCGTTCACGGGTCATCTAGGGAATGCGCTATAACACCGAAGAAAACGCATTTTGTCGAGAATCAGCGATAGGGCGTCAGTTGCCTAGTACATATGTTGCTATAAGAGGTCGCTGCATTACCAGGTCAGGTCACAGGTCAGGTCACCAAGGGTCACAGTTCAGGTCACATGAACCTAACTTTAGGTAGGTACAAAGGTTGTGCGATGCATGTTTTATGGCCAATTTTTCATTTCCAACTCAATGGTGTTGGTTATAAGACTATCAGGTACGGCTTAGGTCAATTTCTGGTGAAGGTCAGGTCAAGGCCAGGTCAAAAAAGGTCAAATTTTAAAGTTGATAGTTTTGCATAAAATGGGTATTGATTCGATGCAACTCGTCACGGGGAGTCTAATGGTGGTCTTTGTTTTGCGCTACGGGGTCTAGAATTGCTCAAAATTGAGTTTGAAAATTTGACGTCATCAATTTTGAACAGTTTTTTTCGCTATAACTTCGCCAAAAAAAGAGGTATCAATCTCAAATTTGGTATGTGGATAGAAGGTGGTAACGACTATCACATATGTTCCGGTTTTTGCGAAATTCAAAAAACTTTTTGGATTTTTCGGCTATTATATTCAAAAAATCTATTTTTTGATTTTTTTGGGTCAAAATCCAAAAAATTCAAAAATCCGAGATAGCAGTTTTGTAGCCCTGTCGATTCTACAGCTTTTATGTCTTTATCGTTTTTCTGTATTTGCAAAGCTATAGGCCTGACAGCTCTTCCCGCAAAACCCTTTTTTGGGTCGAAAACGGCAGAACATGACGTCACTCTGACGTCATTTCTGGCCAACCTATCATAGCCTTTGGAAAAATTTTTGGTCACAATGTGTAAAATTGATGTCCGGGAGGGTACTGAAAGTTTGGTGACGATCGGCGCAGCGGTTCTGGAGATATATCGAAAAGTCTGGAGAGGGGGCAAAAATAGCCCCCCACCAGGGCGCGGGTTAACCCGCGCGGGGCTGAGGGGGGGGGGGGGCTGAGGGGGCTGAGGGCGCGCAGCGCCGCCAAACTTTCAGTACCTTTTCTTACATCAATTTGACACGTTCCCCGAAAATTTGAGCGAAATCCGTCGGAAATTTTTGAGAAATTGACGTTTTAGTGACGTCATGTTCGCCATTTTCGCCTCAAAAACGGCAAAATTTCAAACGCCGCTAACATCTTCATTTTTAAAGGAATCAAGACGTACCGTAAAGTGGGGCTATTTGAAACGGATTTTACAGTTTTTGGCCTCTCCCTTCAAAACGGTTTATATTTCCTATAGCATGTAAATTGCAAAAACTTAGTTCTCTGTAACCTCTTTCAGATAGGTCCATTTTGGTTCAGCTAGTAACCATAAATAAAGTTATTTTTTAACTGAAGCCTGTCTCAAATAGCCCCATAGTGTGGGGCTATTTGAGACAGTTTTAGTTGCAAGGACATTGAAGAAAATCTCTCAAGCCAGGGATAATTCTTTCAATGCCATGCGATTGGAAATCAAATTTTGATACTTCTGGCAAAAAGTATTTCTTTCAATTACAGTTGTATAACCCTCATAATCAAACTTTTCGTTTTTCGTTGGATATAGCATTTCGGTCTGTTAAAAATTGCATTAATTTATGCTAGGGCTGTCATAATATGATGTGACCCTAAGCTTTAAAAAGCACAGGATGATTATATAGGACTATTTTGAAGTCAACGACAGTGAAATTTTCAAATAAAGTTGTTGTGTTTATCTCTGGCGGCGTAAAACATATAGGCCGAAAGTTGGTGGGGCTATTTGAGACAGTCTCGCTACTGCATGAAACACACCGCAATGCATTAAAAAAGGGAAATCAGTTTTCAAAATCGTTGAATGAATGGCATGCATGATTGATTGTTCTATTGCACATCAACCTGTGAAGAAATAACAGAAGAAGGTCAAACGGTTTTGACTATATACCGATTTTCCTAGATCATTGCATGTTGTATCGAATGGCCGGTTACCGCACTGCATCAAGTACGTATACTGAAGGCCCACCTAGCAGTACTTATACATGATAATAACCTTCTGTAGTGCTTTCTGGTCAACCAGAGTAGACATGGGTCGATTACCAACCACGTCAGTGACTGATGAAATACATTTGATGCACATATTCACAAAGTTAAGTAATATCGTTACAAACCGGATGGTCATATTAGGCTGCAATGTGCAAATATTGCTTGCCGCTAAAAGTACCATGAATCCATGGCCGATTCAGCAGTGTTTCTTAGGTCGAACGTTTGATACACTTTAGGCAGACGGCGGTAAGTCTTTTCGGATACATCATCACCTGTTTTAAGGGCCTTGGCGTCACAATCATCAGCTGTATTTGTCATACGTTGAGGTTTGACGAGGTTGGTATTATCGGGATTCTGAGACATTGGGTTACACAATCGTCACTACCGTTAACAATATACAATGTTTTTATGAAAAATGTGCTTAGCCCATAAGTAAAACGATAGTTACGATAGATTCGGTTGCAAAGTTTTTAAACCTTCAACCTTGTTAAGCTGCAGGTAGGGGTACTTTTCGTATAACCTGCGCGGGGCTGGGGTCTCCAGCCGAACGCGCGGGGCTGGGGGGGGGGTAAATTTTACCCCCCCCCCTGTTATCTCCCGAACTAATGGTACGATTTGGCAAAATCAAACGCCAATCGAAAGATCTCGTCACGAACAACTAAAAACATGTACTTAATTTAAAGTTTGAGGTCAAGGTCAAGGTCAGGTCAAGGGTACAAATTGCAAGTTTCTACAGTATCGGCCTTGCAGTTGCACCGTAGTTGCCGAAGAATGGAGTCATCGACTGAGACTGATTGCCCAAAACGTGTTCTTAGGCTACCAAGACAATATTCGTTGCATACAATATCATTCAGAGGTCAAGGTCAAGGTCAGGTCAGGTCAGGTCAGGTCACCAAAAACAAAATATAGAAAAGGGCATGTGCGACACATGTTTTATGGGTCATTTTACTCATAGAATTCAATAGGCACACTCAATAAGTGATATGGACCACCTCTGGATGAATTTCAGGTCGAGGTCAGGTCAAGGTCAGGTCAAGTGAGGTCAAATTTTGAGGTTGGTTGTTAAGGCCTAAAAAGGTGTCTATCTGATGCAGTTTTTCACGGCGAATCGAATGGTGCTATTTTTGTTTCCGTACGAGGTCTAGAACTTCCAAAAAAATCATTTTTTTTTTTCAAAAATTTGTGTGTCGTGACGTCATAAAATCTTGAATAACTCCCACATTTTTGAACCGATTCTTCTAAAAATTGGTATGTAGGTGCACATAGACCTCTTCTCTGACATATATTCCGTTTTTTTTCGATACACTCAAAATTTTGGATTTTATAATCATTTTCCCAAAAAAGTCAGTTTTTTGAGAAAAAAATTGGGCCAAAATCCAACATTTTCAAAAAACCGAGATAGCCATTTGATAGACAAAGTAGAATTACGTATAACCTTTTTTGTTACGTCTTGATTCCTTTAAAAATGAAGATGTTAGCGGCGTTTGAAATTTTGCCGTTTTTGAGGCGAAAATGGCGAACATGACGTCACTAAAACGTCAATTTCTCAAAAAAATTTCCGACGGATTTCGCTCAAATTTTCAGGGAACGTGTCAAATTTATGTAAGAAAAGGTACTGAAAGTTTGGCGGCGCTGCGCGCCGCCGTTTTTGAGATATTGCAAAAATTCGCGAGGGAGGGTAAAATTTACCCCCCCCCCCCAGCCCCGCGCGGGATAACTTAAATTGTGTTTTTTCTGCATTTCTCGTTTCATGCAAAATTTCTTTCAAAACTTTTCAAAATTTTCAAAAACTCTTATCCATGGAATTCATCGTTAAATTCTACATCACCCTGAGCAAAAATTGATAACAAATATCAAACGGTTTTCATTTTACAGCGATTTTACTAAACCACTACCTTACTGTCTCAAATAGCCCCGCTGTCTCAAATAGCCCCACTTTACGGTAACAAAAAAATTTATACGTAATTCTACTTTGTCTATCAAATGGCTATCTCGGTTTTTTTTTTTAAATTTTCGATTTTGGCCCAAATTTTTTCATAAAACTGACTTTTTTGGGAAAATAATTATAAAATCCAAAATTTTGAGTGTATCGAAAAAACGGAATATATGTCAGAGAAGTGGTCTATGTGCACCTACATACCAATTTTTAGAAGAATCGGTTCAAAAAAGTGGGAATTATTCAAAATTTTATGACGTCACGACACACAACAATTTTGAAAAATGATTTGTTTTTTTTTGAAGTTCTAGACCTTGTACGGAAACGAAAATAGCACCATTCGATTCGCCGTGAAAAACTGCATCAGATAGACACCTTTTTAGGCCTTAACAACCAACTTCAAAATTTGACCTCACTTGACCTGACCTTGACCTGACCTCGACCTGAAATTCATCCAGAGGTGGTCCATATCACTTATTGAGTGTGCCTATTGAATTCTATGAGTAAAATGACCCATAAAACATGTGTCGCACACGCCCTTTTCTATATTTTGTTTTTTGATGACCTGACCTGACCTGACCTGACCTTGACCTTGACCTCTGAATGATATTGTATGCAACGAATATTGTCTTGGTAGCCTAAGAACACGTTTTGGGCAATCAGTCTCAGCCGATGACTCCATTCTTCGGCAACTACGGTGCAAGGCCGATACTGTAGAAACTTGCAATTTGTACCTTTGACCTGACCTTGACCTTGACCTCAAACTTTAAATTAAGTACATGTTTTTAGTTGTTCGTGATGAGATCTTTCGATTGGCGTTTGAATTTTCCAAATCGGACCATTAGTTCGGGAGATAACAGGGGGGGGGGGGGGGTAAAATGTACCCCCCCCCCCCCTCCCCCGCCCCGCGCGTTCGGCTGGAGACCCCAGCCCCGCGCGGGTTAAACATTAGCGAGGGTTCATGATACCAACAAAATACCAAACAAATTAGGATGAAAGGGGGAAGGGGAGGGGGCTCTCCAGAGCCCCCATCTTATCTCCGAAACTACTGGGCCGATCGTCAAAATTCAAACGGCGTCTGATAGCAATGGAAAAACTGTTGAACGAAACCTATTTTTATTGACCTCGAGGTCACCGATGACGTCACAGGTCAGGTCAAAGTAAAAATTATCGACATTTTTGCTAGTTCACAATTTAGGCTCTGACCGCCGGCTGACAAGTCCGATCAGGCTCATTTTTGGTTTACGCACTCCTCGATAGATGCCTTAGATACCGGGAGGGTACCGAACTTTTACTTCGAATTTTTAAGGTCAAGGCCAGGTCATCCTAAGTCACGAAAATTGTATATCATCTATCGGTCACGTGACGCATGTTTTATGGTCCATTTTACTCGTAAATTTCGAAAATAGTGTCGTCTGTATCATTTGAGGTCATTGTCAGCTGAATTTACCGGAGGTCAGGTCACTTTCAGGTCAGAAAAGGTCAAATTTTGAGAATGATTTTTTTTTCAACAAAAAAGGTACTTATCAGATGAAGTTTGTGCTCAGGAACACGATGGTGTCATTTATATTGCTGCACGATGTCAAAAACGTACTAAAAATGGTTTTAAAAAATATATAATTGTAAAATTTTGACAATAATGCAAATAATTTGGCTATTTTTGAAGATATTGGACTAAAACGTACTAATGTAGTTCATCAGTGTGTGTTCTATCATATGTATTCCGTTTTTGCGAAAAGTCAAGAACATTTTGAAAAAAATCAAAAAATATATTTTTTGTAATTGTTAATACACATTCTTCAAAATTTTCAAAATTTTCAAAATTCGAGATAGCAGTTCGATAGCTACGTGTATTTGTAGTCCACTCGTGCAAAGAAAACGGATCTAGCTTTAAAACTGAGCTCTTGAGAGCGTTTGCCGTAATTCAATATTTTGCATCAAAATCGGCCGAGATGACGTCACTCTGATGTCATTTCCGGCCAAACAATGGTAGCTGGAAAGTTTAAATTTTAACACAAGGTGTCAAATTGATTCCGCTGAGGGTACCCCAAGTTTCATGTTGATGCGTCAAACGGTTTAGAAGATATTGCTGAAAAACGGGAGGGGGCTCTCTAGAGCCCCCCCCCAGTCATGCGCGGGTTAAAGGCTCTGTTGAGTCCTATCTGCATCCTGAATCCTTTTCATGAACTGTTGCGGTTTCGGGGTTCCCTTGAAGTAATTTGGGTGACCTGTCGGGGGGGGGGGGGGCTTGTTGGCAAGTGTAGCAACTAGCAAAGCAGGTCGAACCGTAGTATTACATGGTCACTTTTACCAAGGCCGGCTTCGTATGCTATCTCGTAGCACTCCATCATCCTGATTTGTCATAATCAGATCCAGTATGCTCTCACCCGGACGGGAAAAAGTAGGTTGGGAGACCTGCTGCCTGAGGAAACATTCATCCATGGCCGCAAGAAACCCGTGTGATATGTCCTGTGGTGGAGCTGGGAAGAAGCCGCTCTCTCAGTCGATTTGGGGCGTGTTCATCAAGATGCTAATTATCACTAGCCTCAAACAAGCGTTTTCTCATGTTATGGTGCAATATCTTTGAATTCGAGATATGATGGTCTATAAGATCGAAAAAGTGCCTCCATAGCGGAGCAGCACAGCTCTGCCCCCTCCCCCCCCCCCCCAGCAAACTAGTTTGGTGGCGAAATACCCAAGTACCTAGCTGCTGTGCTGCTTTGTGGGCGCCAATCTATGAGGCCTACGACTGGGCTACACAGGTTGTTATTTGGCCTACGCCCCATGGCCTATGTGCATGTTCTACACTATAACACGCATGAGAAGGTCGGCACTGGTTATTGCCAAAGCCTCTGTTCTGTATTCGGTAATGTATTGGTGCATTGCGCTGACGCATTTCATAAGTGTCCCGCATGGTGACCTTGATAATGATTAATGGAATTACTTCTCATTACAAAACAATGCTTGAAGTACCCCTATATCCATCTGGAATTTTGCCGCACTCCGTATGGTAGTCAAATAATGGGTAAGGGAATACGGTTGCTATACGACCGAGGGTATACCCGAGCTGCGCGGATAAAATTCGATCAGTTGCTGTCTATACTTTAGTGGATAAGTCCCATGTTATTTTTTGCTGTTGTTGTTGAAAAAAGCCCATGTGCCTTGCAGCCCGTCCGGTGCAGTCTGTGGCCCGCGGGGGCCCCTGACAACCGGCCACAGGTGCCGCTCCAGACGCCCCCCCCCCCCGCCCTCCCCGCTGTCTGCCGACATGACCGACGACCGGGACGCCCTTCAAACGACCTTGGGCGGCGGGTCGTTGGCCGGCGGCCGCCGTGGCCAATGGCGTCCGGCCCCGCCGCCAGCCGCCCGCAGCTCGCCGGCACCGGTCGTTGCACTGCATTTCACCGCAAGTCGACGGAAGTCAGTTTTTTAGGTATGTTACCTCTGCTACCAGTCTCTTGATTCCAATCATTGCATATTTGGTGCCTCGACACCAGGGGCTCCGCCACGGTTTTGGGATTGGGGGGGTCCGACCCAAAACACAAAACCTCGCTGGCGAATCCAGGGTGGGTATTTTGGGCGAATTCACCCTCCCCTCCCCACTGCAGCTCCCGAAGATGATGAAAAATCGCCGCTTTTTCTAGAGCTCCAAGAAAGCTTAATAATTTTATCGGGAGAATTCTGCTTTAAACCGAAAAACCAAGGTTCAATTTGCACAAGGAATCGAAAACCGAGAAGCGGAGCCCATTGACACCGACATTGCGGCCTCTCAAATCAACGTTCTTGAGGAGTGAAGGCCGCTGTTGCGCGCTCCAAGGGCGTGTTAGCCATCAGACAGCGCATTAGGCTCTCAGTGACTGGCATGGGCTTGGGAATTCAGGGACCTTCATAGGCGCTCAGATATCTATCTATGTAGGCTTTTAGGCCAGTGCCGGGTCCTCCAAGGCCGTAGTTAAAGGATAGCGCAGGGCTTTAGGAGTCGTTGAAGGGATTTGAAAGCCCTGCCCTCATACATATAGCTATAGCAGTATGGACTCCTTAGATACTGACATTCAGTCTCTGTGATCAGAGAGTGACCTATCTTGACCTGAAAATGGATATCAAAATGCTGCAATTGAATCAAAGGTCAGGTTATGCAGGGGATTCTGTAAGAGTTGTGACTTGTAGACGTATCTCTACCGACATGCATTCAGAGTCCTGTGCAGATTATTGCAGATTACCTCAGAACGGTGTGAGGCTGCTTAGACTAGTACGGTGCTCGAAAGACCGGCTTAATCCCCTTCCCCCAACACTATCGGTTGACCTCACATGGAAAAAGGATTCTCAGGTCGATTCGAAGCTCATTTAGGGCGGGTATTGTGTCTAAGAGTTGTCCTGCAAGCTGGACCTCTCTCACGAAATTATATAGCCGAATCTTGGCATGCTTAGCTAATCCTATAGCAATCTTAAACGCATTCATTTTAATAACAAAATGGTAGAATAATGGCACTCCCGTACATACGAGTATAGGTCGGCGAGAGTTGAGCACTTCGTGTGTCACAACATTTTAAGGGATCCCTACATTTCTAGATCTTAAATTCCTTAGCTTTGAGACAGTCAACGTATTCTAAGTTATTCAACACATTCTGTGAATGATTTGGTCATTCTTATGCGAAAACAAGCTTATAGTTATTCGAAATATTGGGGGGTACTGTACCCCCCAGGTAAATTATTGAGGGGGTCCGGACCCCCGCGTACCCCCCTGTGGCGGAGCCCTTGCTCGACACTTGTGGATCAAGAGAGGAGGCATTGGAAGCTGCATGGGGAGGAATACACTTTCTAAGAGAACTCAGATCTGCGGTTAAAGGGAATAGTTCACTTTCCCGAAATTGTTTTTTTTTTGCAATGGATTTATGATTTTTTATGCTCAAAATGATAAGCAAAGAAAACAAAACGTTTTTATAATAAGGTTATTTTATACTTAAACCCGCGCCCTGCTGGGGGAGGGGGATTTGAACACCCCCTTGCGGTTTTTCGTGAATATCTCAAAAACAGCGGCGCTTCGTTTTTGGCACACCTTATCATGCATCTTTTCTACATATGTTGTGAAAATTTCAGACCCAGGTCACTTAACCCTCGCCAGGCGAGGACCTTTTCCATAACACGGACGGCGAGGGGGGGTTGGTTGGTACGACCCCCCCCCCTGGCGATTGGCTCCTATGGCACTTAGAAACACCAAATTTACAGGGTAAATGGGTCTATAGGAGGTCTCGCCCCTGTGCAAATTTGGTTGCTCTAGGTCAATATTTAGGGGGGTTTTGGGGGGTATACGAGTAAGTGTAAAATTTTTGCTAAAACAGGCCAAAAGTTTTTCGCTTATAACTTTTGATCTAATTAAGATAGAGCAAAAAGAAAAGCACCAGTGAACTCACCACGTCAAGGCGCGTCGAACGATATACTTGTTTGCTTGCTTAAGTGTACTTAAAAAGTTAAGCACATCTTAAGTACATCTTAACCCGGCAGGCGGTGGGCCTACCAGCCACCTTCCGCGCGGTGGGGGGGGGGGGGGCATTTTTTTGCCCCCTCGTATCTCCGAAACTACTGGACGGATCCGGAAAATTCAAACGGCGTTCGATAGCCCTGTCAAATTTGTCGAACGAAACCAAATTTCATTGACCTCTGGGTCACCGATGACGTCACAGGTCAGGTCAAAGATAAAATGTTTCACCGTTCACGGGGCTTCTAGGGAAAGCGCTATAACACCGAGTAAAACGCATTTGTCGAAAATCAGCGATAAGGCGTCAGTTGTCTAGTACATACGTTGCTATTAGAGGTCACTGGTCATACCAGGTCAGGTCACAGGTCAGGTCACCAAAGGTCACCAAGGGTCACCACATGAGCCCAACTTTACTAAGGTTATGCGATGCATGTTTTATGGCCAGTTTTTCATTTCCAACTCAATGGTGTTGGTTATAAGACCATCAGGTACGGTTTAGGTCACTTTCTGGTGGAGGTCAGGTCAAGGTCAGGTCAAAAAAGGTCAAATTTCAAAGTTGATATTTTTGCATAAAATGGGTATTAATTCGATGCAGCTCGTCACGGGGAGTCTAATGGTGGTCTTTGTTTTGCGCTACGATTTCCAGAATTGCTAAAAATTGAGTTTGAAAATTTGACGTCATCAATTTTGTACAGTTTTTTCACTATAACTTGGCCAAAAAAAGAGTTATCGATCTCAAATTTGGTATGTAGATAGAAGGCGGTAGGGACTATCACATGTATTCCGGTTTTTTGAAATTCATTTTTTTATTTTTCGGCTATTATATTTAAAAGAAAATCTATTTTTTATTTTTGGGGGTCAAAATCCAAACATTCGAAAAACCGAAATAGCAGTTTTGTAGCCCTCTTGATTCCACACCTTTTATGTCTGGAACATTTTTCTGTATCTCTAAAGCTGTAGGCCTGACAGCTCTTCCCGCGAAACCTTTTTTTGGGTCGAAAATGGCAGAAATGACGTCACTCTGACGTCATTAGCGGCCAACCTATCATAGCCTTTGGTAAAAAAAATTTGGTCACCATGTGCGCTAGCTGCTGCCGGGAGGGTACTGAAAGTTTGGTGACGATCGGCGCAGCGGTTCTCGAGATATATTGAAAAAACTAAAGGAGGGGCAAAAAAATGCCCCCCCCCCCACCGCCTGGAAGGTTAAGTCTTAAGAATGGTCGAAATGCTTAATGTTGCATATCATTCGACTCGCTGTTCAAGAGGAACAGAATGATGCCATTTTGAAAGCTTTATCTTTATTGTGTGACAAGTTATTGGCACAAACGTCATTTGACCTCAGTTGACCTCTTTTGACCTGACCCATGGACAAGTACACCAAACAAAGAAGCACCAAGTGACATAATATTAAGTACTGTTGTTTCAAAGCATCAAAGTGATAGAAGGAAGTGGATATCGCCAGTATTTTCCGAATTGAATATTTTCCCATAGGCTTAACATTACGACCTAATGACCTCTAACTGACCTCAGGTCAGCGACATGAAAAAAACGAACTATATGTTATACAACTCGGTGAACTTAGGACATCATGAAAGCTTGAAAGAAATCAGTTCAAAACTGTGAGTTGGACAGGTGCATAAAGAAAATTGAAATTTGACCAAGACCTTGTACCGGTTTTTCTGACCTGGTGACCTGACCTGAAACGGCAGAGACCTGAAATTTTCAGAGAAGGTGCCAAAAGGCTGCCCCAGAGGGTATGCCAAATGTGGCGGCGCTACGCGCCGCCGTTTTTACGTTATTTGCGAAAAACCTTAGAGGGGGTTACATTAACCCCCTCTCGCCGGGCGAGGGTTAACCCGGCAGGCGGTGGGCCTCCCAGCCACCTTCCGCGCGGTGGGGGGGGGCATTTTTTTGCCCCCCTCGTATCTCCGAAACTACTGGACGGATCTGGAAAATTCAAACGGCGTTCGATAGCCCTGTCAAATTTGTCGAGCGAAACCAAATTTCATTGACCTCGGGGTCACCGATGACGTCACAGGTCAGGTCAAAGATAAAATGTTTCACCGTTCACGGGGCTTCTAGGGAAAGCGCTATAACACCGAGTAAAACGCATTTTGTCGAAAATCAGCGATAAGGCGTCAGTTGTCTAGTACATATGTTGCTATTAGAGGTCACTGGTCATACCAGGTCAGGTCACAGGTCAGGTCACCAAAGGTCACCAAGGGTCACCACATGAACCCAACTTTACTAAGGTTGTGCGATGCATGTTTTATGGCCAGTTTTTCATTTCCAACTCAATGGCATTGGTTATAAGACCATCAGGTACGGTTTAGGTCACTTTCTGGTGGAGGTCAGGTCAAGGTCAGGTCAAAAAAGGTCAAATTTCGAAGTTGATATTTTTGCATAAAATGGGTATCGATTCGATGCAGCTCGTCACGGGGAGTCTAATGGTGGTCTTTGTTTTGCGCTACGAGGTCTAGAATTGCTAAAAATTGAGTTTGAAAATTTGACGTCATCAATTTTGAACAGTTTTTTCGCTATAACTTGGCCAAAAAAAGAGGTATTGATCTCAAATTTGGTATGTAGAGAGAAGGCGGTAGGGACTATCACATATATTCCGGTTTTTCGAAATTCTAATTTTTTTGGATTTTTCGGCTATTATATTCAAAAAATCTATTTTTTTTATTTTTGGGGTCAAAATCCAAAAATTCGAAAAACCGAAATAGGGGAAGGAGGGTGAATTGCGCCACCTTTAGGAAAAACGCTAATTGTAAGAAAACTGCTGGAGATATAAGCATGCACTGGTAACCATTTCGAAGAGGAACTCATTGGCTACGATTTAAGAGCCTCCCGATCAATTAAGAATGTTTCGTTTGCTTCTGACAGCTGCTTTTTCAGAAACATGTAAAAGGGCGCATTTGCCAACAACTGCTGTAAATTGCGCCATGGGGATGGCGCAATTAGAACCCAATTGCGCCCTATACTTTAACATGGCTAAGCGAATGAAACGGAATGCATACACCCCGGCAGTGCAATGTCATTGCGGCTTACTTTAACATTCATAATGTTATTCACGCTGGTTAAATAATAAATGTAGGTGTAAATCGCGATGTATTTTTGCCCAGGTAGATAACTTTACATGTGTCCGTACGCTTGTAAAAGTGCAACGAAAACGTTTACTGTAACCGACTAGATATATGTGAACGTATGCGCCTACACGGTTACATTTTCAATCGTTTCTCTCAAAATTAATAATTTTTATCGTTTCGATAGCTTTATGACATAAGTTTTTACTTTTTTGTCATAGCTGTCACCTCTCACGCCTGAGTCCATGTTGAAAATGTCGTATTTTGTCAATTACACCACAAGTTCGTAGCCTAAATGGCAGCTGCATTAAAAGTTTGACGAGAGAAATAATTTGCGGACAGCGGGTTGCTCCCCTGCCTGACATTAAACTTCTTCTTTATTGCAATCAGTTAATGATGCATTCATACTGTCGTGATACAATAGCTACACCATTATTCTATTTGCGCCCCCCTGGCGCAATTGCCATGGGCGCAATTAAAATTGAGGTACTTTTTAATAAAAGCGTAGAAGTTATCATAAAGATGTTGAAGGAAGTTTACTGTTTCTGTGAAATATAATGAAAAAAGAGTTTTTCTTTCTAAATGTCACTCTGAAAATCACTCAAATATCACAAATTTTTATAGCCAACGGTTCAAATGACTGCAAAAAAGCTAAGGAAACGCCGTAACATCTTTGATGGCGTAATGAGCCTTGCTGATTGGCTTCATCGGAGGGCTTGGGCCATAAAAGGAACTATCCAGTGGGGAAAATAATGTTTTCGAACACAAAATTCAAAACACGCCATTGAAACCGTGGGAATGTTGGTGGGCGCAATTGGTTAGGAGGGCGCAATACACCCACTTTCCCCTAGCAGTTTTGTAGCCCTCTTGATTCCACACCTTTTATGTCTGGAACATTTTTCTGTATCTCTAAAGCTGTAGGCCTGACAGCTCTTCCCGCAAAACCTTTTTTTGGGTCGAAAATGGCAAAAATGACGTCACTCTGACGTCATTAGCGGCCAGCCTATCATAGCCTTTGGAAAAATTTTTGGTCACAATGTGCGCTAGCTACTCCCGGGAGGGTACTGAAAGTTTGGTGACGATCGGCGCAGCGGTTCTCGAGATATATCGAAAAAACTAAAGGGGGGGGGGCAAAAAAATGCCCCCCCCCGCCTGGAAGGTTAAGGTCAGATCAAGTGACTTCACTAGTTACATAAACAGTTTCAATGTCTGCCAAAGCTACACGGAGTGACTGATTGCTTTGAAACTTTCAGAGATTGATAAGAGCAGCATTATGTGCTAAATGTATATCTTGAAATGTTGATATCGATGACCTAAGGTCAGGTCACTTTTGCGACCTCCCCATTAGAGGAAGATGGGGGAACACCGCCCTTTGGGGAACACCGCCCACCCCGATATCAGAAATATAAAAAGGTCTAGGGCGACAGCTGACTGTCTTTTGGGAGCGTGACGACAACAGAAGTGCACATATTGGCAGTGCACCGCATTGGTTTAGGTGATTTGCGAGAAATTCCTAATTTTACGTTTCGTGAACACGTTTTATACTTTTTCTAGCATAATAAGCAGAAGAAAACATATCTTATTTGACACACGTTAGTCCTCAAGAAGTTTTTTTTTTTTTTTGCCATAATTAGAACTCATCCAAGCATTACGTGCTCCTGCTCGAGCGAAATTTTTGTCGTGCTGCCATATTGAAGGATTTTTTTAAAAGAAAAATGCAGACACTTGGGTAACGCCGCCCACTTGGGAAATTTGGTATTTAATAGCACATTGTGACACCTAACCCAGGAGTGGCGCATTTCAAATAAAGAAAGAACGTTGTTGCTATGTTTTCTTTTTAGAGGATAATGAAAAATTTCGAGAAAATGAAATTTTGGGACTTAAAGTCGTCTATACATTTGCATGAGTACTACATTGCCTACCAGGGATATAATAAAATCGTTTCCACTGTGTTTTATAGATATACTAAAACGCCTCGAAATTTACGATAAGGACAACTTGATTGTTCAGCAATCTACAAATTTCGTTGCCTGCTGAGCTCGGGCGGTGCTACCCAACGGTCGGTGTTACCCCGAAAAATGTAGACATTTACTAAATGTGGGATAATGTAATTATGAAGGACACTACAATAAAACAATTGGTTGATATGTATGTAAAATTGATGCAACACTCCAATGAAACTAAGAGATTGATCATTGGCCAAAAATTACGTGACTAGATCCTAAAAGGTTAAGGGGGTCGGTGTTCCCCAAACTTCCCCATAGGTAAGTCAATGGGAAAAGAAATTGAAAGTCGCCTTTTTTAGACGGAAGTCACTATAAACACTCTAAAACACTGCATTATTAGTATCTTTGACACACTGACTATGAAAATGGCATCCGCGACCCTTCTTAGCCCTCGCCCGCACATGCCATTTTCCCATCTTAGATCGCACATGGGGGAGGGGGGGGGGGGTGCCATCCCCCCGCGCCATTTCGTTCCTGTTGGAGATAGAGCTTCGCGGTAAAGACCAAAAAAAAATCTTTTAGAAGAGACGAATCCAATGATACCCAGTTTCACCTTCTCAGGTCAGTCATTGGCCTTCCAGGTCAGGTCAGACTAAAAAATGTTGCTGTTTTGGGTCACCGTTGGTCCGTATAGCGTACAGTCATTTGCTGGATTTGGCGTGACTACTTTTCTCTTTTGCATGCTAGATAGTAATTTTGCTTTTTGTTTATTTCACCTTCTTAGCAGGGAGTGCCGTGACTAGTACCTACATGCTCTTATGTTTTATCTGGTGTTAATGTAAGGTTCTGTGCGTCGCTGGGACTGAAGTGGGGGCACTCCTGGTCATCTGTTCATGGGTGACGGACTATTTAGAACCCCCCCCCCCCCAGCAGGGCGTGGAAATCCAGGACCCTAGCGGGGCGCGGGTTCATAGGAAGAACAATATTCTATGTAAAATATTGTTTGACGTGGAAGCTTCTTACGCGTTGAACAATCATATTGCATAGTACAAACCCATTGGCTGTAAGCAGCATGCTGATTGGCTGACGATGACGTGGCTGCATTCCTCAGCAAGGCACGCATTCCTCTGCAAGGCACTCTTTTCGGAACGAGAAATGGAGTACCTATCTTCGTCTTGGGTGATCGTTGGGCCGTACAAGCTTCTGATTTGTGCTAGTCTCAACCAGAGTTGGCCTACGTTACGTTATTTTGAAGTTTTCGGTAACCCGTAGCTGTCAGTACCGTTTCGTAGCGTAATTGGGATGTTTCGGTAGCGTAGTACGGAAAATAATGGAATAACGTAGGAACAACGAAATGGATTCCGTAGCAATTGCAGGTCAGCTGTATTTGTTTAAGGTACATAATTTTTTTCAGTTTACTCATATCGTCACCAGACCTCCGGCCGTTTACACGGATGTGAGACGCCTGCTATATGAATACCACTGAGTCTTCCGGCCGGACCGACACCGCGGGGATTTCCCACTGGGGAGTCCCATTGAATTCCCTGTCGGAAGTCCAGCGCATCTAGCGAGTAGCGCGTAGGCACCGCCGCACCGACGATGCTGCAAAGCCGGCGATCATTGTGCGCAGTATTTGGCTTACTAGAGACTCACCGTTTCCACTTGGTAGTGGATGATGACATATTGCATAACGTAATACGATAAAATAATTTGCTGCGTTAATCAATACAAATAAAATGCTGCGTTAACAAATACCGTAATTCAGTAACGTAGCAATATATAACGTATCGTAATTCGGTATCGTAGTTTTGGCCAAAAAAGCAAACGTAGCGTAACGTAGTGCGTAACGTAGCGTAGCGCAGGCCAACTCTGGTCTCAACTCAAGCCACAAAACTGCTAATCCAGTCCCAAACCCCATGTTAAAAGTGAACTATTTCCTTTAAAAGCAATTTCGAATTACCATTTCGTTTATGTCCTACTGTGTAATTTAACCCGCGCCCTGGTGGGGGGGGGGCTATTTTTTGCCCCCCCTCCAGACTTTTCGATATATCTCTAGAACCGCTGCGCCGATCGTCACCAAACTTTCAGTACCCTCCCGGACATCAATTTTACACATTGTGACCAAAACTTTTTCCAAAGGCTATGATAGGTTGGCCGGAAATGACGTCAGAGTGACGTCATGTTCTGCCGTTTTCGACCCAAAAAAGGGTCTCGTGGGAGGAGCTGTCAGGCCTATAGCTTTGCAAATACAGAAAAACGATTAATATATAAAATCTGTAGAATTGACAGGGCCACAAAACTGCTATCTCGGATTTTTAAATTTTTAAATTTTGACCCCAAAAAATCTAAAAATATATTTTATGAATATAATAGCCGAAAAATCCAATAAGTTTTTTGAATTTCGCAAAAACCGTAACATATGTGATAGTCCTTACCGCTTTCTATCCACATACCAAATTTGAGATTGATACCTCTTTTTTTGGCGAAGTTATAGCGAAAAAACTGTTCAAAATTGATTACGTCAAATTTTCAAACTCAATTTTTAGAAATTCTAGACCCCGTAGCGCAAAACAAAGACCACCATTAGACTCCCCGTGACGAGCTGCATCGAATCAATACCCATTTTATGCAAAACTATCAATTTTAAAATTTGACCTTTTTTTACCTGACCTTGACCTGGCCTTCTCCAGAAAGTGACATTAGCCGTACCTGATAGTCTTATAACCAACACCATTGAGTTGGAAATGAAAAATTGGCCATAAAATATGCATCGCACAACCTTAGTACCTAAAGTTAGGTTCATGTGACTTGACCTGTGACCCTTGGTGACCTGACCTGTGACCTGATCTGGTATTGTCAGTGACCTCTTATAGCAACATATGTACTAGGCAACTGACGCCCTATCGCTGATTCTCGACAAAACGCGTTTTCTTCGGTGTTATAGCGCATTCCCTAGAAGACTCTTGAACGGTGAAACATTTCATCTTTGACCTGACCTGTGACGTCATCGGTGACCCCGAGGTCAATGAAATTTGGTTTCCTTCAACAAATTTGCCAGGCCTTTCGAACGCCGTTTGAATTTTGCGGATCGGTCCAGTAGTTTCGGAGATACGAGGGGGGCAAAAAATAGCCCCCCCACCAGGTCGCGTTATAAACAGACCCCACCAGGGCGCGGGTTAACCCGCGCCGGGCCGGGGGGTGACACCCCCCCTGCGGTTTTTCGCAGATATCTCAAAAACGGCGACGCGGATCGCCGCAGTTTTTGGCACACCTGTTCATACATTTTTCCACACATGTGAAAATTTCAGACCCATGGCTCTCAAGGTCAGGTCACCAGGTCAGGTCAAGTGACCTCACCTCAGAAAAAAAGTTTCAATCCTCGTCATAGCTACACCGACTGAGCGATCGCCTTGAAACTTTCAACGATTGATAAGAGTAACAATATGTACAAAATGTATATCTTTGAATTTGGATATCTGTGTCCTAAGGTCAGGTCAATTTTGCGACCTCTCCATTAAGTCGATGGGAGAAAATTGAAATGCGTCTCTTTTGGACGAATGATGTTCAAAACCCTCTCAAACATCAGTTCATAGGTACACATGACACACTGAATCGGAAAAATGCACCTGTGACCCCTCTTTGTGCCCCTGAGGTCATCTCAGGTCATGAACGGTCACCAGCAGTTTTTTGGCTATGACTTTTGATACGGGCGTGCTAGAGCGATGAAAACACGTCAGATGTATTCAGCTCGACGATACGGATCGACTGATATGGAACATGACCCTTTCCGGTCAGGTCATGACCTTGACATGAGGTCAAATTTTCAAAATGACCTTTCAAGGTCAACAAATAGTTCATTCGACGCGTCTCGACGAGAGGAACACGATGCTGCCAAAAGTATTGTCGTGGCTCTCTTGCGTCAAAAGTTATTGACGAAAAACAATTTTCGTGAAAACTGCTATTTTTACAGTTTTTGCCCTCTGGTCTGGAGGCTAAACCGTTGACCTGTGGTCAAATCTGAGAACATTACTCAGAAAGATCTGTAAAAGGGCTATCGAATGCACTTTTCCGCGGCGCTGTAGCTCTGTCGGTTCCCGAGTTAGCCGTTGGCAGTTTCCAAAATTGTTGAAATGGACCACATTTGACCTTTGACGACCTCTGGCGACCTGACCTTTGACCTGACCCAAAAAATGACCGAAGTGTTTCCGTCATCATTTTTGACGCTCTTTCAATGCCGCTTACCGCGTGTCGCTACGTGGCCCAGGAGCCGAGTTAGACGGGGGGGGGGGGTGTTCAGACACACCCCCGGCCCGACGCGGAAGTCGCGGAGCACCGGCCCGGCGCGGGTTAAAGCCAACTTTCTATGATTAGAGCCGTTCAGCTTCTTTCTAAGACTATTCTAGAGCCAAAAAAAAATGGAATGTTTTCAGTTTGAGGATGCGGGTCGGCTGGTATGCAACATGTCTTTTTCCGGTCAGGTCATGAACTTGACCTTTTAAGATCAATTTTTTAGCTTGCTTTTTAAGATCAAATCATAGTTCATTTGACGCATTATGACGAAAGAACTACTACCGTGGTAAAATAAACGTAGGACGGGGGAATGCCGCCCATCGGGTAAAGACGCGCACCCCATTAACCCGCGCGGGGCTGGGGTCTCCAGCCGAACGCGCGGGGCTGGGGGGGGGGTAAATTTTACCCCCCCTGTTATCTCCCGAACTAATGGTCCGATTTGGAAAATTCAAACGCCAATCGAAAGATCTCATCACGAACAACTAAAAACATGTACTTAATTTTAAGTTTGAGGTCAAGGTCAAGGTCAGGTCAAGGGTACAAATTGCAAGTTCCTACAGTATCGGCCTTGCACCGTAGTTGCCGAAGAATGGAGTCATGGACTGAGACTGATCGCCCAAAACGTGTTCTTAGGCCACCAAGACAATATTCGTTGCATACAATATCATTCAGAGGTCAAGGTCAAGGTCAGGTCAGGTCAGGTCAGGTCACCAAAAACAAAATATGGAAAAGGGCATGTGCGAAACATGTTTTATGGGTCATTTTACTCATAGAATTCAATAGGCACACTCAATAAGTGATATGGACCACCTCTGGATGAATTTCAGGTCGAGGTCAGGCTAAGGTCAGGTCAAGTGAGGTCAAATTTTGAAGTTGGTTGCTAAGGCCTAAAAAGGTGTCTATCTGATGCAGTTTTTCACGGCGAGTCGAATGGTGCTATTTTTGTTTCCGTACGAGGTCTAGAACTTCCAAAAAAGTCATTTTTCAAAAATTTTGTGTGTCGTGACGTCATACAATTTTGAATAACTCCCACATTTTTGAACCGATTCTTCTAAAACTTGGTATGTAGGTACACATAGACCACTTCTCTGACATATATTCCGGTTTTTTCGATACACTCAAAATTTTGGATTTTATAGCTATTTTCCCAAAAAAGTCAGTTTTTGGAAAAATTTGGGCCAAAATCCAAAATTTTCAAAAAACCGAGATAGCCATTTGATAGACAAAGTAGAATTACGTATATCCTTTTTTGTTACGTCTTGATTCCTTTAAAAATGAAGATGTTAGCGGCGTTTGAACTTTTGCCGTTTTTGAGGCGAAAATGGCGAACATGACGTCACTAAAACGTCAATTTCTCAAAAATTTTCCGACGGATTTCGCTCAAATTTTCAGGGAACGTGTCAAATTGATGTAAGAAAAGGTACTGAAAGTTTGGCGGCGCTGCGCGCCGCCGTTTTTGAGATATTGCAAAAATTCGCGAGGGGGGGTAAAATTTACCCCCCCCAGCCCCGCGCGGGTTAATTCGCAAAACAGACATCCTTGATGATCAGATTACCTACTGCGACATTAACCCGCTCATGACTGGGAGGGGGGGGGCTCTACAGAGTTCTCTCTCCCTCCCGTTTTCGGCAATATCTTCTAAACCGTTTACCGTGTCAACTATCAACACAAAACTTGCAGTACCCTCAGCGGCATCAATTCGACACCTTTTCTCCAAATTTCAACTTTATAGCTACCATAGGTGGGCCAAAAATGACGTCAGAGTGACGCAATGTCGGCCGATTTTTATGCAAAACATTGAATTACGGCAATCGCTCTCAACAGCTCAGTTTTAATTTCAGCTACACCTTTTTACCATCAAGTTAAAATAAAAGGAATTCAAATAAAATGAATGAGACTTCAAATTAAAGCAAGAGGACTTCAAAGTAAAACCGCAGGACAACAAATAAAAACGAGGGAATTTCATTTAAAAATATTAGGATTTCAAATTAAAACCACAGGAATTCAAGTTAAACCCAAAAATGTCATAACAAGTATATGTGCTTGGTATTTTGGCGGGAATGCTCATTCGGTTATTTTAATTATACGCTGAATCTTAATTCATTCCTCCATTCATTTTCTTCATAAAGCAGGATACCCCATAAAGGCTGGCCATGATGATAATTCGCGTGCGTAACAATACGAGATGCGAGATAGACGACCCCTTGCCACTATCTTGAACCCTGAGAACCCTTGCCCTTGCCACTAACAACTATCTGTATGCAAGAATTTTGACGAGATGCAAAAAAAAACATCCTGTGTTAACGTGAATGATGCATGTGACCTGTCAGGTTCATTGTTGTGCTCTGTACCCGAACAGTGTCATGTATCACAAGTTACAACGTTGTGTTTTGAAGATTGGCATGATATTGAGATAGCATTGATGCCTCGATGGTCACGCTCGTGAGAGGACACTGCCCAATACAGCTTTGGAGGCTGAAAATGTGTACCTATCTGGAGGAAAATTACATCAGGAAATAGGGAGATGGCTCTGCTTTTGATAATTAGCAAACAAACCGATTCAAAATATCCACATTTAACTATATCAAAATCAGATTTAATTTGAATTCCTTTGATTTTTATTTGAATTCTCCTTGTTTTAAAGTGAAGTCCTTTGATTTTGATTTGAAATCCTGTCGTTTTTATTTGAAATCCTTTCGTTTTTATTTGAAAGTCCAATATTTAAACTTGAAATCCCGTCATTTTAACCCTCGCCGGACCTATTGGTTTTCTACATACGCGCCGGCCGAGGGGGGCCGGGTACGACCCCCCTCGCCGTTTCGCCCCTGGTGGAGCTAGCGCATCGCGGAAAAAACGAACGTGTGCGCCGTTACAAGACGCAGATATTGGTACCCGATTTTAAGGTCCTAGGTCAACCGGTGACCTCTGAGGTCAGGTCAAGTGCCCCAGGGTACGGTTCAGTTTTTGGTGAATAACTTCGCAAAAAAACGGCCGCAGAGCCACGATTTTGGCAGCATCGTGTTCGCCTCGCTCAGGCGCGTCGAATGATATACTTTTTGTTTGGGTCAGGTCAACTTAGGGTGTTGAACTCAGGTCAAGGTCAGGTCAGCACCCCCAGGTCACGAAGTTGGTCGAAAGAGGTCATGTCGCATATCATTAGATTTGGCAGGTCTTCCTGAGTCCATTGGTGGCTTTCTCGACTCGCTAGCTCAATTTGATCGGGAGTTATTGACGAAAAACTAATATGACCTTGATGACGTCATAAATGACGTCACGGAAGGTCAACATTGCAAAAGTGACGCATCTAACCTTGCAAGGAGTGCATCAAATCACGATTCTGTGTGCTTGAGATAGTTGGAGATCGTTCCCGGCGCCAGAATAGCAGTTTTCATTTTTCCCCATTGACTTATAATGGTGAGGTCACGAAAATGACCTGACCTCATATGACCTTTAGGAAAAATCCGAGATATACAAGTTGTGAGACTCATAATGGATACTAGATCCTGCAAGTTTCATTTCCCTGTGACATCTCCTCTGGCAGTGAGGGCGTTGCGAAGTTGCGACATCTGAAGACCGTGCAGAGGTTCACTTATGACGTCATAGGTCAGTGACCTGACCTGACCCAAAAATGCGGTTGGTGTCAAAAGATGCGGCTTGGATCAAAGGTCAGGTATGGCAAGTTTCAGCTCTCTATCGCCAGCGTGTTCGGAGCTATCGCGAAAAAACCCTATGGGGGGGGGGGCCGGCACCCGCCCCATCCCCTCGGCCGGCGAGGGTTAATTTGAGGGTAAAAAGGTGTAGATCCAATTTTTTTTGCATGAGTGGACTTAAAACGAGTGTGGCTATCAAACTGCTATCTCAGATTTCCCCAAATTTGTATTTGAATAGGTATACAGTTACAACAAATATATTTTTCGATTTCTTCAAAAAGTTTATGAACTTTTCGAAAACACCGGAATATATGTAATCTACCACCCAACGATGATTACGGAGCGAGCGAAGCGAGCGTAGTCTTTCCTTAGATTAACGGAAATTTCTGAGTATGAGCGGCCGGCCGGCCGGCCGGCCGTGGTCACGCTTTTGCGAGGCTTATATCTCAGCAACCACTTGACCGATTTACATGCGGTAATTTTTGTAGGGTAGCTTCATTCCTTCTACCAAGTATTGCACTATTCCCGATGCATGTGGGTGACCCCTTATGCACGTGCCACGTGCAAAACGAAGAGGTGTCACTTTTGTAATTGTTGCAATATCTCGGTAACTACTGGGCCGATTGCGCTGAGAGTTGGCATGTAGGTAGGCACCCACTAGGCAATACATATCCATGTGCCAGAGTTGGGGTGCTGCTGCACGTGCGCACGTGCAGGGGTCGTTTCCAGATCTCGAGAACGGCTGGACCGATTGCGCTCAAATTTGGTACACGGTTACGGAGCAGTTAGTAGGGTGCCGTGCACAAGTCAGTTGGGACCCATTTTGCACGTGCGCACGTGCAGGGTGCCGCTTCCAGATCTCGAGAACGGCTGGGCCGATTGTGCTCAAATTTGGCACATCGCTAGAGACCGGTTAGTAAGGTGCCGTGCACAAGTCAGTTGGAGGTACCCCCTCGCAATTTCGCACGTGCAAGGCCCACCCTCTCGCTCGCTCCGTTAGTCGCCACAAAAGGCGTTATACTGGTCTACTCTAGAAAGTTTTAGCCCAATATCTTAAGAAATGGCCAAGTTATAAGCATTATAGTATTTTTTAATCTATATTTTCGAAATCCATTTTCAGTACGTTTTTGATAGCGCACAGCAATATAAAACGCACCATCGTGTTCCTGAGCTCATACTGCATCTGAATAGGCAAGTTTTTTGTTCAAAAATTTCATTTTCAAAATTTCACCTTTTTGTTCATGAAAGTGACCTGACCTCAGGTAAATTCAGCTGAAAATGACCTCAAGTGACACAGACGACATTATTTTCGAAATCTTTGAGTACGATGGACCGTAAAACATGCATAATATACATTTGGAGTGTTATTGTTATCATTTATCCAAACTGTCTTGGATACCTATTCTACAAGATATAAAATTTCCACCTAGGATGACCTGGCCTTGACCTTAACCCTCGCCGGCCGAGGGGGGTACCGCCCCCCCCATATGTTTTTTTTTGCGATAGCTCCGAACACGCTGGTGATAGAGAGCTGAAACTCCTTGCAAGGTTACATGCAGTGTAACTTTTGCAATGTTGACCTTGCGTGACGTCATTTATGACGTCATTAGGGTAGGTAATATTAGTTTTTCGTCAATAACTCCCGATCAAATTGAGCTAGCGAGTCGGGGGAAGTCACCAATGGACTCAGGAAGACCTGCCGAATCGAAATGATATGCGACATGACCTACGTCGACCAATTTCGTGACCTGGGGGCGCTGACCTGACCGTGACCTGAGGTCAACACCCTAAGTTGACCTCACCCAAACAAAAAGTATATCATTCGACGCGCTTGAGTGAGGCAAACACGATGCTGCCAAAATCGAGGCTCTGCGGCCGTTTTTTTTGTGAAGATATTTACCAAAAACGGAACCGTACATACTTTGGGGGCACTTGACCTGACCTCAGAGGTCACTGGTTGACTTAGGACCTTAAAATCAGGTATCAAGCTCTGCGTCTCGTAACGGCGCACACGCTCGTTTTTTCCTCGACACGCTAGCTCCACCAGGGGCGAAACGGCGGGGGGGGGGAGCGTCGTACCCCCCCCCCCTCGGCCGGCGCGTATGTGGAAAACCAATAGGTCCGGCGAGGGTTATAACCCTCGCCGGCATAGGCCATTTTGTGTCCTTCGACGGCACAACGGGGGAGGCGTTGGTACGACCCCCTCGCGTTTGGCCCCTGATCAAGCGATAGCTTTGCGGAAAAAAACGAGCGTGTTGCCCGTCACGAGACGAAGCCGATGACTCCCAATATTAAGGTCTTAGGTCATTGGTTGACCTTCCAGGTCAGGTCAACGACCCAAAAGTCGGGAAAATCGGGACCTGTTAGAAAGTCGTAAAGTGTGGCTGCTATGTTTTTTTTTTCGGGGTGCTGATCACGAATATCGTGTTAGTGTTGATCACAGATGATGTCTTTAAGCATTTAGACCAGGTCGGGTCAGGTCAGGCTAGGCCAACTGGTAGGAGTCGTGACGGGTATTCGTAGTAGGTGTCAACCGCCTCTGACAGCTTCGTAACATGTTACGATGTTACGAAGGCACCAAAACTACTTCGTAAATGTTCAAATGGTTGCTAAA
This sequence comes from Amphibalanus amphitrite, assembly GCF_019059575.1. NCBI lineage: Eukaryota > Metazoa > Arthropoda > Thecostraca > Balanomorpha > Balanidae > Amphibalanus > Amphibalanus amphitrite. Next base: position 1,360,132 of record NW_024881517.1, read on the forward strand.
TTCGAATTCAGCTCCAACAACTAGCCTAGAAACATGTTAAACTCGAAAAAGTGAACCGAGGTCACCAAAGGTCAATGAGCGGACCTGACCTTCAGGTGACCTTGACATCCACCCTAATGCATGGGAGCAACATCAAATCACATGTTTGAACGTTTGAAACCACGAAAAGCTTGCAAACGCGCGGCTAATGCGACCCGAGCCGATACGGCGAATCGCAATTCCGGCTAAACATGGTCTCGGAAAGTAGGCTACAGGTCAAAGGTCATTTAGGTCAGGGTCATGAAATTTTCAGGGTAGGTGTAAAATTGATTAACGCGAGGTTACTAAAATTTTTGTCGCGATCGGCCGCTTTTTACGCGAGTTATTCGTGAAAAACCTCAGGGGGTTGCATCCCCCCTGTGCCGGCGAGGGTTACAATTCGAAGTGCAAGTTCAGTACCCTCAGGGTATCTACGGCATAGGTCTATCAAGGAGTGCGTAAACCGAAGATGAGCCTGATCGTACTTGTTAGCCGGCAGTCAGAGCCTAAATTGTGAAAAGTCAAAATGCTGATAATTTTTACTTTGACCTGACCTGTGACGTCGTCGGTGACCTCAAGGTCAATGAAATTAGGTTTCACACAACAGCTTTTCCAGGCATAGGCGGCGGAACGGGGAGGGCACCGGGGCACCGTGCCCCCCTTTGACTTTGGCATTTTAACATTAGCCCTATGGGCGTTGCATGGAAAGAATGGGACTAAAAGTCGGCAGTGCCCCCCCCCCCCTTAATTGAAGGTGTTCCGCCGCTACTGTTTCCAGGGCTATCAGACGCCGTTTGAATTTTGACGATCGGCTCAGTAGTTTCGGAGATAGGAGGGGGGGGGGAGCTCCGTAGAGCCCCCCTCCCCAGTCACTCGCGTTATGGAAAATACCCCAGTCATGCGCGGGTTTATTGGTGACATGTCGGCAATAGGCTGTGCTAGGTGATTTTGGTAATTTTTCATGTCATTTCCGTGATTTCGCACAATATTGCTGGCAAATGACTTCCTTAGTTATTTATCCAGACAAGCAAAGCTATTAACGCGGCGTTTCCATTATAGTGCTTACACTACACCTGTAGTGACGCTCGATGTTGTCAGGGTATCGCGTGGGGTAGCGCCGCCCGGTTGGGCGGTATTGCCCTTATGTATTATCGCATACATATACCTATAGCCTTGATGCAATGGCCTTTTCACCAAAGTACATCAAACTTAACCGGGGCATGAACGGAGGAGCAGCAGCCATCCTAGCCCTCGCCGGACCTATTGGTTTTCTACATACGTGCCGGCCGAGGGGGGGGGGGGTACGACCCCCCTCGCCGTTTCGCCCCTGGTAGAGCTAGCGCGTCGCGGAAAAAACGAGCGTGTGCGCCGTTACGAGACGCAGAGATTGGTACCCGATTTTAAGGTCCTAGGTAAACCAGTGACCTATGAGGTCAGGTCAAGTGCCCTAAGGTACGGTTCAGTTTTTGGCGAATAACTTCGCAAATAACGGTCGCAGAGCCGCGATTTTGGCAGCATCGTCTTCGCCTCGCTCAGGCGCGTCGAATGATATACTTTTTGTTTGGGTCAGGTCAACTTAGGATGTTGATCTCAGGTCACGGTCGGGTCAGCGCCCCCAGGTCACGAAGTTGGTCGAAAGAGGTTATGTTGCATATCATTCGATTCAACAGGTCTTCCTAAGTCCATTGCTGACTTTCCCGACTCGCTAGCTCAATTTGATCGGGAGTTATTGACGAAAAACTAATATGACCTTGATGACGTCATAAATGACGTCACGCAAGGTCAACATTGCAAAAGTGACGCATCTAACCTTGCAAGGAGTGCATCAAATCACGACTCTGTGTGCTTGAGATAGTTGGAGATCGTTCCCGGCGCCAGAATAGCAGTTTTCATTTTTCCCCATTGACTTATAACCCGCGCCCCAGTGGCGGTCTCAGCCAACTTCGCCCTAGTGGGGGGGGGGGGGGGCATATGTGGCCCACCTCTAACCCACCTCTAACTAAAAAACTAAGAGGGCTAGAAGACGCGATAAAAAGCAGTCGATATCTCTCGATGCGTACGTTTGAAAGTATTTCAGTGATTTTTCATCTTAACCCTCGCCCCGTTGGGGGGGGGGGGGGCAGTTTGGCCTCCCCCTGTGGTTTTTCCTGAATAGCAAGCGCCAAATTTTCAGTACCTTCCCGGACATCAATTTGACACCTTCACACGAAATTTCAAGTGTTAGGTCACCTTAGGTCAGGAGTTATTGAGGTTAAACTGAGGTCATGGTCGAGCAAAAATGAGCAAAAAACATGCAATCTTGAAACGCTCACCAAATCTACAGTTATCAAGCAATTTCAAAGTTCCTTATATGATCTAGTAGACAAAAAGCGGCGCCACAACACTGCTATCTTGAATTTTAATTTTTTGGGGTTTTTGACACCTAAAAATTCAAAAAACTGATTTTTTTTGAAAAAACTAAAAAAACAAAAAAAATCAGAATTTCGAAAAAAAACGGTATATATGTGATAGTCCCTGCGCTCTTTTATATACATACCAAATTTCAGATCGATATATCGTTTTTTGGCCAAGTTATCGCGAAAAAACTGTTCAAAAATGATGACGTCAAATTTTTGAACTCAATTTTTAGCGATTCTAGACCACGTAGGGCCAAACAAAGACCACCATTGAACTCCCCGTGACGATCTGCATCAATTTGATACCCATTTTATGCAAAAATATCAACTTTAAAATTTGACCTAATTTGACCTGACCTTGACCTGACCTTGACCTGACCTTGACCAAAACGTGACTTAAGCTGGCCCCAAAGGCTGCCTGACCCACATAATCGCATTTGTCATGTAAAATGGACCATAAAACATGTATCACACGACACTTTCATATTGTGACCCCCCAGTGAACTGACCTCTGTGAACTGACTTGGTATCAGTGACCTCAAATAGCAAAATCTGTGTTTGAAGAACATTTCCTCATCGATGATTTTCAATGAAATGCATTTTACTCGATTTTACGACGCATTTCTTGAAATGCCTGTAAACGGTGAAAAGTCGACCTTTGACCTGACCTGTGACGTCATCGGTTTGACCTAGGTCAATAAAATTGGGTCACAAGGCTGTTCCCTGATAGGGCTATCCAACACCGCTTGCCGCTTGTCGCTAGGTTGCGTGGTTCTCGAGATCTTAGGGGGGCCACATTGCCCCTCCCAACAGGGCGCGTTGCTCGGCAGAGCCCAACGGGGCGCGGGTTAAAGCAATATTGGGGTCACCAGAGGTCATCAAAAGTCAAAATTAGTGAATTGTCATTATATTTTTCAGAAAACATACCATTTTTTCAGGAACTATGATAGCTAGAAAAACGCTGGGAAAAGCAATCGATAGCTTTTGATGTCTTCTTTTGATAACGTCATAATAAAAAATGACCTCAGGTCAACGGTTTAGCCTCCAGAGGGCAAAAACTCCAAAAATAACTGTTTTTACGAAAAGCGTTTTTCGACAATAACTTTTTATTTAAAAAAAGGCTAGGACATTTCTATTGCCAGAATCGTGTTCCTCTCGCCGAGACGCGTCGAATGAACTATAATTTGACCTTGAAAGGTCAACTTCAAAATTTGATCTCAGGTCAGGGTCATGACCTGACCGAAAAAGGTCATGTTGCATATCAGTCGATGCGTCTCGGCAAGACAAACACAATGAGGCCAAGCCCAATATTCTATCTCTTTCCAACCGATAATTATTGGCAAAAAGCTGTTTGTAGCCTCAAATGACCTCGGATGACCTTTCTTGAGGCTATCAGCAAAAAAGACACCTTGGTCGTCACGGGTGGTCCAAATCATTGTGATTCTGAAATATTTGGACTGTTCCTATGCGTACACACGGATCTAGAGGCATTTTCGTTTTTCTCCATTGACTTATAATGGAAAGGTCACGCCACTGACCTGACCTTAGGCCACGCATATAAAAAATCCGAGATACAAATTGTAGGCGGCACTTATAACATCATGCAATCCACCAAGTTTAAAACCTCTCTGACAAACACTGCAGGCTGGACATGATTGCAAACTTTTTTAGGCTTGGTCAGTTAACTTGACCTGGTGACCTGACCTGACATTACCTGGGGTCAAAAATTTCACACATTGTCCAAAATTGATGTGCAAAAGGCTACCCCAAGCGACGCAGCGCTACGCGCCGCGGTTTTTTATTTATACGAAAAAAACGCGACAGGGTGGTAACATATGCCCCCCCCCCCACTGGGGCGAAGGTTAATGGTGAGGTCACGAAAATGACCTGACCTCATATAACCTTTAGGAAAAATCCGAGATAGGTATACAAGTTGTGAGACTCGTAATGGATACTAGATCCTGCAAGTTTCATTTCCCTGTGAAAGCTCCTCTGGGGGTGAGGGCGTTGCGAAGTTGCGACATCTGAAGACCGTGCAGAGGTTCACTTATGACGTCATAGGTCAGTGACCTGACCTGACCTGAAAATTCGGTTAGTGTCAAAAGATCCGGCTTGAAGCAAAGGTCAGGTACAGGGTGTCCCAAAAGTAAGGTCATGATTTAAATGGGGGGGGGGCGGCACCCCCCCCCCCCTTCGGCCGGCGAGGGCTAGTAATGGGATCCAGCCTGTTTGATGCAAGCTGAATAAAAAACTAACTTTAACGCAATCTAGACGCTTTTCTACACGTAATCCACTTCCGGCTACACACAAGGTGGCCCAAGAGGACCGGACGGAAAATTATTTGATCGCGGTAGCAGCAGCTTAGCTTGGATCCATGGAATGTTGGCAAACACGATGCTGCCAAAATCGCGGCTCTGCGGCCGTTTTTTGCGAAGCTATTCACCAATAACGGAACCGTAACTTGGGGCACTTGACCTGAGCTCAGAGGTCACCGGTTGACCTAGGACCTTAACATCGGGTTTCAATCTCTGCGTCTGTTGTTGTTGTAGTTCTCCCCGGGTCGGCTCACGGCCGACCGTAGCCCAACGGCTCTTGGTGACTGAGGTAGCCGCGGCTCAAGGCCGCCACGGCCCCGCCGTCCCGAAGCTGCGTAGGGTCCGGTCTGATATTGCCGAGTAGGCGGAGCCTCGCGCCAGCCAAGCACGGATACCTCAGCAGCACGTGCTCCGGCGTGTCCGGGCCCTCGCGACACACCAGACAGCGCGCCGCCGGGCAGGCCAGATCACTGCACTGTGGGCAGTCGCGCTCGGGGCGGCGTCCGATTCTGTGAAGGTAGCTCTGCGAGCGGCTCCAGTGTCCCGCCCGCAGCTGGTGGACGTTGACCGCCTCGTCGCGAGACTCCAGGAGCACCGGCATCGGCATCCGGTCTCCCATGATGGTTTTGAAGAAGCTGTCTGGCCAGCTGCGACGCCATGCCTTGGTGGCGGAGCGGCCGACTGCCTTCACCATCGAGCGGACGTCCGTTGGGACGGCGTCTTGCGACAGGCTGGATGCCTCTTTAGCCAGCACGTCCGCTCTCTCGTTGCCGGGTATTCCGCAGTGCGCTGGGATCCACTGCATGAAGACTCGGCGTCCTCCGTCCGTGAGCGCCAGGAGCAGTCGCCATACGGCGGCGCCGAGTGCTGTCGCCTGGCTCCCAGCCCCACTCGCCAGTGTGGCGAGCGCCGCCTGCGAGTCGGCGCAGACGATGACCGGGCTCTCCGCCAGGCCGCCCTCCAGCTGCAGCAGCATCTCCAGTGCCCCGCGGATCGCCACCAGTTCGGCGCGGGTGCTGCTGCATATCTTGCCTGCAGGGGCTCGGAGCTCGTGTTCCTCGCCTGAGGGGAGGATTATCAGCGCTCCACTCCCTCCGGCTGAGACACCTCCCTCCGCCGAGCCGTCGCTCCACACCCATACGGCGTCGTCTGGGAGGGTGGCCAGATGCTTCTCCGCTCTCTCCCGCCGGACGTCGGGTGGTGCTGTGCGGCTGATGTGGTTGCCGATGTCAAGTCTGAACTGGACCCTGGTGTCATCGATCCACGGCGGGATGGTGACGTGCAGGCGCTCCTCCACAGGTAGATCTCGCACGTACGCGCTCACCAGGGCGCGCGCCCCCGTGTCGCGCCAGCCGGTGGTGGTGCGGAGCCGCCGTGGGGTCGTTGCTTCGGCCACCGCGCGCAGTGGGTCGCCGCTTCTTTGTGAGGCTGCCAGACAGCTCAGTCTGGCAGCGAGCAGGTCCCGGCGTGCTCTCACGGGAACCAGACCGGCTTCCGCGAGGAGCGAATCCCTCGGCGTGCTCACGGGGCACCCGGTGATAACGCGGGCTGCCGCGCGCATCTCCATCTCCAGTAGCTCTACGTGGGACTCGGACGCTGCAGGGAGCCATGCAGCCGCCGCGTATTCCAGGGCACCGCGGATGTAGCCGTTGGCTACTACTCGCAGCTGTGGCTCCCGCAGGCCCCAGGAACGCCCGGTCATCTTACGGAGCTGTGCGATCCTCGGCTCGGTCTTCTTCCGAACGCGCGCGCAGTGCTCGCCCATGTGAAGTTGCCGGTCCAGGGTTACGCCGAGAAGGTGAAGGTGTCTCCCAGCGTCCACTCGTGCCCCGTCTACGTGGATGTACAGGTCCCGGGCGTCGACGTAGTGCTGCGACAGGGCTAAAACTTGCGTTTTGCTTCCTGCCAGCCGCATCTTCCAGTCGCGGGCCCATTTCGCTATGGCATCCGCCGCTTGTTGAGCCCGGTCCCTGGCTTCCGCTATCGTACCGCCGGAACACAGTGTTGCGGTGTCATCGGCGTACAGGAAGACAGAGGTGCCCGGGATCCGCTTCAGCGCCGCCACGAGGTCCGCCGACCACAGCGTGAACAGGGTCGGTGCGAGGACGGACCCCTGCGGCAGGCCAGCTCGGAATGGGCGGTTCCGGCTCCGTGACCCATTGACCTCCGCGCAGGCGCGTCGGTCTCGGAGGAAGTGGTGAATCCACGTGACAAGGCACCGTGGAAGGTGATGGGACATCTTCAGTCGCAGCATCTCTGCGTCTCGTAACGGTGCACATGCTCGTTTTTTTCCGCGACGCGCTAGCTCCACCAGGGGCGAACCGGCGAGGGGGATCGTACCCGCCCCCTCCACTCGGCCGGCACGTATGTAGAAAAGTAGAAACCAATAGGTCCGGCCAGGGTTAACCCGCACCTCGTTGGGGGGGGGGGGGCAGAATCTGCCCCCTCCCGTTTTTTGCCAATAACTTCTAAACGTGTTACGCCAACGACGTCAAACTTTCAGTACTTTATCATACATCAATTTAACACGTTTCCTGAAAATTTGAGCGAAATCCATCGTTTAAAAAAAAAAAAAATACGTTTTAGTGACGTCATGTCCGCCATTTTCGCCTCAAAAACGGCAAAATTTCAAACGCCGCTAACATCTTCATTTTTAAAGGAATCAAGACGTAACAAAAAGGTTATGCGTGATTTTACCTTGTCTACCAAATGGCTATCAAAAATTTGGATTTTGGCCCCATTTTTTTCTTTAAAAAACTGACTTTTTTGGGAAAATGATAATAAAATCCAAAATTTTAAGTGTATCGAAAAAACCGGAATATATGTCAGATTAGTGGTCTATGTGCACCAACGTACTAATTTCTAGAAAAGTCGGTTAAAAAATGTGGGAGTTATTTAAAAAAAAAATTGACGTGACGACACACAAATTTTTTGCCAAACGAATTTTTTGGGAAGTTCTAGACATCGTACGAAAACAAAAACAGCACCATTCGATTCGCCGTGAAAGGCTGCATCAGATAGACATATTTTTAGGCCTTAACAACCAACTTCAAAATTTGACCTTACTTGACCTGACCTTGACCTGACCTCGACCTGAAATTCATCCAAATGTGGTCCATATCACTTATGGAGTGTGCCTTTTGAATTCTATGAATAAAATGGTCCATAAAACATGTGTTGCACATGCCCTTTCCATATTTCGTTTTTGGTGACCTGACCTGACCTTGACCTTGTCCTTTGCATGACATTGTATGCAACAAATATTGTCTTGGTAGCCTAAGAACACGTTTTGGGCAATCAGTCTCAGTCCATTCTTCGGCAACTACGGTGCAAGGCCGATACTGTAGAAACTTGCATTTTGTACCCTTGACCTGACCTTGACCTGATCTCCGACCTACTTAAGCAAAAAAATGGGCTCTTAAGATCCGTCTTGTTGAGAGCTTTCGATTGCTGTTTTCCCCGTCTTTCTACGACCATCGGTTCGGAAGTTAGACGGGGGGGGGCAGAATCTGCCCTCCCCCCCCCCTCCAGCAGGGCGCGTATGGCTGAATAGCCCAGCGGGGCGCGGGTTAAGGCTCTTTGGTCCCCAGAGTCGTGACTACTAAACTATTCCATTTTTGTCCCTACTTTTTCGTCGGGAGCGCTCTACCAGGTTTGCCTACATATCTTTGGAGCTTGGGCATATATGCTGGTAGTTGCAACTGGCATATTGCATGAGAGAACCAAATTTACGGACTTCTTCTCACAATTAGCGTACAAAAGCGAAAACAAGCTGGCTGTCAAGAAGTGTCGGAATTTCTGCAAGCCATGCCTTCACAGCGCTCACTGCTCAGCTCAGCTGGGAGACTCGGCCGGCGACTGGCCCTGTCGCGCCATCTACGCTGTCGTACCGGCACCTGCGCAGGGCAGACTAGGTGGCAGCACCGGCCTCCCTCGCCAAAACACATGGAAACTTATTTTGGTGCCAGGAATGATCTAAAACTAACTCAAGCACAAGGAATCGTGATTTCATGCACTCCTTACAAGGTCCTGTGCTTTAGTTCTCCATTGTTGGCCAGTAAACTTGCGTGACTAGTTAGTGACGTCATATGACGTTAACTCATATATGACGTTAACGTCATTGGGTTTTGGGCAATACCTACGTTCCGATCAAATGGAGCGAGCGAGCCGGGAAAGCCACCGATGGACTCGGCAGGACCTGTTGACTCGAATGATATGCTATATGATCTCATTCGATCAGATTCATGACCTCAGGGGCTCTGACTTGACCTAGCCCCGGGGTCAACACTTGAAGCTGACCTCACCTAAACAAAAAGGATACCATTTGACACGCCTGAGCTAGACAAACAAGATGAAGACAAAAATTTCGGCTCTGCAACCACTCTTAGCAAAGTTATTTACCAAAATTCGAACCTGTGCATTAATTAACCCACGCCGGACCTATTGGGTTTCTACGTTTCGCCCCTGGTGGAGCAAGCGTCGAGGAATAAGCGAGCGTGTGCGCCGTTACGAGACGCAGAGATTGATACCCGATTTCCTAGGTCAAACGGTGACCTCTGAGGTCAGGTTAAGTGCCCCAAGGTACGGTTCCGTTTTGGGTGAATAATTTCGCAAAAAAACGGCCGCAGGGCCGCGATTTTGGCAGCATTGTGTTCGTCTCGTTCAGGCGTGTCGAATGATATACTTTTTGTTTGGGTGAGGTCAACTTAGGGTGTTGACCTCAGGTCACGGTCAGGTCAGAACCCGCAGGTCACGAAATTGGCCAAAGTAGTTCATTTCGCATATTATCACTGGTATCGCATATTATATCGCATATTATCAAACACGATGGTGATAACATGAATATCATACACATTACACATTCACTGAATCATAGGTTGTTACAGAACAAATGCTTCGGCAAAATCCGTCCGTTTAGCTGTTTGGCCTCTGTGGTACACAAGCCATAGACCCGAAGTCATATCTGAGGGGAAGTTGGCGAAAGAGCTTTAACCCTCGCCGGCACAGGCCATTTTGAGTCCTTCGACGGCACAAGGGGCGGGGGGGGGGGGGGGGTTGGTACGCCCCCCCTCGCTTTTGGCCCCTGATGGAGCTAGAGCTTCGTGGAAAAAACGAGCGTGTTGCCCGTCACGAGAGGAAGCCAATGATACCCAATTTTGAGGTCCTAGGTCATCAGTTGACCTTCCAGGTGAGGTCATTGACCCAAAAATCGGGAATATCGGGACCTGTTAGAAAGTCGTAAAGTGTGGCTGCTAGGGGGTTTTCCGGGGTGCTGATCACGAATATCGTGTTAGTTTTGATCACAGATGATGTCGTTAAGCGTTTAGACCAGGTCGGGTCAGGTCAGGGGTCAGGTCAACCGGTAGCGGTCGTGACGGGTATTCGTAGTACCTGTCATCCGCCTCTGACAGCTTCGTAACATGTTACGAAGGCACCGAAACTACTTCGTAAATGTTCAAATGGTTGCTAAATTCGAATTCAGCTCCAAAAACTAGCCTAGAAACATGTAAAACTCGAAAAAGTGACCCGAGGTCACCAAAGGTCAATGACCTGACCTGACCTTCAGGTGACCTTGACACTCACCCTAATGCATGGGAGCAGCATCAAATCACACGTTTGAACGTTTGAAACCACGTAAAGCTTGCAAACGCGCGGCTAATGCGAGCCGACATACGCCGAATCGCGATTCCGGTCAAACATGGTCTCGGAAAAGAGGTCACAACTCACAGGTCAAGGGTCATTCGGGTCAGGGTCATGAAATTTTCAGAGTAAGTGTAAAATTGATCAATGCGAAGGTACTGAAAGTTTCGTCGCGATCGGCCGCTTTTTACGCGAGTTATTTGCGAAAAAACCTTAGGTGGGGGGGGGGGGGGTTGCATCAACTGTTCGGGTGATTCATCAACTTTTTCTAACCCTGTGCCGGCGAGGGTTAAAAAAGCTATCGAATACGCTTTCTGTGTCGCTGTAGCTCTTATTCGTGTTTTACGGGTCGCTAAGGTAAAACGTTTACCAGCGTAACGCTAAGGTATGCTTTCGGCCCCTGATCGAGGTAGAGCTTCGCGGAAAAGCGAGGATGCTGCCCGTGATGAGAGAAAGCCGATGATGCCCAATTTGAAGGTCTTGGCCGGATCACCTTAGGTCAACGCCCAAAAGAATGAAAAATCTGGCCTGCTAGAACTTTGTGAGCCGTAGCTGTTATCGGGGTCCCGAGTACGAGTTCGATGTTAGTTTTGAACAAAGATAATGACTCCATGCTTTTGGGGTAGATCGGATCTGGTCAGGTCAGGTCGACCAGCAGGCTTCCTGACGGCCATCTAGAATGGGTGACAACCACCAACGATAGCTTCGTAACATGTTACATAACCACCATTTGTCAAAACTACTTCTTATGTTCAAACGGGCGCCAAACTCGGAATCAGCTCCAAAAACTACACTCGTACCTATGTGGAAGCAAATAAAACTGAAAAAGTGAACCAAGGTCATCCATATTCGAATCAGGGCCAATAAATTTTTAGAGTAGGTGTAAAATTCATTGACTCGAGGTCACTGGAAGTTTCGTTGCAATATGCTCGTTTTGGCGCGTCTTATTGGGAAAGCCCGAGAGGGGTCCGCCATCTGACCCAATTTCCCCTATGCAGGCATGGGTCCGAGGGTAGTCAGGGCTGAGGCTAGCTATATGTACCTCGTAGTTACTGATACGTCATCCGACGAATCGACTGCAACCATTATTTTTCAATAGGAAAACACAATTCTAAAGAATAGTGTTTTAACCCGGCAGGCGGTGGGCCTCCCGGCCACCTTCGGGGCGGTGGGGGGGGGGGCATTTTTTGCCCCCCCCATATCTCCGAAACTACTGGACGGATCCGGAAAATTCAAACGGCGTTCGATAGCCCTGTCAAATTTGTTCTAAGAAACCAAATTTCATTGAACTCGGGGTCACCGATGATGTCAAAGGTCAGGTCAAAGATAAAATGTTTCACCGTTCACGGGGCTTCTAGGGAAAGCGCTATAACACGCGCAGTGGAAGGGTTGCGAGTACTACGCCCAGTGGAAGGGGGGGCGGATGTCGCCCCCCCCTAAGATCTCAGCTCCCACTGGAGCTAGAAAGACGAAATTTGGAGGGTAGGTGGGGGCCATGGGGAACTCTGTTGTGTGTGAATTTCATGACCCTAGGTCAATATCTTCAAGGTCAAATGAGGTCAAATGTGGTCAAATCTGCCATATTAGCGACTTTTTTGCGTTTACACGCCGATAACTCAAAAAGTTACCGGCCGATTTTTTAAAAACTTTCACTATACGAAAGAGCAAACATTTGTGAGTATGTATGGTGAATTTCTAGATAATCCAACAATAAATGTGGCAGTTAGAAGCCTGCTAAGGGTAAGATGTCGCCGGCTGAAGCGGCGTCGGCCGACGCGGGAAACGCGGCAATCACAATTTTGTGTTTACACACTCATAACTCAAGTTGTTACCGGCCGATTTTCAAAATTCTTTGACCATATGATTGCCTGTACATTTCTCAGTCTTCTCACCGAATTTGACGCGAATCTAATATAATCAGCGGTAAGGAGCGCGATGTAAAGACGGAACCGTCCCGCCCCGGCACAGTCTACAATTCAGGCGGCGCGTAACGGCTAGCGCCGGCCGCCGCGCCGCCGCGCCGCCGCGGCGGCAGGATGTTTGACTTTACACCGCTATTACTAGAAAAGTTGTGAACCGATTTTCTTACTTCTTGCACGAGAAGATCCGCAATTCAATTCTGGACAGGTAGCCGAAATTTCACATTGATATTATGCTTGCGGCGCGAGTTATTGGCGAAAAACAGGAGGGGTGGGCGAAATCCCCCCCCCCCCTTCCACTGCGCGTGATAACACCGAGTAAAACGCATTTTGTCGAAAATCAGCGATAAGGCGTCAGTTGTCTAGTACATATGTTGCTATTAGAGGTCACTGGTCATACCAGGTCAGGTCACAGGTCAGGTCACCAAAGGTCACCAAGGGTCACCACATGAGCCCAACTTTACTAAGGTTATGCGATGCATGTTTTATGGCCAGTTTTTCGTTTCCAACTCAATGGTGTTGGTTATAAGACCATCAGGTACGGTTTAGGTCACTTTCTGGTGGAGGTCAGGTCAAGGTCAGGTCAAAAAAGGTCAAATTTCAAAGTTGATATTTTTGCATAAAATGGGTATTGATTCGATGCAGCTCGTCACGGGGAGTCTAATGGTGGTCTTTGTTTTGCGCTACGATTTCCAGAATTGCTAAAAATTGAGTTTGAAAATTTGACGTCATCAATTTTGTACAGTTTTTTCACTATAACTTGGCCAAAAAAAGAGTTATCGATCTCAAATTTGGTATGTAGATAGAATGCGGTAGGGACTATCACATGTATTCTGGTTTTTCGAAATTCATTTTTATTTTTATTTTTCGGCTATTATATTTAAAAAAAATCTATTTTTTTATTTTTGGGGGTCAAAATCCAAACATTCGAAAAACCGAAATAGCAGTTTTGTAGCCCTCTTGATTCCACACCTTTTATGTCTGAAACATTTTTCTGTATCTCTAAGGCTGTAGGCCTGACAGCTCTTCCCGCGAAACCTTTTTTTTGGGTCGAAAATGGCAGAAATGACGTCACTCTGACGTCATTAGCGGCCAACCTATCATAGCCTTTGGAAAAAATTTTGGTCACCATGTGCGCTAGCTACTCCCGGGAGGGTACTGAAAGTTTAATGACGATCGGCGCAGCGGTTCTCGAGATATATCGAAAAAACTAAAGGGGGGAGGGGCAAAAAATGCCCCCCCGCCTGGAAGGTTAACTATTGACAACAAACCTTCGGTTATTTAGACAATCAGACGAACGTTTGGGTCAGTTATGGCGCGCTCACTCATTTAAAGGGATAAAAAGGGACTAGAATAGTGGCTACTTTAAAATATTGTCATGCTGATGTTCCACGCCCACAGCATATTGACATATAAGCAATAGGGACTAGGGAGCTCTTGAAGCGATTCTGAATTTGACGTATTTGTTGATGTTGCTGACGCCAACTTCACTGACATTATAACTAAAAAAAAGCATACTCAGCATCGCCAAAAGTGGGGGGTCGACCCCCCCTCGTTCTGATGAGTGTGTGTGGGGGGGGGGGGGTCGCGACCCCTGCGACCCCCCCCCCCCCGTCGGCGACGCCCCTGGGTGTGACAGCTGTGCAGTGTGCGCTGATCACTTTCAGGGGCATTTCTACGATCGCAGGTTAATTAAGGGGATGGCCAACCCTGAAACGCGCGCCTTTATCAATTAGGCTGCATTTCGAAAGTCCAATTATTGGGGGTCTGGACCCCCGTGACCCCACCGATGGCGGAGCCCCTGGTCACTTTCATTGGAAAAAGTAAGGCAATGAGGAATGCTAGCCTATACGCTTGTATTGCACGGAACGGAACGTGCAGCTGCACTGCAATACATGCTTTTTTAATGAAAATAATTGACTCCAGTTAACCCTATTAGTGGCAGGCTCCTGGCTACCCCATATTAGTGGCAGGGGGGGGGCTGTTTACGACCCCCCCTTGATATCTCGAGATCTAACCGGCCGATTTTCAAAATTCAAACGGCATTCGATTTGGCTCAACGAGATCTACATTTCTAAAAAAAAAATTAAAAATGTCAATAGGGGGGTAGAGGGGGGTAAAAACGGGCAAATTGCAGATACATTTTAGACTGTTTATCACGGCCAGGTTTCTGAACCAATCTTAACGCAACTTTTACCAATCGATAGAGAATGAACCAGGAATTCACATGGATCCTAAAAATATGCATTTTCAAAAATCATAGGCGGATACAGATCATTGAGATTGGGGGTACACAAAAAGTATAGTAAATAAGGTTTTTGTTGGTACTGTTTCTAAAAAGGGTGGCAATGGTCTTGTTATGTTACAATTTTCTTATGAGAGAACGACTAAAATTGTATTGGTCATGCATAGGCGGTGTCAGGGCACCTATGTTGGGAGGTAAAAAATAACCCCCCTTTTTGGACGCCTGGATCCGCCTATTATAGCAAAAACGTGTCAAAAGAGGATGCACAATAACTTTGCATATGTTATCACATGATACCTTTCATTCACTGTTCGTAAAACTGGTGCAGCATCGTGATCTTCGCCCAAATGACTCGCTTCACGAATAGGACCCCCCAATTCCCAGTGCTCTGGAGCCGCCCCTGGTAAAGTTATGAACTTGAAATTTTCAGGGAATGTGCCCAATTTAGTTTTAGGAAAAGTCAGAAAATTTCAGCATCGTAGCTTCAGCGGTTTCGGAGATATTCCCGAAAAACCTGAGGGGTGGATAAAAACAACCCCCCTGCCACTAATAGGGTTAATAAAGTCACCGCTTAATAAATCCAAAACAACTTGTCACCAAGGTGGATTTATTAAGCGGATTCCACTGTACATGTTGACACATTGGCCCTAAGTTCCAAAGATTCGTGGAATACATCAGCATCAGTACACTGAAACAAAAAGTTATTAACAAATGATATGGTGCTCTAACAAAAAGTGACCTTTGTATTCATAAGTTATGCCAAGTTTCGCGTTTCTCAACACCTGCGAAAAAATGACATGTGGCCAAACACGTTCTCCCCCACTGGGCGCAAGTTAATGAACAGAAACAGTTCAAAACATCCAACAAACAAATTTGCCTCGATAGCGATTAGCAGCGGCGACGGCTCCAATTTCGAAGCCGCGTACTCGTGCATCGCGTCATGCTTGGCACCAAGCGGATGAGTAAAAATACCCAATGTTTCGGTTTCAAGTCAAACTAACTTTTCTTCTGTTCACTTTATTTATCTCGCGAAGTCCTCACCTATTTCAACATCCCCAACGGAAATTCTGAAGAAAAGCGGTTAGAACACCGGAACAGGGGTGTCTGATAGCGGCATAGACCCAGCGGCGTGTCGACTTTGAAGGTCGCCAGTTCATCTACCCCCAATTTCGGTGGTTGATTATGGGCTGCGCGCTGACGTTCCCAGGTATTTTCCTGACTGATCCACCCGCGGCGCCGGCGGCTGCGCTGTGACGGCTTGTCCAAACCAGAACGTTGCCAGAGAGCCGGCTTTTTAAATCCTTTCAATACATAGACCTCAGTATGTAAGGGAACTTCCCTGCAGGTAAGTGTGTCTGGACAGTTTCATGCCCGATATCTCCAAAAATAACAGTGATTCACTCATACATTTGAATAGTTCACACCTTTGAATAAAATAAATGCAATTTCCAGTTTTTTAAATGCACATAAATGAATCAGGTACACCCTTGTTTACCTGATCACAAAAGGCTACTAACAAACACCTTTTTGATATTTTCGATTAAATGTCGTCTATTTTATCTAACAATGATCTGACATCATGGCAATAATCATAATATGGCTCCGAATGCTTTCGAATAGCAACAGATTTCGACAATAATGTGGCGACATTACTGTGGAAATATTTGGATAAAATGGACTATAAAGCGTGCGTTACATGACCTTTGCATAAAACCACTAACTTTCCTTGAACTTCTGTGACCGAGCCGGACATATATAGTTATGACCCCAAACATGCTTGCCAACTAAAAGCTCTGTAACCGCATGCTGTATTTGCTAATTTATAAATAGCCAAACCAGGGTCCGGCTTGATGTGCCTTGCTAAGTGGTAGAGCCAAAGAAAAGTGAAAAGGTGAATGCCTATTGCCTACGTAAATGTTTTTAATTTTTTCCCTCCTACTTGACCTGTTAAGTCATCGGTAACCTTCAAATAAACAAAACTATTTTCTAGGAAGGACATTGACAGCATATCCTGCTGGATATCATCATCATGATCATCACGTTTATTAACCCGCGTTTATTAACATCACGTTTATTAACCAACGTTTATTAACCATTTTTTCCAATTTTTCCAGGATATCCAATTTTTGGTTAATTTGGTATTCATGAAAGCTAGAATGGAGTGTTTGCGATACATTTTGGTAAAGGATACGTCGTTGAGGTAAAAACGATGGACATGCTATGATGAAATGACGAACGCTTTCTTTGTTGAGGCCACAAGGGCATGCCGGAATATCATGTTTTTGAATGTTGAATTGATGTGAATTTAAATCTGATATTCCATTTCTTAGTTTGCGATTGTATAATGTCGCCTTTCTTTGACCCAAATGAATAGTATTTTGGTGGCTGGGTGGGGGGGGGGAGGGGGCGGCAGCAAATATGGTGTACAAACTACAATGTGTTTTTTAGATTCTGCTATGGATAAGGATTTAAATGTTGCCGGTAGTTCGTTGTACTCTTCGCTTGTGGTGATGAAGAATGATCGTTGATATGATGATGTTTTCGGACGTTGGATTGTGTGGTCATAAGCATTTCTTAAAACAAACTGTGTGTCTGTCTCCCCTGTGTTTGTTGTAAGTTCTTGATAAAATTGGTTTTGATTTAACGAATTTGTGATATAGTGGCAGTCTTTGAATGCGTCTCCTTGTCGTTAGTCTGTTGTCCCATCCTGTCTCGAGTCGTAATTTGTCGGACAGTATTCTAAAGAGTGCTCCTGTCGTCAGTCTTGCCACTCTGTTTTGCAATGTCTCCAGTCGCGTCGTGTCCTGTATACTGTGATATGTCCGTCGTAAACAGTGTCACAATAGTGAAAGTGTGGTCATAGGTATAGGCATATAGTAGTATATATTTGGTGAAGGATGGGACTTGGCAAATGTTATGCAATAGGATACAATGGACTGAGGGATACGTGTATGCTAACTTTTTTGTATATTTCGTTAAGATGGAGATGAAATCGGAGATCGTCAGAAAAAAATTAAACCGAGATGTTTGTGTGATTTAATTAGTGGTATTGCTTTCCCTCCGAACGAAAGAGTCGGTGGCATTTTGGAATGTTGTCTGTGAGTGAATGTTTGTCGCACTGTTTTGTCTGTTTTGTGTTGCACTGTGAGTGAATGTTTGTTGCACAAGTGATTGCCCAATTTCATCCATATTCGGAAATAGAGTCCAGGTCTTTTTGGAGCGATTATTCTATTTCGCATAAGTCAGTTTCCGAGTGTGAGGCATAAAGTGATGAGTCGTCAGCGAAAAATAAAGTATTGTGCTGTGTCTGCTTTGAAAGGCCAGATAGATAAGAGCTAAAAGTAGTCCGAGGACGGAGCCCTGCGGGCATCCTGCATTTGTGGTCTCTGCTTCTGACAGTGTGTTGTTTATGCGTACCGTTTGGATACGATTTTTGAGATATGGCTCCAACCATTCCTAAAAGTTTTCCAGTTATTCCAAGGTCATGTTTGCATTTGAATAACAATCCTTTATGCCAAATTTCGTCAAAGTACTTTGCAATGTCCAAGTGTTTCCGTGTGTCTAAAAATTTATATATATTGTTTGTTAGATAAAAATGTTGTTGTTCAGTGCTGTGATTTTCTCTATAATCACCTTGTTTTCCGTGAGAAGTGAGTTTTCTGTGAAGTGGGAATGCATGTCTCTGTTAACTATTTTTTCGAATACTTCTGAAAGAGTTGATAAGATACATTGGTCTATAACAAGTAAAATATAAGGGGGATCCTTTATTCTTGTAAATAGGTGTTATGTGTTCCAATTTGAATGTTGATGGGAATTTGTTTTCTATAGGTAAGTGATTTGCTTAATAAGTGGGACAAAGTTTCTGAAGGAGCTGTCATTTTCAATAGTCTCACAGGAATTTCGTCCGGGCCAGTCGATTTCTTGACGTTAAGACTGTTTAGCAATTATAATATAATACCACCCTTTCACTTGTCCGGATGTTTTCGAGATTAGGTGTGGCTCTTTGGTGTAATAACTGGAAGCTGCTGCGAGTCTGAAATATTGAGTGTCTATTGGGCGGCAAAGTGGTTGTTAAGTAGTGCTGCCTTTTCAGATATTAGACGTCTGTTCTGTCTGAAATTGGACTCGTTGATTTGGGAGAAAGGAGGGAGAGATGCCCCCTAGCCAGCCATGATATCTGAAATAACTATAGGGGAAAGTGGGGCACTTTCGTGCATTCGCACATTCGTTTTCAGCAGTTTATGGGAACACGAGTGACTGCACGAGCTCAAGGTAAATTATGAAAATATGTCTATCATTGCCGCCCCTCGTGTACTGTAGGAGACAGCACTGTGCCTGCTGTCATGCTCGATAAAAACGCAAATTTGTAATATTCGTGCGCTTTCCAAACTTTTCTCACAGCATCAATTTTCGTGATCCTGACTCGGAAATGTGGTTCAGCTTTTCAAAATTGGGGGCGAAGAAGCTCACTCTATTCACGAAACTGCTGCAATCTTGTTTGTTGAAAAGTGCCATTTTTTCAACAAGAAATTTTAAAACAATAACGTTGTGGCCGGCAGCTTCGTGCACGCACTGTCTATGGGCACATTCGTGCATATTTTTTTTTCGTTTTTGCGTTTTTTGTGTTTGAGGTCACGGAGGCGGGCCGATGGCCGGCAGTTGGCACATTCTTGTTGGCCAGCCCATTCTGTCTACATTTGTTGTGCAATGCATTCTTTTCTAAAGGAATCAAGTGAAATGACCCCCTGCCAATTTCTTTTGGTAAATTTCTGTTAATGCCCGGTAATTCCTCGAACTTTGCAGGGTGCACGGAAGTGCCCCACCCCTTGCACGAATGTGCCCCATTCCGGGGGCAGTTTCGTGCAAACGGTCAGAGTTTTTATAGTTCGTTTTTTTTTTCAAAAGGACGCTGGCTCAAAGTTCAATATCGAAGCTCTCACGTGAGTTTTGGCAGCTTCAGTGTCTGGCGAAGAATTTCTTACCGAAAAAATAACCGATGTCAAATTGTGCACGGTAAGTAGCTGGAAATTGTTTCTTAAAAATGAACATACTATGATGACGTCACTGGTGGCAGCAGGCACCCAAATGTCCGTGTAATGGGACAAGTGTCAACGAATTTGGGTGAAACTTAGTTTTTCACTGTTGCCGAGCTTATCCCATTTATGCCCAGGAATATTGACCATCATGAAAATCGATGAAATCAAAATATGTTACGCTCCTACCAGGGCCTTGCATGGAATCGAAAATAATTTTTGCCTGCAGCAAAAGTTTTTCGAGAGAAACGTAAAAAACATGCGTTGCGAAATCGCAACGAAGGGCACACCGGGCGCCATCAGCGTTGCGAAAACGCAACGACGGGCACATCAGACGGACATAAAGTACATTGAACTGGCGTATATGCTAATATGTTTTGACAAAACATCAATCAACTGTTGACAACTATTGCTTGAAAATGCGGAACCCACATCCGTCATGCTCTATAACCCGCCTAAGAGCCTCAGGGAGGAAGCATAACTTCATGATCCGCGAACGGGGAGATGGCAACACGTTCATTATCAACCATTTACGTTGTCCATTGTTGTCCATTTAAAGTTGTGGTCGACACGTATCCAGGTTGATGCTTTCTTTTTGGAAGCTAGACAGAGCCATTACCCCCACCTATCAGACCCCACACTGAATACAATTAAACGGAGGATTAGGAGTAAACCAGTACCTCACGTATGCGCGTATATCCGCAATCATTGTTAACCACCCTCTTAGGAGTAAAGTTAAATTCCATTGCAGGTTAGTCGTACCCACTCTCAGCAAAAAGAAAAAAGGACCGACCCGGCTCTCACAAATTACCCGCGTAAGGCGTAGCGCATTACAACAAATCGACTCCCAGTTTATCATGTTTACACCTAATCCAAAATTGTCATGGCCTCACTCTCAGCGACCTTCACGTGTAACCTCTTTCTCGAGACAATGCCAGGACAGAATGGTGATTCGACGTCAATCCGACCTTTCCATCCTCAGGATAGTTGAATCCTTCTCCTCCACGCCTCAACCCCCTGTTCCGGGCGGGACGCAGGACGGGCAACTATGTATATGTATATGTATAATAATATGTATTAATATA
The DNA here is from genome assembly GCF_019059575.1 of Amphibalanus amphitrite. Classification (NCBI taxonomy): domain Eukaryota; kingdom Metazoa; phylum Arthropoda; class Thecostraca; order Balanomorpha; family Balanidae; genus Amphibalanus; species Amphibalanus amphitrite. Next base: position 1,380,783 of record NW_024881517.1, read on the forward strand.
TAATAATATAATATGTATATGCCGGTCCCGTAGCTCAGTTGGTAGAGCGTTGGACTCCGCGTGGTGAGAGCAAGCGTTCCCGTTTATAACAGGCCGGGTTCAAAGCGCGACGGGCGCTTGACATTTATGGGCCTCTGACAGGTATGGTTGCGGTTTGTGGCAGGCCGTAGCCAGCCAAAGTCAGTGAGGGGACCGGCCGTGCGCGTCTATGTGCGCACGTTAAACTTTGGACACTAAATTCTGCCATAGAACTGGAATTGCGCGATCGGAGGGTAGAGGGCAGGGTCACCGCAACAAGTTTCGCTTAGCGGTTGCTCTGTCCTTGTGAATCCTTCCTATCAAAAGGTTCGGACTAAATTTATAAAAAAAAATATCGCAATCGGGCAGCTCACATAGGAGCGCGCCTGTAGCCGGGTGCAGTGAGTGCTTGGGAGGGGGGAAGGGGGTGGGTCATGGGTGGCCTGCCCACTGGCTGGGCTCAGTCTCCAGTCTACGATTAACCGTGTCCTCTCAGACAAATGTCTCCCCTAATTCCAATAATCCTGCTAGCTCTAAAATGGTCTTATTAGATAAAAAGCTTATCAAAGTAAGAAAACAAGCGTATACTCCACATCAAACAGCTTATCAATCTATTCAAGTTATGAATCCTAAAAGAATTATTATTTTCCCAGGTCCGCCCTCGTTACCCCTGCCGAATGGCTCTGCTACCCCCAGAGGGGGCCTATCCCACTATTTGCCGACCCTCAGTTATCTTTTCTAACGTAAAGGTTGGTAGTCAGCAGATTGTATCCAGAGAATGGCGATGCCTATCTGTCGCCTGATACCAGACTACATCCCCGTTATTCATTATATATGCACAATGTACATAGTAGATCCAATTTCCAAAGAACCTAATTATGTCTCAGCTCCGTTAGCATCGCCGACCGTTTGATGCATGGGCCCTTTTCGTACCATGTGATTTTCAGATGCATGGAAACACATTGCTTAGTGAACGAACAGCCCGAGGCCGATAACCTGCGAGAGAAAAATAAAGGAGTATTAGTGGCTGTTTGAGCCAGTAAATGTAAATGTGTCGCAACATTTTACGTGCGAAGTGCGAACGCACCTTGCACTAAACATACCTATACATACACGTCCCTCATGGCATAGGCGGCGGAGCGGGGGGAGGCACCGGGGCACCGTGCCCCCCTTGATTTTGCCATTTTAACATTATCCCTATGGGCGTAGCATGGAAATGGAAATGGAAAGAATGGGACCAAAAGTCGGCAGTGCCCCCCACCCTTAATTGAAGATGTTCCGCCGCTACAGCATCATGGCTACAAAATGAGGGAGAGAGAGAGAGAGAGAGAGAGAGAGAGAGAGAGAGAGAGAGAGAGAGAGAGAGAGAGAGAGAGAGAGAGAGAGAGATAGAGGGAGAGAGAGAGAGGGGGAGAGAGCTGAGGAACGAGGAGGAGAGGGAGGAAGATGGGGAGAGAAAGAGAGAACCCACAGCGTATCACAAGTGAAGTCTATTGTTGATACTCATACTTCCGCTACCCTGCCAATGTGCCCATCGTTGCGTTTTCGCAACACCGCTGTCTTTCCAATGTGCCCTTCGTTGCGTTCCCGCAACGCGACCGTAGTCATATTTGAAAATAGTCACAAACCCTTTTTGTAGCATGATTTCTTAACAAAATGCATATCTAAGCTATTGTAGGGACTCTGCAGAATATGTTTACACAATATTCATTACGATATTATTAAGCACTTAGCCTACTTATCTTGGTTTTCGTGACGTCATCACTCACAAAACCTTCGACTTCCCTCTGGGAGCTCTAGGCAGTAACTTACCGGCCGCACAGACTTGTAACTGCGTAGTGTCATGCGCACAACCATGCTACACACGCTGAAACTTGTCTCATCGCTGAGCCTCTCTTACACACTTCTCAAGCTACGATCACGTCGACGCTTGCTTGCGTTGCGAAAACGCAACGAAGGGCGTAAATGGGTTATAATCGAGTAAGCAGTTCCGTCCATGATAGTTACAAGTTACATTGCAATACATGTTCGACAGTATGACGTCACCACTGTTCTCATATATGGTTCCAAAACGCACATATGGAAATTATCGGGAAGAAATCACATGTTAAAATTAGTCGACGTTCGATTTTCTCAGGTTCAGTTTCTGCTCGTTTTACTCGCTAAAACACGTGTTTGTTCGAAAAACATACTTAGAGCCAGCGTCCTTTTGAAAAAAAAAACGAACTATAAGTCATTTTTTTAATAGACGCGATAATTTTAGAGGATAACTTTTTAAGAGGACAAATATCTGCAATAGTTCCTTTCCATACTACCTACAATCAACAATTTTCCAATGGCACCAACCAAAGAACAGATAAATGGATTTATCTTTTTTTTTGCACGAATGTGCCCCAACCCCAGGCACGCGCTTAAGGAGAAATGCGAGGCCAAACGCGAGGTGTTGAGTGTACATAACAGCCTCCCCTTGATTGTTGACGGATGCGAATTGCAGATCGCAGATTGGCCGATGTCGGCGAAAGTCAACACGGGTAATCGAACAGCCGCGCGCCTAACCTATCGGCGGCCGGCACCCTCCCACAGGCTGTGCACTCCTCTAACTAGGAGACGTGCCCCCGCCAAAAACTCCTCTGCGAGTCGCGGCCTGACGTCACCATACTGTTGGGGGAGGGCAGGGGTGAGACAAATTGAAAACGGCCGGCCGGCGGCGGTGCCGGTGCCGGCCTCGGGCGCGGCAGGGGGCGCGCGGCCAGCCTAATGGCACTCGGGCTGTCCGGGACTCCGGATAGTCAGCGGCTGCAGCGAGGTCGAGCCGACTGCGTGAACATTCAGAGTGAATTAGCGCAACTAGCCTGGCCACTGCACTCAAAATTGGATGGACGTTGGACGCGTCTCCGTTTCTTTCCGAGCTAAATAGACAAACGATGATGGAATAGCCGGAGAGCCAGCCAGTGGGAGCCGCAGGATTCCCAGCCAGGAGACGGTGGTCGGCCGGCCTGGGCCAGCCGGGTTGGCCCTCGCTGGCCGCCGCGCCCCGTCGCCGGCCGCTCAGCTGTAACTGAGCCCCGCAGCTCGCCGAAGCGCCGGGCGGCGCGGCGGTTCCAAGAACCCCGCTGGCGGCCCGGGCGGACGGGTGCCTGGCAGCAGCCGCACCTTCCGCCTTCGGCCCCAGGCGCACACCAGACCCTTTGATGTGGGGAGGGCGAAACCGCCCGCCAGTGACGCCGACAGCTTGTGTAATATGATACTGAGTTGCTCGTAAAATCCGAGAATCATTTAGGCAATACGTAAAATTACCTAGATGTGTAATGTCATCTCAGGCACGCGTGCGATTATACCAAATATAAATTATATAAAAACGACATCTATATTACTATTTGAGGAGGGCGTAGTTTCTGTCTATTACGAAGGTCGCGACATGGTGCTACGTAGCGCGGGTTACAGATCACACCGTTGCACCTACCGCGCTGAAATTTGCGCAACTCATAGAACAAGGATCAAGGATGGACAACGTGCCTTTGATGGGTCTCAGCTCGATCGGATCGATAGCGAGCGCGTGGCGCGTGCCCAAAAAGTGCAAATTCGCGTCATAGACTTTACATGTATAAATCGGCTGGCAAAAACGGGCGAAAATGGCTAAATTTGCCCGACACGGGTCCGTTCCCCGTGCAATATCTCGGTAGCCGTGCGCCCGATCGGCACGGGGAAAACAGCATCGTGTAGAGAATCGAACGGGCTATCGAATGGTGTGCGGTGCAGGGGTTGGCACGCGCCACGTGCACCGGGGAGGACACTTTCTTTTGAAAAATGGACGTTTTGGACGGATTTTGGAATTTATATTAATTTCAGGTGATCGTCAGACGGAATGAGTTGAAACAGCGCCTATTAGCAATAAAAATGTACCGTCTCTCATGGAAAAATTGTGAAAAGCTAATTGATCAAAAACAATGTGGAAAAAATCGCTGAATTAAATGGTATTTGTCCAAAATGTGCCACTAAATAATTACACGGATTTTGCTGCTTAACCTGATACGTTTGACAATTGAAAATGCTATCATTGGAAAGAGCATTCAATTCTCTCCAAGATCCAATCATCACGTTTGCATGACAAGCAACAGTATTCTTAAAAATATAAATGTTTCAAACCTCTGCAAAACGATTTTTAGTGAAAATTATCTACGCCTTTAATTTGTCATAAAACTACGCGCCTAAATTATAAAGCACATTTGACAGATTCTGAAGTGGAAAGCATGCTTATCAGACACGGGCACCTCGATGCGGTGGATATTTTTTCCACAAACCAAAACGTTTAGCCGTCAAAAAGCAATCGACCGAAATGGATAGATAACCCAACCGACACAAGAACAACCAAACACCCGCCGATCGAAAATACCTCTTTTCGCGTTGCGGAGCACGCGGGTCACCCTAGTTAATTCACTATTCAGTTGTCACTTTGATCTGAGATGCTTTCAGTAAGCAACACTAGTTTATTGTCTACCAAAAGCAGTGCGAAATGACTGTGCGATGTTTGCTGATTTATCAGATATGCCGCTAAACACAGTCATTGTAAAATTCACAAAACGCCCCGACACCTGGTTTTTAAAACGCCCATACCATTTTCACATGTAAAAAGTATCTTACATTCCAAAAGTGGCTTAATTGCGATGCATTGTTGCCGTCGGGTAAAGAGGTGACAAAAATATTGGGAACACTGATTTTTTTCTGCAATGGGTCAGTTTATTGGGCGGGACAACTTTGCTTGCGATTGCTGAAGCATCGTTTGTTTTCGAAACGATACTCCATCTAATTCGATTCTCCAAAGACCATGCTACTGACCTTAAAGGGAAACTATCACCTTTTTCATTTTTATAAGATTGCACAATTCGAATTTTAGAAGTCGTTCTGTGCAGGCTTCAGACTTACCGGATTCTTCAAACACGATCTTTCGATAAATGATTCCAGAGTCGCTTGCGAGTCTAAAACAGAACGTGCGAAAAGCCTTCATCACTATTTTCATGATGGCCGACGGCGAAATTGTCACCTTGAATGGCGCACTTCATACATCTATCACGCAATTTCCGAAGGCAAGCTACAACGTTATTTTTTTCAATATAAGCCTCACGCCCGTTCCACATTTAAAGAAAAAGGCAAAAAATGATGCCAACACACAACCAAATACCTTCGTACCATACCCGAACGTTGAATCTCGTCAACCCGGCTTTGTTTACCTACTTTTGCGGCGCATCGATTCGCCGGGTCAAAGCCGGGAATTCCGGCGCCAACGTTGAGTGAATGGTACTAATGTTTACTAATCTCCAAAGCTTGTCCAAAGCCACAGCATCGGCGAATCGATTTCTGTTTTCTTTTTGCAAAATGAAAAATGCGAAACGCCAATGGTTTTTGAAAATAATTTAACTGGTAATACATTCAGAATTTTCATAACCTAGGATGATATTATTATGTTGATATTCGGCAAAATCGTAAACCAGTAAAACGCCTTTTGGGCGAAGAACGAGCGAGCGAGATAGTGAGCCCTGCACGTGCGGAAGGGCGAGAGGGTACTTCCAACGGGCTTGTGCAAAGCACCCTTCTAACCGGTCGCTAGCGGTGTGCCAAATTTGAGCGCAATCGGCCCAGCCGTTCCTGAGATCTGGAAGCGGCATTCTGCACGTGCGCACATGCAAACGGGGTCCAAACTGACTTTTGCACGGCACCCTACTAACTGGTCCCCAACCTTGTACCAAATTTAAGCGCAATCGGCCCGGCCGTTCTCGAGATCTGGGAGCGCCCCCTGCACGTGCGCACGTGCAGTAGCACCCTAACCGCAACACATGGGAATGCATTGCCTGGTGGGTGCCTACCTGTATGCCAAGTTTCAGCGAAATCGCCCCAATAGTTACCGTGTTATTGAAATGGGAACAAATTTGGCACCTCTTCTTTTTGCATTTTGCACGTGCAGCGGGGGTCACTCACATAGATGAAGAGTATCCGGTCTTTGGTAGAAGGGATGCAGCTACCCTATAAAAATTACCGCAAGACAATCGCCCAAGCGGCTGCTGAGATATGGGCCTCTCAAAATCACTACTTTTGAAAAACAGCTTGAACACCCTTGACTTTTCACGTGGCACGTGCCACGACGGTCACTGAGATGTATCAAAAGTAGTCAATTACGGGGTAGAAGGGATGGGGCTACCCAGCAAAAAAGACCGCAGGCCGATCGGTCCAGCGGTTGCTGAGATATAAGCCTCTCAAAAGCGTTACAGGCCGGGCCGGGCCGGGCCGCTCATACTGAGATTTTCCCGTTATATTGAAAAGACTCGCTTCGCTCGCTGCGCTCGCTCGCTCGTAATTAACTTTTGATTTGAAGTTTCGTAGAGAAGCTCCGATTTCACGCGATTCAAATATAGTGATAGTTGAGGAATCTGGTGGGCTTTAACGTAAAAATAGTACAAAAAGTAGGTGAAATCCCAATTTCAACATTAAATTACTCGTGACTCAGACCGAATTTCGAAAATCTGATTTCAGTTTCGTAAAGTGGAGTGCTGATTCTACCAAATATCAAATTTTGTATTTTAGCTGACAATTTACCTTTAATTCGTTTCTACTTACCTAAACAATAGAGTAGTACGGCTGAAAACGGATTATTAAATGCAATATCTATGCAAACGAAACTCATCAACAGGTGACAAAGAAAGTGCGGGGGCGTTTTACAACACCCATAATGTAAAACGTCCCGTTAGCAGAGGTCTTGCAAAAGCTCATTCTTGCTGGAATGTAACAGCTGAGTGCCTTGCGTATGATTTTGTTCAAAAGTCGGAAGATAAGACTTTAACAAAATACCTAGACGCATGGTGAAGTAACCAGTTTAGTGGTGACACACCGTTTTTTCTTAACCCGCGCCGGGCCGGTGCTCTGAGATTCCGCGCCGGGCCGGGGGGGGGGGGTGTCTGAACACCCCCCCCGTCTAACTCGGCTCCTGGACCACGTAGCGACACGCGGTAAGCGGCAATCGAAAGAACGTCCAAAATAAGGACGAAAACACTTCGGTCATTTTTTTGGTCAGGTCAAAGGTCAGGTCACCAGAGGTCACCAAAGGTAAAATGTTGACTATTTCAACATTTTGGAAACTGCCAACGGCTATCTCGGGAACCGATAGAGCTACAGCGCCGCGGAAAAGCGCATTCGATAGCCCTTTTACAGACCTTTCTGGGTAATGTTCTCAGATTTGACCTCAGGTCAACGGTTTAGCCTCCAGAGGGCAAAAACTCCAAAAATAGCCGTTTTTACGAAAAGTGGTTTTTTGGCAATAACTTTTGACTCAAAAGAGCCATGACATTACTTTTGCCAGGATCGTGTTCCTCTCGTCGAGACGCGTCGAATGAACTATAATTTGACCTTGAAAGGTCAGCTTGAAAATTTGACCTAAGGTCAAGGTCATGACCTGACCGGAAAAGGTCATGTTGCATATCAGTCGATCCGCAACGTCGAGCCGAACACATCTAAGGCGTTTTCAGCGCTCTAGCACGCCTCTATCAGAAGTTATTAGCGAAAAACTGATAGATTCTGTTCGTGACCTGAGATGACCTCGGGGACATAACGAGGGGTCACAGTTGCCATTTTCCAGTTCAGTGTGTCAATTGTACCTATATCTCGATGTTTGAGAGTGTCTAGAATAGCGTTCGTGCAAAACAGACGCTTTTCAATTTTCTCCCATTGACTTATAATGGAGAGGCCGCAAAATTGACCTGAAACGGCGGCGCGGAGCGCCGCCGTTTTTGAGATATCTGCGAAAAACCGCAGGGGGGGGGGTGTTCAAACACACCCCCCGGCCCGGCGCGAGTTAAGGGGGGCGTTTTGCACGGTTCTCCCCTACAGAGCAGAGCAGTATGACCCTTAAAATTACCTTGACGTGTAATGACAGCCCAGGAACGTGTGCGCTAATTCATTTCACCACATTCTCCGTCACGTATCAACTTATCACACAATACAGAGTAGCGCGCACTACATGCCTGATCCGGCCGGCCAGCGTCCGCCTGCGTGGGCCGTGTGCAAGATTACTTTACTAATAGCCGTGTGGGGGGGGGGGGAGGGGGGAGGGGAAAGGGCGTGGTCCACCCATGGGAGTGGGCGGGGCGCTCTGGGCGCCGGCCGGGCAGGATATTGAAGCCTCGGCTTGGCGTGTCGGTGAGTACTTACATACATCCCCACTGCTCCGACAGGAGAACATGCAGCACCGGAGGTCCTTGTTCGGGGCTGTGTGACAGGGACTGAGCCGAGCCAGTGCACGACAATCAGCCGGATGGTGCCGACAGCTGCAGCGTACATGCCCTGCAAGTACAGTACCATGTAGTACGTAGTAATTTGATAGCTTTGGCTTTGTTTGCTCCTGGGCCATTCCATGAACCAATGGTGGATTTGAAACAGCTAGTGCATTAGATTAGAAACTGTTCAGAGTTTAGTAACAGAGCATGAAATGTAAGCGTTTGTATGTTGTAAGCGGAATGTTGCCTCCTATACTGTCATGACACACAAACGCTTGCTGTGAGACGCTATCAATTTTCTTGTACCTGATAGCGATACACATTGATACAAACTGTGAAAGTAAATTCTTTTTATTTACACTTATAGTCTGTTGTTGGTACAGTTAACCCGCGCCCCGTAGGGCTACCGGCGGACCCTACCACCCGTAGGGGGGGGGGGGGGGGCGTTTCGGCCCCCCCCCCTAAGATCTCGGAAAGTTACCGGCCGATTTTCAAAATTCGAACGGCGTTCGATAGCCCCACCCGGGAACTACCTTGTGACCAAATTTCATTGACCTAGGTCAAACCGATGACGTCACAGGTCAGGTCAAAGGTCAGATTTTCACCGTTAGCAGGCATTTCAAGAAATGTGTTGTGAAATGGAGTTAATTGGTAATTTATTGAAAACCATCGATGGTACATTGTTCGTCAAACACATACTTTGCTATCTGAGGTCACTGATACCAGGTCAGGTCACAGCGAGGTCAGGTCACCGGGGGTCACAATATGAAAGTGTCGTGTGATACATGTTTTATGGTCCATTTTACATGACAAATGCGATTATGTGGGTTAGGCAGCCTTTGGGGCCAGCCTAGGTCACGTTTTGGTGAAGGTCAGGTCAAGGTCAGGTCAAATTAGGTCAAATTTCAAAGTTGATATTTTTGCATAAAATGGGTATCGATACGATGCAGCTCGTCACGGGGAGTCTAATGGTGGTCTTTGTTTTGCTCTACGAGGTTTAGAATTGCCAAAAAGTGAGTTTGAAAATTTGACGTCATCATTTTTGAACAGTTTTTTCGCTATAACTTGGCCAAATAACGAGGTATCGATCTGAAATTTGATATGTAGATAGAAGACGGTAGGTACTATCACATATATTCCGGTTTTTTCGAAACTCAAAAAACTTTTTGGATTTTTTGGCTAATATATAAAAAAATGCTTTTTTAATTTTTGGGGTCAAAACTCAAAAATTTCAAAAATCCGAGATAGCAGTTTTGTAGCCCTGTCAATTCTACACCTTTTATGTTTTGATCACTTTTCTGTATCTTCAAAGCTGTAGGCCTGACAGGTCTTCTCGCGAAGGTCTTTTTTCGGTCGAAAATGACAGAACATGACGTCATTCTGACGTCATTTGTGGCCAACCTATCATAGCCTCTGGAAAATTTTTTGGTCAAAATGTGTAAAATTGATGTCCGGCGGGGTCCTGAAAGTTTGGTGGCGATATCTCCAGCCGTTTAGGAGATATCGACCGAAAAGGACAGGGGGGCCGTTTCGGCCCCCCCGCCGGGACGCGGGTTTAATTTACTGCAGACCCGCTACGAAACACCTACCTATATACACCGATCGCGCAGGGCGCAGCCAGCTCGAGCTGTCTGCACTCTGCCTGGGTGTTTTAGGCACGTAGGCACGCCCAACTAGGGCCGTCGGGCTGCCATGCTGGCAGGCGGCCAAAAGAGCTGCCAGCGGGAGGGGGTAGGGGAGGGGGCGGGTGACACCGAAATAGCGTCCTCAGCCGTCGTTGCGTGTGCGGCCGGGCCGGCCCGCTGTCGGCTGCGGGCCCGCCCCGTTCAGTGCACTGAGCTGCCTCCCAGCCAGTCTGCACCCAAACCTTCCCCGGAGGGAGATCCAGCGGTCAATATCTTACCCGTCGCCCCAGCCAGTCTGCACCCAAACCTTCCCCGGAGGGAGATCCAGCGGTCGGTGGTCGGCGACCCGTCGCATCGTCAACGAGTGTTTCCATCAGGACGCACAAATTCTCATATGCGGTGGGATCAGGGTTAGTGAGGTTAACTTGCATGAGGTTAATTTTGCCGGCATCGTGTTCCTCTCGTCGAGACGCATCGAATTAACTATAATTTGACCTTGAAAGGTAAACTTGAAAATTTGACCTCAGGTCAAGGTCATGGCCTGACAGGAAACGGTCATGTTGCATATCAGTCGATCCGTATCGTCGAGCTAAACACATCCAAGTCGTTTTCATCGCTCTAGAATGCCTCTATCAAAAGGTATTCGCAAAAAACTGTTAGATACCATTGGTGACCTGAGATGACCTCAGGGGCATAAACAGGGGTCACGGATACCATTTTCATGTTCAGTGTGTCTTAGTTACTTGTAATTCAGTGTTTGGGAGTGCTTGTCATGGCTTTTGTCCAAAAGAGGCGCCTTTCAATTTTCTCCCATTGACTTATGATGGGGAGGTCGCAAAAATTGACCTGACCTTAGGTCATCGATATTAACCCGCGCCCCACTGGGGGGGGGGCTATTTATAGCCCCCCCTCCCGTTTTTCTGCAATAACTTCCAAACCGCTTGACGGATCGACGCCAAACTTACAGTACCTTTGGCTGCATCAATTTGACACCTTGTGTCAAAATTTGAACTTCGTAGCTACCATAGGTCGGCCGGAAATGACGTCAGAGTGACGTCATGTTCGGCCGATTTCGACGCAAAACATTGAACCACGGCAATCGCTCCCAAGAGCTCAGTTTTTAAGCTAGATCCAATTTCTTTGCATGAAAGGACTCAGAGTTGACCGCGCTATCAAACTGCTCTCTCGAATTTTCAAAATTTTGAAAATTACGAAAATTTGATATAATAATATTCAAAATATGTATTTTTATATTTTTTTCAAAAAGTTTTTGACTTTTCGAAAAAAACCGGAATATATGTGACAGAACGCTTGATTATGACTAACTCTAGCAAGTTTTAGCTAAATATCTTCAAAAATGGCCAAGTTATACGCATTATTGCAAAAAACTCACACTGGCCGTTTTCACGACGGAATAGCAGGCATCTATTTGATACCAATATAATCCTTTGGTTCCTCAGGAATTTTAGTAGTTCTTTTTAGTAGGTTTACCAGCTTTCGAATGAATGGCGCGTTAGTTTGCTATTTTTCTATTAAATATCACATCGATTTACTTTATCTAAGGATTTATCACTATCATCAACATAAAGCGTAAGCACAATTACAAAATTATGAAATTAGTAAATACTAGTACAATAGTTAAAAAAAGATACTGAGTTGCCACACTACAAAAGATATATTCATTTATGGCGCACGACAGACATTTAGAAAGCAGCGCCCTGTTTTATTGCACGCTGCTAGCCGCTTCCATTGGGTTTTGCAGGCCGACGTTATTGGTTGTTACACGTATGATGTCACGCGACTTGTGGCCTATCACGGCTCTTTAATGATCTCCACTAAATGAATGCAACAATGGCCTTTTAGGTTGATATCTGTGGCCATCTGTCTATGGAGCGACCAATATGAAAGTTAGATGAATTTACCGGGGTTACATGACTATGAGCAAGCAAATGTGTATCAGGAATGGATTCAGGTGGAGAATTGCGCTGGACCATGAGTGCTCGAGCGCTCCCAATTCCACGCCGGTTTGGCTTTGGAGCCGAGACAGACGATGCGGGTCAAGGTCACCGCTGGGGTAACGCTGGATTGGCTGCGCCCGAGCACCCGTAACGCGGCACAATTCTCCATCTATGGATTTTCCTATTCGCTCAGCATTGTGATAGGCGTTCGTAATAGCATTTACTCTGCTCATGTACCTATCCCCGGTTATTTAAAAGAAGTTTTTGTGGGGGAATATCACGGCTTTAGGTACTCGGTGGCCCTATTCACGACTTTCAAAGAATGCTCCGATAACTAAACACCGCACAGACCTACTGCATTAGTGAATCTGACAGAAGGTCTGTGGAATTACATCCCCCCTCACCACACCCCTAAAAACTCATCCAGTGTCCAAAACCACTTTTATCGACTCGCCAAAAAAAAAAAAAACACACACACACATACACACACAAAGCATGGGGCATGTCAGCTCTCAGTTCATTTATCATTGTCTTTACCATGGTTCAATTGCATTGCGCGATTTAAAGCACGTGAGTGCCTATATAGTATATATGTAGAAAATAATATCTCAAGCAAAACATCCAAAATTACAAAGGCTACAATGCTTAAAAAGTAGGTTCATCAAGGAAGCCCATTTTTACTTGCGTTGTGTTGCCAACCATGCGATTCCAACGCGGGCTATTCGCAACGTCTGTTAAGGCACGTTAACAACTGACAAGCCGCCACCGCTGCCACTTATTCATAGATGGTTGATATCGCAGCTTGGGCGTCAGCAGCGCGGCCCACAACGCGTCGGCGCCAGCGCACGCAGCTGTTGGCACTCGGCAGCCGGTGTTGCGACTTAACCCTATTAGTGGCAGGCTCCTGGCTACCCCATATTAGTGGCAGGGGGGGCTGTTTACGACCCCCCCTTGATATCTCGAGATCTAACCGGCCGATTTTCAAAATTCAAACGGCATTCGATTTGGCTCAACGAGATCTACATTTCTAAAAAAAAAAATAAAATTAAAAAATGTCAATAGGGGGGTAGAGGGGGGTAAAAACGGGCAAATTGCAGATACATTTTAGACTGTTTATCACGGCCAGGTTTCTGAACCAATCTTAACGTAACTTTTGCCGATCGATAGAGAATGAACCAGGAATTCACATGGATCCTAAAAATATGCATTTTCAAAAATCATAGGCGGATACAGATCATTGAGATTGGGGGTACACAAAAAGTATAGTAAATAAGGTTTTTGTTGGTACTGTTTCTAAAAAGGGTGGCAATGGTGTTGTTATGTTACAATTTTCTTATGAGAGAACGACTAAAATTGTATTGGTCATGCATAGGCGGTGTCAGGGCACCTATGTTGGGAGGTAAAAAATAACCCCCCTTTTTGGACGCCTGGATCCGCCTATTATAGCAAAAACGTGTCAAAAGAGGATGCACAATAACTTTGTATATGTTATCACATGATACCTTTCATTCACTGTTCGTAAAACTGGTGCAGCATCGTGATCTTCGCCCAAATGACTCGCTTCACGAATAGGACCCCCAATTCCCAGTGCTCTGGAGCCGCCCCTGGTAAAGTTATGAACTTGAAATTTTCAGGGAATGTGCCCAATTTAGTTTTAGGAAAAGTCAGAAAATTTCAGCATCGTAGCTTCAGCGGTTTCGGAGATATTCCCGAAAAACCTGAGGGGTGGATAAAAACAACCCCCCCTGCCACTAATAGGGTTAACGGCCGGCCGGCTCCATGAAGGAGAAGCTCTTGGTGAAGCTTTGTGATCGCCTCATAGCCGCCTTGGATGTCATCTTTCTTGGCAGATCCATCCGTTCAGATGGTACGGTGCAGTCTGGATAAAGGACGAAGTCCAACGCCGCTAACCTCGCGACCGCCACCCCACAACGTGGCCGCAGACCGAACGGGCGTGAGGGCCGTAAGGGCCACCCGCCATCCGGTAGGTGGCTGAGCAGCCGGGCGCAGCGGCGCCTGGGCGGCGGCCGCGCTGAGATGAAGTCCCAAACCGCCATGTCGCCATCACCGCCATCACCATTGCTGCAGCTGTTCCCAACCGCCTCAATCGCCGCCGTTTTGCCAGCAGTCGCGCCGCGGAATGGCAGAAGCTCCAGAGTAGCCTCCAGCGCCCCTCTCCGCACGTGTGCAGGTGCACTGCGGCCGCCGGGTCCGACGTCCAGGCAGAACATGATATTTCCATGCTGCTCCGACGGTGGGCTGGTCTTGTTTGGGCGTTCCTCCACTGTGACGTCGGTCACGCCTGCCCCGGCCAGGGCGCAGAGGCCGACGTGTCACCATCCGGTTGCGGTCCTCAGTCGGGTCGCAACGTGTACCTCTTCCGCAGCGTGGAGCGCGCTCCCGCTGGGCAGCGATACAGCCAAAAGTAGCATGCGGGCGGCCAGCGCTGCGCCGGACAGCGGACCCATGCCGGGGGTATGCCGGTCTCGGCCATTAGCGGGGTCGTCGGGGCCGAGGCTGTACATACAGCTGGTGACCGCGTGAGCCGCCAATCGAAGCTCACGGCTTATAAGCTCGACGCGGGCATCACATGCCGTCCCGATGGGAGCTCCACGACGCCGCCGCGAACTCCAGCGCGGCTCGCAGCGCGAAGACCAGTACGGACGGCCGGGGCAAACTGCGTGCGGGAGTCGCAGGCGACGTTCTGCGGACAGAAAGGGTTGGGCATAAGCTGGTCGGCAGGACACTCTTGAGCCGAGCCTTTGATGTAATTACAGATGATCCAGAAGCATGCACAAAAATTCATGACACACTATTCTCATTTATGTATTTGCTACATATGATATGATATACCAGCTCATGATCAGTGACGCATTCTGGGCAATATGTTCTAAAGTGAAGTAACTGAAGTTACAGCTTAAAAGCTTAAAAAAACAGCTTAAAAAAACACACACACACATTCGATAGCTTATGAGAATAACATGCCTTGTGTGCTTAATGCAGGAAAATATTTTTTTTCACTTTTTTAGAAACAGCAAAAGAGTTGTCAACAAGCCATGTCAACTATCTAAACAATTTTTATGGAAACTGCTCTAGCTAGCTTAAAGTTCCACAACGTTTCCGGAGCACCGTACCCAAACTCAGTTCATGTTACAAGAAAAAACAGTAATAATGCCTCCTAATTTTGAATGAAATATAGGTATGAGTAATTTGATTTGGAAAGCAACAAATTTCCGCACATCATTTTAGCAAAATTAATATTTTCTTCAGCCATCAGGTTACACAAAACTATAGTAAACTTTATGATCTAGTTTACACAAAACCAAAGCCCCGATTTTAACAAATGTAGATTAAATTTAAACAATTTTAAAAAATGTATCGTGGAGAAAATGAAAAGTGTAGATTTGTAAAGCCGGGATATTTCACGGATTAGGCACTTAAAGAAATAGGTATCTTCACCTTTCTTTGAGCCACCAGCCTTCACCCAAGTTTTACACGAATGTAGTGAAGCAGACAATGTGGCAACTCAAAATTGTGATGGTTTGAGATAATTATGACGGTAAAAGAAAAAGCAACACAAGGTTCCTTACCCTCGTTTTTTTCACATGGGTTCAGATGAGGCTTCAACTGTTGCCGACCTGAGGAGCTATAGGGACTTGAGCTTTCCAAAACTCAATTTCTAAGGGCACTGAGCAGTGTTTGGCTTTCACACGAATGCGATAGTAAGTTATATGAAGTTGACAAAGCAAGCAAAGCAAAGCATGATGCCCCGCGCGTCCGCCCGCGACCACGCCCCGCGTCCGACTCCCGACCGCCGCGTGACCCGAGGCGCCCGGCGGTCACGTGACCTACCGGCCGGGACTGCAAACGGCCTTCACCACCATTCTTGTATGACGTCATATCCTACTGAGGTGCTGATTGGTCGGAATTAGATACCTGAAAGTAATTATCTGCCGTAGTTATTTTTGTTTCATTGTTTTGCGTGTTTTCTTATATGAAATGTAATTAAAAAATTTGCCATATTTTAATCACCATTAAAACATAACTGAATAGGTATGAAAGAGAACTCGATATATACTTTCCTTGTTTTTAAGAATTCCGGAATTAGATACCCGAGGGAGCAAAAACCCGGTTTACATAGCATTTTTGACAAGGCTCTAGCTCGTTAATTTGGCGATAATTTCGATGCAGTGGTCTTCAAATATATAGAGGGGATCATTTTGTAAATTGTTAAGCACCATTGGCATCTTTTGCTACATCACGGACGGAGATATAAGCTTGCAACAAACCCTATGTAAACCGGTCTAAAGAGGGAGCAAGTTGCCACGCTGATTTGATACCTCATAGTCGAAAGGTGGGCTACTAGAACCGAAAATTGCTGTGTTTGTAAATAAATAAGTGATTTGAGGGCAAAGAATGCCCGGATTTAAACTTCTAAAATTATTTTGAACATAAAATATTTCAGTTTGAGGGATGTTAAGGCCTCAAAGAGTAGGTACTTTTTAGGTATCAAATAAGTTCCTCTGCGAAAGTTCCGTCGTGAAAACGGCTAATTATTAATTTTTCAAATCAATTTTTCAGTACGTATTTGACATCGTACACCAATATAAATGGCACCATCGTGTTCCTGAGCTCAAACTGCATCCAATAGACACCTTTTTTGTTGAAAAATTTTAACTTCAAAATTTGACCTTTTTTGACCTGAAAGTGACCTGACCTAAGCTAAATTCGACTGAAAATGACCTCGAATGACACAGACGACATCAAATTCGAAATCTATGGCCTAAATGGACCATAAAACATGTGTCACGTGACCGACGCATGATAAAATATTTTCGTGACCTGTGATGACCTGACCTTGACCTGAAAATCAAAGTAAAAGCTTGGTACCCTCAGGGTATCTAGAGCATCTGTTTAAGAGTGTGTGTACCAAAAATGAGCCTGATCTGACTTGTAAGACGGCGGCCAGAGCCCAAAATGTGAACAAGCCAAAATGCTAATAATTTTTACTTTGACCTGACCTGTGACGTCATCGGTGACCTCGAGGTCAATTAAATTAGGTTTCGCTCGACAGTTTTTCCGGGGCTATCAGACGCCGTTTGAATTTTGACGATCGGCCCAGTAGTTTCGGAGTTAGGAGGGGGGGCTATGAATAGCCCCCCCCCCCCCCCCCCCCCCCCCAGTAGGGCGTGTTATACACACAGACCCCAGTGGGGCGCGGGTTAACCCTCGCCGGTGCAGGCCATTTTGAGTCCTTCGACGGTACAAGGGGGTTGGTATGTAAGTACGACCCCCTCGCGTTTGGCCCTTGATGGAGGTAGAGCTTCGGTGAAAACGAGCGTGTTGCCCGTCACGAGAGGAAGCCAATGATATCCAATTTTAAGGTCCTAGATCATCGGTTGACCTTCCAAGTCAGGTCAATGACCCAAAAGTCGGGAAAATCGGGACCTGTTAGAAAGTCGTAAAGTGTGGCTGATTGGGGGTTTTCGGGGTGCTGATCACGAATATCGTGTTAGTTTTGATCACAGATGATATCTTTAAGCATTTAGACCAGGTCGGGTCAGGTCAGGTCAACCAGTAGGGGTCGTGACGGTTATTAGTTAGTTATTATACAAAGTTATTATACCCACCTTCCCCCCCCCCCCCAACCACGCGCCGTCGTCTGCCCTTCACGTACGGTTCGTCGCTGCGCTGCGCCGGCCCGGACGGTGGCTGTTGCCTAATGTACACGAGCAGTATAACCCGGCGGCCTCTGCCCGCGCCGCCGCTGCTGCCGCTGCTGCCTGTGCTGTCGCCGCCGCCTTGCAGCTACTGTATCGAGTGTTTGTAAAAAAATTACATCATATGATTAGCATCACTGAACGCCGGCCTGTGGCGGAGCCCTGAGTTTGCCGAGCATTGGGCCCCCGCCCCTATGACCCATCCGGGCCAACCTGGGTACCGGTCCCAATTGAAAGGGACCGGTCGGCCGCCCGGGCGGGCGGGGCGCCGGCCTGTCGGGTCGGGTCGGCGCTCCCCTCGCCCGGGCGGTGGTTAGGGGGCACCCCCGGGAAAGATGATTTTCCGGGGGTGCGGGCGGGGGCCCGCGGCCCGTTTAAAAAAAGACATTGACCTGACGGACATGTCGGTGACCTGTGAGGAGGACGCGGTGTTCCGTAGCGCTGTGCTGACGGCCGTCACAAAGCTGTACCAGTCGCTGTCGCCGGCCACGCTCAGCAGAAATGACTGAGCCGCGCTAGGGTAAAGTGGCTGGTGTGAGAGGTATTTGCGAACTGTGAGACTGAACTGAGCTGGTGAGAAGTGTGACTATGTGAATACCTAGGGAGGGAGGGGAGGGTTAAAGCTGACTGTGTTGTAGACGTGATGCGGAATGTCATGTGTCTCGTTCGGAATGTCAGGTGTCTACACGGGCTGTTGTCTATCATTGTGCGTATTTTTCGGGTCGTTTGAGACCAGTCAAAAGCTCATCTGAAGCATCGTTCATCTGATGCTTCCCCACTATATCGTCATGCAGTGCATTTGTTTTGTGAGAATATCACTGTTGTTTGTAATAAATGCCGAGACTATAAAAAAAGGGGTCGTGACGGGTATTCTTAGTACGTGTCAACCGCCTCTGGCAGCTCTGTAACATGTTACGAAGGCACCAAAACTACTTTGTAAATGTTCAAATTGTTGCTAAATTCGAATTCAGCTAAAAAACTAGCCTAGAAACATGTAAAACTCGAAAAAGTGAACCGAAGTCATCCGAGGTCACCAAAAGTCAATGACCTGACCTGACCTTCAGGTGACCTTGACACCCACCCTAATGCATGGGAGCAACATCAAATCACATGTTTGAACGTTTGAAACCACGAAAAGCTTGCAAACGCGCGGCTAATGCGAGCCGACATACGCCGAATCGCGATTCCGAACATGGTCTCGGAAAAGAGGTCACAGGTCAAAGGTCACTTGGGTCAGGGTCATTAAATTTTCAGGGTTTAGGTGTAAAATTGGTCAATGCGAGGTACTGGAAGTTTCGTCGCGATCAGCCGCTTTTTACGAGAGTTATTCGCGAAAAACCTTACGGGGGGTTGCATCACCCCCTGTGCCGGCGAGGGTTAGAATCTGAGATCAACAATTTGTTCATAGGCACTATTGCTCTTAGCAATCGCTGAAAGTTTCAAAGCGATCGGTCACTCGGTGTAACTATGGCAGACATTGAAACTTTTATGAGGTGAGGTCACCTCAAGTGACCTGGTGGCCTGAACTTGAATGACCTTGGTCTGACATTTTCACATGTGTTATAGAATTGATGTATGATAAGGTGTGCCAAAAACTTTTGAGATATTCGCGAAAAACCACTGGGAGGGGGTGTTCAAACATCCCCTCCCCCCCCCCTAGTAGGGCGCGGATTAAAATGTTTAGAAATATGATAAATATGTTTCGTTTCTGTTTTGGTAGTAGAGATGTATTGTGCGTACCAGAAGCAGAGTCGGAATCACAGCATGACTGCAAAACATCCATGAGATTGTGTTCACAACTACCATTATGGTAATAAAGAGCAACAATAATCATATCCCTGATGCGACATTTATCCGAGCGACGTACGATGGTTCAATGGCATTCGTCAGTGTTCTGAATGCAAAAACACACCGACCGCACTCCTGGCTTCACACCTACAGTGACTGTAAGCTGACTTTCAGTTAAAATGCTGAACGCCGCGGAGAACGGGCTTGGCTTTCTTTTAGCACAAGACTAGAGAACAGCTAACTATCATTGATAAGCCAAGCACAGACAGCATCGCAGTAAATCGTGCTCTCATCGGCCAACAAAGTCGTATAAGGCACATTCTTCCAACACACACTCGAGACATTGACAAAGTTCGAAATGTGCTTGCATTGCTGTTCGCTCGGTGTAATGGAGTAATAAGGAGAGCACGTTTTCACAGAGTTCCTCTCAGAGCGCCCTGCTCGATGGCAGGCGGGTGAGACGCGCTGGTGGGCGCGGCGCCCCTCAGGCCGGCGCAGTGGCCCGGCCAGACGGCTGGAGAGAGGGCCCGGTCGCCGGCGGCGTCTAGCGGGCGGCGCCGGCCAGCGCGGCAGCCAGGCCGGCCAGCAGCGCCGCCACCGACGGCCACGCCTGGCCGGAGCCGTTGCAGAGATCCGAGCTGCAGTAGCACATGGGGCCGTCACACTGGTCCTGCGGCAGCACGAAGCACGAGCGCACCACGTTCTCTGGGTTGTTGGGATCGGTCAGCTTCATACAGCCCTGGTGGAACGCCGGACACTCCTGCACAAACTTGTCCATCGGCTTCTCGGGGTCGAAGTCGTCGCAACTGTTGACGGTGCCCTGCAGCATCTCCATGATGCCCTCGGGCAGCGTCAGCGACTTCTGCAGGTCATTGCCGATGCAGGAGTAGCACTTGATGGCCTGGCCGGCCCCCAGCACGCTGAGCACGGTGATGAGAGCGAGTACCTTCATGACTGCACCGTGCCGACGCTGCCAGTAGAATGACGTCCCGGCTCGCGCAGCGTCTCTGAGCGCCCGGCGACGTGCGCTGCCGGCGGCGGCGGCGGCAGCGCACGCCGCCCATCGCCCATCGGTTTTGTCGACGGCGCCCTTCGTAGAGCTGCGCACGGGGGGAGAGCAGCCCTCCCGACACGCCGAACGCATCCCGATGCCGCTGCAAACAAGACAGATCCGGAAGGAAATATCCACCTTTATAGTCCAACAACAGCATTCCGAAGAGAGCTCAAAATTTGTAAGTTTCATGCAAAAGTTAAATTGTCTCCAAAAATGTTGAGAGATAGTACAAAAGGCTACACTGAGGCTAAGTTAATGCCGGGCTATCCCAGGAAACATGGCTTTCTTAAGCGTTTTAGAAAGGAACTCGAATATGCTGTTGTTATAGAACAGTAGCGGCGGAACGCCTTCAATTAGGGGGGGGGGGAGCACTGCCGACTTTTGGTCCCATCCTTTCCATGCAACACCCATAGGGCTAATGTTAAAATGCCCAAATCAAAGTGGGTGGGGCACGGTGCCCCGGTGCCCTTCCCGTTCCGCCGCTGTATGTTGTGGGAAGCTTTACATTTCATTAAAACACCTTCTCCACTGAGAAAACAGTGTCTCCATTTTCGGTCTCAGAGACCAGTTTTCGGGCTAATGTCCCCTATTCAAAACAGACCACACATTTTGAGAATACTTTCTGAGCAACGCCATTGATCGCAGAAACAGATCTCAGTCAGTAGGGTAGGGTGGGGTAATTTGAACATGTGGGGCAATTTGAACATAGTGTGAATAACACAAAATTACGGAAAATCCATAAGTGGCATGACAATAAGACCAATGAGAGAAATTATCGTAACTAAAAGGGCTATCATATGAACGGGGTTTGAAGTTTCAGGGAATGAAGATGTTGACGCACAGTGTAAAAAATCAATTTCGCAAGGAAAAACGCCTAACAACACGTCATTGCAACTTCATTGCAGCGCAAAATCTTGCATTGCTAGCGCCTAATACGCAACGGCTTTTGTTGTATAATGACCTAATCAGTGCCTTCAATCCAAAAAATTTGCTTTTGAACCCTGTTTTTCAAAATGGCAAAATAACTTTTAGCGTGGGGTAATTTGAACATAGTGTGAGAATTTCAATGAAGACAGGGATACCTCCGAAAAAAAACAACGCTCCCAGTTTTTTTGCCAATATTTTCGAACCAAAGCAGTAGCAGATAAGTGATGCCAGTTTTAGAAAATTTACGTCTAATATCCGTCTAATGTCCGGCATTTTCGTTGATTTTCCGTCCAAAAATGTTAAAGTCAACTATTTGTCCAAATATGTCCGAATATTATGCAGCTATCAACACTCAAAACCGTCATTTATATTGCTTATCATGTAATTTTACCAGCCGAAAAGTGTTCATTATATTGAGAGCTTAACAAGCTTTCCATTCGCCAATCAATGCTATGCACGATTACTTTATAAAAAGCGCTGAAGTGTAGCAAGCCATCGTCCAATGTTGTCCAGTCTGCTACCTTTGTCCAACCAATTCCGAATTGGACATTGGACAAAATCAGAACTCCAAATGTCCAGGTTTCGATTGGCACCACTTTAACAGATGTAGTAAGGTTGGGAGAGTTTTTATCGAACAAAAATGATAGACGTTCTGTTCATTGAAGAGGGGCGAATTCTGTCAACTGACCGGTGTGCAGCGTGCAGATATTGATACTCTGCAACTGTTATTTTTGCTGTTGTGTTGATTTTTCAAGTGAAGGTATGTTTAGAATTGTTCTGCCTATTTGTTTATGGGTCAAACAACATCGGTGCTGGCGATACTATCGCTTTTATGACAGGTAAAGGCAGTATGTTCAAATTACCCCACGGTGGGGCAATTTGAACACACCGTGACTTGGTGGAGAAGTGAGGCTATGCTATTCAAGGTATGCTCGGCTCGTCCAAAAATGAGGCTTGCATGGTGAAAGCAAGTGACACTTGCGCTACTGAAACAGTTTTTCTTCATCAAGGGTTGAACTGGAATTTGGTACAACGGAGAAGACGTAAAAATATGTTCAAATTACCCCACACTACCCTACCCATTATCGGTGTCAAGCTTTTCAAATTAGTCTCACTATGAAACCAGTTTTCAGCCCGATCCCCAATTTCGGTCTCACTTGAATCCAGTATTCGGGCTAAAAGTACATGAACCCTAAAAGGAAGCCTTACTGAAACCGTTTTTTTAAAATCAGACACATTTGAGGCTTGTTTCAGTACTCAATTGAATCCTTATTCAAAAATGTTCTCAAAGTGTTTTCTGAGTGTCGCATTGGGTTAGGCAAGTTAATTAACATCAGAATGTGCCATAAATGGGCCTTGTAAAAGTATCTAGGTATGCACTTTTGGAGTAGTCCTGCCTGACCACCCTGCCCTCTACCCTCCGATCGTGCAATTCCGGTTCTATGGCAGAATTTAGAGTCCAAAGTTTAACGTGCGCACATAGCCGTGCACGGCCGGTCCCTTCACTGACTTCGCCTGGCTACGGCCTACCACCAACCGCAACTATACCTACCTGTCAGGAGGCCCATAAACGTCAAACGACCGTAGCGCTTCGAACCCGGACTGTTATTACCGGGAACGCGTGCTCTCACCACGCGGAGTCCAACGCTCTACCGACTGAGCTACGGGACTGACATTGTGCATAACCTCAAGATAATCACCAATCGTCTTTCCCTGAGCATGCTGTAATTTGTTTATTATATCATTGCCATCGAGAAATTCAACTTCGTCCTTGATAATCGCTTCCACGACCTCTAACAATAGACAGATCATACACACTCTTCTATTATAATTATTTGACAGATGTGTAAAAATGCAAGTGTCAGCAAGGCCGTTCCGTCGCTCATTACGTTGTAAAAAACACTTTAACTCCCGACGTTTCGCTGTTTACTGCTTAGTCATGGGAATACAACGTAATGAGCGACGGAACGGCCTTGCTGACACTTGCATTTTTACACACTCGTCTATACCTACCATATAGCAGGCCGCATCAAGCTTTGTCGCCCTTTTTGTAAACTAAATGGCCCTTCTCCAGTCGAGGGGTACACCGTAACTCATTGTTCTGTTCCTATGAGACGGTGACTTTTGCAATTTATTCCTCCGATCCTATGCAATATGCAAATAGTGTAAAGGTACCTCATATGTGACGGAACTTGGTTCGTCTGTTAATCGGTCACAACAGAAAAACAGACATTTAGTGATTTGTATTTTGCACATTTTCTAAACCAAGACGGGCACGAGCGACCCACACCGAGATACCGAACTGCTAACCGAATCACCGGGGACAGTGATCGCTAACATACCTACCTAAGCAAATTGACAGAGAAAGCGGATCGTCAACCAGCTCCAGAGAAACAGCCTGTTTCGGTAGATTTACTTGGCTCTCCAGCAAGGCGGTAACTATGTAAAGCATCGGCACTCATCGGTGCTTGATCCGTTATCCTTTTCGTTAGGCGGCACGGGCGGACATCGATAGCAGCGCCTCTATCGGTCACTAGGGAAAGCTGGGCTGTAGGCGACGAAATACCGGCTGAGTTGTCACAAGTTAAATAGGTTTATAGACATCCGTCTTGTGAAAAAGTTGAACTTTTGCCTTCAATATTTCTACAGGCAATTTTAGAAGTGCTTTCACATAGATTACAAAACCGTTTAAATTATTTTATTCACTTCAAGCCTTCCCTATTGTTCTTGATGATGCGGGAACTATTTCTAATTAGTGTTTCTAGCTTAGTAAAAGAACATATTGTGCAAACGATGAAAAAAGCATAAATAGAAGATTTTAAATGCAATTTTCTGTAACAAATAATGGTAAATTCTCTACACATCAAGGAAAAGGTGCATGCTAACTGATAATTTAAAGTTCTTGGGGCCAGTTGGTTTCTTCTTTTCTTACGTCGCCCCAATGGCCGCGAATACACTTGTGATAACGCCTATCGTTAAAGTATAATGCAACTGGCCCTCCGTCTCGGAATTGTGATGACGTCCCGGATCAGAGGTATGTACATACGAAATGGATCGCGCCTGGTGCCCAACTATGGATGCAACTGCAAGTGGCATTTAGACGTGGGCGGTGCTGGCTGGTGGATGGCGCTCCCCATCGCCTCTTTCCTCAGTCCCTTTCAGCCGTCCTATACACCGGCACCATGAGCCCCTATAACTTTTAACGCTATTAGCTATCTCACTAAAATGAGATGACATGAAAGGAAATCGATTAGTTTTCAGTTTTTTTTAGCTTTCCTTCATCAAAGATGTCACCGCAAGGGTTTCTGCAGTTGCACTTTGCAGCGCCATCGGGGTCGGATTGCCGGCGTAAAGTACGCAGTACCGCACCCTCGGGCGTTCCACCGCGGACGTTGCGGTGCCCTGTGACTCACGCAGCCGTATGAACGCTGCTGGGCCTGATAGCGCACGGAACAGGGCGAAGCACAGACGTGGCTACCTTTTTTCACAGGCGGCGCTCGACCGGCCAGGAAAGGGGAGAGCTATTTGATACGGCACACACCATAGCAGTCCAAATGGTTTAACTCCAAATGCACTTTAAAGTTCAATTATTCAAAATATTCAATTTCATCTGTACTCTCGCTTCTCTCCCCCTCTCTCTCTCTGTCTCTGTCTCTCTCTCTCTCTCTCTCTCTCTCTCTCTCTCTCTCTCTCTCTCTCTCTCTCTCTCTCTCTCTCTCTCTCTCTCTCTCTCTCTCTCTCTCTCTCTGTCTCTATCTCTGTCTCTGTCTCTGTCTCTGTTGCATTTCTATAGTAGGCAAAAGGAAAAAGTATCACATTCTTACAGTCATTCAGCAAAATATCAAGTGGCTTTCCCCGTCTAAAATATTCTGTCCTCCCTTCTGGTCGTCTTCAGGTCGGCCTCGGCGATCTGTTGCGAGCCTGCAGAGCCGTGCCCTTGAGCACCAGCGCTGCTCGCATGTAGCCTTGGACCTCCGACACTGGCGGTGCGCGAATGCCAGAGGTGGTCGCCGTGTGGGTACGAGTATAAGGCAGACTGCCGCCCACAGCCCGCGCCACGCTGACGCACCGCCCTCTGCTCGGTTCGAGGTCATATAAACACTTTACATGTCAGTGGCGGCCGAGGCGAGCAGAGAGGAGTCTGTGACATTCCGGTTAAGAGTTGACTGATGGATGCACGAGCTCATCTGTGTAGAGCTGGCCGATCCTCCGGAGCTCGATAATGCTGGAGCTGACCGATCCTAAAACCGGCTAATCCCCGGGAGTTCGATAATAGCCGTTTTCACGACGGGCTATCCAGCGAGTGCACCTAATTTGAGTCTTTGACCACATCTGCACCTAATCTCTTTTACAGCAAATATCTTTATTTTATGAATTTATTTCAGTCTTTTTATTGATGATGCTATCTGATTATATAATAAAGCATGCATATAAGCAATTAGTACAACCCTAGCTGATAGCTACTAAGAGACACACTGAACCTAACTTGACCAAATCTGCACCTAATCTACACCAGATGTGCACGAAATTTGTACTAGATGGCCGTCGTGAAAACGGCTAATAGCCTTTTTCATGATAGCCATACACGTTTGGTTCATAGTTGGTGCAGATTTGGTGGAAATGTGGTCAAATTAGGTTCGTGTCGTTTCTTAGAAATTACCAGTTTCTGTTGCACAGTTGCTTAAAGGTATATCTGATTTTCAAATTAGCACATTATTACAGGGGCGCGGGAGCTACTTTCAGACTGGGGGGCACACCATAATAGAGGTCAACCTAGGGTACTCCCAAATCTAGTTTTCTCACCGGTTTTAGGGCACTTATTTTTCATCTCTTGACTTTTTCAACAATAAAAAAGAAAACATCTGCATAAAAAGTACGATATTTCGTCTCAAAGTTGTGGGGGCACCGCCCCCACGGCCCCAGAGTTGTGGGGGCAAGCTGTCCCCACTGCCCCCTGGTTCCCGCGCCTATGCATCATTTTCGATTAAAACACTGAAAGCATTTCACCATATGAATATACAAAGTTGTTAAAAAAAAGAGATTTGGTGCAGAGTTGGTCAATGACTCAACATTGGTGCGTAAGCGTTCGCCTGATAACCCGTCGTGAAAACGACTTATTTGAGCTGGCCGATACTCGTTAATCCTGCACTGACCGATCACCAGGAACTTGATAATCCTGAGCTGGCATGAGTTAAAGGTAGTGTGCCACCTTTGAAAGATTTCCCATTTTATTTTTCCTAGGATAAGAAGCTTCTGTTTTTACCTAATATCGCAAAGAAAATCAAAAATGGGCCTGGAATAGTGCCTTTTTCGCCTAAAAGTTTATCGGTTTTTCGATATGTATAACAACTGTAGTGGGCTAACCTGCAAACAGGCGTCGGCAACAATCGCGAATGCGGCGCACATGTGACAATAAGCAAAGGTCATTATAGAGTTACGACGTACGGGAATGAGTTATCAGCTGTCTAATCGTAGACAACACAATGTCGAGCCTTAAACTGTAAGCCTGTATTGGTATTGTTTCTTTTATTTGGCTGTCGAACATTATTTATGGTTTGAAATATGATTTTATGTAAAATAATTGATATGAAAAAGCCGTCTCTTAAGTTATGACCCCATTTCACCACACGCAAGTGGCAGAAATGACAATGATCAGCTGACGCATTTTTCTTGGCCGAAGTCAGAGCGCGCGGCCCGACGCACCACCACCGCACCACAAAGTATGAGCAGAAGCCGCGCCCAAAGCCAGGGCCCCGGTAACGTGAGGTAGCCGAGTCGGGGCAGCGTGCGCTGACCCAAGCCGGGGCCGCAGCTTTGGGCGCGGTCTACCGCATCCCCGCGGGCAGCCCCGGGCTATCACATGACACCGGGAGGACGCGCGGCCCCGGCTTGGGTCAACGCACGCTGCCCCGACTCGGCTACCTCACGTTACCGGGGCCCTGGCTTTGGGCGCGGTCTACCGCACCACCTAACAGGCGTGTTCGAAACCGCAGGAGATGATGATGAACGGGTTTATCAAAACTTGATTGGATGAGCCTATCGGTAATAGCGATTTCAGTGTGTGCATTTATTGTTCATAGTGGTGTGAAATGTGATTGGGGTACGACCGACAACCCGTCGGGGCGAATTTCGCACTGGGGTACTCAAAATTTGAAGAATTTAAGACGTTTCCATGAGTTTTGAAGGTATGGATAAGTTCTAAAAATCCGGTTCTCCTTATCTGGGCCATTAACTCCATACGGTCCAGGAAAGCTGGCACACTACCTTTAAATGGAGCCGACTTAGCCCGCGCCCCGTTGGGTCTGCCGAGCAACCGCCCCCCCCCCCCCCCCTAAGATCTCGAGAACCACGCAACATAGCGACAAGCAGCAAACAGTGTTGGATATCCCCAATAGGGAACCCAACAGTGACCAAATTTCGTTGACCTAGGTCAAACCGATGACGTCACAGGTCAGGTCAAATGTCGAATTTTCACCGTTTACAGGCATTTTAAGAAATGCGTTGTAAAATCGAGTAAAATGCATTTCATTGAAAATCATCGATGGTATATTGTTCGTCAAACACTATCTATCTATCTGAGGTCACTGATACCAGGTCAGGTCACAGAGGTCAGGTCACTGAGGGTCACAATATGAAAATATCATGCGATGCATGTTTTATGGTCCATTTTATATGCCAAATTCGATTATGTAGGTCAGGTAGCCCTTGGGGTCAGTTTATATTATGTTCTGGAGAAGGTCAGGTCAATGTAAGGTCAAGGTAAGGTCAAGTTAGGTCAAATTTCAAAGTTGGTATTTTTGCGTAAAATTGGTATTGATTCGATGCAGCTTGTCACGGGGGGGGGGGGGGTTCAAAGATGGTCTTTGTTTTGTGCTACGTGGTCTAGAATTGCTAAAAATTGAGTTAAAATATTTGACGTCATCAATTTTGAACAGGTTTTTCGGTATAACCTGGCCAAAAAAGGAGGTATCGATCTAAAATTTGGTACCTATGCATAAGGAAGAGCGCAGGGACTATCACATGTATTCCGTTTTTCCAAATTCGGAAATTTTTTGGGATTTTTTTGCGTTTTTCTAAAACAAAATCAACTTTTTAATTTTTGGGGGTCAAAATCTCAAAATTTTTGAAATCCGAGACAGCAGTTTTGTAGCAGACAGCAGTTTTATTTTGTCTACATGACCATATAAAGAACTTTTAATTGCTTGGTAGCTGTAGCTTTTGTGAGCGTTTCAAGATTTCATGTTTTTTGCGCATTTTTGCTCGAACATGACCTCAGTTTGACCTCATTAGTTCCTGACCTAAGGTGACCTAAGACTTGAAAGTTTGTGTGAAGGTGTCAAATTGATGCCCGGGAAGGTACTGAAAATTTGGCGGCGCTGCGCGCCGCCGTTTTCTTGCCTCTCTGGGAAAACCACAGAGGGGCCAAATTGGCCCCCCAGCGGGGCGAGGGTTAGTGGTATCTAGACAGTAGATCTGGAAACTGGTCGGTTCGGTCAAACATGACGTCTACACTCTACATATTAATGTTGCAGATATATTCAGCCCCCCCCCCAAAAAAAAATCTCACAGAAGGAAAGGCTGAGTGAACGGGGCTGCCTCCCGCTCACTTTGCCCTGTTAGGTACAGCCGCGATAGTTGACGGGGAATCAACGCATCGTCGCTGACCAAAGGGGTAGTGGGAGGGTGGGGGCTGTTCTGAAGTTTTTTTTGTCTGTGATTTCACGTGAGTGAATGTATGAATGTTGTAAATGTTAACCCGCGCCGGGACGGTGCTCTGAGATTCCGCGCCGGGCCGGGGGGGTGTCTGAACACCCCCCTTATAACTCAGCCCCTGGGCCACGTAGCGACACGCGGTAAGCGGCAATCGAAAGAACGTCCAAAATAAGGACGAAAACACTTCAGTCATTTTTTGGGTCAGGTCAAAGGTCAGGTCACCAGAGGTCACCAAAGGTAAAATGTTGACTATTTCAACATTTTGGAAACTGCCAACGGCTATCTCGGGAACCGATAGAGCTACATCGCCGCAGAAAAGCGCATTCGATAACCCTTTTACAGACCTTTCTGAGTTATGTTCTCAGATTTGACCTCAGGTCAACGGTTTAGCCTCCAGAGGGCAAAAACTCCAAAAATAGCCGTTTTTACGAAAAGCGTTTTTTTCGGCAATAACTTTTGACTCAAAAGAGCCATGACATTACTTTTGCCAGCATCGTGTTCCTCTCGTCGAGACCCGTCGAATGAACTATAATTTGGCCTTAAAAGGTCAACTTGAAAATTTGACCTCAGGTTAAGGTCATGACCTGACCGGAAAAGGTCATGTTGCATATCAGTCGATCCGCAACGTCGAGCCAAACACATTTAAGGCGTTTTCAGCGCTCTAGCACACCTCTATCAGAAGTTATTAGCGAAAAACTGTTAGATTCTGTTCGTGACCTGAGATGACCTCGGGGACATAACCAAGGGTCAGAGTTGTCATTTTCCGGTTCAGTGTGTCAATTTTACCTACATCTCGATGTTTGAGAGTGTCTAGAATAGCGTTCGTGCAAAACAGACGCTTTTCAATTTTCTCCCATTGACTTATAATGGAGAGTTCGCAAAATTGACCTGACCTTAGGTCACCGATATCAAAACTCCGAGATATACATTTTATAGATATTGTTGCTCTTATCAATCGCTGAAAGTTTCAAGGCAATCGATCAATCGGTGTAGCTATGACGAGCATTCTTATTTTTTCTGAGGTGAGGTCACTTTTGGCGGCGTGACCTGGTGACCTGACCTAGGGTGACCTGAGTCTGAAATTTGCACAACTTGTGCGGAAAAGATGCCCCAACAGGTGTGCTAAAAACGGCGGCGCTCCGCGCCGCCGTTTTTCAGATATCTGCGAAAAACCGCAGGGGGGTGTTCAATCACCCCCCGGCCCGGCGCGGGTTAAGATTAATATGCGCGGATATGCACTCTGAGCAGTAATCGCCACGCAATCTAAAAGTATGTGGATCGCTCATGAGACATGATTGACAACTTACAGTCCAATAGCAACTGATATGATGCGGGTCTGCCCCATTCGAATCACTTTTATGTTCACTTTTCGCACTGATTGTGAAGGTCTGCGGTCGGCACTGGCGGATCCATGTGGGGGGTGGGGGAGTTAGGCGGGCATCCGGGCCGAGGTCAGGACTGGGGCCAAAACGTGATCTGGCAGTCCCTGCCAAGGAGAATTCATCCCTTTAAAATCTCCTCTTGACAGTAATTCACATAAGATACCAAACATTAACAAGATAAGTCAATAAAAACTCATTTCCAATCCCATTTAGTCCAAATATAACAAAAGAGGGGAATCTTTTATCATTGGCAACCTTCGGAGACCTGACCTTTGACCTGGCAAAAGTTATTTGTTCAAAAATGGCTGTATCCACCAGGCGGTCGGTGGCAGCTCGGTCACGAAGTACATACACGACGGATAAGATCGGGATGGGCTGTGTTTGTCAATGAATTTTAACGAATTCAATGCTCTTCTATAACTTAAGCCACTTTAGCCACTTCAGATTTCCAAATAAGATAGACCGGTACAACGCCTTTTGGGGCGACTAACGGAGCGAGCGGGAGTCCAGCTGACTTGTGCACGGCACCCTACCAACCGATCCCTAACTATATACCAAATTTCAGCGCAATCGGTTCAGCCGTTCTCGAGATCTGGAAACGACCCCTGCACGTGCGCACGTGCAGCAGCACCCCCCACTGTGGCACATGGATATGCATTGCCTAGTGGGTGCCTACCTACATGCCAACTTTCAGCGCAATCGGCCAAGTAGTTACCGAGATATTGCAACTATTACAAAATTGACACCTCTGCGTTTTGCACGTGGCACGTGCATAAGAGGTCACTCACATGCATCGGGAAAAGTCCAATACTTGGTAGAAGGAATGAAGCTACCCTGCAAAAATTACCGCATGCAAATCGGTCAAGTGGTTGCTGAGATATAAGCCTCGCAAAAGCGTCCGCACGGCCGGCCGGCCGCTCATACTCAGAAACTCCCGTTAATCTAAGGAAAGACTACGCTCGGTTCGCTCGCTCCGTAATTAGCGCCTCTGAAATAGCATTATATTGGACAGGGCTATACGATGCGACGTCTGAGCCCGAAAACCTTTACCGCAAGCGAGATCTGTCCCAAGTGGTGGCTCCCACTATTTCTAGCAGAGCCGCACTTGTCCTTCAGTTCCTTCTCCACCTGGCGACGGAAGCGTCACAGATTGTCACAGCGGCGTCACACAACGTCACAGCGGCGTCACACATCGTCACACATCGTCATCTTTTTGGTCTGAGCCGCGAAGCTCTATATCCAACAGGAACGAAATGGCGCGTGGGGGGGGTATGGCAAGCCCCTCCCCCCCCCCCCATGTGCGTTCTATGATGGGAAAATGGCATGTGCGGGCGAGGGATATACTCGTAGGTACTCAGGTGCTTTGGAGAGCGTGGGCTCTGTTCTATACTTATAAATTTGCTCATTTGCAGTGCAGCTTGACTTGGCTTTAGTTTTATGAGAGAAATGCTTTGGCCTCCTTTTAATGAAATACCAAATGATGATAGAATGGAATACCTAATTACTGATAATTTCAACCACAGATCATTATCAAAATAGGTAAGCCAGACAGAACTTTGTAAGACGTTTCACAAAATGTTCTGTCTGGATTATTTTGATAACCGGTGGTCGAAATAAGCAATAATCATTTAAATATCTTGGTACTTCATTGTAAAGGAAGCCACTTAAAAGCATTATCCCGCACCGTAGACAGTGTTTACAATTGCTTCACGTGCAAAGAGAGAAAATTATCATGTGTCGTTTAACCATTGACCTATCATCATCATCATCATCATATTTATTTGACATCCTTTGAGGACAAAACAAGGAGAGCATATCTTCATAACATAACCGTGACACATGAGGATACAAACACAGCACGGCACAACAAAGTCACGTTTGCAAAGCACGGGCAGCTTTTTACATCAGGCGGACTAGGAGAATCAGTTTGGATGTATTGTTACAAGCAGCCTTACTAGCTGCCATGACTCGGCGCTGTTGCTGTCCATCAGCCAGCTGAGCGAGTCCGCAAGGCCACACTCGGGCCTGGGCGTGTGCACCCAGTCTCCGTGTATATGACCGCTGGCAGCCTCCAGTACCCTCATGAAGTTTCCCCCACATAGCGACATTAGATGGCACACAATAGAAGCAGATGTTTCCGCGAATCTCGCATTGGTCGCCAACTGGGCCAGGCTACTCACCAGCACACAACGGAGGCGGTGCTGGCCACGAAAAGCGTTTTGAGTAGCGCGAAAAATAGACCGCCGAACGAGAGCTTGTACACTTGGGATGCGAAGTGCCGCCATTAGTGCGGAATGGTGGGCAGTGCGCGGTAGGCGTAGCGCGCTTTTGACCGCCGAGGCTTGCCAGCCTTCGAGGCGAGCAATATCTCCAGAGCTTAAAAAACAGACCTCACATCCATAAATCAGAACAGGAGCGACAATCATCCGCCATAGAAATGCCTTATCAACAGCGGAGAGGTGCTGATTAAACATGCCGGCCGGCGTTAGGCCAAAGAACGCACCCCTGCTCCGCTGAATTCGGGCAGTCACCTGATCGGCACCGTGTAGCTGGGAGCGCAGCTCAACACCCAAGTGTGTGGTTTCCTGTCGGTGCTTCAGGATCTGTCCACATAGCTGCCACTGAGGCGTCCGAGAGAGGAACTCGGCCCCGAATATAAAGCTGTGACTCTTGGTCAAGCTTTGGTTCACATGTACAAAATCTATCCTCCACAACACTGAGAAGGAGGAGACGATATGAAGCATTGATTGAAGATCGCGTGCGCTACTAGACATAATCAGAATATCATCAGCATATGCAACTGCTGGGATGTGGTGGCCATACAGCGTGGCGCCCAAGCGACAGTCATCGAGCTGTTGGATGAGCGGGTATAAAAACATATTGGTGAGGCACGGCGATAAAAGCGCACCCTGTCTCACTCCTCGGCGCACACAGAAGGCGTCTGACAGCTTCCCACCAAAGCGTACTCGGGCTGACAGGTGAGAGTACCAATAGGCCAGAAGTATAATAAGTATAGACAGACTACACTGGCTTAATCAGCGCCTGAAGGCCGTTCCCGCTGAGCGACACTAGCGCCACCGTACGTGTAAGGGCACGAACTAATGGCACAATGCTTTGTCTATGGGAAAAACGCGAAAGTTTATCAACTTCTTTCTCGTAAATAACACGACGGAACGGAACGAGACTGCGTCTACAATGTAGAAGCGTCCAAGCTTAATCACTTGAACATAACACAAAGTCATAGGGTGAGGGACAAGGCACGCGCCACGTGCCAACTAAGTGGTGACAAATTTGTTCGATCAACAATAAGTTTACAACGACTAGGTTGATTGAGCTGAAACTTGGCATGGCGGTGAACATGCAAATGATAATCCATTTCCACGTGCCACGGTTTGGGTGCTGCTGCACGTGCGCACGCGCAGGGTACGCTTCCAGATCTCGAGAACGGCTGGGCCAATTGCGCTCAAATTTGGTACGTCGTTAGGGACCGTTTGACAGGGTGCCGCGCACAAGTCAGTTTGGGTCCAGCTTGCACGTGCGCACGTGCAGGGGTCGCTTCCACATCTCGAGAGTGGCTGGGCAGATTGTGTTCAAATTTGGTACACCGTTAGGGACCGTTTGGCAGGGTGCCGTGCACAAGTCAGTTTGGGTCCAGCTCGCGCGTGCGCACGCGCGGGGGGTCGCTTTCACATCTCGAGAACGGCTGGGGAGATTGCGCTCAAATTTGGTACACCGGTAGCGACCGTTTAAGAGGGTGCCATGCTCAAGTCCATTTGGGTCCAGTTTGCACGTGCATACGAGCGGGGCCACTTTCACATCTCGAATCAGCGGCTTTGCCATTGCGCTCAGAATCATCATTTCTTGAAGCATTCGGCTTCACTATCACGTAGTTTTGCAGCTCTCATGCGCGTTTCTCTTCATGATTGTGAATTCGATTAATACAGTTTGTTAGTTGATTTAACATTATGTATTGTGTATTTAAGATGAAGCTCAGCAGTAACATTCATGACATCATCAAAGCATCGTCAAAGCATATGAAGACATGAAAATAATGTTCATGGTAGTAGAGACTGTGGGATGAGTGGCGATATAGGTACTCATACCAATCTGAGTGCACATAATGATGCATCATTTCATTCACCCATGAGCCTCTTAAACCCGCGCCCGGGTGGGCCTTTCAGCCAACTTCGCCATAGTGATGGGAGGAGGGGGGACGTATTTGTCCACGCCATATTAGCCGTTTTCACGACGGGCTATCCGGCGAATGCACCTAATTTGACCGAATCTGCACCTAATTTCTTTTACAGCAAATATATTCATTTCATGACTTTATTTCAGTGTTTTAATCGATGATGCTCTCTGATAATATGACAGAGCAGGCATATACGCAAGTAGTGCAACCCTAGCTGATAGCTGCTAAGAGACACACTGCACCTGATTTGACCAAATCTGCACCTAATCTGTACCAGATGTGCACCAAATGTGTACCAGATGGCCGTCGTGAAAAAGGCTATTATCTCGCAAAGGAAGAAAGGTATAAAGATGCGGAAAGGACAGTAGGTAGCTCGATATAAGAACTTTGAGAATCATCTAGGCAATTTTTCGATCAGGTCATCGCTAAACGTCACTGGTGATCACTAAAACTTCACGAATGCTGGTTTTCGATTTTAACAATGTTCCACAAATCAGCGCACACACAAGTACCTAAATGAGGGGCCTTCTGCGCTTGAGCAATTACGTTGAGCCACGCAAGAAATAATTAAGCCAGTCATTAGCAGTTCACACTTGGTAGGCATTTCGACTGTTGCAGTCTTGCTGAGCTTCCATTCAGTTTTCTTGACGGCTCCAGCCTCCATCATGTTTAATTGCAGTAGCAACTTACAACTGAAGTTCGTCAATCTTTTTTACTAAATGTTGGCCATAAGTCGGGCTATGTCTGGTTCAGCTGACAGATGAATTCCAGCACACACCAGAAGCCTTCCAGCAACAGGAACATAGGCCTGTGCCAGGTGCCTTTTTAGGTAGACCTTGGGTAGACTTCTTCCAAACCGTTTCTTATGACATTTGTGAAGATTGCAAGTGTCTCTCAGTTATTTTTTCTTCTCTTGACTCTAGCCATTATGATAAAATTATCAGTGTCTGACTGCTCTAGCAGATAAACAGGATAAATTTAAAGAAAATGAAATAAAATGCTTTAATTACATATATACCAAATATCTCAGAGCACACTGCTTGAAATGATTGCTGTAATAACGTAAGTCAATTTTATCGCCTTGAAATGATTCACTTATCACGTGCAATATGTGCTTGATATTTGTTTGTGCTCTTTATTGGTGACAAACTATCTTTTTTTGTTTAATATGCACAGGACTGTCAACACACCTTACGCAATTTGCAATGCGGCAACAATAAATGATGCCGAGGACTTTGTCTATTCCGTTACCATGGAGACGATTTCGTGAGGCTTGACTTCAAACCTTAAAAGTTTAAATAAATGTTTTGTAGTAAATGTTAGCGTTCTGTTACACATTTAAAAATAAAATAACGTTAAATATTTAACAAACTTTTATTTCTACGCCCGTGCTTAAAGGTTAGGATTGCCCTTATCCTGCGCTGTAATTTCAGAAAACAATTTGCTTCTTTGGTCGACGAGGAACGCCGCAAAGACGCGAGTAGTTCGTCTATACTTATTATAGGTCAATGCGTTTAACCCGCGCCCCACTGGGGTCTGCGTATAACACGCCCAACTGGGGGGGGGGGGGGGGGCTCTTCATAGCCCCCCCCCCCTAACTCCGAAACCACATACTGGGCCGATCGTCAAAATTCAAACGGCATCTGATAGTCCCGGAAAAACTGTCGAGCGAAACCTAATTTCATTGACCTCAAGGTCGCCGATGACGTCACAGGTCAGGTCAAAGTAAAAATTATTAGCATTTTGGTTTGTTCACATTTTGGGCTCTGGCCGCCGTCTTACAAGTCAGATCAGGCTCATTTTTGGTATACACACTCGTGAACAGATTATCTAGATACCCTGAGGGTACCAAACTTTTACTTTGATTTTCAGGTCAGGGTCAGGTCATCACAGGTCACGGAAATGTTATATCATGCGTCGATCACGTGACACATGTTTTACGGTCCATTTAGGCCATATATTTCGAATTTGATGTCGTCTGTGTCATTTGAGGTCATTTTGAGTCGAATTTAGCTTAGGTCAGTCACTTTCAGGTCACTTTCAGGTCAAAAAAGGTCACATTTTGATGTTAACATTTTTCAACAAAAAGGTGTCTATTGGATGCAGTTTGAGCTCAGGAACACGATGGTGCTATTTATATTGATGTACGATGTCAACTACGTGCTGAAAAATTGATTTGAAAAATTAATAATTGTGAAAGTTTTGCAATAATGCGTATAACTTGGCCATTTTTTAAGATATTTAGCTAAAACTTGCTAGAGTTAGTCATAAGCATGCGTTCTATCACATATATTCCGTTTTTTTTTCTTCAAAAAGTCAAAACTTTTTGAAAAAATATGAAAATATAAATTTTGAATTTAATGATATGAAATATTCAAAATGCTCAAAATTTTGAAAATCCGAGATAGCAGTTTGATAGCGCGGTCTATTTTGAGTCCATTCATGCGAAGAAATTGGATCTAGCTTAAAAACAGCTCTTGCGAGCGATTGCCGTGGTTCAATGTTTTGCGTCGAAATCGGCCGAACATGACGTCACTCTGACGTCATTTCCGGCCGACCTATGGTAGCTACGAAGTTCATAATTTGACACAAGGTGTCAAATTGATGCAGCCGAAGGTCTGAAAGTTTGGCGTCGATACGTCAAGCGGTTTGGAAGTTATTGCAGAAAAACGGGATGGGGGCTATGAATAGCCCCCCCCCCCCAGTGGGGCCCGGATTAACTGATTTGTTAACCTTCGCCCCAGTGCACAGTGGGCGATCCGGCCGGTATAGCCTCGCGAAACCTATCGGCATTCATAACATCCATGTTTTTGAAGCTAGAACCACGATATTTAGGAGCAACCTTCTTGAATATCCAATGAGCATATGTTTTAACCCGCGCGGGGCTGGGGTCTCCAGCCGAACGCGCGGGGCTGGGGGGGGGGGTAAATTTTACCCCCCCTGTTATCTCCCGAACTAATGGTCCGATTTGGAAAATTCAAACGCCAATCGAAAGATCTCATCACGAACAACTAAAAACATGTACTTAATTTTAAGTTTGAGGTCAAGGTCAAGGTCAGGTCAAGGGTACAAATTGCAAGTTCCTACAGTATCGGCCTTGCACCGTAGTTGCCGAAGAATGGAGTCATGGACTGAGACTGATCTCCCAAAACGTGTTCTTAGGCTACCAAGACAATATTCGTTGCATACAATATCATTCAGAGGTCAAGGTCAAGGTCAGGTCAGGTCAGGTCAGGTCACCAAACACAAAATATAGAAAAGGGCATGTGCGACACATGTTTTATGGGTCATTTTACTCATAGAATTCAATAGGCACACTCAATAAGTGATATGGACCACCTCTGGATGAATTTCAGGTCGAGGTCAGGTCAAGGTCAGGTCAAGTGAGGTCAAATTTTGAAGTTGGTTGCTAAGGCCTAAAAAGGTGTCTATCTGATGCAGTTTTTCACGGCGAGTCGAATGGTGCTATTTTCGTTTCCGTACGAGGTCTAGAACTTCCAAAAAAATCATTTTTCAAAATTTTTGTGTGTCGTGCCGTCATACAATTTTGAATAACTCCCACATTTTTGAACCGATTCTTCTAAAACTTGGTATGTAGGTACACATAGACCACTTCTCTGACATATATTCCGGTTTTTTCGATACACTCAAAATTTTGGATTTTATAGCTATTTTCCCAAAAAAATCAGTTTTTTGGAAAAATTTGGGCTAAAATCCAACATTTTCAAAAAACCGAGATAGCCATTTGATAGACAAAGTAGAACTACGTATATCCTTTTTTGTTACGCCTTGATTCCTTTAAAAATGAAGATGTTAGCGGCGTTTGAACTTTTGCCGTTTTTGAGGCGAAAATGGCGAACATGACGTCACTAAAACGTCAATTTTTCAAAAATTTCCCGACGGATTTCGCTCAAATTTTCAGGGAACGTGTCAAATTGATGTAAGAAAAGGTACTGAAAGCTTGGCGGCGCTGCGCGCCGCCGTTTTTGAGATATTGCAAAAATTCGCGAGGGGGGTAAAATTTACCCCCCCCCCCCAGCCCCGCGCGGGTTAAATAAGGACTATCTCTTTTAGGATTTGTGCTCTGTGGCGAGCTTGCAATTTGCCTAATTGCCGCTCGAATAACGCATGAATACTTTTGAGGGTAGGTCGAAATTTATGGCTATATGAGCTGGGTAGGACATTGAAATGGTGTGTACCTCCGTAGAAAATTGCTTCCAAACCAACTTTTTATTCAAACGATTATGCCCTACCAATGTATACATATCATGAAACAGCGTAAATGTCGGCCGGGAAGGCCCCATTTCATAACGTGACCCAAGCAGCGGTTTTGGTTTTTGGTAAATAACTTCGCAAAAAATGGCCGCAGAACCACGATTTTGACATCGTCGTATTCACCTTGCTCAGGCGCGTCGAATGGTATACTTTTTGTTCAGGTGAGGTCACCGTAAGGTGTTGACCTCGAGTGAAGGTCAGGTCAGAGGTCATCAAATCACGAAGTTGTTCGAAGAAGGTCATATGGCATATCATTCGATTCGGCAGGTCTTCCGGAGTCCATTGGTGACCTTGTCGACTCTCTAGCTCAATTTGATCAGGAGTTATTGACGAAAAACTCGTATGACCCTAGTGACGTCATAAATGACGTCATGTAAGGTCAACAATGCAAAAATGCAGCATCAGCTCTTGCAAGGAGTGCATGAAGTAACGATTCCATGTACTTGACACAATTGAATATCATTCCTGGCGCCAAAATAACAGTTTACATATTTCCCCATTGACTTATAGGTGAGGTCACGTGACCAACCTGACTTAATGTGACATTTAGGAAAAATCTGAGATATTGAAGTTGTAAGACTTCTAAAGGACAATAAGTCCTGCAAGTCTCACCTCCCTGTGAAAGTTACTCTGGCACTGAGAGCGTTGCAAGTTTGCGACATCTGAGGATCGTGCAGAGGTTCATTTATGACGTCATAGGTCAGTGACCTGACCTGACTTGAAAGTGCGGTTGGTGTCACAAGATCCAACGTGCATCAAAGGTTAGGTATGCCAAGTTGCAGCTCTCTATTGCCTGGGCGTTTTGAGCTATCGCGAAAACACCCTTTGGGGCATTTACCACTTGTGCTCAAGTGCACCAAGCCACGGCCAACCCTTAGAAGAAAAAAGTGTCTGGATGCCAGGGCTGCAAGTGGCTGCAAAATTTCACTGGCTCCCCTGATAGATAAAGTCGTAGTGCATGCGATACATCATTATATTCAGTTCATCCTCGTAAAACGTTTTTTGCTGGGCTTGGTTAATTCAGTGAGCGTAATGTTCAGTGGTAGAAAAAAATATAAAAAGTTAACCTAATTATAAGACATTTTGAACTGATTTTGTCTACTTGCTTTTTATGGCGGAAACGTCTAAACATCTAAATCTCACTTTCCATGCAAAATGGATGCTCAACACCTAGCAATTTCATCGTTCCGCAAAATATTCAAAGAGCGTAAAAATCGGCTGTGATTATCCCCCTTATGAAGTGTTACGGAACGCTGTCTTTAACGATACTTTTGTCTACGAAAAAATGTCTCCTGAGCCATGCAAATGCACTATAGTTCGTTCTTTTTCAAAAGGACGCTGGCTCAAAGTGCAATATCGAAGCTCTCACGTGAGTTTTGGCAGCTTCAGTGTCTGGCCAAGAATTTCTTACCGAAAAAATAATCGATTTGAAATTGTGCACGGTAAGTAGCTGTAAATTGTTTCTTAAAAATGAACATACTATAATGACGTCACTGGTGGCAGCAGGCACCCAAACACGGACGTATAAATAAACTGGACTGACAATCCCAATGGACCTACTATGGAAGATAGTGAAGCCGACAAGGCGCCATTTTACGTTGCCAAAAAACCGTGCTCTGGAAGGTCATCGAGCCAATACAATTAGAATTGCGTCCAAACGGATGATCGGATCGAGATGTTGGTGGTACCGTTCGACGGGTAATTCCTTGAGGCAGGTGATGATGGATGCTACATGTCACCCGGTGTCACATGGCGCGTGCCACGTGCCGACAAACTTACAAAGGGCAAAAACCTTTAACCCGCGCCGGGCCGGGGGGGGTGTTTGAACACCCCCCCCTGCGGTTTTTCGCAGATATCTCAAAAACGGCGGCGCGGAGCGCCGCCGTTTTTGGCACACCTGTTTGTGCATCTTTTCCGCACATGTTGTGAAAATTTCAGACCCAGGTCGCCTTAGGTTAGGTCACCAGGTCACGCCAAGTGACCTCACCTCAGAAAAAATAGGAATGCTCGTCATAGCTACACCGATTAATCGATTGCCTTGAAACTTTCAGCGATTAATAAGAGCAACTATATCTACAAAATGTATATCTCGGAATTTTGATATCGGTGACCTAAGGTCAGGTCAATTTTGCGGCCTCTCCATTATAAGTCAACGGGAGAAAATTGAAAAGCGTCTGTTTTGCACGAATGCTATTCTAGACACTCTCAAACATCGAGATATAGGTACAATTGACACACTGAACCGGAAAATGGCAACTGTGACCCCTCGTTATGTCCCCGAGGTCATCTCAGGTCACGAACAGAATCTATCAGTTTTTCGCTAATAACTTCTGATAGAGGCGTGCTAGAGCGCTGAAAACGCCTAAGATGTGTTCGGCTCGACGTTGCGGATCGACTGATATGCAACATGACCTTTTCCGGTCAGGTCATGACCTTGACCTGAGGTCAAATTTTCAAGCTGACCTTTCAAGGTCAAATTATAGTTCATTCGACGCGTCTCGACGAGAGGAACACGATGCTGGCAAAAGTAATATCATGGCTCTTTTGAGTCAAAAGTTATTGCCAAAAAAACACTTTTCGTAAAAACGGCTATTTTTGAAGTTTTTGCCCTCTGGAGGCTAAACCGTTGACCTGAGGTCAAATCTGAGAGCATTACTCAGAAAGATCTGTAAAAGGGCTATCGAATGCGCTTTTCCGCGGCGCTGTAGCTCTATCGGTTCCCGAGATAGCCGTTGGCAGTTTCCAAAATGTTGAAATAGTCAACATTTTACCTTTGGTGACCTCTGGTGACCTGACCTTTGACCTGACCCAAAAAATGACCGAAGTGTTTTCGTCCTTATTTTAGACGTTCTTTCGATTGCCGCTTACCGCATGTCGCTACGTGGCCCAGGAGCCGAGTTAGACGGGGGGGGTGTTCAGACACCCCCCCCCGGCCCGGCGCGGAATCTCAGAGCACCGGCCCGGCGCGGGTTAAGCGACGCTTCAAATCAAACGAAGGGCGGCACAGGTGCCAAACTCACAGGTCACATGTCCCAGTGTTCGACCACTAACATATGGTATGCTCGGCATCAGGGGGTGCGGAATGCACGCGCTAGTGGCGAAAAACATGTTTTGAGGAGGCATCCTCCGATTCCGGAAAACCTTGACCTAGGCACACCAAATTTGGCACACTGACACTACTGGACACGCGCTTTAAGGTGCTGTACAAATAGGCGTGCTGGGGTACACGGTGCACGTGCTGTGCACGTGCAAACCTTTTGATGTTGCACTCCAGGTGTCACATATGCGGGTAGGGCGGGTAGCGCTGGCAAGCTCAAAGTACCAAATTTACACAGGCCACCCAGAATGTATTCCAGCGTAGTTATTGAGCATATCCATCTCCTGGTGGCCCCCAAAGGTGCGCTCTGCACGTGCAAAAAAAATATCCGCGCCGGGCGGTGGGGATGATTGGACACCCTATGTGGATTTATGTACCTAAATATCTCGAAAACGGCGTTGTGTAGCGCCGCCGTTTTCGGCACACCTTTTCATACATCTTTTTCACAAATGCTGCATAACTTTCAGACTTAGGTCGCTCAAGGTTAGGTCACCAGGTTACGTCCAAGTGGCCTTACCTTAGGAAAAATTATAATGCCCGTCATAGCTACACAGACTGAACAATCGGTTTAAAACGTGCAGCGATTGATAAGAGCAACAGTATATACGTAGAGTACCTACCTCTACCTCGAACTTTCAATATCACTGACCTGGGGTTCTGTTGATTTTGCGACCTCAGACCACTAGCACGGCAAATCATTTATGTTGTCAAATTCGGGCTCCTTTTTTGCTACCCAGCAACGCAAATTTACGCCTCAATCGCCGGCCAGCGCAGCTTAGGCATCTTTGTTATCTACGTTGTTTGCGCCTGCAGTAATACTGTACCGCAATAACCATTATCTTCATCTTTCACCCATAGATGGCAGTAGCAAAGCGCCTGCATCTATGCTGTGCCGCAGTGCTCTTACAATACGAGCTGAGCAATGAGCATTGAGCAAGCAAGTGATATTGAAATCATAGGCGGCGGAACGAGGGAGCACCGGGGCACCGTGCCCCCTTTGATTTAAATTTTGGCATTTTAACATAGCCCATAGAATGGGTAATGTTATGGGCATAGGTCCCATAGAATGGGACCAAAAGTCGGCAGTGCCCCCCTTTAATTGAAGGTGTTCCGCCGCCACTGATTGAAATTCCGAGGTAGAGGTACTCTACGCATATACTGTTGCTCTTATCAATCGCTGCACGTTTTAAACCGATTGTTCAGTCTGTGTAGCTATGACGGGCACTATAACTTTTCCTAAGGTAAGGTCACTTGGACGTAAC
Organism: Amphibalanus amphitrite; assembly: GCF_019059575.1. Taxonomy (NCBI): domain Eukaryota; kingdom Metazoa; phylum Arthropoda; class Thecostraca; order Balanomorpha; family Balanidae; genus Amphibalanus; species Amphibalanus amphitrite. Next base: position 1,424,055 of record NW_024881517.1, read on the forward strand.
CTGATGACCTAACCTTGAGTGACCTAAGTCTTAAAGTAACACAGCATGTGTGAAAAAGATGTATGAAAAGGTGTGCCAAAAACGGCGGCGTTACACAACGCCGTTTTCGAGATATTTACATAAATCCACATAGGGTGTCCAAGCATCCCCACCGCCCGGCGCGGATATTTTTTTGCACGTGCAGAGCGCACCTTTGGGGGCCACCAGGAGATGGATATGCTCAATACCTAACTATACTGGAATACATTCTGGGTGGCCTGTGTAAATTTGGCACTTTGAGCTTGCCAGCGCTACCCGCCCTACCCGCATATGTGACACCTGGAGTGCAACATCAAAAGGTTTGCACGTGCACAGCACGTGCACCGTGTACCCCAGCACGCCTATTTGTACAGCACCTTAAAGCGCGTGTCCAGTAGTGTCAGTGTGCCAAATTTGGTGTGCCTAGGTCAAGGTTTTCCGGAATTGGAGGATGCCTCCTCAAAACATGTTTTTCGCCACTAGCGCGTGCATTCCGCACCCCCTGATGCCGAGCATACCATATGTTAGTGGTCGAACACTGGGACATGTGACCTGTGAGTTTGGCACCTGTGCCGCCCTTCGTTTGATTTGAAGCGTCGCTTAAAGGTTTTTGCCCTTTGTAAGTTTGTCGGCACGTGGCACGCGCCATGTGACACCGGGTGACATGTAGCATCCATCATCACCTGCCTCAAGGAATTACCCGTCGAACGGTACCACCAGCATCTCGATCCGATCATCCGTTTGGACGCAATTCTAATTGTATTGGCTCGATGACCTTCCAGAGCACGGTTTTTTGGCAACGTAAAATGGCGCCTTGTCGGCTTCACCTGAATGGAGGTGGTTGCGGGTCCAGTTTATTTATACGTCCGTGCACCCAAATGTCCGTGCAATGGGACAAGTGTCAACGAATTTGGGTGAAACTTAGTTTTTCACTGTTGCCGAGCATAATCGAGTAAGCGGTTCCGTCCATGATAGTTATACGTTACATTGCAATGCATGTTCGACAGCATGACGTCACCACTGTTCCCATATCTGGTTCCAAAACGCATATATGGAAATTATCGGGAAGAAATCACATGTTAAAATTAGTCGACGTTCGATTTTCTCAGGTTCAGTTTTTGCTCGTTTTGGCGGCTAAAACACGTGCTTGTTCGAAAAACATACTTGGAACCAGCGTCCTTTTGAAAAAAAAAACGAACTATAATCGTAATCTTTGATGAATTTTCTGTCGACTAGTATGAGTTGTTTTCCAATTTTCGGAAAAAAAAGTGTCTTTGAGGTTTCGGGAGGCTAGACCGGCCCGATCGCCTACCGTGCAGTGGGGGGGGGGGGGCATATGTTACCACCCTGTCACGTTTTTTGCGTGTAAATAAACGCCGCTCGGGGTAGCTTTTTGTACATCAATTTTGGACAATGTGTGAAATTTTTGACCCCACGCTCGTTTTTTCCGCGAAGCTCTAGCTCGATCAGGGGCGAAACGGCAAGGGGGGTCCAACGGACCCTCCCCCCTTGCACTGACCTAGGTCAAGTCACTGACCTATGACCCCAACGGACCCCCCCCCCCCTTATACGTTCGCGGCTCGAAAAACACCAATACGGGCGAGGGTTAACCCTCGCCGGCCGAGGGGGGTGCCGTCCCCCACAGCTTTTTTTTTCGCGATAGCTCCGAACACGCTGGCGATAGAAAGCTAAAACTTGGCATACTTGACCTTTGATTCAAGTCAGATCTTTTGACCCCAACCGCATTTTCGGGTCAGGTCAGGTCACTGACCTATGACGTCATAAGTGAAACTCTGCACGGTCTTCAGATGTCGCAACTTCGCAACGCCCTCACTGCCAGAGGAGCTTTCACAGGGAAATGAAACATGCATGATCTAGTATCCATTACAAGTCTCATAACTTATATGTCTCGGATTTTTCCTAAAGGTCATTGGAGGTTAAGTCAATGGGGAAAAATGAAAACTGCTATTCTGGCGCCGGGAAAGATCTCCAACATCTCAAGCACACAAAATCATGATTTAACACGCGCACCGACGGGGGGGGCGGATACCCGCCCCCCCCCCCCTGAGGTTTTTCGCTAATAGCGGGAACACCGCGGCGCGTAGCGCCGCGAAATTTGGTACGACTATTCTCTCATCAATTTTACACATGGTGTGCAAGTTTGAACCTCCTACCTTTTAACCCGCGCCCCGTTGGGCTCTGCCGAGCAACGCGCCCTGTTGGGGAGGGGGGGGGGGGCATTTTGCCCCCCCCCCCTAAGATCTCGAGAACCACGCAACCTAGCGACAAGCGGCAAACGGTGTTGGATAGCCATATCAGGGAACTACCTTGTGACCCAATGTTATTGACCTAGGTCAAACCGATGACGTCACAGGTCAGCTCAAAGGTCCAATTTTCACCGTTTACAGGCATTTCAAGAAATGCGTCGTAAAATCGAGTAAAATGCATTTCATTGAAAATCATCGATGGGGAAATGTTCTTCAAACACATATTTTGCTATTTGAGGTCACTGATACCAGGTCAGGTCACAGAAGTCAGGTCACTGGGGGGTCACAATATGAAAGTGTCGTGTGATACATGTTTTATGGTCCATTTTCATGACAAATGCGATTATGTGGGTCAGGCAGCCTTCGGGGCCAGCTTAGGTCACGTTTTGGTCAAGGTCAGGTCAAGGTCAGGTCAAATTAGGTCAAATTTCAAAGTTGATATTTTTGCATAAAATGGGCATCGAATCGATGCAGCTCGTCACGGGGACTTCAATGGTGGTCTTTGTTTTGCGTTAGGCGGTGCGGGTGGACATCGATAGCAGCGCCTCTAGCGGTCACTAGGGAAAGCTGGGCTGTAGGCGACGAAATACCGGCTGAGTTGTCACACGTTGAATAGGTTTATAGACATCCGTCTTGTGAAAAAGGTGAACTTTTGCCTTCAATATTTCTACAGGCAATTTTTGAAGTGATCTTCGCATCTAACAAAACCGTTTAAATTATTGTATTCACTTCAAGCCTTCCTTATTGTTCTTGAAGATGATGCTGGAACTATTTATAATCAGTGTTTCTAGCTTAGTAAAAGAATATATTGTTCAAACGATGGAAAAAACATAATATGAAAATTTTTAATGCAATTTTCTGTAATAATTATTCGTAGAATCTCTACACATCAAGGAAAATTTGCATACTAACTGATAATTCAAAGTTCTTGGGGCCAGATGTTTTCTTCTTTTCTTACGTCGCCCCAATGGCCGCGAATACACTAGTGATAACGCCTATCGGCCGTACGTGGTCTAAAATCGCTAAAAAAAAATGAGTTCAAAAATTTGACGTCATCATTTGTGAACAGTTTTTTTCGCTATAACTTGGCCAAAAAACGAGATATCGATCTGAAATTTGGTATGTATATAGAAGAGCACAGCGACTATCACATGTATTCCGGTTTTTCCGAAATTCGGATTTTTTTGATTTTTTTTAATTTTTCTAAAAAAATCAATTTCTTGAATTTTTTGGGGTCAAAAACCAAACTTTTGAAAATCCGAGATAGCAGTTTTGTAGCGCCGCTTTTTGTCTACTAGACCATATAAAGAACTTTGAAATTGCTTGATAACTGTAGATTTGGTGAGCGTTTCAAGATTGCATGTTTTTTGCTCATTTTTGCTCGAACATGACCTCAGTTTGACTTCAGTAACTTCTGACCTAAGGTGACCTAAGACTTGAAATTTGGTGTGAAGGTGTCAAATTGATGCCCGGGAAGGTACTGAAAATTTGGCGGCGCTGCACGCCGCCGTTTTCTTGCTATTTAGGAAAAACCACAGGGGAAGGGCAAAATGCCTCCCCCCACGGGGCGAGGGTTAAGGTCAGGTCACCAGGTCACTTTGAAGGACCCAACCTCAAGTCACTTTTTTGCAACTTTGTCACCGTGCCAGAGCTACAGTAGATGTCGGAGTCCTTTGAAAGTCGCAGGATGTTATTAGGTCATTAGTAGCTACAATTTGTTTATCTCGGAATTTTGATATCGGTGACCTAAGGTCCGGTCAATTTCTCGACCTCCCCATTATAAGTCAATGGGGGAAAAATCAACTCCCTGTTTTTACCACTAAAACGGGTCGGAATGGCCCCATATACCATGCATGACTTCATATACGATCAACCTTCACTACCTTGAGGTCTGTTTTGCTGTTGGGCACTGGCAGCTGTGAGGTCATGTGACGTCATCAAAGGTCACCAAAGGTTTTTTGCCAATAACTCCGTACAGGAACAAGATACAGCCGCGCGGATGGTCTCATTGTGTTCAGCTCGTCAAGACGCATCGAATGATATACATGATGACCTCGAGGTCACGTGACCTGAGGTCAACCTTTGACCTTGACCTTTCGAGGTCAACATATATATCATTCGATGCGGATTGACGAGAGGATCACGATAATGCCCTTAGTTTGTTCCTATCTTGACTAATTCGAAAGTTATTCGAGAAAAACTCTCAATATCTAGCGCCGCCATTTTGACTTTTTTGACCCCTGTGACGTCATCTTTGACCTGACCTGAAAATGACCTTTGTAAAAATTGTAGACCTTCTCCGTGCGTATCCCATGCCGTTTACAGCTTGTCGCTATCTTGCTTCGTTCTCGAGATCTCAGGCGGTCATCCGCCCCTCCCCCCCCCCCCGTCGGTACGAAGTTGGCGCAGACCCCCGTCGGTGCGAGTGTTAATGCACTCCTTGCAAGGTAAGATGCGTCACTTTTGCAATGTTGACCTTGTGTGACGTCATTTATGACGTCATCAAGCTCATATTAGTTTTTCGTCAATAACTCCCGATCAAACTAAGCTAGCGAGTCGGGAAAGCCACCAATGGACTCAGGAAGACCTGCCGAATCTAATGATATGCAACGTGACCTCTTTTGTGACCAACTTCGTGATCTGGGGGCGCTGACCTGACCGTGACCTGAGGTCAACACCCTAAGTTGACCTCACCCAAACAAATACACCTTTTTGCAATTGAATTCAACCATTGGCCATAACTGTTTGAAGAGCCGTTTCGACAATCGGCATTGAGCACAACTATTCCGGCGTCGTGTGTTTCATTTCAGGCATTCGACAAAACAGATTGAACACTGAAATGAGAGATCTGCAAAACAGTTTGACACTTCGCCATGACTTTGGCAATGAGCAAAACTCCTCGGCATTTAGTGATATCACTTCAGCAATGTTCAAAACAGAATAAATGGATATCCAGGCTGTTTTTTTATAATGGATTTAACACACCTCGACCATTCACCACTTGAGCGTGAACATTATGGGCATTTCTAAGCAATAAGTCAGCCGTTCCATAGCTTCTTTCTAAATGGAACAGTACCTACGGTTATTGTCAGTCAAGCCATGCAGTACGTTTATCTTACCGGCAAGCATTGCCAATCAATGCCGCCGACATTTTTTGTTTAAAATTACCTTTGACGTCATTTAGTCAAGTGTCAACAAGAAAAAAACAATGTGCTCTTCGGGTTTTTGTTTTTGCTTGCAATGTTTTGCCTGCAATGCCATACATACAGCTGAATTCAATATGTGAAATGCATGCATTGAAGTCATTTCCGTCAATGCACCATACCATTCCAACCTAGCACGCCTACGTTGGTCGGTGGGCACTTTACATATTATGTACCAAAGTTATAATTATGTAAATAGCCTATTCAAAGACGAGCTCTTTATTGGCACATCGAATAAGCAAACTGTCCTCATGGTGAAGGCTGACGAACGCCGTGCACATCCATGCCATGACGGTCGCCTTGGTATCCTGCAACTCCCTCACGAGGGCAAGGTTTCGCCAATTTATGAGGCCTATCTCATTTCGAGCCCCAAGGCAATACCGTTTAGCTGACTTAGAATGAGTGCAAGGTGTTGCTTATCTGTTTGGTGTGGGACTTATGCGCACAAATAAATATGGTGAGCTCCCGGGCTCAGCCGAACGTATATGCTGGGTGTGCCGGCTGAGGTCGGTCTCGTCCAGTGAACACTTACTGGCCGCCCGGTGTGCCTGTTCTATCATCCACTCGGTTATATGAGGGAAATGTCAAGGATTGGGCCCCATGAGCTGCTCCATACCCCTTGCGGCCGCCAGTGCACACGATCATTTGTTTTGATCATTGCTGATCTGTTTTATGAATGCTGAAATTTCCATAGACGATTTTGGCTAATCATGAATTCCCGGCTGCTCAATGACGAATAGTTTCGACTATTGACGATTTGTTTTGCACAATGTTGAACCATTCGCTCAATGTCGAGTTGTAGAGAAGGATCGCCGAACAGTTTTGCACAATGGTGATTCTTTTTGACCAACCGCCCATTTGTAGCGCCATCTATATGGTGAATGTGTACAAATGTTTTGCCCAATGGTCAAAAGCTAACGCAAAAAGGTGTAGTACCTATATCATTCGACGCTCCTGAGCGAGGCGAACACGATGCTGCCAAAATCGCGGCTCTGTGGCAGTTTTTTGCGAAGTTATTCACCAAAAACTGAACCGTACCTTAGGGCACTTGACCTGACCCCAGAGGTCACCGGTTGACCTAGGACCTTAGAATCGGGTACCAATTTCTGCGTCTCGTAACGGCGCACACGCTCGTTTTTTTTCGCGACGCGGTAGTTCCACCAGAGGCGAAACGGCGAGGGGGGTCATACCCGGCCCGCCCCTCCCCCCTTGGCCGGCGCGTATGTAGAAAACCAATAGGTTCGGCAAGGTTTAAGGCCGCCCCACACTGGACCTTGCATGCGGGTTGCGAGTCTGCGAGTTTTGGATTCGCGGGTAAAATACTCATTCATGGAGTGATTAAACCATTCTCTTATGGTCACTACGTGAATGCAGTGAAGCCGGTACAACCTTGCAGAAAATTGCATATTATCGCAATAACAGCACAACGAACCAAAATTCGACTTCAACAAAATACACCAAAACTCGCAGCCCTCGGAGCGAGGAAAATCGAAAGTTGACTCAAAATCAACTTTTGGAATGCGATGAAAGTTGGCTTGCATGCTAAAAATATGCAGACTGGGTTGTTACATGATGGTGCGCGTCACTCAACACACAGAGCGTATTTTTTTTTAAGAAACCCGAAATCCAAAAACTCGCAACCCACATGCGAGGTCCAGTGCATGGAGCGGCCTGTAAATATAACAGTAGGTACTTATAACTACAAATATACCTAGTCTTAACCCTATTAGTGGCAGGGGGGGTTGTTTTCATCCACCCCTCAGGTTTTTCGGGAATATCTCCGAAACCGCTGAAGCTACGATGCTGAAATTTTCTGACTTTTCCTAAAACTAAATTGGGCACATTCCCTGAAAATTTCAAGTTCATAACTTTACCAGGGGCGGCTCCAGAGCACTGGGAATTGGGGGGTCCTATTCGTGAAGCGAGTCATTTGGGCGAAGATCACGATGCTGATGTATTATAACTGTATGCACCAGTTTTACGAACAGTGAATGAAAGGTATCATGTGATAGCATATACAAAGTTATTGTGCATCCTCTTTTGACACGTTTTTGCCATAATAGGCGGATCCAGGCGTCCAAAAAGGGTGGTTATGTTTTACCTCCCAACATAGGTGCCCTGACACCGCCTATGCATGACCAATGCAATTGTAGTCGTTCTCTCATAAGAAAATTGTAACATAACAAGACCATTACCACCCTTTTTAGAAACAGTACCAACAAAAACCTTATTTACTATACTTTTTGTGTACCCCCAATCTCAATGATCTGTATCCGCCTATGATTTTTGAAAATGCATATTTTTAGGATCCATGTGAATTCCTGGTTCATTCTCTATCGATCGGCAAAAGTTGCGTTAAGATTGGTTCTGAAACCTGGCTGTGATAAACAGTCTAAAATGTATCTGCAATTTGCCCGTTTTTACCCTCCTCTACCCCCCTATTGACATTTTTAATTTTTTTTTTTAGAAATGTAGATCACGTTGAGCGAAATCGAATGCCGTTTGAATTTTGAAAATCGGCCCGTTAGATCTCGAGATATCAGGGGGGGGGGGGGTCGTAAACAGCCCCCTGCCACTAATAGGGGTAGCCAGGAGCCTGCCACTAATAGGGTTAATCTACAACAAATGGACGTGATTTATTTAAAAAAGTATTTTTAATGACTACCAAGCTACCTCAAGTATATCTACGAGTATGTATGCACAATGTGAAAAGTCGGTATGGAACTCCAGCAGAAGGAGTGCCTGAAGGGCGCTTGGGTAGGAGTAACTTTACAACCACTCGGAGAAATGTCACACCAACAGCGCTCACTGAGTCACTATAAAAGTGGTGCACTTATCGCGCTCATTTCTCACGCTAAGTGTCCTACGCTAATGTCTTGCGCACGGGGGTAGGTTGGACGGACGTTGACGTTCGGGGAGCATGCATGTTTACATAAGGCCGGAATGCAAGCATCCCGACCGGGGCACGACGGCCGCATCCCTCGCCGGTCTCTGTCGGCTCTGACATTTCGTGGCAGGCCTCCGTCCGTCGACTCGCGCGGCAGGATGCCAGCTCAGATAGTGGCGGAACGCGGACGGAGCGCTCAAGGGACCTGCCGGTTGGCTCGCGCTGGGAAGATCACTCATGTCCCCGCGACACCCAGCGACAAATGACACTGTTCACCGGGCCCGACTCCTGTCATAGCGTCCACACCCGTGCTCCCCGTCTAACGTCTCCGCAGATCTGCAGGCCTGGGTATTCGGTGCTCGGTAGTCGGTACTAGCCGCCGCAAGCCAGTGCAGTGGGTGCGTTCGCCGCGGCCCCGGCCGACCGCCCGACACTCGCCAGGATGACGTCAGCGGCTCCTTGCGTGGGCGTTTTACGGGCTGCCCGTGTCTGCATTGCTGGGCTGCACGCCGGGTACTTCCCGGCCTAACTAGAAAAGGAGCGCCCCTCCATGGCTCATTGCAATACTCGTACATCATGGCGCCGCATCGATTCGAATAGGCATGACACTGACCAGAAGTCCTCCTGACAGCTTGTCAGATGAATAATGCAGGCAGACGTTCAGTTCGCCGGTCGCCCGCTGTATCTAACGCTAAAACATGCAAATGCAATAGTCTATAGGGGAAGCCGGGGGAAGCCCGGCCACCCCGTTTCCGGCTAAATTACTCACAATAAAATGCTCAACTGTTTGTCCTTTCAGCGTGGCAGCTAAGGTAACGCCAGCAAAAAAGTTAAGGCTGACAAAAATTGCATATTGTGTAAGTTATAGCGCAAAAATGATATTTTAAGGGTTTTTAGCTAAAAAGTGAGATATCTTGCACTGTTAATGTTATACCATACAGAACTAATATTTATACGAATGTTATGTAAGGACCGTTTAAGTGTTTGTAGTGAGGGGTGACGAGGCAGGCTGGCTTAAGTATGACATTTTTTCGAATATCGCTGTTCTAAAATAAAAATTAGCACATTGGGGTAACCCCGGGCGAGTGGCCAAGCTTACCCCCAACTGTAACTGATTGTATATATATATATATCAATGCTCGACCATAACTGCGGCACATCCACTCCCGGCCGTCCCACGACTCCGACTGCCGGCCAGGCCCCGCCCACTTCCACACCTGGCGGGCGGCGGCTGCGCTACGGGTAGGAGCCGACGCGCGAGACGGATCACGGCCCGCTAACCCGTAAATAACACTATACGGGCCAAAGCCCGCTGAACCATGGCTCACACATCACACACACATCACACACTCCCCCCTGACTTTCAAGTCATACATGTCAGCAGCACTCAGAGTAGCGGAGATTCGGCCTACGGATCCGTCCAGACATTCTCGGGCGCGGCGGCTCGAACATGTCTCCCTCGCCATCGCTATGTACATTATCCCCATCGGCACCTGGCAGGTCACGCTCGTCCCTCTCACCGCGCCCATCACGCTCGTCCCCTCCTGCAGTTCGGGGCCAAATCAGCATTAACGGCTCACCATCACTCTCGTCACTCTCCGCGTCACCGGTGCCGCACTCTGAGCGTGAACGGCGGCGTAGTTCTCGGACGTGTCTCGGCACCCCATCCACTTCGACACACTGGTCGGAGATGACACGAGTCACCTCTCCTCTCCCGTACCTTGTGTCACAGCGAGCACGAGGCGGTCGGACCCACACACTGTCCCCGGGGCGATACAGCGAGCGGCCACGTCCCTCCCCGTCAGACGTTTCGCACACACGGGGCACCGGCGTCGCCTGGTCTTCGAGACCTTGTACGCGCAGCTCATATCGGTACAGCATATTTGCCGGTGCAGAGTCGGCTGTCTGGTCATTCAGCGGGGTAACATTGTATCTGTATACTGCCTCAGCTACAGTACAGTTTTTACGAGCAGCGATCACTTTAATGCTACGATGGCATCTCTCGATCACGCCGTTTCCTGACGCCACATGCGCACAGCGGAAGCGGAGCTGTACCGCCCAGTTTGTCACAAAGGCATGAAACCTTCGGCTGCGGAACGCGGGGTCATTGTCGGCCAGTAGCTCTCTCGGCGCCCCTCTTTCCAAAAATACTGAGGTCAGCTGCTCGACCACTGCAGAGCTCGTCTGCAGCCTCAACGGGCGCCATATGGAGAACCGGCTCGGGCCGCAGTCTATCAAGGTCAGATATGCCCTGCCCCGCACATGGGTCACATCCATCGCCACTCTGTCCCACACCCGTTCCACACTCAGGTCCCCTTTCCGCCACTTCACAGCCGCAGGATCAATAGAACGGCAGAGTTCACAGTTAGACACTACACTCCTAACCAGACTCTTTGCGACTCCCGGCAGCACTCGTCTCGCAAAATAAAATGTTCTCCGGACGCCCGGGTGTCCGGCCGTGTGGTGAATCTCACTGATCTTTCTCCGTGTCGAGTCGCCGTCCTCGCCTGTAGATTGACTCGCCGCGGCCGAGCCAGCGGTGGCGGCCGTCGGCGTCTCGCTGCTCGCCGCTCCGGTCTCGCCGGGCGCGGCCGGCGGCTCAGCCGACCTGTCCGCCGCCGGGCCGGCGCTGGCAGAGCCGGGAAGATTTCTGTCTGCCGCGCTGCCGGCCAGCTGTCGCCGGCCGCCGGTGGCCGGGTCCGCCGACACGGCGGCTGCGATACTGCGCGCCACGGTCACATCGGGGAGCGACCCTGCAGCGTCTCGCTCGCGCAGCCACTTCCCAGGCACCCGGGTCAGTGCGTCGGCTTTGTTGGCTGCTGAGGGCACACACCTGATGCGAATGCTCAGGCCGTACTCATCCTTCAAGGCTTTGAGAGTTGATAGCCGTCTTCTGATGAGCATTTCTGACGCCGCCTTGGACCTGAGACGCGCCCTGCCACTGAGCGCGTCTGACACCCACTGCCACACTGTGCGCGAGTCTGTGACCATGTCCATATCAGTGACTCGCCACTGAAGGGCCAAGTTGACGCCCTTTAGAACCGCGTCCAGTTCGGCGAGATTAATGTGAGCCGCGTCGTCTGCCCGGCGCAGCCAGCTGGCGTCTTCCACCGTCTCACCGTCCACCTCGACAGTCACACCGAGTGCCAGTGAGCTCGCGTCGGTGTATATTGTCATTGTGTCGCCGCTCACGTTCCAGCGCCCCCTGGCTGGGTCGGCGGCGTTCACGCTGGCCACCAGCTCCTCAACCAGCTGCGGCACGAGACCCCCTTCAATGGGGTCATCCCAGCGGCTCGCCGTTTCATTCGCCAGTCGTTTGACGAATGACGCGGCCGGGCGGAGCCAGCCACACACCGGGTAATGGCTTGTCAGCTGCCCGCAGATGGAAAACACCTTGCGCTTCGTCAGCGGCTTCGGCACGTTCTTGACATCGTTGTCTCGGCCCCACCGCAAATCTCCATCGGGCTCTCCCCAGACTCTCAGCCCGAGGATGCGGGTGCCGTCGCTCGCTCGCTGTGGAGCTTTGCTCTCCAGCCCGTAGATTTGGAGGTGTTCGGCGACCTGGGTGGCAGGCAGTTTGTCCTCGTTTACCAGGATGTCGTCCACGTAGGTGGAGACGGCCGCCGCAACCCGCGGGTCCTGAGCCACGGTCAGGTCCAGCACCGCCTGCATCACCGACGAGGCGACGCTGATGCCGAACCCCATCCTGGTCAGCGCGTATCTCCTGCCCCTGAACCAGACAGTCTGGTATGGCCAGAGGGCCTTCTCGACGTGAACTTGAAGGAAAGCCTTTTTCAGGTCCAGGAGCGCCACGGACGCTCCCATCTGGCGCCACCGGCGTAGCCGCTCTGCACAAACATCCGCGTCACCAGTGAAGGCTGGCACGTGCTTGTTCAGAGATCGAAAGTCCATCACAGGCCTCACTTTTGTCCGCTGCATGACCGCCATCAGCGGTATCGAGCCCATGGCCGGACCCAGCTCTTCCTCGTCATATTCACTTAGCCAGCCGTCTCTGATCCAGTTCTCCAGCTCAGCTTCGTACTCGGCGCGTGCCTCCTCCGGCACCGGATACTCGTCCACCGCGCCGCCCAGCTTACCCGGCGCTCTGCCGCCAGCCCACTTCCACGACATCACCCACCGCCGCCGGGTCGGGTCGAACGTCACCACAAAGTCTTCCTTCTCGATTCTCAATCCCGTCTCCTCGCCTGTGGCAGCACACGCCACCGACCGACGTCCGAACTGCACATCACTCACGCTCGAGCCGAATAACTCGCATCCGAACTGCACGTCAGAGGGCGAGCGCACGGTCACTCCCCCCAGCGACCGGATAGCGTCCATTCCCACGATCACCGCAAACCCGAGGGGCCTTTCCCTTATAACAAGGGCGCTCACCTCCACTGCGCGGCAGCCCGGCACCGCGAGCCGAACTTCAGCGGCGCCCTCGCACTGCAGCCGCTGGCCGTTCACTGTGATCACCTCTGCCGCGCTCCTCCGCCACTGGTGGCACACCGACTCGTGCACTAGGGTCCGAGTGCACCCAGAGTCGATCAGTGCCACACGTCGACACCGCGACCCTCCGATCTCCAGCTCCCTGGTTGGAAGCGCGCCGGTGAGGTAGCTCAGTCCCGAGAGGAGGCCGGCGCAGGCGCCTCCCCTCGCTCGCCGTTTGGGCAACGGGCAGCGATGTGCCCCCACACTCCACAGCCGTAGCATTGCAGGGCGGGGAGTCCACCCTCGCGTGCAGGGGCCGGCCGACCGCCACGTCCCGGTGCTGGCTGTTGCTGACTCTTCCCGAGGTGTTCGGATCGGGGGCAATCCCGTGCGACGTGGCCGATTTCACCGCAGGAGAAGCACGGCCCCCGCCGCCTGACGCCGCGGCCGCCGGGCGGCGCCACCTGCATCCGACGTGTGCCGGCCAACATGGCCGCCGCCTCAGATTCTTCACGGAGCACTGCACGAGCCCGGTCTGCGAGCTCGCCGAGAGACAGCGAGTCGACCCTGGCTCCAGCTTTCAGGACCTGTTTCACGGCGATCGGGAGGCCAGCCACAAAGGCGCAGGACAAGCCTTCCTCGCTCATTCCCCCAAAAAGGGCCGCGAGCTGCTGAAGTTCAGCCACGTAAACGTCCACTGATTCTCCGCCACGGAGCCTCCTGTCCATGAATCGCTCGTAGGCCGTAAATTTGTCAAGCGCGAAAGCCCTTTTAAGAGCGTTTTTGATCTTTTGTGGGTCCTTCCTGTCTTCCTCTGGCAGTTGGCGATACACAGACAGCGCGCCTCCCTTCAGTCTCAGCGGAATGACGACCTCTTGTCTCGTCTCCGTTTCTCCTGCGCGCTGGGAGAGCGTGCACACCATCTCGATCTTCTCTATCCACTCGAGAACGCACGCTCCGTCTGACCCATCGAACTCTGGGATTAATTTAACGTCAAAACTGGCCATATTGCCGAAATAGCTTGTAACTGATTGTATATATATATATATCAATGCTCGACCATAACTGCGGCACATCCACTCCCGGCCGTCCCACGACTCCGACTGCCGGCCAGGCCCCGCCCACTTCCACACCTGGCGGGCGGCGGCTGTTACGGGCCAAAGCCCGCTGAACCATGGCTCACACATCACACACACATCACACACCAACCGAGAGCAATGCCACTAAACCACTGTTTTCCATGAGATAATAGGTACTGAGCAGGTTTGGTTTACACCTAGATCAAAGATAAATTTCGAAAATAAACATGTTATCATAGACAAAGCCAGTCATTGTCACTTAAGGTCAACTAGGGTCAAACTACGTTTTTGCAGATAACGCGACAGACAATGAAGCTAGAGCTTCAAAAATGGTGTCGTTGTGTTCTTCTTCATCAGCCGAGTCGAATGATATGCAATATGATGCAGTAAGGTAAAAAGAAAAATAAATTTTAAGGAATTTTGAAATACACATTTTTTTCAATTTTGCATCACGATTTTCATCGACCTGTACTGTATATGTAGTAGACGCTAGCTAAAATACCAGTAGTGACATAAACTCTAAGATGTCCAGAGCTAATCAGTACCTTAACCCTCGCCGGACCTATTGGTTTTCTACATACGCGCCGGCCGAGGGGGGGGGGGGGGCGGGTACGACCCCCCCCCCTCGCCGTTTCGCCCCTGGTGGAGCTAGCGCGTCGCGGGAAAAACGAGCGTGTGCGCCGTTACGAGACGCAGAGATTGGTACCCGATTTTAAGGTCCTAGTTCAACCGGTGACCTCTGAGGTCAGGTCAAGTGCCCCAAGGTACGGTTCAGTTTTTGGTGAATAACTTCGCAAAAAACGACCGCAGAGCGCCGATTTTGGCAGCATCGTGTTTGCCTCGCTCAGGCGCGTCGAATGATATACTTTTTGTCCGAGTCAGGTCAACTTGGGGTGTTGACCTCAGGTCAAGGTCAGGTCAGCACCCCCAGGTCACGAAGTTGGCCGAAATAGGTCATGTCGCATATCATTCGATTCGGCAGGTCTTCCTGAGTCCATTGGTGGCTTTCCCGACTCGCTAGCTCAATTTGATCAGGAGTTATTGACGAAAAACTAATATGACCTTGATGACGTCATAAATGACGTCACGCAAGGTCAACATTGCAAAAGTGACGCATCTAACCTTGCAAGGAGTGCATCAAATCACGATTCTGTGTGCTTGAGATAGTTGGAGATCGTTCCCGGTGCCAGAATAGCAGTTTGAATTTTTCCCCATTGACTTATAATGGTGAGGTCACGAAAATGACCTGACCTCATATGACCTTTAGGAAAAATCCGAGATATACAAGTTGTGAGACTCATAATGGATACTAGATCCTGCAAGTTTCATTTCCCTGTGACATCTCCTCTGGCAGTGAGGGCGTTGCGAAGTTGCGACATCTGAAGACCGTGCAGAGGTTCACTTATGACGTCATAGGTCAGTGACCTGACCTGACCCAAAAATGCGGTTGGTGTCAAAAGATCCGGCTTGAATCAAAGGTCAGGTATGCCAAGTTTCAGCTCTCTATCGCCAGCGTGCTCGGAGCTATCGCGAAAAAACCCTATGGGGGGGGGGGCGGCACCCGCCCCCCCCCCTCGGCCGGCGAGGGTTAATATTTCACTTTCCGTTAATATTTGGAAAACCCATAATGTTTTCATCAACTCGTTGTAAAGCGCTGGGGAGGTGGCCGGCGTTACCCCTATGCCGGGCTTACCCCAGAAAAATCAACACTTTTTTAAAACTCGATTTTCTCAACCTTATACTTATTCCACGAAACCGAATTTTTTGGGAAAACACGGCCAATGAACTTAGCTAGCTAGCTGGATATCAACATTTTATACAGCACGTATGGTATGTAATAAAAATGAGAAAGAGCTTACTATGCCGGGCTTCCCCCGGCTTCCCCTAGTATTTGTTTCCTTTGACCTTTTCTGAGTTTTGTTGATGCCTTAACCTTCCAGGCGGTGGGGGGGGCATTTTTGCCCCCCCCCCTTAGTTTTTTTCGATATATCTCCAGAACCGCTGCGCTGATCGCATAGGCGTCGCCAGAGATTTTCGGTTGGGGGGGCAAAATCAACTTTTGTGTTAAATCTTGCCTTTCCCCAGTCGCTACTCACTCGTTTTACATATCATTCGACGCGCAATAGTGCGAGGAATCCGGTGGTGACAAAAGTTTTCCTTCTAGCTATGACATGTATTTTTTTAAACAGAAAAATTCGAAATTTTGAAATTTCCTGACAAAAACCACCGGTAGAATTACAGTGGCTGCAATTGCCAACGCACCGAGGGCCCCTGTGCAGACGCTCGTCGCTCGATCATCACCCAGCAAAATGATGAAAAACGGTCCATTATAATTGCATCACCCTGCTAAAACTCCATTCACTCATGCATGCAGAGGTTTTACATGAAATGCATAGGGCTTATCCCAGCCGCCGATTGTAGCTAAGTTGGGCATTCGGCGGAGAGTGAATGTCGGAAGTGTAAATCGGAAGTAATTTCATCTTTGCTCCCGTGAGTGGAAGTGTTTTGATCACTCGAGTGTGAACAAAAAGTTTCTCGTTTTTCGTGTGAAGGGAATCGCTGCAAACGTTAACAAAAAATGTTTAACGAAACCAAAAGTTACGCACGGCATAGCGCAAGGGATCCCTTAGATAGGCTTGGTACTTCCAGGCCATTTCAGGCCACTCACGGTCAGTTTGGACTCTCAGAAGTCAGAAGCCTGCTTAGGATCCCGGATATCGGCGTGGGTCACCCCAAATATTTACATATATGTGGTGCTTTAGGGTTTTCTGAGCCCAAGGTGGGGCCCTCAGAAGCCAGTGTGGGTGGCGGGCGCTAAGCGAATAGGCCCAGGGTGAGCTTGGAGCCCTCGGATAACAGTGTGAACCATCGGGGTCTGTGTCGACTGTCGAATCCCTTAGGACGCTACGTAGGGACATAAGAAACATGTGTTGCGGCTCTCAGAGGGACACGTGAGTTGTGACCCCTCATATGCCGGCTTGGGGTTAGTTAAGTCTGTCGCCTCAAAAATTCGGCTGAGCTATCAGAGGCCAGTTAAAGTTCTCAGAAATTTTCCAAGCCATCCTCAAAGATCCGTGTGGCCCTTCAGAGGTCTACGTATGTATAAGATCCTCAAAGATCCCTGTACGGGCCCTCAGAGACCATGGCCACCAGTGGGACTCTCAGAGGCCGGTGTGGGCCCTCTGAAAGCTTCTTAGAGCTCAGTAAAGCTCCTTAGGAGCCTGTGTGAAAAGCTAGCTCATGAGCCCTGCGACACTTGAACAATACTTGAGCCTGTCGCAGACATTTGACAAGAATTGAGAAAGGTCCCGAAGATTTCGTGTCACGCTTTGAACGAAAATTATGTGTCAGCACTCCAAAACTTATGAAAATCAGCTATAGAATGTAATAAAGAACCAACTAGGAACAGGGAATGAATCACAGCATTGACATTTCTGAATCTGGAGTCGGAGTCTTGAAGATTTTGGCGACTGCGACTCCGACTCTTGTTTGAACTGCACGCCCCACCCGAGTCTGACATCACAGGCATTCTCAGAAAGGTACCCCCATTTTTCCCGACCCCTTAATCTCATCGGATCTGTATCGATCTCAGGGGGTGCCCGGTCCGAGGTTGGGGGGGGGGGGGCAAGCTGCCCCGCTTGCCCCCCCGTGGCGACGCTAATGGCTGATCGTCACCAAACTTTCAGTACACTGTAAAAAATATTCACTAGCTAATTTTGAAATTAGGCATTTTTTACGAGTGCCTCCCTTGCTCCTCGTTACAACATATATGGACATTAGTAGTCAGAGCCATGCACGTTAACAATGCCGCTTGTGGAACAAATGCCTACGAGCGAGAACATGTTCAGGAACCTAATTTTGCGCAGTATTAATGAACTACGCACAGCCTCACAGTGTTACCCGTCGTTTGCTTGTTCTCGGCCAGTTTTTAGCGTGTCCCTCAATTAGGTCATTTCGCTATTAGCTCAGCTGACGAGGCCCCGGCTGGCACCTACTAAACGGATAACCTTGCGTGCAACCCCGCTTGTTGTCACGAACGCCTGCAGCTGGTAAACGTGCTGGCAAGCTTGCGTGGTCAGCGGCTTTGGATGGCTATGAGGATGTGCCTCATAGCTATCCTCGTCGCATGTTACAACCTAGGAGTCTGTGGCAGCTTTCAGAAGGAGTCCCCCCCCCCCGCTTCCGGGAGCCGGCGTCCATTTTGTGTTGCGTCGCCATTACTGTGTGTGTCTGCCCAACTGCTCTTTGGCTTGATTGAAGGTGAGGCATCTTGTATCATTTGCTGTGTGCTCAACAAAAAGGTTGTCCATTTGTAAACAAAAGTTATTATGTTGTTGAGCTAGAAGATGTATAGTATCGCATAATGTTTGCCCGTCGTTGGCAGAAGTGCGCCGGTATCGTCTATCCAAGTCAGAATAGCTATATTGTTTGGGACTTAAGCTAGCTTGTGGCAGGAATCTATCACTTTATTCAACTTTAATTTAATCATTTTCCAGATTGGTATGCCTTATGATAATAATAATGTTAATATTCGTTTTTTTCACCCATTACAGACTTCTCTGGTAAAGAATGGGGCCAATGTCCTGGCCTACCTGCACCCCGCGACTGCCGCCGGTGCAGAGCTAATGAAAAAATCACAAATGTTTGATGGTGGTTATTTAAGAAACCTTATTGAAAATTATTCAGTTAGTTGTTGTTGTTGTTGTTGTTGTTGTTGTTGTTGTTAAAGTTATAGTTATTGTCCTGGCGTTGTTATTGTTCTCGTTCTCGTTCTCGTGCCCGAATAAATGTGCTGCAGCGCTACTCAGTCTGTTTACTTGCGGGTGGCGGTCGAGAGTCGGGGGCACTGGTCGACGGAATTCCGTCGACCCAGTGCCCCGACCCCGAAGGCCAGTAGTGGTATTAGTTAACTAGTGCCACTGCTGGCCTTGAGCTAGTACCACTACTAGCCTTGGGGGCTAGTACCATTACTGGGTATGGATTAGTAGGCAGTGGCTAGTTACCTTACCAGGCAGGGGCTGTTATGACACCTAGTAGACGCACTACCCACGCTATTTACGTGCGTGTTGTCAAACTAGGTGGAGCACGGTGGTCGTATGCATACGAGGCACAGCCTTGTCGAACAAGCTTGTTACTCGGCAACTAGCCTAAAATTAGCCAAATTTACACGCTCCTGCAATGTTATTTTTGCGCTGAGAATTCCTCTACGAGGGGCTTGTAAGTTTTTTTTACAGTGTACCCTCCTGGGAGTAGCTTTTACCATTGTGACAAAAACTTTTCCAAAGGCTATGATAGGTTGGCCGCTAATGACGTCAGAGTGACGTCATTTCTGCCATTTTCGACCCAAAAAAGGCTTCGGGGGAAGAGCTGTCAGGCCTACAGCTTAAAAGATACAGAAAAATGCATAAGACGTAAAAGGTGTAGCTAGAATTAAAAAGGCTACAATGCTGCTGACTCGGATTTTTGAAATTCTTGGTTTTGCCCCCCAAAATAAAAAAAGTTCTTTTTTGTATATAATAGGCAACAAATCCAAAAAGTTTCTTGAATTTCGAAAAAACGGTATACATATGATAGTCCCTACCGCCTTCTACTCACATACCAAATTTGAGATCGATACCTCTTTTATGGCCAAGTTAGGTAGCGAAAAAAAACTGTTCAAAGTTTACTGTCAAGTTTTCAAACTCAATTTGTATCAATTCTAGACCATGTAGCGCAAAACAAAGACTACCATAGACTCGCCGTGACAAACTGCATCGATTCAATACCCATTTTATGCAAAACTATATCAACTTTGAAATTTGACCTTTTTGACCTGACATTGACCTGAACTCCACCTGAACGTGACCTAAACCGTACGTGATAGTCTTATAACCAGCACCGTTGAGCTGGAAATGAAAAATTGGCCATAAAACATACATCGCACAACCCTAGTAAAGTTGGGTTCATGTGCTGACCCTTGGTCACTTGACCTATGACCCGACCTGGTATTATCATTGACCTCCAATAGCAACATACCTTTGTACTACGCAACTGACGCCCTATCGCTGATTTTCGACAAAATGCGTTTTACTCGATGTTATAGCGCATTCTCTAGAAGACCCCTGAACGGCGAAACATTTTACCTTTGACCTGACCTGTGACGTCATCGGTGACCCTGAGGTCAATGAAATTGGAGTTCCTTCGACAAATTTGACAGGGCTATCGAACGCCGTTTGAATTTTATGGATTTGTCCGGCGTCCAGTGGTTTCGGAGATACGAGGGGGCAGGGCATATTTTAACCCGCGCATGACTGGGGTATTTTCCATAACGCAAGTGACTGGGGGGGGGGCTCTCCAGAGCCCCCCTCCTATCTCCGAAACTACTGGGCCGATCGTGAAAATTCAAACGGCGTCTGATAGCCCTGGAAAAACTGTCGAGCGAAACCTATTTTCATTTACCTCGAGGTCACCGATGACGTCATAGGTCAGGTCAAAGTAAAAATTATCGACATTTTTGCTAGTTCACAATTTAGGCTCTGACCGCCGGACCGCCGGTCCGATCAGGCTCATTTTTGGTTTACGCACTCCTTGACGGATGCCTTAGATACCCTGAGGGTACCGAACCTTTACTTCGAATTTTTAAGGTCAAGGCCAGGTCATCCTAGGTCACGAAAATTGTATATCATGTATCGGTCACGTGACGCATGTTTTACAGTGCATTCTACTCGTAGATTTCGAAAATAGTGTCGTCTGTGTCATTTGAGGTCACTGTCAGCTGAATTTACCGGAGGTCAGGTCACTTTCAGGTCAGAAAAGGTCAAATTTTGAAAATGAAATTTTTCAACAAAAAAGGTGCCTATCAGATGCAGTTTGAGCTCAGGAACACGATGGTGCCATTTATATTGCTGTACGACGTCAAAAATGCACTTAAAATGGATTTGAAAAACATAAAATTGTAAAATTTTGACAATAATGCGAATAACTTGGCTATTTTTGAAGACATTGGGCTAAAACTTGCAAAGGTAGTTCATCAGTGTGTGTTCTATCACATATATTCCGGTTTTGCGAAAAGTCATTTTTTTTAACCAAAAAATATATTTTTTTTGTAATTGTAAATACATATTTTTCAAAATTTTCAAAATTTCGAAAATTCGAGAGGGCAGTTTGATAGCTACGTGTATTTGTAGTCCACTCATGCAAAGAAAATGGATCTAGCTTTAAAACTGGCTCTTGAGAGTGTTTGCAGTAATTCAGTATTTTGCATACCTAAATATCGGCCGACATGACGTCACTCTGACGTCATTTCCGGCCAAACTATGGTAGCTAGAAAGTTGAAATTTTGACACAGCGTGTCAAATTCATGCCTCTGAGGGTACCGCAAGTTTCGTGTTGATCCGTCAAACGGTTGAGAAAACATTCCTGAAAAATACGCGGGTTAAGGCACTTACAGCCCCCTCGCCTTGGGACGTACCCCTGCTAATTTGACCCACTGCGTCCCTGCCCTGTCCGGTTCCCTGACCTGTGCCCTGCTGTCTGCCCTGACCTGTACCCGGTCTTCCCTCTAAAATGTCCTGTGCCATGCCCTGCAACCTGCCGTGCCCTACTTTCTGCCATCCTCAGTGCCCTACTCTGTTCCTTGCCCTGTGCCCTTAGTCGTAGCACGTGCCCTCTGCTCAACTTTGGGACGCAGTAAAAATTTGTTAAAATATGCCCTGCGAGGGGGCAAAAAATGCCCTCCCCCACCGCGCGGAAGGTTGCCTCGAGGCCCACGGCCTGCCGGGTTAAATTCAACTGAGACTCGGCTAGCTTGTAGGGCTAACCAAGTACCTATAGTCGAATTGTATCGTAAAATCGTAAATTGTATTGTATCGTAAAAATGATCATTGTTCACTAATTTCTCCGGGCCACAGATACTGGCGAAACGAATCACAAAACCAATTTTTTTTTATCGCCAGATGTTGGTATAGGTATAGCCAGGTATCTTGGTAGGTACTAGAGATGTCAATCGGATACCAACTTTTTGGTACACCAATAACAAACCGATAGCAACTTGGTATTTGGTAATTCAATCCTAATTTGTTTGGTATTTTGTTGGCATTATGAACCCTTACTAATGTAGGTATAAGAGGCTAAGAAATTGGTAAAAAGTTGGTATTTCCCTCATCTTTCAAAGTTGGTTCGGTTTCGGTATTTCCCCACGGTTTTGGTTGGTATTTGGTTTGGTATCGGGCCCCATTAGCGTCGCCAAGGGGGGGGGGGCAAGCGGGGCAGCTTGCCCCCCCCAAAACCTCGGACCTGGCACCCCCTGAGATCGATACAGATCCGATGAGATTTTGGAGTCGGGAAAAAATGGGGGTACCTTTCTGAGAATGCCTGTGAGGTCAGACTCGGTTGGAGCGCGCAGTTCAAACCAGAATCTGACTTGCAGTCGCCAAAATCTTCAAGACTCCGAGTCCAGACTCGGAAATGTCAATGCTGTGATTCATTCCCTGTTCCTAGTTGGTTCTTTATTACATTCTATAGCTGATTTTCATAAGTTTTGGAGTGCTGACACAATTTTCGTTCAAAGCGTGAAACGAAATCTTCGGGGCCTTTCTCAACTCTCGTCAAATGTCTGCGACAGGCTCAAGTACCGTACAAGTGTCGCAGGGCTCATGAGGTTGCTTTAAACAAAGGCTCCTAAGGAGCTGCCGTACAAGTGTCGCAGGGCTTATGAGGTTGCTTTAAACAAAGGCTCCTAAGGAGCTCCACTGATCCCTAAAGAAGCTTTCAGAGGGCCCAAACCGGCCTCTGAAAGTTCCACTGGTGTCCATGTTCTCTGAGGGCCCATACAGGGATCTTTGAGCCTTCGAACATTTCTGAGAACCTTAACTGGCCTCTGATAGCTCAGCCAAACTTTTGAGGCGACAGACTTTGCTAACTCCAAGCCGGACGGCATCTGAGGGGTCACAGCTCACGTGTCCCTCTGAGGTCCGCGACACATGTTTATTATGTTCCTGCGTAGGGTCCTTAGGGATTCGACACAGACCCCGAGGGTTTACACTGTTATCCGAGGGCTCTCGGCTCACCCTGGGCGTAGTCTCTTAGCGCCCGCCGCCCACACTGGCTTCTGAGGGCCCCACCTTGGGCTCGGAAAGCCCTAAAGCACCACGTACACGTAAATATTTGAGGTGACCCACGCCGATCTCCGGGATCCTAAGCATGCTTCTGAGAGTCAGCACTGACCCTGAGTGGCCTGAAATGGCCTGGAAGTCCCAAGCCTATCTCTAAAAGGGATCCCTTGCCGCTATGCCGTGCGTAACTTTTGGTTCCGTTTAACAGTTTTTGTTTGCGTTTGCAGCGCTTCCCTTCACACGAAAAACGAGAAACTTTTGTTCACACTCGAGTGAACAAAACACTTCCTCTCACTGGAGCAAAGATGAATTACTTCCGATGCACACTTCAGACATTCACTCTCCGCCGAATGCCCAACTTAGCTACGATCGGCGGCTCGGATAAGTCCTATGCATTTCACGTAAAACCTCTGCATGCATGCGTGAATGGAGATTTTAGCAGGGTGATCCGATTAAATGGATCGTTTTTCACCTTTTTCTGGGTAATGATCATGAGCGTCGAGCGTCTGCACAGGGGCCCTCTGCAGTGCGTCGGCAATCGCAGCCACTATATACTATAATTCTACCAGTCGTTTTTGTCATGAAATTTCAAAATTTCGAATTTTTCTGTAAAAAATTACATGTCATAGCTAGAAGGAAACCTTTGTCACCAATTCACCATCGGATTCCTCGCACCATTGCGCGTCGAATGATAAGTAAAACGAGTGAGTAACGACTGGGGAAAGGCAAGTTTTAACACAAAAGTTGATTCCCCCCCAACCGAAAATCTCGGGCGACGCCTACGGGTATCGGTATTCCGATTTTCTGTAATTGACATCACTAGTAGGTACCTTCTTTTTGGATGGGATTGCTAATCGCGATTCGCGCCTTAGTTTAATAAATAGGTACATTTAGCCAAATCGCATGTGTGAACTTTTAACCCGCGCCCCGCTGGGGGGGGGGGGGGGGCGGGCAGAATCTGCCCCTCCCGTTTTTCGCCAATGACTTCTAAGCGCGTTACGCCAGCGACGTCAAACTTTCAAGTTTCAGTACCTTATCATACATGAATTTGACACGTTCCCTGAAAATTTGAGCGAAATCCGTCGGAATATTTTTGAGAAAATGACGTTTTAGTGACGTCATGTTCGCCATTTTCGCCTAAAAAACGGCAAAATTTCAAACGCCGCTAGGCACTAACACAGGGCATATTTTAAGGCACTTACTGTGTCCCATTTTGGGACGCAGCCCCCTCGCCTTGGGACGTAGCCCCTGCTGATTTGACCCACTGCGTCCCTGCCCTGTGCCCTGTCCGGTTCCCTGACCTGTGCCCTGCTGTCTGCCCTGACCTGTAGGGGAAAGTGGGTGTATTGCGCCCTCTTAACCGATTGCGCCCACCAACATTCCCACGAATTTAATGGCATGTTTAGAATTTTGTGTTCGAAAACAATGTTTTCACCACTTGATTTTTCATTTTATGGCCCAAGCTCTCCGACGAAGCCAATCAGCAGGGCTCATTACGCCATCAAAGATATTACGGCGTTTTCTTAGCTTTGCTGCAGTATTTTGAACCGTTTGCTATAAAAATATGCGATACGTGTGATTTTCAGAGTGATATTTAGAAAGAAAAACCTTTTTTTCATTATATTTCACTGAAACAGTTAACATCCTTCAACATATTTATGATAACTTCTACATTTTTATTAAAAAGTACCTCAATTTCAATTGCGCCCATGGCAATTGCGCCAGGGGGGCGCAAATAGAATAATGGTGTAGCTATTGTATCACAACAGTATGAATGCATCATTAACTGATTGCAATAAAGAAGGAGTTTAATGCCAGACAGGGGAGCAGCCCGCTGTCGTCAGTCCGCAAATTATTTATCTCGTCAAACTTATAATGCAGCTGCCATTTAGGCTACAAACTTGTGGTGTAATTGACAAAATACGGCATTTTCAACATGGAATAAGGCGTGAGAGGTGACAGCTATGATAAAAAAGTAAAAACCGATGTCAAAAAGTTGTCGAAACGATACAAATCATCAATGTTTAGAGAAACGATTGAAAATTTAACCGTATAGGCGCATACGTTCACATATATCTAGTCGGTTACATTAAACGTTTTCGTTGCACTTTTACAAGCATACGGACACATGTAAAGTTATTTACCTGGACAAAAAACATCGCGATTTATATCTACTTTATTATTTATCCAGCCTGATTAACATTATAAATGTTTCAGTAAGTTGCAATGACATTAGACTGCCGGGGTGTATGCATTCCGTCTCATTCGCTTAGCCATGTTAAAGTATAGGGCGCAATTGGATTCTAATTGCGCCATCCCCCTGGCGCAATTTGCAGCAGTTGTTGGTAAATGCGCCCTTTTTCATGTTTCTGAAAAAGCGGCTGTCAGAAGCAAACGAAACATTCTTTATTGATCGGGAGGCTCTTAAATCGTAGCTAATGAGTTCCTCTTTGAAGTGATTACCAGTGCATGCTTATATCTCCAGCGGTTTTCTTACAATTAGCGTTTTTCCTTAAGGTGGCGCAATTCACCCTCCTTCCCCTACCCTTCCCTCTAAAATGTCCTGTGCCATGCCCTGTAACCTGCAGTGCCCTACTTTCTGCCCTCCTCAGTGCCCTACTCTACTCTGCTCTACTCTACCTACTCTGCCCTACTCGGATTTTGGCCCAAATTTTCTCAAAAAACTGTTTTTTTAATAATTATAAAATCCAAAATCTTGAGTGTATCGAAAAACCGGAATATTTGTCAGAGAAAAGTGGTCCATGTGCACCTACATACCAATTTTTAGAAGAATCGATTCAAAAATGTGTGAGTTATTCAAATTTTTATGACGTACCTAACAACACGCAATTTTTTATAGAAAAAAAATGATTTTTTGGAAGTTCTGGACTTCGTACGGACACAAAAATAGCACCAGTCGATTCGCCGTGAAAAAACTGCATCAGATAGACACCTTTTTAGGCCTTAACAACCAGCTTCAAAATTTGACCTCACTTGACCTGACCTTGACCTGACCTCGACCTGAAATTCATGCAGATGTGGTCCATATCACTTATTGAGTGTGCCTATTGAATTCTATGAATAAAATGATCCATAAAACATATGTCGCACATGCCCTTTTCTATATTTTGTTTTTGGTGACCTGACCTGACCTGACCTTGACCTTGACCCTTGAATGATATTGCATGCAACGAATATTGTCTTGGTAGCCTAAGAACACGTTTTGGGCAATCAGTCTCAGTCCATTCTTCGGCAACTACGGTGCAAGGCCGATATTGTAGTAATTTGCATTTTTGTACCCTTGACCTGACCTTGACCTGACCTCTGACCTATTCAAGCAAAAAATTGGGCTCTTAAGATCCGCCTTGTTGAGAGCTTTCGATTGCCGTTTTCCCCGTCTTTCTACGACCATCGGTTCGGGCATAGGCGCGGGAGCCGGGGGGGCAGTGGGGGCAGCCTGCCCCCCCCCCCCCCAACTCTTGGGCCGTGGGGGCCGTGCCCCCACAGCTTTGAGACGGAATACCACACTTTTTTTGCAAATATTTTCTTTTTTTTGTTGAAAAAGCCGAGGGGTGAAAAATAAGTGGCCTAAAACCGGTGAGAAAACTAGATTTGGGGGTACCCTAGGTTAATTTCTATTATGGTGTGCCCCCCAGTCGGAAAGTAGTTCCCGCGCCCCTGGGTTCGGGAGTTAGACAGGGGGGGCAGAATCTGCCCCCCCCCCCCCCCCCAGCAGGGCGCGTATGGCTGAATAGACCAGCGGGGCGCGGGTGAATGCACCGATTGACAGAGTCGGAGCACTGGCGCGCCAGTGCTCCGGATCCGCCATAACTGCGGCAACTGCTCCCCCCCCCCCTCCCCCGACGCAGCGCCCGAAATCGACGAAAATTTGCGGCTTTTCGAGAATTAAACGAAAACTAAACAATTTACTTTTGTTGGGAAAGTTTGTTATAAACTGCACATCAGTGCGTAAGAAATCGAAATCATCCGATGAGTTATGGAAATTTAGGGAAACTTTTTGGGGTATGCCCCCCCCCCCCGCAGCGCCCAAGACCGCCTTTCTGGATCCGCCAGTGCGTGAGCCGGAGCTCATTCTTGGTAAAGATTGTTAGGCAGACCTCGACCCCTACCGCCCCATGAAACCATTGAGATCGAACGATTCCGGGTGATGGGGTTAGAATGAGAAACAATAATATTTCTCTTACTCGTCTATTTTCTTTTATAATGTGTGTGTTCCTTACTATTATAACATAAAAAAGCTCAATTTTGTTTTCCTAGCCTCTTACCTATATGCCACTTATGCTGTTTGCGCAAATGATACAAATATGAACGATAGCTAAAAGCGATAGGATTTTCAGAAGAACGTTGCCTAGCAACTAGCTTTTGAAATGCTCAAAACATTTATATTTTCTGTAAATTGCTAGGCAACTTAAGATCGCAAGCCGAATAGTCTTTGGAACCCTTAGAATGTTCATCTATTTGGCAACATATTCGGATTCAGATTCATATTCGAAATAAATGGTCTGCGGACTACTCAGAATGACTCAAAAATGATTTTGACTATACAATTTGACCTTCCCAATTCAATGAGGGTAAAATCTAAGCGCGGCACGGTCAATTTGCAGAGCGACCTCAGGTCAAAGTTACATAGGTCATGTACTGCGGACTATTTAGATTGCTTCAAAAATCATTTTGACCATTTAAATTTTAATTTTTAACATAACTTATATTAAATTTAAGCGCGGCACGCCCCAACAGCAGTTTTTCGTAGACTTGAAATACAAGGTCGTTAGCATTTTTCAGGTAAGGGACTATCTCAAATTTCGTGAGAATAATTTTGGTTTTACAATTTTGCTTTTGATAGTCAGCAAAAATTAAACCTGAGCGCGGCACGACTCAAATATAGATATGTGTATAAAAACAATTACAAGTTTTAATTCAAACATGGCCGCCAGGCATCTTGACTGACGCGTTTGATTCGATCTCGGCGCGTAAACAAAAGACCATTAGGCAAAAATATAGCGTGTTATAGTGTATTAAATTGTGTTTTTAAGTGTTTTTATATACTTTGGTGTGGTCTGTGTATTAGATTGCATGCTCTGTTGATACGCTAGGGTGGTCCTTTGCATATTTTTTGCAAAGAAACATATTAAGCCTTGCCTAGTCAATCCTAAAGCCCTCATAACACCCTCTTCAAAAAATCTACTTTATCATGTAGGTACATGCCTACCTGTGCAATGCAATATGAAGTCCTAATTTATCCCAATATAATGCCTACTGAGACTTAACACCTACCTCTGCTTTTTGGTATCTGCTGCAGTATAAATGGAGATGAACTTAGTCTAAGCCAACTGGCCATCGTCAATTAGAATCGGGGGCAGCTCGGACATATGCAGCATAGATGTAGAGCTGCTCTGTCTGCGTCATTCCCAGGTGATGTCAGCCGCCCACTCTGCTGGTATGCAGAGCCTAGGGCTGCTGAAGCATTTGAGCAATCTTGTTCCATATGCCCGCTGCTTAAAATGAGCCGCAACAGCTGATCCGATCCGTCTGAGTGTGCTCAACATTCTTCCCTCCCGTTATGTGTCCACTGTTCAGTGAGGAACTAGTGCATCGATCCCCAGCCGTAGCAGGTGGTGCTGGAGACTCAGCTGGAGCTGCTGGTGTTTCTGTAACTCCCCCTTCCCCAGTGAGAAGCTGGTGCTGCTGATGTCTATAACTCCCCCTCCCTATTCAGGAGCTGGTGCTGCTGATGTCTGCCTCTGTCCGCCACTGGCGGCCTCTGTCCGCTTCTGTCGGCCTCTGTCCGCTTCTGTCGGCCTCTGTCGACCCCTGTTGACCATGTCCACCTCTGTCATCCCTTGTCGACCCTTTCTGACCTCTGTCGACCTCTTCTGTCGACCTTTGTTGACCCTGCCCTGCCCTGCCCTGGCTCGTGTCAGCTCCTGTCAGCTCCTTGTTAACCGCTGTCAACCCTGCCCTGCCCTGCCCTGCCCTGGCTCCTGCCCTGGCTCCTGCCCTGCCCTGGCTCCTGTCAGCTCCTTGTTGACCTCTGTCAACCTCTGTCGACTTCTTCTTACAACCTCTTCTGTCCACCTCTTTTGTTGACCTCTGTTAACCTCTGTCGAACCTGCCCTGCCCTGGCTCCTGCCCTGCCCTGTCTCCTGCCCTGCCCTGGCTCCTGCCCTGGCCTGGCTCCTGCCCTGCCCTGGCTCCTGCCCTGCCCTGGCCCCTGCCAGCTCCTGTCAGCTCCTGTCAGCTCCTTGTCGACCTCTGTCGACCCTGCCCTGCCTTGCCCTGTCCTTGCTCCTGTCAGCTCCTGTCAGCTCCTGTCAGCTCCTTGTCGACCTTTGTCAACCTCTGTCAACCCTGTCCTACCCTGCCCTGGCTCCTGCCCTGCCCTGTCCTGGCTCCTGTCAGCTCTCCTGTCAGCTCCTGTCACCTCCTGTCAGCTCCTGTCAGCTCCTGTATAACTCCCCTTCCCTATTCAGGAGCTGGTGCTGCTGATATCTGCCTCTGTCCACCTCTGTCCGCCACTGTCGACCTCTGTCCGCCTCTGTAGACCTCTGTCGACCCCTGTGGACACATGTCGACCCCTGTCGACCTCTGTCGACCCTGCCCTGCCCTGCCCTGGCTCCTGTCAGTTCCTTGTCAACCTCTGTCGACCTCTGTCGACCTCTGTCAACCTCTGTCGACCTCTGTCAACCTCTGTCGACCTCTTCTTCTGTCGACCTCTTTTATCGACCTCTGTCGACCTCTGTCGACCCTGCCCTGCCCTGCCTTGGCTCCTGCCCTGCCATGCCCTGGCTCCTGCCCTGCCCTGCCCTGGCCCCTGTCAGCTCCTGTCAGCTCCTTGTCAACCTCTGTCGACCTCTATCGACAGGGGCGATGCCAGGTACCATCAACAGTGGGGAATGGAATGACTGACCGAGGTGACTCGAGGTACCGTAAACAGTGGGGCAGGGGCGACTCTGTCCGACCTGACCGAAGTCTGTCCGACCTGGCAGAGGTATGTGGGACCTAACAAAGGTATGTGTGACCTGACAGAGGTATGTGGGACCTGACAGAGGTATGTAAGACCTGTCAGAGGTCTATAGGAGCTGACAGAGATATGTGGAACCTGACAGACGTCTGACAAACCTGGCCGAGGTCTGTCAGAGACCTCACGGAAGTCATCTGACCTCTGACAGGTCTAACAGACCTCTGTCATGTCCCACATACCTCTGTCAGGTCTCGCACACGTCTGGCAGGTCGGGCAGACCTTGGTCAGGTCTGACAGGCCTCATTCAGGTCTGAGAGACCTCAGTCAGGTGTCTGACAGACCTCGGCCAGGGTTGTCAGACGTCTGTGAGACTGAGAGAGACCTCGGTCAGATCTGAAAGACCTCAGTCAGGTCTCTGACAGACCTCGGCCAGGGTTGTCAGACGTCTGTCAGGTTCCACATATCTCTGTCAGCTCCTACAGACCTCTGTCAGGTCTCACATACCTCTGTCAGGTCTGGCAGACCTCGGTCAGGTCGGCGAGACCTCGGTCAGGTCTGAGAGACCTCGGTCAGATCTGAAAGACCTCAGTCAGGTCTCTGACAGACCTCGGCCAGGGTTGTCAGACGTCTGTCAGGTTCCATACCTATATCTCTGTCAGCTCCTACAGACCTCTGACAGGTCTTACATACCTCTGTCAGGTCTGGCAGACCTCGGTCAGGTCGGAGAGACCTCGGTCAGGTCTGAAAGACCTCAGTCAGATCTTTGACAGACCTCGGCCAGGGTTGTCAGACGTCTGTCAGGTTCCACATATCTCTGTCAGCTCCTACAGACCTCTGTCAGGTCTCACATACCTCTGTCAGGTCTGGCAGACCTCGGTCAGGTCGGCGAGACCTCGGTCAGGTCTGAGAGACCTCGGTCAGATCTGAAAGACCTCAGTCAGGTCTCTGACAGACGTCGGCCAGGGTTGTCAGACGTCTGTCAGGTTCCATATATCTCTGTCAGCTCCTACAGACCTCTGTCAGGTCTCACATACCTCTGTCAGGTCTGGCAGACCTCTGTCAGGTCTGGCAGACCTCTGTCAGGTCGGAGAGCCCTCGGTCGGGTCTGAGGGACCTCGGTCAGATCTGAAAGACCTCAGTCAGGTCTTTGACAGACCTCGGCCAGGGTTGTCAGACGTCTGTCAGGTTCCACATATCTCTGTCAGCTCTAACAGACCTCTGTCAGGTCTCACATACCTCGGTCAGGTCGGAGAGACCTCGGTCAGGTCTGAGAGACCTCGGTCAGGTCTGAGAGACCTCGGTCAGTTTTGAAAGACCTCAATCAGGTCTCTGACAGATCTCGGCCAGGGTTGTCAGACGTCTGTCAGGTTCCTTATATCTCTGTCAGCTCCTACAGACCTCTGACAGGTCTTACATACCTCTGTCAGGTCCCACATACCTCTGTCAGGTCTGGCAGACCTCGGTCAGGTCGGAGAGACCTCGGTCAGGTCTGAAAGACCTCAGTCAGGTCTTTGACAGACCTCGTCCAGGGTTGTCAGACGTCTGTCAGGTTCCACATATCTCTGTCAGCTCCTACAGACCTCTGTCAGGTCTCACATACCTCTGTCAGGTCTGACATACCTTGGTCAGGTCGGAGAGACCTCGGTCAGGTCTCACATACCTCTGTCAGGTCTGGCAGACCTCTGTCAGATCTGACAGACCTCTGTCAGGTCGGAGAGACCTCGGTCAGGTCTGAGAGACCTCGGTCAGATCTGAAAGACCCCAGTCAGGCCTTTGACAGACCTCGGCCAGGGTTGTCAGACGTCTGTCAGGTTCCACATATCTCTGTCAGCTCTTACAGACCTCTGTCAGGTCTCACATACCTCGGTCAGGTCGGAGAGACCTCGGTCAGGTCTGAGAGACCTCGGTCAGGTCTGAGAGACCTCGGTCAGATCTGAAAGACCTCAATCAGGTCTCCGACAGATCTCGGCCAGGGTTGTCAGACGTCTGTCAGGTTCCATATATCTCTGTCAGCTCCTACAGACCTCTGACAGGTCTTACATACCTCTGTCAGGTCCCACATACCTCTGTCAGGTCTGGCAGACCTCGGTCAGGTCGGAGAGACCTCGGTCAGGTCTGAAAGACCTCAGTCAGTTCTTTGACAGACCTCGTCCAGGGTTGTCAGACGTCTGTCAGGTTCCACATATCTCTGTCAGCTCCTACAGACCTCTGTCAGGTCTCACATACCTCTGTCAGGTCTGACATACCTTGGTCAGGTCGGAGAGACCTCGGTCAGGTCTCACATACCTCTGTCAGGTCTGGCAGACCTCTGTCAGATCTGACAGACCTCTGTCAGGTCGGAGAGACCTCGGTCAGGTCTGAGAGACCTCGGTCAGATCTGAAAGACCCCAGTCAGGCCTTTGACAGACCTCGGCCAGGGTTGTCAGACGTCTGTCAGGTTCCACATATCTCTGTCAACTCTTACAGACCTCTGTCAGGTCTCACATACCTCGGTCAGGTCGGAGAGACCTCGGTCAGGTCTGAGAGACCTCGGTCAGATCTGAAAGACCTCAATCAGGTCTCCGACAGATCTCGGCCAGGGTTGTCAGACGTCTGTCAGGTTCCATATATCTCTGTCAGCTCCTACAGACCTCTGACAGGTCTTACATACCTCTGTCAGGTCCCACATACCTCTGTCAGGTCTGGCAGACCTCGGTCAGGTCGGAGAGACCTCGGTCAGGTCTGAAAGACCTCAGTCAGGTCTTTGACAGACCTCGGCCAGGGTTGTCAGACGTCTGTCAGGTTCCACATATCTCTGTCAGCTCCTACAGACCTCTGTCAGGTCTCACATACCTCTGTCAGGTCTGACATACCTCGGTCAGGTCTGAGAGACCTCGGTCAGGTCTGAGAGACCTCGGTCAGATCTGAAAGACCTCAGTCAGGTCTCTGACAGACTTCGGTCAGGCTCGACAGATCTTTGTCAGGTCCGGCAAACTCAACAAGGCATCCTCGGACCGATCAGCAGGGAGCGCCGGGCTGCACCGGCCGAACTGCTGCCGCATGACGGGCCCGTGAGTCATGACCGCCGGGATGACGGTGCGACCCGCGTTACCAGTCACCCTACCCCTACCGTCCCCTGTCTGTCTGTATCTGACACCCACGCACCCCCTACATTCCTCTGTCTGCCTGTACCTAACACCCCCTCCCCGTCTGCCCCACAGCGGCGCACCGCCAGTTCGAGGCCAAGCGCAAGTCGCACTACAACGAGTTCTACGCGGTGAAGCTGGCCCGACAGCTGATGGAGAAGGACGAGGAGTTGCTGGAGGCCGAGTCGGAGGAGGGCGCCGGCCCGTCCTCGGCTGCCGGGCCGTCCTCATCGTCTGCCGAGCCGGCCCCGGCCCCTGACTCGGCCCCGTCGACCAGCTCGTAGACGGACGGCCCGCCGAGACCGGCCCGGCGCCGGAGCCCGTCTTTGTATTGGTTTGGCAGGCGCACTGTGTGTCCGGCCCGGTGCAGCCATTTGTGATACGGTTTAGCCAGAACGCTGCTGCTCCTGCTAACGGTGTGACGCGGTGGACGTCACGTCAACACCACGGTCACGTCACTGCAACCGTCAGTCACGTCACGTCTTGTCGCCGGATCGACAGCCGCCGTGACGGGACCGGGAGGGCAGCCAAGCTGTGTGCCGCAGAGGCTGACGGAGGACTCCTCTAGGACAAAGGAACAAAGGTGGTGGCTCATCCCACCATGGTGGTGCCCCGGCGGCTGGCGCGCGCGGAAGCCACTCGTGGTCGCCAAGAAGCGTCATGCCGGTCCGACCAGCTCTCGGTGGACACATCCGTTAGCGCCGCGTCAGGCGGGCAGTGCGGCCGGCGGTCGCGCTGGGGAAGGCGGCGTGCCCTATCGACCCGGCGACGCAGTGATGGAGGCCGCCGGCGGACTCAGACGGCCGCGGGACACGTATGCGATACCTCGCTGACCGAGAGCCGGCCGGCCACCCGCTCCGGCGCGGAGCCGAGGCTTTATTTACCGCTGGGGACGGACATGCGCGTACCGCTGGGGGCCCGTGCTGATTCCGCCGACGGCGTTGTCCTATGATGCTGCAGTGCAGCGCGTACTCTGTAGAGTGTAGGGACGTAAGAGGCATCAAATTACGGCGCGGAAGTGCGCCAGCTCGGAAAGTCGCCGGCCGCAACCGGCCTTCTGATACAAACTCGGTACCTACTTCCAGGCCGCCGGCTCGAGGGACCGGCCCAGTGCCGACGCCAGGCTCATCAGTGGAATAGCGCGCTAGGATGGATGTTATGAATGTAATTGTAAAGTCAACGACTCCGCGCGGGCCTGCGTTAGACGATCGATAATGTCCTGTTCGCTCCTCGTGTATGTCTGTGTTTGTTTGGGTGCGTGTGCAGTGCAGATTGTGTGGGTGGGCGTATCACAGATAGCGTCTGATTGTCGCCGGTGTAGCAAGGATTGACCTTCCGAATAATCCTCGCTGATTGTCGTTGCAATAAACGTCGAATGCTGGTGTCACACGCCGCGTGCTCTTTTGTCCCCTTCCATCGACCCTGCGGCGCCACCACCCACTCCGCCGTTGGAGGACATCAGCTCCTGAATAGGGAGGGGGAGTTACAGACATCAGCAGCACCAGCTTCTCACTCTTTCGTTCTAATACTCGTTCTAATACTCCCAACACCCGTTGTTGTCCAGGAGTTGAGTTGGAATGGGGGGGGGGGTGTTCACTGTTCAGTAGCCCTCCCCCTAGCAGGCGTGGGAATCGTGTGGAGCCCCAGTGTAGAGTGGGATAGCCTTTTCCGTTGGATTGTGATCACGCTTTGCGTCGAATAACACTGATCCATTGAAAGATGTTCCGATTTACTTGCCCAGGCACATTTTTATTCAGAAAGAAAACATACATATGGTTTGCTGATGGATAATAGATTATGGCAGCAGGTAACACCCAGGCGGTGTGCCATCTGCTGTAGGGCCAGCAGTGTGGTGCGTCCCGAATGTGGTCGCCAAAGACGCAGCTCGCCGCCCAGACAGCCGGAGACCAGCACACCGGCCGAACCGCCGAACGACAGGCACGAAACCGACTCGTAGCCATGCAGCGTGCTGCCGGCGAGAGGTCACGGGAAGGTCAGCTTATAATGTACACACAGACAAGACAGAGCACACAGAGCAGAGCTAACAGAGCAGAGCAGTGTACAGCAGAGCTGACAGAGCAGAGCGAGCAGAGCAGAGCAAGGCGGGGCAGAGCAGAGCGAGCAGAGCAGAGCTGACTTAGAGAGCTGACAGGAGCTGACAGGAGGACAGGGCAGGGCAGGGCAGAGGCGACTTCAGGTACCGTAAACAGTGCGGCAGGGGGGACTCCAGGTACCGTTAACAGTGCGAAATGGAATGCAATAGACGACTCCAGGTACCGTTAACAGTGGGGCAGGGGTAGTCAACAGTTAACATGGGGCAGTCAACTGTTAACAGGGGCAGTTAACATGGGGCAGTCAGACTGAGGTCGGAGAGACCTCGGTCAGGTCTGAAAGACCTCAGTCAGGTCTTTGGCAGACCTCGGCCAGGGTTGTCAGACGTCTGTCAGGTTCCACATATCTCTGTCAGCTCCTACAGACCTCTGTCAGGTCTCACATACCTCTGTCAGGTCTGGCAGACCTCGGTCAGGTCGGAGAGACCTCGGTCAGGTCTGAGAGACTTCAGTCAGGTCTTTGACAGACCTCGGCCAGGGTTGTCAGACGTCTGTCAGTTTCCATATATCTCTGTCAGCTCCTACAGACAGGGAGGGTCAACATAGGAGGGTTGTCAGAAGTCTGTCAGGTTCCACATATCTCTGTCAGCTCCTAAAGACCTCTGTCAGGTCTCACATACCTCTGTCAGGTCTGACAGACCTCAGTCAGGTCTGACAGACCTCAGTCAGGTCTGAGAGACCTCAGTCAGGTCTCTGACAGACCTCGGCCAGGTTTGTCAGGCGTCTGTCAGGTTCCATATATCTCTGTCAGCTCCTACAGACAGGGAGGGTCCACATATGAGGGTTGTCAGACGTCTGTCAGGTTCCACATATCTCTGTCAGCTCCTACAGACCTCTGTCAGGTCTCACATACCTCTGTCACGTCTGACAGACCTCGGTCTGGTCTGACAGTCCTCGGTCAGGTCAGAGAGACCTCGGTCAGGTCTGAGAGACTTCAGTCAGGTCTTTGACAGACCTCGGCCAGGGTTGTTAGACGTCTGTCAGGTTCCATTTATCTCTGTCAGCTCCTACAGACCTCTGACAGGTCTTACATTCCTCTGTCCGATCTGACAGACGTCTGTCAGATCTGACAGACCTCGGTCAGGTCGGAGAGACCTCGGTCAGGACTGAGAGACTTCAGTCAGGTCTTTGACAGATCTCGGCCAGGGTTGTCAGACGTCTGTCAGGTTCCATTTATCTCTGTCAGCTCCTACAGACCTCTGACAGGTCTTACATACCTCTGTCAGGTCTGACAGACCTCGGTCATGTCGGAGAGACCTCGGTCAGGTCTGAGAGACCTCGGTCAGGTCTGAGAGATCTCAGTCAGGTCTCTGACAGACTACGGTCAGGGTTGTCAGATGTCTGTCAGGTTCCATATATCTCTGTCAGCTCCTACAGACCTCAGATAGATCTTACATACCTCTGTCAGGTCTGACAGACCTCAGGTCTGAGAGACCTCAGTCAGGTCTCTGACAGACCTCGGCCAGGTTTGTCAGGCGTCTGTCAGGTTCCATATATCTCTGTCAGCTCCTACAGACAGGGAGGGTCCACATAGGAGGGTTGTCAGACGTCTGTCAGGTTCCACATATCTCTGTCAGCTCCTACAGACCTCTGTCAGGTCTCACATGCCTCTGTCACGTCTGACAGACCTCGGTCTGGTCTGACAGTCCTCGGTCAGGTCGGAGAGACCTCGGTCAGGTCTGACAGACCTCAATCAGGTCTGACAGACCTCGGCCAGGGTTGTCAGACGTCTGTCAGGTTCCATAGGTACCTATATCTCTGTCAGCTCCTACAGACCTCTGTCAGGTCTCACATACCTCTGTCAGGTCTGACAGACCTCAGGTCTGAGAGACCTCAGTCAGGTCTCTGACAGACCTCGGCCAGGTTTGTCAGGCGTCTGTCAGGTTCCATATATCTCTGTCAGCTCCTACAGACAGGGAGGGTCCACATAGGAGGGTTGTCAGACGTCTGTCAGGTTCCACATATCTCTGTCAGCTCCTACAGACCTCTGTCAGGTCTCACATGCCTCTGTCACGTCTGACAGACCTCGGTCTGGTCTGACAGTCCTCGGTCAGGTCGGAGAGACCTCGGTCAGGTCTGACAGACCTCAATCAGGTCTGACAGACCTCGGCCAGGGTTGTCAGACGTCTGTCAGGTTCCATAGGTACCTATATCTCTGTCAGCTCCTACAGACCTCTGTCAGGTCTCACATACCTCTGTCAGGTCTGACAGACCTCGGTCAGGTCTGGCAGACCTCGGTCAGGTCGGAGAGACCTCGGTCAGGTCTGAGAGACTTCAGTCAGGTCTTTGACAGACCTCGGCCAGGGTTGTCAGACGTCTGTCAGGTTCCATTTATCTCTGTCAGCTCCTACAGACCTCTGACAGGTCTTACATACCTCTGTCAGGTCTGACAGACCTCGGTCAGGTCGAAGAGACCTCGGTCAGGTCTCAGAGACCTCGGTCAGGTCTGAGAGACTTCAGTCAGGTCTTTGACAGACCTCGGCCAGGGTTGTCAGACGTCTGTCAGGTTCCATTTATCTTTGTCAGCTCCTACAGACCTCTCACAGGTCTTACATACCTCTGTCAGGTCTGACAGACCTCGGTCAGGTCGGAGAGACCTCGGTCAGGTCTGAGAGACCTCGGTCAGGTCTGAGAGATCTCAGTCAGGTCTCTGACAGACTACGGTCAGGGTTGTCAAATGTCTGTCAGGTTTCATATATCTCTGTCAGCTCCTACAGACCTCAGATAGGTCTTACATACCTCTGTCAGGTCTGACAGACCTCAGTCACGTCTGAAAGACCTCAGTCAGGTCTCTGACAGACCTCGGCCAGGTTTGTCAGGCGTCTGTCAGGTTCCATATATCTCTGTCAGCTCCTACAGACAGGGAGGGTCCACATAGGAGGGTTGTCAGACGTCTGTCAGGTTCCACATATCTCTGTCAGCTCCTACAGACCTCTGTCAGGTCTCACATGCCTCTGTCACGTCTGACAGACCTCGGTCTGGTCTGACAGTCCTCGGTCAGGTCGGA
This sequence comes from Amphibalanus amphitrite, assembly GCF_019059575.1. Lineage (NCBI taxonomy): Eukaryota > Metazoa > Arthropoda > Thecostraca > Balanomorpha > Balanidae > Amphibalanus > Amphibalanus amphitrite. The sequence continues at coordinate 1,462,257 of NW_024881517.1, forward strand.
GAGACCTCGGTCAGGTCTGACAGACCTCAATCAGGTCTCTGACAGATCTCGGCCAGGGTTGTCAGACGTCTGTCAGGTTCCATATATCTCTGTCAGCTCCTACAGACCTCTGTCAGGTCTCAAATACCTCTGTCAGGTCTGACAGACCTCGGTCAGGTCGGAGAGACCTCGGTCAGGTCTGAGAGACCTCGGTCAGGTCTGAGAGACCTCGGTCAGATCTGAAAGATCTCAGTCAAGTCTCTGACAGACTACGGCCAGGGTAGTCAGATGTCTGTCAGGTTCCATATATCTCTGTCAGCTCCTACAGACCTCAGATACGTCTTACATACCTCTGTCAGCTCTGACAGACCTCAGTCAGGTCTGAGAGACCTCAGTCAGGTCTCTGACAGACCTCGGCCAGGTTTGTCAGGCGTCTGTCAGGTTCCATATATCTCTGTCAGCTCCTGCAGACAGGGAGGGTCCACATAGGAGGGTTGTCAGACGTCTGTCAGGTTCCACATATCTCTGTCAGCTCCTACAGACCTCTCACAGGTCTTACATACCTCTGTCAGGTGCCACATAGCTCTGTCGGGTCCCACATACCTCTGTCAGGTCCCACATACCTTTGTCAGGTCCCGCAAACGTCTGGCAGGTGGGACAGACCTTGGTGGTCAGGTCTGACAGACCTCAGTCAGGTGCCTGACAGACCTCGGCCAGGGTTGTCAGACGTCTGTCAGGTTCCACATATATATGTAAGCTCTCACATACCACTGTCAGGTCACACATACCTTTGTTAGGTCCCACATACCTCTGCCAGGTCGGACAGACTTCGGTCAGGTCGGACAGAAGAGTCGCCCCTGCCCCACTGTTTACGGTACCTCAAGTCACCTCGGTCAGTCATTCCATTCCCCACTGTTGATGGTACCTGGCATCGCCCCTATCGACAGAGGTCGACAGAGGTCGACAAGGAGCTGACAGGAGCTGACAGGAGCCAGGGCAGGGCAGGGCAGGGCAAGAGCCAGGGCAGGGCAGGAGCCAAGGCAGGGCAGGAGCCAAGGCAGGGCAGGGTAGGGCAGGGTCGACAGAGGTCGACAGAGGTCGACAAAAGAGGTCGACAGAAGAGGTCGTAAGAAGAGGTCGACAGAGGTTGACAGAGGTCGACAGAGGTCGACGGAGGTTGACAAGGAGCTGACAGGAGCTGACAGGAGCTGACAGGAGCCAGGGCAGGGCAAGGGAGGAGCCAGGGCAGGGCAGGGCAGGGCAGGGTCGACAGAGGTCGACAGGGGTCGACATGTGTCCACAGGGGTCGACAGAGGTCGACAGAGGTCGACAGAGGTCGACAGAGGTCGACAGAGGTCGACAGAGGTCGACAGAGGTCAAGAGAGGTCTACAGAGGCAGACAGAGGTCGACAGTGGCGGACAGAGGCGGACAGAGGCAGATATCAGCAGCAATAGCTCCTGAATAGGGAAGGGGAGTTATACAGGAGCTGACAGGAGCTGACAGGAGGTGACAGGAGCTGACAGGAGAGCTGACAGGAGCTGACAGGAGCTGACAGGAGAGCTGACAGGAGCTGAGAGGAGAGCTGACAGGAGCTGACAGGAGCCAGGACAGGGCAGGGCAGGAGCCAGGGCAGGGCAGGGCAGGGCAGGGCAGGGTCAACAAAGTTCGACAGAAGAGGTCGACAGAGGTCAGAAAGGGTCGACAAGGGATGCCAGAGGTGGACATGGTCAACAGGGGTCAACAGGTGGTCGACAGAGGCCGACAGAGGCGGACAGAGGCCGACAGTGGTGGACAGAGGCAGACATCAGCAGCACCAGCTCCTGAATAGGGAGGGGGAGTTATAGACATCAGCAGCACCAGCTTCTCACTGGGGAAGGTAGAGTTACAGAAACACCAGCAGCTCCAGCTGAGTCTCCAGCACCACCTGCTACGGCTGGGGATCGATGCACTAGTTCTTCACTGAACAGTGGACACATAACAGGAGGGAAGAATGTTGAGCACACTCAGACGGATCGGATCAGCTGTTGCGGCTCATTTTAAGCAGCGGGCATATGGAACAAGATTGCTCAAATGCTTCAGCAGCCCTAGGCTCTGCATACCAGCAGAGTGGGCGGCTGACATCACCTGGGAATGACGCAGACAGAGCAGCTCTACATCTATGCTGCATATGTCCGAGCTGCCCCCGATTCTAATTGACAATGGCCAGTTGGCTTAGACTAAGTTCATCTCCATTTATACTGCAGCAGATACCAAAAAGCAGAGGTAGGTGTTAAGTCTCAGTAGGCATTATATTGGGATAAATTAGGACTTCATATTGCATTGCACAGGTAGGTATGTACCTACATGATAAAGTAGATTTTTTGAAGAGGGTGTTATGAGGGCTTTAGGATTGACTAGGCAAGGCTTAATATGTTTCTTTGCAAAAAATATGCAAAGGACCACCCTAGCGTATCAACAGAGCATGCAATCTAATACACAGACCTCACCAAAGTATATAAAAACACTTAAAAACACAATTTAATACACTATAACACGCTATATTTTTGCCTAATGGTCTTTTGTTTACGCGCCGAGATCGAATCAAACGCGTCAGTCAAGATGCCTGGCGGCCATGTTTGAATTAAAACTTGTAATTATTTTTATACACATATCTATATTTGAGTCGTGCCGCGCTCAGGTTTAATTTTTGCTGACTATCAAAAGCAAAATTGTAAAACCAAAATTATTCTCACGAAATTTGAGATAGTCCCTTAACTGAAAAATGCTAACGACCTTGTATTTCAAGTCTACGAAAAACTGCTGTTGGGGCGTGCCGCGCTTAAATTTAATAAAAGTTATGTTAAAAATTAAAATTTAAAAGGTCAAAATGATTTTTGAAGCAATCTAAATAGTCCGCAGTACATGACCTATGTAACTTTGACCTGAGGTCGCTCTGCAAATTGACCGTGCCGCGCTTAGATTTTACCCTCATTGAATTGGGAAGGTCAAATTGTATAGTCAAAATCATTTTTGAGTCATTCTGAGTAGTCCGCAGACCATTTATTTCGAATATGAATCTGAATCCGAATATGTTGCCAAATAGATGAACATTTACTTAGAGCAGGAAAAGCAAGAGAGGGGCGCGCTTTAGGGCCTTGGGGCGCGCAGATCGAATGCAGGGCTGTCTCATCCCTATCTCCGTAACGTGTCGTGTGCGACCAATGACGTCACGGCATTGCGGCGTTCTGATTGGGCGGCAGCTCTGAATCGCCCGACTGGTGGTCCCCGCTCGACAAGCGCACGTGCGCCGACTAGACATTTGTAGTGGCATTGACGGCAGAAAAAGTGAGGTAATGCAGAGCTCTGAATATACTTGAATAGAGTCTAAGCCGTTAGTAATACGTAAAAACGTCAGATAGATTTCTTGTTCGTCTTGATTTGAGCTTTTATGTGATATAACTTTTACTTTAGTGTCGAGGTTGGCAGCTATGTGGGAGAGCCCTAAAGTTGGGTCATTTTCCATAGGATTGCATTACAGCCGTCCGACCCTTCGTACCAGTGACGTCACGGAAATCGCTGCTTCGGCCTAATGAGCATACCTTCTATATAGGGCCTTGGATCGAATGTAAAGGGCCTTGGCGAAAGGTACCGTTGTACGTAAAATTTTGTCCTCTTTCGAATGACGTCATTTTTAGCTGTTTTGACGGATGAAAGAAAGCGCGGTTTTAAGGCTCATGATTATATATATAAATGCAATGAAAACCCTAAGCCTCATGCTAATAATTGTATTCAAAATAGGGCCAAGAAAATGAGACAACTTGAACTGTTTCGTGCATAGCACATCGTCAGGTCTGAAGTAAACAATCATTTCATAGTTTTTTAAACATCACACAAAGCCTGCTCAGTGAATAGATCTTCCTCCTAGTTGCGGAATGGTACATACAGTGAGTTATGAATATTAACAAATATACACGCACTTCGATTCACAAGCAAAAACACGGTCGTTCGCAGTGATTATAACAAATGACAGACAGTAGATGACATGAATGATCCCAGTCTATTTGAATGGTAGGAATCTGGTATGTGAACAAATACGTGAAAAGATGGTAGAATGAAAGAGCCTATATATGTGTGCAAATTGCTTAGAAAATCCTATGTGTGTGTGTGCATTGTACAGTATGTGTGTGTGTGCATTGTACAGTATGTGTGTGTGCACTGTGCAGCATGTGTGCGAGTGATTGAGTGAGTGAGTGATTGAGTGAGCGAGTGAGTGGTTGAATGAGTGGATGATAGAATTAGTCAGTGAGTGAGTGAGTGAGTAGGGTGTTCTGACGGCTAGAAGTAGGGTTTTCGGGGTTTTCAAAGTTCTTCGATTGTGCCCTGAGGGCATACTTTTTTTGGGATTTGTGGCCCCGCATTTTGGCACTAGGATTTTCACCAGATTTTTGATAGAGGACACCATTCTGCACCTTTCCACCAAAATTCAGCGAAATCGTAGGGGCCGTCGATCCCTGCTGAACTGGAAAGTGGAACCCCTGCTGAATCCCTGCTGACTTCCGTTACTAGGGTTGACTATTAAGTAATGGAAGTGCCTTAAGCAATTAAACGGGTTTGCACGTGCACACATTATTTAGGTGTCATTTCATGCGCCAATCTTTTTTCTATCCAATGGTGAAGACCACATGTCCCTAGCTACTTTTTGCTATAAGCTATCGTCGTTTCCCCAAGAGACCTCCCGAACCTGTGGCGCACCACCTGGCAATGGCCAAAGCCGCGCGCCAGCGCCGAGTGCAAGGTCATATAGAGCTCAGTTTGTCGTAGGGAAAAGGCCTACCAATATCAGAAAATTTATTTTCTAAGTGTATGGAGCGACGCAGCCTCCCCACAGACGATATGTCGGTGGTTTCATCGGTTTGAGAAAGAAAGCGCCGATCAGTCTTCTGTCGGCGTTCCAGGAGTGGGTCAAGACGAGGCTGGAATGGTGTGTGATGCTTGAAGGCGATTATGTGGAGTAGTGTATGCTGTCATTTATCGTGCCAATGTGTATTGTTTTGATGAAAATATAGAAATTGTCCATTGTGTAGCCATAACAATAAGCCAATATGCTCTGATGACCTCGCGCTGGCGCTTGGCGCGCGATTTTGGCCATTGTCAGACTCCTTTTTCATGGTGCGCCGCAGGTTCGGGTGGTCTCTTGGGAAAACGACGATAGCTTGGAGCCAGAAGTAGCTAAGGACATGTGGTCTTCACCATTGGATAGAAAAAAACATCGGCGCATGAAATGACACCAAGAAAACATGTGCACGTGCAAAAACGTTTAATTGCTTAAGGCACTTCCATTACTTAATAGTCAACCCTAGTACATTGGCAAAAGCGGTAGAAGCGTCAGCACTCAGCAGTGCAGCATAGTGATAGTGTTTACAGATTAAATGTTTTATGAGTTGTAGAACGTAGGCATTCCATCCATAGTATCGGTAAGAATCTTGATCTATAGGAATCTTGGGCATTCCCGAATCCCGGGCAATGCACGTGGCGTGGAATTTGGGCTCTCACGCAGTTTGTTTCAGGGTGTAGTTTTATGGCTAACAAATTGTACTGATTTAATGTTACTTCGGTACATTGGGGTAAGATGCCCCCTGTCCTGGTGGGGAAAGACGCCCCCTAAATCCGTAGGCTGTCCTTCAAGCAGCCCGTCAAATCATTTATTACATACTTGTGATGAGAGACAAAAGTCGATCTGGGAATATTGAGAGTCCAGTACGGTCGGGTGATCCCCATGCCGGTCTCTCGGCCCACACAGCGACTTTTTGGGCGGCATCTGACTCAGAGCCCTCACACGACGGCCTCTGTGGGCCCCATTATTGGCTCCAGGGCCCCTCACGACATCCTTTGAGGGCTCCCACGTTGGCTCCGCGGGCCGCGCTGGCATCTGAGGTCCCCACGATGGGCTCGAGGGCCCTCAAGCATCATTAAGACCTATAAGGGCCCCACAGTGGTCTCTGAACGCCACCACGGAGGCTTGTTTAGCCGCGCTGGACTATGATGGTCCTAACGATGACCTCTGAAGCCCCTTACGACTACTTTTGAGGGCCCTTACAATGACGTTTGGTGTCTACTGCAGGCTCGAAGGGACTACTGATTCGTTCAGGCGATTCACGTGCCCATTTATGCCCTAATCATTTATAAATAAATCATTAATAATCATTAAAATAAATCATTTATAGTGCAGGGGGCATCTTCCCCAACGCCAGGGGGCGTCTTTCCCACCCTGTAGGGTAAGATGCCCCATTTCACTTCTTCAGGAAAATGCTTAATAGCAAAAAACGTTATCATATTGCAGGCACGAAAGTGTGATATTTTTGGAGAAAAATGATGTCGGCTTCCGTTGAAACTCCAAGTTTTTGCTTTCCGATCGTCATTTTCGAATTATATATGACATAGTAAAACCCTGGGCCTCTTTCCCCACTCTCTCCTACCTTATTTTATTGTTAAATTGCATGATAATGTAATGGTTATATTGGAAAAAATCAAATGCTTGTTTTTCCTAGTTCCCTCTGACTGTTGCGCTCATTTTCAGATTTTATTTTCACTGCGTTAACTAGTGATAATTCTAAGTATGGCTGACAAGACGTCATCATCAGTATTTAAGTATCTCCATGATCAAAACCGTCCATATAGTGTAACTGATATACACATGAACCTTCACAAAGAATATGGGAAAACTGCTGTTCAGAAGAGTTTGGATGCTTTGGTTGAGGTAGGTCATCAATTTTGTATTTCGCTTAAAAAAACAAGCTCTGTCTAACTCTGGAGTCTGGTGCAACCTGACGTTGGTGTGCAATGTGTTACATCTTGCTTGTGCTCATCTTTTTTTGCCTGTTAAATTTTTTTGCACAAGGTATGAAGATCATTGATCCCCAGAATGTCATTAATTTATTAAGATATACATACAAGATTTTACAAATGACATTCAAAGTCCTTTACATTTAGTGCATGCTGTTCAAGTGTTCATACACTTTTCTGTGACGTGATGTCCATTAAAATGTCCTCATTTCATCTGTGCTCTCTAGTTTCACCCCAACCACTGTTTGATTCTTTCTTGCCCTCAGGAGAAGAAGGTCATGGAAAAGGTGTATGGGAAGCAGAAGGTGTATGTTGTGAACCAGGAGCTGTTCCCCAAAGCCGAGGAGGCTGAAATTAAAGGCATGGATGCAAAGTAAGGCAAACCAAACTTATTTTTCTAATATCTAATGTTTCATACCAATCAGTTTTGTGAAGCTCATCATACACCGGATAATGTGCTTACAAACTTGTCATAAACTGGCCTGTACTCAGAGACAGAGTACGACGACTCGTCTCCCCGCAGGATCGCCGAGCTGACCGCCCAACTGACCGAGGAGGCCGTGGCGGCACGGGAGCTGGAGGCCAGACTGAAGGCCACCACCAACAGCCTGACGTCGGAGCAGGCCAAACGAGAGCTCAAACAGGTGGGTCGCCGGACACTGAGGGCGCTCAGTTCATCGGCGATTGAAGTACATACGTCAACAGATTTGGGGCTATTGAGGCTATAAAATTGCCTAAATATCATGTCTATTCACTAACGCTTCTTGTAGAAAGGAGAAGTGTTTTGTAATATCTCGATTGTCGAGTAAAGTAGACACCAGCTTAACATTGTTAGAACACCCGCCAGAAGTGCAAACTGTGCGTCCTCAGCGACCAATGGGACCCAATCACGTCCCTCCCACGTCCGCCCGTTGTGATCAGGACAGCGCCGATGACGTACCTCTTGAAGTAACCCGCCCGGTGTGATCAGGACGGCCCGATGACACCCCTTCCCTGCCCGTCCGGTTCTCCGCAGTGTGAACAGGACGTGGCCAGTCGGACCGGGAAGCTGGCCGCGCTGAAGCGTCTGTCGGGCAATGTGACGGCCGACGAGCGGCGGCGCGTCCAGGAGCGTCACCGCCGGCTGGTCACCGAGTGGAGGAAGCGAAAACGCATCGCCACAGACATCGTGGACGCCATCATGGAGGGCTACCCGAAGAAGAAGAAGGACCTGCTGGAGGAGATCGGCCTGGAGACGGACGAGGAGGCCGGCGTCACGCTGCCCAAGTGACACGGCCTGCTGGGGGCCCGGACGGGGGTTATGGGTGATGGTTCGTACGTGATGTCCGGTGTGGTGAGGAGGCGCACAGTGTGATGACGTCGTGGTGTGGTGACTGTGCGGCGTTGGGTGTCTGCAGTCGCGACAAGGCCGAGGGTGGTAGCTAGAGGCGGGTCCGCCTGATGGGCTCAACTGGATATGACTCCAGTATTGTTGATTGTTGCATTCCTGTGCTGCCATAACATTGTGTTACGTAGTGTCGGTCTTTTCAGCGGACAAGATCTGTCCCGCCACTGCCTATGGCTGGGCCAAGGGTTTGTCAGCTGCCTGGTCCTGTAACGCTCAGTCAGTGCCAATCTGAGCAGATAATGAACTCATGTTTTCAAGGGTGGTCGTTTGTGTTGCGGCATGTGGCAGTTATATAGCCGCGTTTCGCGGCTAGCTATTTTTTCCTTGCTATTTCCAAGGCCGCCACTTCTGTGCAAATGAATGAATGGTCGTGTTCGCTCGGTCCTGGAATGCGTTGGGCTTTGTGAGCGGACAGCCAGCTCATTGTCTGATCTCCGAAAAATGCGACAAGTTCACAATAAATAAATGTATTTAACTTTGGTGTTTTAATAAGCACAAGGCAGACAAACAGAAAAAACCTCCATAGAGAGCATCCTGCGAATTCGCCCCTCTAGTGCTAGTAAATCACAATCACAAGACGACCCCTCACATCCCCGGGCCAGGCCACTAAAACTTTCCCTTCAACTCAAGAACGCATAGTTATAGCGAGACCTTTCACACAAAAATAAACAATTTTCGGGCGGATATTGCTTTACACCTAGCGCGTGTTATGAACCCTTCACCCATCCCCTATATGATCACGACACACAACTCATACAATACAGCATGGCGCTAATACCAGAATGATGGAACGTAGCCTCTATGCACAGCGGGATTTCACTCGGAAAGCCAACGGAAATTATGCGTTCGGACGCGCCGCGACGCCACCGTCGCACTAATAGTGCCGCTATCGACCGCTAGATGTCGGCCCTAGACGTCCAGCTTGGGCGGCAGCTCGGCGTCGGCGGCCGTGATGCTGGAGTAGGCCGGCGGCGCGTCCTTCACCTCGGAGGTCTTGGTCGGCTCCTGTTCGGCCACCGCCAGCGAGTACTTCGGAGGCAGGTCCTCGGCCACCTCCACGTGCTGGAAACGCGCGGGACGTCAGCCAACGGCGCTTAACCAGTGCTATTTACATACGTTCTTGCCTGCACTCTGAAATATACGTGAATGCAACATACCTGTGCATGCGTTCATCTACTGTTAACGCCAGATCCCTTGAGACCCTAATTTTTCGCGATTATTTTTTAATGCGTGGAAGAATTTCAACCACATTTAGGAAATAGCTGTTTCAAGACCTGCTGAAACTTTTTCTTCAAATACGTTTTGTTGTCACTTAAATATTTGTGGCACTTGTCATTGACTCGTAATGTTAACTGTTTTTCCATCCTGGATAGAGGCTTTCATACGTCATATGACATAAGGCTCCGCCCACGACTGCGGCATTGACCCGTGCCCACCAGCGACCTCTGTACAAACGACACCCCTGCCATCTGTAAAGGACTATGAATTTCGCTGACGCTTCACGTGCCATGTATCAATTCAAATTGCAGCAGACGGTCAAGTAAATGTTAAGCTCTTGTTGACTCTCGTATATAGGACCAAGAGGACCATCACTCCTCAACCTACTACTCACACATGCCTCGAACAAACGTTAAAGATTCCTAAGCAATACGATGTTCGATGTAGGATATGTTTACTTTGAAATACGAGCGAGCCTTATGATGTGAAGCGAAGGCAATTAACTAATTATTGCGTTGTTCGATGGTTGCATAGCGATGTACAAATCAGCAACTACTTGATGACATCCGACATTCCCTTATCACGTTATCTGCAACGCCATAGGCTTTAAATACAGGTGAATGTTTCCTAACTATGTCAGGTATATGCCATCAGCCCGTCATTTGCAGCTTATGAAAAATAAAACAAATATCAGCGAACCTATCAGCATTGTACAAGCAATGCGCATTGAGCATTCATGGCTCCTCAGTCATCATGTCGCTCTTTGGGCACTGTCAGACAAGACGTTACGCACAACTCCGCCGGCTTTCGGCACCGCTCGACCGTCCCCGCTCCCCGCCACAGCGCGAGTGACCGCGCGCCGGCCCGAAACCGCCGCAGGCCAAGACCACAGAGGCGGGGCTTAGCTTTGACGTCATAACGTATCACAGACTGACTGATGATAGCCTCTACACACCGAGTGAAAATCTTGCTCGAAATTTAACATTACGAGTCAATGAGAAGTGCCTGAAATATTGAAATGGCGACAAAATATCTAAATTGTAAAAGTTTCGGCAGGTCTTGAAACGGCCATGTCCTGAGCTTGGTTGAAATTCTGCCACGCTTTTAAAAATAATCGCGAAAAATTAGGGTCTCAAGGGATCTGGCGTTAACAGTAATTACCATCGGACGGTTTACCCGAAAATACTTCCATAATCAGCAATCACTACCCTGCCCATCTGATCCCGCAGCCACTCGCCTGGACGAGCTCGTCGCGCAGTTCGCGGCGCCGGCGGCGGCGCACTACCACAATCAGGCAGTAGCAGGTGTAGAGCACCAGCGCCGTGCCCAGCAGCAGCACGCCCAGCATGACGTAGTGGGGCGTGCAGCGCCAGGCGCGCCGCCAGCTCGACTCGTGCTGCCGCGCCGCCGCTCCCGTCACTGCGGGAAGGGCAGGGGAGGGTCAGGTACAGCCGCTCCCGTCACTGCGGGGAGGGGGGAGGGGGGGGGGGGGGTCAGACACAGCCGCTCCCGTCACTGCGGGGAGGGCAGGGGAGGGGGGTTAGATACAGCCGCTCCCGTCACTGCGGGGAGGGGGGGGGGGTCAGACACAGCCGCTCCCGTCACTGCGGGGAGGGGGGAGGGTCAGATACAGCCGCTCCCGTCACTGCGGGGGGTCAGATACAGCCGCTCCCGTCACTGCGGGGGGGGGGGGACAGGGGAGGGTCAGATACAGCCGCCCCCGCCGCTCCCGTCACTAAGGACAAAGGCAGGAGGACGAGTCACGGTCGGGGCGCGACTGCTGGCGCCGATTTACGACAGAACTGGAGAGAGTGAGCGGTGAGCACCTCACGACCCTCGCGTCCACAGAAGGGTGTGAAGGCTACGACAGAGCCGACCACCCGAGAGCCGGGAGGCGAATGCCAGTGCATCAGAAATAAGTAATTTACGGAAATAAAGGGACAGAGATCCTGAGCAGGAAGCCGACAGAAACGGGACGAGGACACACGGTGGAGGATAAAACAGACGACACGCCACACAGAACAAGACGCCCAAGCTGTGAAACTCTGTTTCGATACAACCTGATTATATAACAGACACAAAGACAAGACGCCAATTGTGTCGTGACAAACGAAAAACCAGCACGCTGCGCAGTGACGCAACCAAACGCTCTCGCTGCGGTATCGATTCGTGACCACCGGATACAAAACTGGGTTATAAGAAGCTTATCTAGCAGGATAAGTCATGATGCCATAGATACCACTTCCTGTTCTCTTGTGTGCGTTGCGTATAACACGTGAAACAGCATTTATTATTAGTAATAATTGTAAGCATCTGTGAAAATGGTCAGTTGTAAGCATCTGTGAAAATGGGATTGATTGCCGAAAGCAGATATGCAACTAACTAACAAAGGCGCCTTCCTTTCCCAACCGTCACTAAGTATCCAGTGGGTCACCGCGCCCAATGTTCAGCGCTTCCCCTACCCCGGCTACTGGACATATCCCGGTGCGCCTGCGAGAGCCGGTCCCGGCCCCACGAAACCCTCCCTGTCCTCCACCTACCGAACATATTCCGGTGAGTTTTTGAGAGCCTGTTTTGGCCCTCTGAACCCTCCCCTGTCCCCTACCTACCAAACATGGCCCGGTCAGTGCGCCTGTGAGAGCCCCCTTCCCCTCACCCACTTACCGAACATGTCGCGGTGGGCCTGCGCGAGCCGGTCGCGCAGCTGCTGCTCGGCCTGCTCCATCCTCTGCTCGACCAGCGCCTGCTCCTGCCGCTCCTGAGCCTCCTGAGCCTGCTTCGGCTGCTCCTGACCCTGCTGCTGGCGCTCCTCAGTGTCCGGCTGGCCGCTGATGCCCTGCAGCATGTGCTGCATCGTCTGCCGCATACGGTCCAGCATGCCGTCCAGCATGCTCGGGAACGGACCGTCGCCCGTCATCGGGCCTGCCGGGGAGGAGGACGGGAGGGGGGGGGGCTGGGTCAGAGCAGCGACACTCGTGGAGCCGACAGCAGATTGGTGAGTCAAGCCAGCTTTATAGTTACCGAGGTAAAATGCGCTAAAATACTATGGTAGATTAGCGTTATAGTTAGGAGAACAAAATTCCTACAAGCGCGTATAATCCAAGAAAACGATGGTGACGTATGCATCTATCTAGACACCAATCAGTCTCGGTAAGCCGCAGCTATGGTTCACCGATTTTATCTATCTGACAAGAACACAAGTTACCACGCTTTCAGAGCAGTTGAGGCAAAGTAGCGTCAAGCGTAAATGATAACTTATCTCCGCTTTCAAACATTTCAATCGGTTATCGGGGCTATTACTGTGTTGTTGATAAAATATCTTGACAGGCACTGACAACGTTCAGGTACCCGTATGTCAGCTGATTATCTTATCAGATCATTCAGTAAGATATAAGCAAAGATCATCTAACCACCGCAATAGATTACATAAATGTCTTCTACCAAGGCATCACAAGTTACCAGATAACACTCCGGGAAAGTGGAACACATTTCCAACTACGACCCCCACCAACTGACCCACCCTCTCCCAAACTGAACTTGCTGTGAAACGGTGACCCCCTTCCCGTACTGACCTCGCTGTGACACGGTGACCCTCCCGTACTGACCTCGCCGTGAGACTGTGACCCCTACTGACCTCGCTGTGACACGGTGACCCCTACTGACCTCGCTGTGACACGGTGACACGCGCCGGCCCCTCGATGACGTGCATCTGGTCTCCGTCGTGGACCAGTACCGACGACTGGGAGCGCTGAACCTGCTGGCCGTCTTCCGACTCGAACGAGTACTTCCTGACCACGGACATGACGACCGGCGCGCCATCCTCGTCCTGGACCGGGCGGCGCGGCGGAACGTCAGGGAGGAGCGACGGAGACAGTGTGCAGAAGGTCGGACACAGAGAGAGAGAGAGAGCTTCAGAACAACCCTGCAGTTACAAAAAGCACGAATCGGCAGACGGGTGTTCCGAGATTTAACCCGCGCCCAAGTGTGTGGGGGTGTTTGAACACCGCCCCCCTGCGGTTTTTTTGGTATACCTTACCGGGCATCCTCTCCCCACCTTCACTGAAAAATTTAGACCCAGGTCACCTCAGGTCAGGTCACCAGGTCAATCGAAGTGACCCAACCTCCAAAAAAACTTTGGGGTCCAGCCACGGCCATAGTGGTTGACAGAAAGTTTTGAAACTTTCAGGACTTCAATAACTCATTGGTACCTACAATTCGCATATCTCGGAATTTTGATATCGGTAACCTCGGGTCAGGTCATTCTTTGGGTGCCTCCATTATAAACCTATGGGGAAAAGGCGGTATCTACGATGTGCCATAGCTACTGGCTAGGAAACGTTGATAAGTTGTGTTAGATGTGTTTTTATAAAAGGAGAGGCGGTTACAAGACTATTTCATGATCTTGACCTTTCAAGGTCATATCAGGTCATCTGGTCTGAACGGTACTGCATAGGCAGGTATTGGTGTATTGGACCTCAGGACCACGAATAATGACATAAACACAAATCCTACATTTGTGCCCTGTCGCCAGTTATATTGGCTCTTCTCACCTAGTTGGATTTTACTCTCACTTCATTATTTTATGAAATAACGCAGATGATTGAAAAAAGTGACATTTTCAAAACATTTTTTTCATTGACCTCTGGTGACCTCAATATTGACCTGAGGTAAAAAATGACTGAAGTAAATTCGTAATGATTTTGACGAGCTTTCCATTGCTTTTTCCGTTTCTTTCTACGATGCCTAGGAGCCGAGTTAGTGGGGGGGGGGGGGTGTTCAAACACCCCCCCCCACACACACACACCAGGTCGTGGAAAATCCAGACTGACACTGGGGCGCGGGTTAATTCAGAGCCCTGCACGAGCCGTGGGTACAGAATTCGCATCACTTAATAACGCCTTTCTGGCCACCACCGAACCATTTTCCAGTGCAGGTAATAATGCGGTACAAAAATTCCCCTCAGCTGTGCCATATCCCGTGTGTGACCGGCGTCACGGACCGCGGCGGTACCGGGAGCGCCGAAAACCGTCCGTCCCGGCCCGCCGGACAGCCGCCCAGCCCGGCCGATCAATAACTAATGTGCCTTACCGCACCCCTGGGGCTCCGCTCGCTCCCCGTCCCCAGTCCCCGGGAAGCCATGTGGCGTAGGGTGGTTACAGATAGTACCTGAGCGACAACCCAGCCCACAGCTGCCCTAAAACTTAACCGAGGAAGGGGCGACAGGAACACGCATATGCCGGGGACATGAGGTAGAGGGAAGAGAGGCGAATGAGACGAGGATGAGGGCGAGAGGAAGGAGCGGGGAGAGAGAGAGAGAGAGAGAGAGAGAGAGAGAGAGAGAGAGAGAGAGAGGAGAGATAGAGATAGAGAGATAGAGAGATAGAGAGATAGAGAGACAGAGAGAGAGAGAGAGAGAGAGAGAGAGAGAGAGAGAGAGAGAGAGAGAGAGAGAGAGAGAGAGAGAGAGAGAGAGAGAGAGAGAGAGAGGAGAGATAGAGAGATAGAGAGATAGAGAGATAGAGAGATAGAGAGATAGAGAGATAGAGAGATAGAGAGATAGAGAGATAGAGAGATAGAGAGATAGAGAGATAGAGAGATAGAGAGATAGAGAGATAGAGAGATAGAGAGATAGAGAGATAGAGAGATAGAGATAGAGAGATAGAGAGATAGAGAGATAGAGAGATAGAGAGATAGAGAGATAGAGAGATAGAGAGATAGAGAGATAGAGAGAGAGAGAGAGAGAGAGATAGAGATAGAGATAGAGATAGAGATAGAGATAGAGATAGAGATAGAGATAGAGATAGAGATAGAGATAGAGATAGAGATAGAGATAGAGATAGAGATAGAGATAGAGATAGAGATAGAGATAGAGATAGAGATAGAGATAGAGATAGAGATAGAGATAGAGATAGAGATAGAGATAGAGATAGATAGAGATAGAGAGAGAGAGAGAGAGAGAGAGAGAGAGAGAGAGAGAGAGAGAGAGAGAGAGAGAGAGAGAGAGAGAGAGAGAGAGAGAGAGAGAGAGAGAGAGAGAGAGAGAGAGAGAGAGAGAGAGACAGAGAGAGAGAGACAGAGAGACAGAGAGAGAGAGACAGAGACAGAGACAGAGACAGAGACAGAGACAGAGACAGAGACAGAGACAGAGACAGACAGAGACAGATACAGACAGACAGAGACAGACAGAGACAGACAGAGACAGATACAGAGAGGTGTGGAAGTGGGAGAGGGTAACCAAATTTCCCACAAGCAAAGTGAGTACCTCGCCTGCTAAATTTTAGACTGAGCGTTCAAACAAGACTTGCCTATTGCACGTCCTGACATGCCGTCCGTCCAGATCTGACTCACTTGTCGCCCTACCGTCGGACCCGGTTCAGCCGAGTGTCAGGGGTTCCCCGGCGCTAACCCCGTGGTACAGCGGACCACGGGTCACTGTGAGACCGAATGGGACGGGAGCAGGGAGGTATATGGGGTGTGGCACCCACCTGCTGTTTGGGCCGCTGGTGGTGGCAGCCGCTCTGACACGAGTGCTGCTCCACCGGCACTGGGTAGGCGGTGGCGCAGTCTGCAACATAGACACAGGCACAGTCGCGGTGTTGCAGGCACGGTACAGACCACATACAACACAGCAGCTAGTCGCCGCCCCCTGTACACAACTCTAGGCACGACTCTCACGACTCCCTTTGTAGAACTCCCCAGACAGTCAGGCCCAAGTCAGGAGCCAAGCAGTCAGCGCCTCCCGTACAGACGTGCCTCAACAGCCAGCCGTGATCCATATACATTACGCGTGATGCGCTAGTCCAGCATGTTGATATCTTTCACATGTAGATTATGCCACATAGAAAAGTGATGTGGACGTTATTTATGCCTGCTAACTTCAGCTGCCTTTAATTAAAGTTGCAGAAGTGTTTCTTCGTGGAGTGAGAGGTTAGGCGTAAGCTTTACGCTTTAGCGCGCTGTTTTCACTTTTCTTCAGAGACCGGCCTTCGCATCGGTTTGCCATGTTAGAAGAGTGGTGACTGCTACCAACCGTCACTCACGCCTGCGTCACAATCGTGACGGCGGCGCCACGAACCGGGCTACGTGCTGACGTCACGCACGGCCGACGGCAGTGCTAACTGGCCGGTCTCTGCACCCCGGCACAGCCGTACGAGCCGCCGGTGAAAGGTGGCTCTATCGGATACGGTGGACTGTGCACGGCTGAAGGAACGGAAAGCGACAGATCCCCGGAGTTGTACGGCAAAGAGCGATGTGAATGTGTGGTAGGTTAATATAATGTGAGCCGTGAGCTCACATTTGGCGCACTGGCCACCGTGCTTAGTCACCGTTCGGCCCGATGTAAACTCACCTTTAGCGCACTTGTGCCGGTGCTCGCCGGCCCTCAGTTGCGGCTCGATGTGAGCTCACCTTTAGCGCACTTGTCGCGGTGCTCGCCGGCGCTCAGCTGTGGTTCGTTGGCCTCTCCCAGTGCAAACAGGCGACAGCCGCGCTCGCAGGCAGCCGCCGAGCCCGCTGCGTTCGCCTGGGAAGGAGGCGGGAAGGGGCGTCAGTGACGCGGGACAGGACGGGACATCAGCGACGGTCGCCTGGGACGGAGAGAGGACGATACACGTCAGCCACAGCGACCCAACCCGGTCAATGTAGCCGGGGGTGAGGGTGAGGGGGACACATCGGCAGGCAATGACCGACAAAACAGCGACAACTCAGGGTGACTGCCAGCGGTGGCGCCGGCGTTTGCAGCACATTTCGTCCTCCACATCAATAGTGCAGACTGTTTGCACGCTCTGCAGGTCAATGCCGTGCCGCACGGTAGTTACCAAAACACAGAAACCATGCAACGGTCGTTGGTTAGAGGTAGGTATATGTAAGGTATGCATAACGTAGAGCGTGCCGTTTCTCCCATCAGGGACGGCCAGATAGCACTGCAGATGCCATGTATCGTCTCGTTTCCCGTCCATGTTCAACATACCTAACCCCTGCAGAGGCCAACGGACCCGTCATCTCCAGCCTAACCCACAGGGAGTCACCGGTAGCTGGCGTCATGACCTACCACAGCAGCCGTCACGGCGGGCAGCGGCCGGCGCTGACCGTGCGTCCCCTCCCCACCTTGGCTCACCGAAACTGTGACCCAGCGCCACGAGTTATGTCCGTGGCTATGGGGCTACTGGGCCTTATCCGGCAGGCCACCCTTCCTCTGTCAAAGGGACGTGCCGTGACCCCTTGTGACACACGCCGCCTCCTGTGCTCGCCCCTGACCGGGCGTCACGTGCCGTGACCCCATGTGAGACACGCCGTCCTCCTGTACCGTCCCTGACCGGGCGTCACGCCGTCCGCCCGGTCGCGCCCGCCTCGTGACCCGCCGGCACGCCGGGTCACACAGTTACGTCGTCCGACACTGCGGCGACGGCCACGGCCGGCTGCCAACAATCGACCACGTCTGTACTGCGACACAAGCCGACGCCGCTGCCGCCAGCAACGCCGCGGCGCACCTGGGGACGGGAGGCTCCGCACCACAGGCCGTGCAGCCGAAATCGGGCCATACGAATGACCGTAATACGAGTACCACGGACTGAGAAATGATACTATGTAGAGTAGAGCCGTCCTATTGTTATGTTTATTGGTGCTTTGGGAGCGTCGACTGCTATGGCCATTTAGTGTCCACAAAGACGCCTGGCACTGAGACACGCGGGGTACGTGATTCGGTCCGCTCTTCAGTGATGTTATCAGCGCACAGTGCGTGCTCGAGGGGCTGTTGTTCGAAAAACACGGAGCAGTTCGCCAGACGATAACAGCACCGGTGACAACAGCAGACGCCGTGTCACTCAGCACACAATTGGACAGAGGGAGCGTTGGAGCTTATTATATACTGGTATAGAGCGCAGACTTTCCATTCCGCTTCTGCATGAAAACTGTGTACACTTCCAACCCATAGGAGAAATTAATTGCGGGTCTTCGGGCAAAATTCATCAAAATTGCATCACATCTGCACGCTGATAGGAAACATTGAATTTAAACCGACCCAAAACGAAAATAATAGTGGAGCTCCATAATCCATAAAACTGGGACGCAATTAAATACGCATTTCCAGCGCCAACGTCGGCAACAATAGTATCGGTGTCGGGTACTCACAAACTCTTTGGCGCACTGCTGGTAGCACTCGGCGTTCCGCTGTTCGACCTGCTGTTTGTAGCCGAGCTGGGGCTCTGTCTCGGCGGACGGCGTCGGGTCGCGCACCAGGGTGATGGGGGGCAGCTGGAGCAGGGCGCGCGGGTCGCCCAGCCGCTGCAGCGAGAACAGCACCTGGGCCGAGCCGGCGCCAGCCAGCAGCAGCACCGCAGCCGCCACGCGCATCGTTAGTCTGCGGACAGAGGGCGGCCGGGGAGGTGGTGACGGACCGGGCACACATATGGTCATGTGGCGGAGTCTTTGTGTCCGAGGGGGATGGGCAGGGGTTGGGAGAGCAGTGACACCGATGAAAAGTCATCTCACGAGTTACTGAATGACGTGTCGGACAGACAGAGGACTGAACAGATAGCTGACTCACTGAGCATACAACGAATATCGCACTTCAGTGTTGACGTGGAACTGCGCTAAAGCCTCGCTAGTCAGCCGTCTTGGTAGCACATGCCCGTTAGTCGGAAACGGGAAACACTAATGTAATATGTAGCTGCGGGGGACGACAAACGCCCTCGGGTCCCACGACCCACCCCATTAGAACTATGTACCCACGCTCCAGTGGCGCCAGAGACCCGGTGACACGGAGCAGAACCCAGGTCACGGAGAGGTCGTAACAAGCCCCGGACAGGGCGCTTATTAGACGTGAACGAGATGTTGTCGTGACAAAGGGTGCTTTCAGCAGACGTCAATGACACGGTACCGCTGTAAGAGATCAGGAAGTAAGCGCAATATTAGTAACTACCTAATAAGTACTGGATAGTCATAGGGAAGTGTCAAGGCTGCGTCCGCTGACATCGCTCAATTCTCGCCCCGCGGAGAGCTGTCTAACATATTATCAACTGCCCCCGGAAATGTGCCTATCCGTGTCCACTAAGCAGTACGAACTGTGTAGATCAGAGACGGAGCAAAGACGAGAGAAATATAGTCATGGAAATGTCATTGTTCTTTTTCCTTCACTGTTCTGCTGGCAGTAAAACAATGGAGTGAGGGCTACCAAGTACCAATTCAAAACAAAGAAAGTGTGTGCAAATAAGGGGCCATTTCCTATCGATATGTGGCAATCATAAATGTCAAAGCGGGACTGTGCTACACGCAAAATGACCTTTAAGCGGCCGGGCCCACACAACGGCGACTGCCAACTCAAATATTGATCGTCAAGCTGGCAGGGCTGAGGGGTAGGTCGGGGAGGGGGTCCGGCGACCGGACACCTGAGCTGCGCAAAATATCGCAGCCTTGTAGTAGGGCGAAGGCGCCACTGCCCGATAACACATAATCAAACATGGATGTAGTGACGCGAAAGAACAAAGAAAATACCACGAATGTCCGTTAAACGTCACTTAAATCACAAACTTTTTCTCGTAAACGCTGAACGTCAGTGTCACTTAGTAGTTGTCTTACCCTAAAGATACCTGAAAACGACCTTCGCGAGCGTTCAACTACACAGGAAACACACGAAAGGAAATCAAAACGTGTAAAATATCCGGGCCGCTGGGTTGTTTCCGTGTTTTCAGAGAAGGGAAAGCGCGGTGCTGCACCAGATACGAGCGCTGGACACTGGTCAGCGGCGATAGTGGATATCGGGGCGATCGGCCGGCCGGCGCTGATGCCGGCCACGGGTCGTACCGGGCCGCGGGGCCGGCGCGGCGGGTGGCGCACACACCCAGGAAGGCGGCAGCTTCCGCTGCTGTACCCACACTGACACCGCACCCAGTAATGAGAACGGAAGGGTACCTAGTACCTACCGTATGCGCAGCGCACACATCGGGTAACGGCGACATGGCGTTATCATGAATACATCTCACGTTATATCAACTGAACTATCCAATGGCACAAAGGGAAGCCTTTCCACTCCGAAGACTCCCAATCCTGAGTGTAGTGTTCATTTTAAGATTTGGCCTTTTCGTCAATCCGTTTGTATTCTCCTCGAAGACTTACTTGAAACTTGAAAGGCACGTTGATGAAACCGTAAACAATAAACAACGTCATTCTGCATCAATGACCAGTAGGTATCAGCAATAGCCAATAACACTCAGAAAAGCCCATCAAGTCATGCGAAAGTTAGTGGCACATCTAAAAATATGAAAACTACTGCCACATCATGACTATTACCCTGCAGAAAAAAAAACACTTTTCCAGAGCATTCCACTTCAGCATGGGAATAAAGCATTACGTAACGCAACACTGGCAGCAGCTTCAACTCTTCATACAGCTATTTATTGAATGGGATGAGCCTGATTAAGCGGTCATCACCTCAGCACTACCCGTCTCCCAGCCCATCTAATCTGTTGTTCGACTCACCGCTGCCGGGGCCCTCCTACTGCGACGGTCGCCGTCACAACACTCTCTGTTGTCGGTGCGGCCGCGGCGGCCCCCAGCCGCCCCCCCCCCCCCCCCCGAGCGATACCGACCAATACGACGGCGCGGCCACCTTTCATAAGAACCTACAGCGCAGAAACTACGCCACGGAACAAGGCCGTGTAGCAACAGACCCAGAACTTTGGCGCAAGGAACATTCATGAACAGGAAGAGAGTTTGCACGTTTTCCTTCTATTGCCGGAATCGAGCAGTGGGGAAAATGGTACTGGCTGGCGGCCGCGGCAGCCGGCGGGCGCGGCGGCCGGCTAGCTGCTGCGAGGGCCCGGCCGGCCTGGTCGATGGTTGCCGGGCGGTGCTGAATCGTCAACCGTGGCGCCGGGCCCCGGTACCACTACCAGCGAGGTCCGTCCGCACAGCATTGAGACCGAGAGCGAACGTAGCATAACACCTCCAGGCATAGTACCTTCCTAACTTCCTCCTGACTCCCAAGACGTCAGCATACATATTCATTAGAAAAAAAAGAATATAACTACTCCGTCCTGTAGATCACATGGTAGAGCTTTGGATTCCCGGTTCGGATCATTCCACCTTATCTGAAAATGTCAACACCTCAGCAGAGTTTACATTACAACACTGGTCTATCTGCACCGAAGGCTCATATAGAGTCTGCGCTTCTTCTGCCAAGAGCGTGGCCGGCGGGGGCGGGTCGGTGGCGACCTGAACCCGCCCCACTCTCTTGATGGGCCGGCCCCGAGAGCATTTCCGCCAGGGTCGGACAGTGCCCCCAGAAGCCGGCCCTCGCCGTTACGTGTGCGGGGCACCCGGCCAGGACGTGCTCCACGTCCTTCTCCTCGCCGCAGGCTCGGCAGGTCGGATCTGCGACCAGGCCGAGGCGATGAGCTGTGACTCGCACCAGTGGACAGTAGCCGGTGCTGGGCTAGAACAAGGTGACCTGGTCCAACCTGTCCAACTCCAGCTCATCGTGGCTCGGAGTCGGAGTAGGGTCTCGATGTGGGTGCCGCTGCGCTCGTGCGGAGGCCAGCTCCGATGTCCAGCGGCGGATGGCTGCCGCGCGCTGGAGGGGTCGATTGGGGCCTGCACTTGAGCGCAGTCGGCGGCGGCTTGGTTGGCGAGGCGGTCGGCTGCCTCGTTGCCGGCGAGGTCGGCGTGCCGGAGAGTCTGTGCGGATGCACAGACTCCCGGTCGGGGCTCCAGCTACTCAGCCGCGGCCCGGGTGACCAACAGTCGGCCATCGGTCAGCGCGTCCGGGGCCTAATAGACGCGCTGACAGCCGCAGGGACGGACATCACCCTGCACTGGGTCCCGGACCACGCCGACCTCGCCGGCAACGAGGCAGTCGACCACCTGTTGTTGTTGTTGTTGTTGTTGTTGTTGTTGTTGTTGTTGTTGTTGTTGTTGTTTTTGTTCCCTCCGCTTCAATGGAGCGTAGCCTGTCGGCTCTGGGAGCCCCTGGCGGCCGCCGCCAGGGCCGCCACCACGGCGGTCTCCCAGACCACCTCCGGCTCCGGGTGAATGGTAAAACACGTTCTTGTCCTCGTCCCCATCAGGGCTGGGCAGCGGAGGAGGACATGGTCCGGCTTGTCCTGCTCCTCCCGACACAGGGGGCACCAGGACTCTCGGCATTCGTCTCTGTTGCACCCCTGGCATCCGCCTGGGATCGGAGACGGGGAGCGTCCGATTCTGTGCAGGTGTGACCTGCAGGCACCAGACCAGTGCCCGGCCCTCAGCTGTAGGACATCCACCGCTCTGGACCGCTCCAAGCCGGTAATTCGGGGCGGTAGGCGGTCGCCCATCACGGACCGGAACCATCCGGCTGGCCATTTCTTGATGGTAGCCTCTCTGGCGGCTCTGGCTACTGCTCGACAGATGGTTCTGGTGTCCACGGGGATGTCCTCCTGTGGTAGCTCCGCCGCTTCCTTTGCTATGGCGTCTGCCCGTTCATTGCCTTCGGTCCCGCAGTGGGGAGGCACCCACTGAGCGTGAATCGGGCGGTGACCCTCCCGGGACAGAGGCGAAAACGCCCGCCAGATCCTGACGCCTAGCGGTGACGTCTGCGCGGTTGGCCCCGCTCGGAGTGTAGCCAGGGAGGTCATACTGTCCGTGCATATCACGACGGGGATGTCGCGGTCTCGTGGGTTGTCGAGCAGGTGCTCAAACCCGGACGCCAGGGCATCTCTGCTCGGTAGCTGGAGCAGTGTCGTCCGGCCGGTGTCTTCAGGTCTTCCTCCTCCCCGTCCGACCAGATGACCACAGCTCCAGAGCCTCCGTCCTTGACGCCACGCTCCACGGAGCCGTCCGTCCACAACCAGGTTGCTCTCTGTGGCAGAGCGGCAAGATGTCGGGCGGCAGCCCGTACCGTCTCTCCGTCTGTCGCACTGGTTCATAATGGCCCCACATCCAGGCAGAAGGCGACGTTTCCTCCGCGCTCCCACGGCGGGATACGGGGAGGCAGTACCAGCTCGATCGGTGCGGTGACCTCCGCCTCGACCAGCATCTGGTGGCCTAGCGTTCGCCACCCCGCACAGAAGACAGTCGCGAGGGAGCCGAGGCCTCGGCTGTCCTGCGCAGGGGGTCGGTCGGCGGTAACGCCAGGGCATGACCCAGTAGGCGAGCGGCGAGGACTTTCTTCCGCTCCTCCATGGGGGCCAGCCCCGCCTCCGCCATCACCGCGTGTGTCGGCGTGGAGCGGGGGCATCCCACCTTCAAAAAAGTTAATGAATTGGCATGAAAGTGATGTCGCTCGATTCAGAAAGAGCAAAAACGAATATCTACCAAAGTTCACCGAAAAATATTCACCGGTTTTCAAGATATTAGACTTTTACTTTTGTTTACTTTTTTGGGATCTCCGCTGTTCCTAGCGACTTCATTTTGGAAGTGCGGCGTTCGCGGCAGATGTTGCGCGCAAATAGCATACCTATACCACCACTGCTTTACAAAGATGTTAGTATAAGGTTTTAAAATCGTTAGATCACCGCTGACGTCACAACTTCTAAGGGGGCATCTCAATGCATTAGCCCCTTAGAATCCGAAAACTGCAAGTTTGAAATTCCATATCTCCGAATTAAAGCATTTTTCGATGTTGTGAGTGCCCAAACCGGAATTTGCAGGCCATGGCCACCAATTTGGCTATCTCAACTCAAAATTAATGTTATGGTGATTGGTGGGAACTGGGATGGTCACTTTAATCAAGTGGAGGAGGGCTCTGCGCGCCACCGGCCCGAGATAGGTACTTGATCATCTCGTTGGTGATCCCGTCTGGTCCTGGTGACTTCTTCAGTTGGATAAGTTGTATCTCTCTGATCAGCTCTTCCTCGGAGAGTGGCGAGCAGCACCCGGTGTGGTCGCCGTCACAGTCGGCGCAGCGACGCGGGCTAAAGTCTGACAGTCGTCGTCGCGCGGCTCGGTCGATCTTCGGCGCCCTCACCTGGCGAGAGAAATGGGCGTACTGGGCGGCAAACGCGTTGGCCTTCTCCTCGGCTGTTACGAGCAACCGGTCTCCGATCCGCATCGCCTCGCCCTCTCGGTGGTCGTCGTCCACGGCGCCCTCCCACTTTTTCAGGAGCCGGGAGACTCGGCCAACGCTGGTAGGTCGGTTCAGCTCGGTGGTAACGAAGTCCCGGCATTGCTCCCTGGTAACTCGCTTCTCCACCTCACCTGGCTGGCCCGGCGCTTAGCCTCGATCCAGCGTGTTTATTGTGGGTCTCCCGAGTCCCGACTTCACATTGTCTCTGGCTGCCCGGCGTTCCTGAATCGCCAGCTGGAGGTCCGGGTGGAGGGCCAACGGATTGGCGTCTCTCCTCGCTCCCCGAGGAATGAACTCCTTTGCGGCGTCCTGGACTGCTGAAGCAAATCGGGTGGTCAGAAGTTGAACCGTAGCCTGTGGGGCTACGGTTCAACTTCTACGGTTCAACAAGCCGACTGCCTCGCCAACCAAGCCGCCGCCGACTGCGCTCAAGCGGAGGCCCCGATCGACCTCTCCAGTGCGCGGCAGCCATCCGCCGCTGGACATCGGAGTTGGCCTCCGCGGCACACTCATCGAGATCCCACTCCGAGCCACGATGAGCTGGACGGGTGGGACCAGGTCACCTTGTTCTAGCTCAGCACCGGCTACTGTCCACTGGTGCGAGTCACAGCTCATCGCCTCGGCCTGGTCGCAGATCCGACCTGCCGAGCCTGCGGCGAGGAGGAGGAGGACGTGGAGCACGTCCTGGCCGGGTGCCCCGCACACGTAACGGCGAGGGCCGGCTTCTGGGTGCACTGTCCGACCCTGGCGGAAATGCTCTCGGGGCCGGCCATCAAGAGTGGGGCGGGTTCAGGTCGCCACCGACCCGCCCCCGCCGGCCACGCTCTAGGCAGAAGAAGCGCAGACTCTATATGAACCTTCGGTGCAGATAGACCAGTGTTGTAATGTTAACTCTGCTGAGGTGTTGATATTTTCATTAAGCTTAGGTGGAATGATCCGAACCGGGAATCCGAAGCTCTACCATGTTATCTACACAGTGGCGGTCGCAGGGGGGGGGGGGGGGCCATCAGGGCCATGGCCCCCCCCAAAGGCAAATCAGGGGGGCCATCATATCATTTGCCCCCCCCCCCAAACAACCGATGGGCCCCCATGGCCGTATGGGGCCCTGGCCCGTATTCGATTGTCACGAGGCTCGAGAAACCCACGCCAGCTATTAACAGCTCCCATACCAGTCTTTGAGGGTCCTACACTGACCCCTGAGGGCCCTTCAGTGGCGGTCAAGCGTCCACGACTCCACATTGACCGCTGAGGACCCGTATTGACCTCTGAGGGCCCTCCACTGGCCTTTGAGGGCCCCTAAACCGGCCTCAGGGGCCCAACCGGCGTCTGAGAGCCTCACACCGGCCTCTGGTGGCCTCATTTCTGGCTCTCGAGTCCCAAGACTAGCCTTTAAGTGTCTCTGAGGGCCCCGCACTGGATTCTGAAGACCCGATGTCGAGCCAGCATCGGCCTCTGGGGGCCCATCTTGGCCTTTGAGGGCCCTCCGCTGGTCTCTGGGGTCCAACGCCGGCCCATGCCGGCCTTTTAGGGCCCCACCCACACTGACCTCTAAGGGCCCATGCTGGCCTGTAAGGACCCACATTAGCCTCTGAGGGCCCCCGCACTGGATTCTGATGACCCAATGCCGGCCGCTCAGGGCCCGCATCGGCGTCTGAGGGCCCATCTTGGCCTTTGAGGGCCCTCCGCTGGCCTCTGGGGTCCAACGCCGGCCCATGCCGGTCTTTTAGGGCCCCACACTGACCTCTGAGGGCCCATGCTGGCCTGTAAGGATACACATTAGCCTCTATGGGCCCCACACTGGATTCTGAAGACCCGATGCCGGCCTCTAAGGGTCCGCATCGGCCTCTGAAGGCCCATCTTGGCCTTTGAGGGCCCTCTGCTGGCCCCTGGGGTCCAACGCCGGTCAATGCCAGTCTTTTAGGGTCCCATCCTGATCTTTGAAGGCCCCATGCTGGCCTGCAAGGGCCCATATTAGCCTCCGAGAGCCCCCGCACTGGATTCTGAAGACCCGATGCCGGCCTCTAAGGGTCAGCATCGGCTTCTGCGGGCCCATCTTGGCCTTTGAGGGCCTTCTGTTGGCCTCTGGGGTCCAACGCCGGCCCATGCCGGTCTTTTAGGGCCCCACACTGACCTCTGAGGGCCCGTGCTGGCCTGTAAGGACCCACCTTAGCCTCTGAGGGCCCCGCACGGGCTTCTGAAGACCTGATGCCGGCCTCTAAGGGCCCGCATCGGCCTAGTCTGAGGGCCCATCTTGGCCTTTGAGGGCCCTCTTCTGGCCTCTGGGGTCCAACGCCGGCCCATGGCGGTCTTTTAGGGCCCCACCCTAACCTCTGAGGGCTCCACGCTGGCCTGTAAGGACCCATATTAGCCTCTGAGTGCCCAACTCGGTCTCTGATGGTCTCAAACTGCCCTTTGCAGGCCCTGTACTGGTCTCTCAGGGCTCTAAACTGGCCCCTAAGAGCCCAAACCAGCCTCTAAAGGTCCCACGACCCACACCGGCCTCTGATGGTCCCATTTCTGTCTCTGGGACCGAAACTGCCCTTATGTGCCTCTGAGGGCCCCGTACTGGCTTCTGAAGGATCGATGCCGGCTTCTGAGGACCCATACCGGTCTTTCAGTGCCTCATAGCGACACCTGAGGCCCACACTAGCCTCTGAGGGGCCCGCAAACTGGCCTATGAGGTCTCTACACCGGCCACTGATGGCCCTATTATGTTCTCTGGGGGGCTCAAGCCTTACCTTTGGGCGTCACGCACTTGCTTGTGAAGGCCCACATCAGCCTCTGGGGCCCTACCTGGGGCCTTTGAGGCCCTTCGCTGACCCTTGGGTCCAACGCCGGCCTCTGGGGGTCTGACACCGTACTCTAAGGGCCCCATTGCAGCCTCTAGGCGATAGGTACCTATCGCCGAAGCGCTATCGATGGGCCCATAAGTGTAGGAACCATGGGTGCAGTGGGCGCAGTTGCACAAGCAATAATTCTGCAGTGAGTGCAGACAATGTATTCTGCATCCACAATAATCTGGAACAAAACCCCCTTTCCTCAGCAACACTACTTTCCATGCAGCACGACAAATTTAGGATATTTTGCCGATGGCCTTGATTTTGCCCACTATCCGTCTTTCGAAGCATTTCCTTCTGTAATGGTCTTCAAAATTTGCATTTGTGCTCAAGTAAAAAAAAAAGATTAAACGGAAGTCGGAACACATGTGATTGAACAGTGAACAGATACCGATGACCCACTGTTAAAAGTTTTAGCACGATGATCTTAAAAAATAACAAAGTTTTTTTTTGCAAAGAAAATGGCAAAGTTAGCCGCCTTTACTTTTGCGGTAGTCCATTCACAGTTGCGTGAATTATTGACAAAATCAATGCTTCAAAATGCACTTTTCGGTACCTTTTCGACATGGTGCACCCTCAAAGCTCTCAATGAGCCTCCGCTCGGGTGCCGCTCCCTACCACCCCCCCCCCCCCCCCGCTTCACCGGCCATGGCCTAGATTTCTGCACCCGTGCACTACGCCCGTGGGCTCCTTTAAGCTAGCACCGGGCCCCCCGGGTCAGCGCAGGGGCCCCTTTGCCAAGTTGCCCCCCCCCCCCAAACTCCAAGTCTGCGACCACCCCTGTATCTACAGGACGGAGTAGTTATATTCCTTTTCTAATGAATATGTATGCTGACGACTGGGGAGTAAGGAAGTTCAGTTATCATTCCTGACAAACATCTACCCCTGTTGGGTTGTAAATATGGGCAAATACGAGCTAACCCCGCGTTCGATGTCTCTCGGACGACGAACATTCTACACCGTCCGGCCAATCACGTTCCATAACTGCAGCCGAGCCCCCGCTGACCTTAACCGGGATTGGCCGGACGACATAGAATCTTTGTCGTCCGAGAGAAATCGAACGCTGGGTAAGTCTGGGAAGAACCGAAGAAGGAGCCAGGAAGAAATAATTTTGATAAAGTTGATCGTCAGTGAAATTTAATGTGCGCCAACAAGTTTTCTCAGTAATTCAGCTCAAGCTAGCAATTCCATGCTGTGTTCGAAGAGACGTTTACAGTGAGGGTCAAACTCAAATAAAACAAACTATACCTACTTACTTGATACTTTTTACACAAACCATGTAAAACTTACACTGCAACCACCTGACAGTAACGACGAGCAGCGGCCAAGGATTCTTCAGTCACGGACCCGGTCGCTGAACAGCGGCTGCGGCCGGGTTTGGGCGACCACAGGCCCGGGTACAGCAATCGGCCTTCAACAGCGGCAGCGACATATCCCCCACCCTTCAAACCATTCCTATCATCCAACTTTCATCGTAACATCGTAACCCTACCATTTACAAACTTCCTCCTTCCCTCCCCTCACAAACATCAATTTAACGGTAAGTCTCGCTGTCATTTATGTGTCTTAACGTAAATTCATGGGTTTTTCCCCATATTCATGGCATAGTACATGGATATGGGTTTTCCCATGTTGTCTTGCAGTAAAGTGGCCACCGGTCTTAGTTAGGACGGCCGGTTTCTTTTGCGCGGCGTAGTTAGGTCGCCGCCCTCCTCGCGAGGCCGGTAACGTAAGTTAGGGCCACTAAAAAAAAAAAAAAAAAAAAAAAAAAACCACCTGACACAATGAGCCATGTAAGGAGTTGGGTAAGAATGAGACCTAGGTACATTATATACTGATATATTAGACACTAGGGATATGCCAGGCATTTATCTGATATTGATAATATCGACACCATCATGGGCCGATTTTTACCTGAATTTGAAATTTGAATTGCAATATTATAGGGTCTGTTCCCGTCGCTCCTCCAACCTCCTCTAACCTCCTCCCGTTTCAAAAAATCATTCCCGTCGCTCCTCCAAGCTCATCTTGATTCCACATCTCACCACCACTATTTGCCTCCTCCCTCATCCCAAACGAAAGTTGGATTTTTGGAGGAGGCTCCGCGTAGATATAGCTGGCGCACATAATACAAATGTGAATTATTTATAAATGAGATTTGAGGGGACTGGACATGATTTTAATGATCAATGAGGATGAGGTATTTTTTAATAGCAATGTTCGATATTAATCTACGGTTATTTTATTAGAAAGCTTTTTTTTTTTTTTTTTTTTTTTTTTTTTTTTTTTTTTTTGCTCGGTCGGCCTAGTGCCATTCCCGAGCAGGGGGCAGTTACTCCGGCAATTTTCGCCGGGCAGCAAGTGTTACGTTAAAGGGACCCTCCCACCTTCAAAAAAGTTAATGAATTGGCATGAAAGTGATGTCGCTCGGTTCAGAAAGAGCGAAAACGATTATCTACCAAATTTCATCGAAAAATGTTCACCGGTTTTCAAGATATTAGACTTTTACTTTTGTTTACTTTTTGGAATCTCCGCTGTTCCTAGCGATTTTATTTGAAAGTGCGGCACTTGTTGCGCGCAAAGCGGCGTATACCACCGCGTGCTACCAAACGTTTAAGTAAAAGATTTAAAATCGTTAAATCTGCGCTGACGTCACAAATTCTAAGGGGGCATCCCAATGCATTAGCCCCTTAGAATCCGAAAACTGCAAGTTTGAAATTCCATATCTCCGAATTAAAGCATTTTTCGATGTTGTGAGTGCCCAAACCGATATTTTCAGGCCATGGCCACCAATTTGGCTATCTCAACTCAAAACTAATGTTAAGGTGGGATGGTCACTTTAAACCGGTTTATGTGAACCCGGTAGCAAAAACAACGTGGGATCCTATCTTAATGTGGAACCAAAGCTAAGGGAGGTACTTACGTGTACAGCCAAAGAGCCGAGATGTCTGGAGTCGCAAACACAACAGTGGGAATGACTTTTATTAACAATACATGATAGACATGAACACTTGTGAGCTGGTGTCAGTGTAATGGAGCCGGGAAGCTTTCATCGCACTGACAGAAGGTATAAGACCTTCTAGGCTCCAGCCCCCCGGCGGGGCCTTGTTGTGGGGTGTAATGGTCGGGAGAAAAAGTCCTAAATAATAAAAAACCCGACGCCTAACGCAAAGGGCAAAAACCTCGCACCTAAGCCAAAACGGCGCGAGGGAAAAAGCCCTGTAACCGCGATTAATTAATGTGTGAGTTTGGGGGTGAGCCGGGAGACGAGGGCTCTGGTTAGCGTTTTAGGGGCGGCAGCCGCGGCCCTAACACGCTAAAGGCTCTTGATGATCCGAGCGTCGGCGAGAAAGACGAACAGAAGGTCGTGGATATCCGGATGAGTGTCGCCCAGGAGAGTCGGAAGGTCGAGAGAGAGTCCATGTGTGTTAATGTATTGTACTATATGTCTGCGGTGTTGGTGTAGGTGTGGGCAGTGGAGGAGGAAGTGTGAGATGGTATAGCGTGGGTGGTCGCGGCAGTGGTGGCATATGGGTGGAGGTGCTCTGTCCAGGATGTAGTTGTGGGTGAGTTGTGTGTGGCCGAGCCGGAGCCTGGCTAGGACTCTCTCTTTGATCCTTGTGTTTTGATGGGAAGAGTAGAAATGGCAAAGTTTCGGTTTAATGGAGAAGAGATGTGGTGTATGATCATCTATCCAGCATTTTTGGCGGTATCTCTGGAAGGCACGGAAGAGCGAAGACAGAAAATCCGGAAGGGGGAGAGCGAGATGATTTCGAGATGGGAGATGAAGACCTTCTTTGGCTAGCTTGTCCGCTTTTTCATTCCCCTGTATTCCAACGTGGGACGGAATCCACAGGAGAATGACGTGTTTGTTTTCATCGGTAAAGCCAATGATCATCTTTTTTATTTTATAAACGATTTCGTTTTTTTTCCATTTTTCTGTGAGCTATTGCCTTTACCGATGAAGCTGGATTAGTATTTCTTAATTTGTGTTTGCGCGCCATAAATCGCCGACCGTTACAGCCCGCAAAAGCTGATTTTCTCGCAAAAATGTTCACGTGGCTCCTCTGAAACGGCTCTCCTCCAAGCTCATCCAACCTCATCCGATATTTTTTGGGAGGAGCGACGGGAACACTTGACGGGAACAGACCCATACATCCATGACATCTCAAGTTGACTCAATCCAGTCCTCCAGTCCCGTTCCTCAACAGTCATGAGTTAGTAACAGTTGCAGTGGGCATTGCCTTTGGCGCCTGTGCCTCTTACCTTGACCCCCTTGACCTCCCAGTGCCAACTATGGCTGCTGAGATAGATTTATCGGTATGGGCCTGTTCCAGCGCCTCCAGAAACCTCCAGAAAGCTCCAGAAAGCTCTAGAATCCTCCAGAGAGCGTTCCGGCGCCTCCAGAAAGCTCCAGAAAGCTCTCAACAAAGCTCCAGAAACCTCCAGTAGCCTCCTACAATTATGGCGCACATGTGACAATCACGAATGTAAACAAAGGACTTTTGACTGATTATTTTACAACTTGAATGTAAAGAAAATTACATTGCTATAATTTTGTTAATCTTTCTTAATAAAATTGAAAACAAATTTTGCGTTTCAAGAGAGAACAATAGTCATTCTTTTGGTATCTGTGATGCCAATCTCCAGAAATCTCCAGATTGCGTTCCAGCGCCTCCAGTGAAACCTCTGGTAGAGCCTCCAGTCAAGAACTTCTACTGGAGGCGCTGGAACAGGCCATTTACTTTCGGACCGGCAGCCTTTACTTTCAACGTTGCGAACCTCAAGTGATAGTAAAAAGCATATCACATGACATAATTTGACCTGATTTCATAGCTGATAGTTATTCATGGCACAAACAAGTTTAAAGTAAATATTTACCTCCTTAGTCCCCTCCGATTTATCTCCTTAGTCCCAAGGCCCTATATATACCCTTAGTCCTTATTAGCAAGGCTTATCTCTCAGGGCAATCAATATACGAAACGCGCCATATTTAGTCTAATTTCAATGTTACAATTATCTTCTAAACGTGCTTTACTTCTTGGTCCTATTACGTATTTATGACGTCTTTGAATACAATGCCCGACTCAAGATTCTTACAGATAGCCCGACTATGGGTCTGTTCCAGCGCCTCCAGAAACCTCCAGAAAGCTCCAGAAAGCTCTAGAATCCTCCAGAGAGCGTTCCAGCACCTCCAGAAAGCTCCAGAAAGCTCTCGCCAAAGCTCCAGAAACCTCCAGTAGCCTCCAGAGAGTTGAGAGGTCCAAATTTCTCTGGAGGTTCTGGTCTACAATTATGGCGCACATGTGACAATCACGAATGTAAACAAAGGACTTTTGACCGATTATTTTATAACTTGAATGTAAAGAAAATTACATGGCTATAATTTTGTTAATCTTTCTTAATAAAATTGAAAATAAATTTTGTGTTTCGAGAGAGAACAATCGTCATTCTTTTGGTATCTGTGATGCCAATCTCCAGAAATCTCCAGATTGCGTTCCAGCGCCTCCAGTGAAACCTCTGGTAGAGCCTCCAGTCAAGAATTTCTGCTGGAGGCGCTGGAACAGGCCCTATATGAATCTTGGCCCGACCCAGGGTATATTGGGATAGGGCACATACCTACCGAAGAATTCGATTTGAAATCTGCTAGTACTAGTACCATATATCTTTCAGGTTTTTTTTGCGACTGCTCGGAGCTGCCTGCGATACCAAGCTACCCAGTAAACATGCCGACGTCGGCTGGACCTCAGCAATTGATCTCGGTCCGACGTCGGCTGGACCTCGGCTGGACGTCAGTACATGCGGGCGTACCCGACATCCAGCCGACTTCAGCATGCCGATGCCGAGACCAGACTGCAAAGTATGGCAATTTCGACGAGATCTCGTCGGTGCGGGCTTGTTCGGCTGGTGCGGATTTTGGAGTGGTGCGGTGCGGATTTTGCCTGGTGCGGTGCGGATTTGGCTTGGACGTTGATGCGGTGCGGACTTCGCTTGGTCTTCTTACCCGGCCGGGTTTCCTTGTTGACTGTTCTTTGGAAAGCCCTACAAATGCGTGCCAGCCACGGTGGCGCACGGTGACGGAGAAAGGTTTTAAATTTACTCTACGAGACTACGAACTAGCAATTGCGGCAGAACAAATCCATTCTCGCCTCGGAAATTAACGTGATGACGACGTCATTAGAACG
This sequence comes from Amphibalanus amphitrite, assembly GCF_019059575.1. Lineage (NCBI taxonomy): Eukaryota > Metazoa > Arthropoda > Thecostraca > Balanomorpha > Balanidae > Amphibalanus > Amphibalanus amphitrite. Next base: position 1,495,723 of record NW_024881517.1, read on the forward strand.
AAGACTGGTTGCGGCGGTGACTGGTATGTCACACTTGCGAGCAGCTGGTTTGAATTGCCAATCAGCACGCTACTTTGGAATGACGTCATTAGTTTTACTCATACGAAAGTTTGTTGGGGCGATTTTATCAAGGCTCGTCAAATTCACACGTGACATTTAGCATGTAGAAGGCCCACAGAGAGGGGAGAAGTTCCGAATGTCACGTGACCCAATATGCCCTCCGGCGCCCTTTTGTCACCGGCGTCCGTCTATTTGCTCTATTTCAAACTTCCGGTACAAGTGCGCGGCGCGGTCCCGTGGTGAGCGTTGCTCGTGAAAGTCGTGAAACTGAAATTGGAGAGGAAATAATTATAGTTAGATGAATGAAGTCCCTTGCATTATAATTGCCTGTGGGTTCGGTGCGGATATTTTGGGCTCTCGGCTCGCTTTGGTGCGGATTTTCCGGCTCAGTTTAAAGGGTTGGTGCGGATTTTGAACTTGGGCCGGTGCGCCTCGTCGACCTGCGTGCCATACTTTGCAGTCTGGTGCCGAGACGCTGGCGTCGGCATGTTTACTGGGTAAATGTTGGCATACTAGCTGATCTTTGATTCAAGCTGGATATTTTAATCTCAACCGCACAGGCATTCTCCAAGGCCGCTAATACCTACCTGTAACGTATTCTCTATTCATGGTCACCGTCACTCAGATCACAGATAATTCACGTCATACGGAGCCTGTGCAGTGTGCAGTGCCGCGACCTCGCAACACTCGACCGCAACTGCCAACAGATTCCTAGCAGGATAATAGCCCAGTCCATCACGGAACCTACCGGTTTTCTGAAGGAGGATGGGGCGGGTATGGCTCAATGTATCCCCCCCCCCCCCCCACCACCACCACCACCACTACCACCGTTTCGACAGCTAAATGGAGCTTGAGCTCCGCGAGAAAAAAAGGGCGTGCGTGCGGTTCCGAGGTGCAGCGACAAGTACCTGCTTTGCTTTAGGTAAACCAGTGACTTCTGGGTTCATGTCTTTAAAGGCTTTAACCCGCGCCCTGCTGGGGGGGGGGGTGTTTGAACACCCCCCCCCCTTTGTGGTTTTTCGCGAATATCTAAAAAAAACGGAGGCGCGGAGCGCCGCCGTTTTTGGTACACCTTATCACACGCGTATTTACAAATTGCAACCGAGCTCCGCCGTAGGGTATTTTATTTCCGCCGTAGTGTATTTCACTTGGGGTATTTTCTACCATACATCTGCCTGAGCTTGGGGTAATTACAATTTGTCGGCGACGTTCAAAAATGATGCACCTTTTTCGCAGTATAGGTTATCGCATGTGCATATTTTTGCCTTTTTGGTTGCGCTTTTCCCTCGCCCATATAGGGGGAGGCATTAAACGGACCCCATCGGTTTTTCGTGAGTAACTCGCGCAAAAACCGTCCGATCGCGACGAAACTTTAAATATTCTCGATTTTATCAATTTTACACCTACCCCGAAAATTTCATGACCCTGACCTAAATGACCTTTGACCTGTGACCTATTTCACGAGACCATGTTTGGCCCGAATCGCGATTCGGCGTATGTCGGCTCGCATTAGCCGCGCGTTTGCAGTCTTTACGTGGTTTCAAGCGTTGAAACATGTGATATGATGCTGGTCCTATGCATTAGGGTGGGTGGCAAGGTCACCTGAAGGTCAGGTCAGCTCAATGACCTTTGATGACCTCGGTTCACTTTTTTCAAGTTTTACATGTTTCTAGGCTAGTTTTTGGAGCTGATTTCGAATTTAGCAACCATTTGAACATTACAGGGGGTGTAAAGAAATTATCCGGACACCTTTCTTCCCGCTGTAATTAAAAAGCAAAACATTCTGGTACTTTTTCTTTTAACTGAGCATGTAGCCACCTTTCATAAAAACACAGTGGCGAATGTTCTGGAGCATTTCAGCCACTGGATTCTCCAGCACACTGGCTTTGATTCGGACCAACGCCGTCTAAACCTGTGCCTACGCTACGGTTGGGCGGTGCTTGTGGCGGGCGTCTCTTCAGTCACCTGCTGGCTGCTGAGTGCTGAACAAGAGCCCACAGGTTTTCGATTGAATTGGGATCGCGACTTTTTCCAAGTCATAAGCGTTAGCCCAGAATGATTGAAGGTTCTATCGGCATCACTTCCCGTTCTTTTAGGGACATTTAAGTAGCGCGCCGCCCCGCATGAAGACAGCGTGGCTTGAATCAGGCATCAGTGCGCGTTCAGAAACCGAGTCCTCATATACCGTCTGGTTGAGCGCCTCCAACCATTCATTGGCCAATATATTGCTCCGGCTTGACGTTGATGGCGGTATTATGTGACACTATGTGATATAAGAGCATCGCTAGGCAGCTGAACATGCTCCAGTTCTGGATATTGTCCGGATGTTTGACGGCGGCGAAGGCCAGCAAGTTCGAGCGGCTGGCCGCCCATACATGGCCATTTGACGGTTCAAAGGATAACACAGCTCGAACGGCTACCCATCCAACCAGACCACCTCACCCTTATCTTTCTTCAACCAGTGGACGCGATCTGGCGTGAGGCGAGAGGTGGTGAACTGGTTGTTTTCCCGTCAGTTTCGTTGTCTTTTTCAGTTTGAAGGGCACAGAACTAAGTTAAAGGGCGGGTAGCGGTAAACCATGATATGGGATCTCTTATTATCTGACTTGGTAAGAATGACTTGGTGACTAAGGACGAAAACTACCATGTGAACCCGTCTGTGAATCGACTCCTACTCAGAGCAACAGTCACATGACAAGGTCAGGTCACTGCTGAGTTGAAAACCGATAGCAGAGGCACGTATTTATCCAATATTCCCACTTCTAACATCAGAAAGGATTAGGAAACTGTGCATACAGATATGGCGAAAAAATAGATGTCCGGATAATTTCGTTACACCCTGTACTGAAGTAGTTTTGGTGCCTTCGTAACATGTTACGAAACTGTGTCAGAGAAAAAAATAGCGTTCTGGCCCTCCAACTTTTGCTTATTTGTAGAACTTCGTTGCTTAGCAAACCACTATGTTGTTCGAATTGAGGAGCTTTGAAATGTCTGTGTAATTCAAAATGTTAGTTCGGTAATTAAAAAAATTGATTCAGTGTTGCACATAATCTAACTTAACAACCGAGCATTGCAGGTTTGACGGCTTTTTGCCCACCACCTTCCCTGGAAAAGCTCCATCCTTGCCTATGGGGCAAAACATAAGGGGCAAAAACAAAACAAGACAGATAAAAAACAAAACAAAATGAACTCACTACCTAATGAAGTTCAGTCTGGAGCAAACACATAGGTAATAGGTATCTATGTCAAATTAGACTGAAAGATTAAAATCAGCCTGACCAGGCCTTGCGGTCTGACCTGGTCCTAACCGCCTTACTTCACCTAACTTAACCCAATTCAACCTAACCTACCACAACACCTGCAGAGGTACCTTCCTGAAAAAATGACGCCCAGGGAGGTGTCCAACTTATTGGAATATTACCATGATTGCTTGTCAAAATGTGTGTCATCATGCTCTTGTTTGACAAGTGATGTATAATAAATGAGACATTCAAAAATGGTCTCTTGACTGTTGAGTGATCAGAATATTCAAATAATCAGGGTACAATGCTGTGCATCATAGTGCACACTAATCATGTTGTTTTTGTGTAGACCCTCTGCGCATTATTGTGTACACTGCTATGTGCACCTTAAGGAAAAAACTGACTGGTGGTAAGTACATGACAAACAAAGGGTTGCGCAACTGTGAAGTTCATGCCCTTGGTCTTGCTGGTGCCAAATGCCTATAGCTATAGCAGGATCAGTGAGGGTTGTAGACATGCTACATACACTGTGCAATGTGCATTGAAGATATTGGCACAAAGTTCATCCAAAATTACTATGCTCAACACCTAATGTAAGAAGCAACATAAATGCCCAGATGATACAGCAACAGCTCTCTGGTCAACATCACACAAGTTTATTGACATACTTTGCAGGTACATATTTACATTCATAGCAAATACTTTCGATTTGATTAAAAAACTAGGTGCTAGCAAGCTTGCATTTTAGTAGGTACAACAATGACCATATATTAAATCATAAAAAACCTTCTCGTGCCATTCATCACATACCTTTTTATCGAACAAGCACCTATCTACCATGCAATTATTCTAAATTTTCTCCGCAATCCACCTATATCTCAACTGCCACATTGAAATTGAAATACCCTAACAAAACCTAGAACTGTACATAAAAAGAATGCAATACTACAAGAACTATGAGGTTCTGAAGTTATTCTCACATGCTGGAGTGTTGAAACTCTACTTTTGTCGTCCATTTCCACGTTTGATTGAGCCATCATATACCTAGAACTGTTTTCGCTCTTCAGTCATAAGCTTTTGCACACATCTTGAATTTTACACATCACCTTGAACCATGCTCCAGTCTTTCCAACAAGGTACTATGGAACATCAAAGCAATTTTGATTTGTTACAACAGCTTCAGATCATGATAGGCTTGAAGCTAGTTCAAGTCACACCATTTGCCAGACAAACCTCTACAAAATGTGTATCAATTTCCAAACTAAGCAATTGATTATATCAAAATTTGCAGTTTCCACACAATGTTTCATAATATTATTCGATTTTTATATCAAGAAACTTGAACTCAAATAATCCACAAATTGTTATTGAAACACCCCCACTTCAAGAGTTCTTCACAGCAATAAAAATACAAGTTCCAGAAGCAAACAAACATTGCGCCAGATTTCGTATGAAACGCGCCATCATCCTGAAGTTTCTACCACAGACGGTAGTTCAACCGCAGCCGTAGTGCGAAAACCCCTGCCCACCTTACCCCACGGCGGAGCTCGGTTGCAATTTGTAAATACGCTTATCACACATCAATTCTACACATGTTGTGAAAATTTCAGACCAAGGTCATTCAAGGTCAGGTCACCAGGTCACTTGAAGTGACCTCACCTCATAAAAAGTTTCAATGTCTGCCATAGCTACACCGAGTGACCGATCGCTTTGAAACTTTCAGCGATTGATAAGGGTAACAGTATCTATGAAATGTTTATCTAGGAATTTGGAATCTTATCTTTTATCTTAGGAATGTTTATCTAGGAGGAGAGCTGCATTCGCAGTCAGGGCCGTGAACGACTGGAACGGCCTACCTGCTCAAGTGGTCAGTGCCCCCACCGTGGACTCGTTCAAGGCGAGACTCGATGCCCACTGGGGCCATCACTGGTATCATATACCAGACACGGATTAACAAATGGCAAAAGGGACAGGAGCTCGGTTAGAACGGGACCTCCAGGCCGAGTTGGCCTTTATTATGCCCGAACACCGTAAGGTAAGGTAAGGTAAGGTAAGGTAAGGTAATTTTGATATCGGTGACCTAAGGTCAGGTCAATTTTGCGACCTTCCCATTATAAGTCAATGGGAGAAAATTGAAATGCGCCTCTTTTGGACGAAAGACATTATAAACACTCCCAAACACTGAATTACAAGTGGGTTTGACACACTGAACATGAAAATGGTGTCCGCGACCCCTATTTATGCCCCTGAGGTCATCTCCAGTCACGAATGGTGTCTAACAGTTTTTCGCAAATAACTTTTGATAGAGGCATGCTAGAGCGGTGAAAGCGCCTTAGATGTGCTCAGCTCGACGATACGGATCGACTGATATGCAACATGACCCTTTCCGGTCAGGTCATGACCTTGACCTGAGGTCAAATTTTGAAGTTGACCTTTCAAGGTCAAGTTATAGTTCATTCGATGCGTCTTGACGAGAGGAACACGATGCCGGTAAAAGTAAGCTCGTACAAGGCTTGGATCAAAAGTTATTGCAGAAAAACTGTTTCCGAAAAAAATCGGCTATTTTTGCAGTTTTTGCCCCCTGCAGGCAAAACCGTTGACGTTAGGTCAACTCTGAGAGAATTACTCAGAAAGGGCGTTAATAGGGCTATCGAATGCGCTTTTCCGCGGCGCTGTAGCTTTATTGGTTCCCGAGTTATGCGTTGGCTTCCTGGAAATTGTCGACATTCGACCTGAAAATCGGCGAAATTTTGCCTTCAATGACCTCTGGTGACCTGACCTTTGACCTGACCAAAAAACAGACCGAAGTGATTTCGTCATTATTTTTGGCGCTCTTTCGAACGCCGCCTTCCGCGTATCGCTACGTGGCCCAGGAGCCGAGTTAGAGGGGGGTGTTCAACCCCCCCCCCAGCAGGGCGTGGAAATAAAGGACCCCCAGCCGGGCGCGGGTTAAAGGAGGTCCACATACACATGTTCTGCAGATATATTAGCCTGCATATATCGCTGTGTGCGCCACCAGGAGACAGCACTATCGCCCAACAGACCAGACGCCGCACATCGACGAACGGTCACGGCTGACGCTCGCCCCTCGCGAATCCAACGCGCCCAATCGCGCCATGCACCTGTAGGAGTCGCGCTCGCCGGCGCTCTCACAGACACCGTAGACGCCAGCAGTCCCGGCGGCCCCCGCTGACGTCAGAGCTGGCAGGCGCGCACCATCACCATGTTCAGGATGACAAACAGCGGAGCCATCACCTCAGAGTACTCGAAGCCGATGTTGTCGGTCAGCTTGCGCACCAGCAGGTACTTGAAGGTGAACATCTGCGAAGCAAACAAAAAGCACACCTTATTTTCACACCAAGATAATTGGAGGCATTTTACTACATGGCACAGGGGTGTCGATGGGTTAACAGTTGTCACCTAATTCATGCGTGACAACTGTAATGTGTACAAGTAACTGTATAATTGAAGTGACTAAGGATTATTAATTTAAATGTAATTTAGCTACGAAGCCCGCAATGCACATCACAGACGATTCGTTTAACGACAAAGCCCCCCATAACGAAAGCCTCAACCGCAGGCATGTGGCGACCCGTCTCACCAGCGATAGGACGAAAAAGCTCCAGAGGGCGCGCATGGCGGCGGGCTTGTGCCAGCCGTCGATGTAGGTGCGTATCAGCATGATGACGCACACGTAGGCCGAGAGTGCGTCGCTGACAAAGAAGGGCGTCATGGCGTGCCAGCAGGTGATTGCTCCCGGGAACAGGTCACGCAGCATCATCAGGATGGTGAAGACGAGCGCGGCCGCCAGCTGCAGCCAGATCTCGAACGGCGTGAGTCCCAGCCACTGCGTCAGCTCCTTCACTGAGAGGATCATTGCCAACGACGGCACGAGTCCGAGTCAGTGTCCCGTTTCCTACGAATCACGATATCGCTCCCAGAGTATATCGCTCCCACGCACAGTCACACAGCCGAAAATAACACTAACCGTGTTGTCTCTGCGATCGGTCCGAGCCGTCTCGAATGTGCTCGTTATCCCTGTCGGCAGTTCACCGGTTCGCAGTTTGCGGCACACCACCACCACCTGCCGTGCCGCTCAGGCCAGCACGGTCTTGGCCAGCCGGATGTGGATGGCGCTGACACTGCGCGTCTGCGCGCGCGCCGGCCGCTGCTCGTCGAGCGCCACCAGGTCGTCCACCACGCGCTGCGTGGACGTGTTGGTCGCCACCGAGAGCGTGTTTCGGTGGTTTATGTTCAGCTGCAGGGCTAGGTTGATGGCGCGCGGGCTCGCCGCACCCATCCCATGAATAAATATTTCGGTGTAGCCTTTTTCAAAAAGTCGTTCACAGCACACAAGCTGAGCCTGAAATATGAGACAGTGAAGCGTGAATAATAAGCTGCCCGTTTCACCGTGATCCGGAACCAGACATTTTTTGTTATTTTGTTTGTGCATGTTACGAGGGCAATAATAAATACCTGATTTTGTTGACGCATGACACTGTGTTGCATTTCACAGACATTGAGTTTGACAATTGCAATCTTGTAAACCACATACTATATGTGGTCTAATAGAAATAGCTCATAATTGGATGGAAAATGGTTTGATAGGTAGGAACATATTAAAAATATACCAACCTTAAAATTTGACTTTTTGTTTACATATACATCATTAGGCCTTCTAGGAAGTTTTCTTGGCAATCTTTTCTTCAGCTGATACTCATCTTGGGTCAACTCGTCCTCTTTATCAATACTTCCATGTTTCACTTCCTTTGATTCTTCAACATCAGCCATTATGGGTGCATTTTGATTATAAATTGACAATTGCAGCTCATGGGAATATCAAAAGTCCTGAAACACAAGGATATTCATCAGTTTTCACTACCTGACTGCTGACACTCATTATCATTTACTCATTTTAGCTTGGTAGCTATATAGTTAATCTTTTACTACAGCTTGACTTTCCAACAGTGCAGTTGAGAGTTGGCATTTGGCAAAGCATCAGACTCCCAGATTTTAATGGTGATGGTAATGATTTAGTTTGCTCTCAAATAACAATAATGATAATATGACATAAAATTGCTTTATCCATTTTCAAACGTTTCGACTTTATTCAAAGTCATCTTCAGTGTTAAGATAGACAAGTACACAATTACATGCTGACATAAATATACAAGCAGTCGATGCAGGGTATCAGTCGATGCACATCACACACTTCACAAAAACAAGACATAAAACATCATTCGTGTTGGTTCGGTCGTCTTCCTACAGAACGATACTTAGTTTAAACGCAGATGATCGGTCATTGATGGTCGGTTTCGCTTCAAATATGTGTAAAGATTCTAAAATTCGTAAATTGAAGTTTGAGCGTTTTTGATCTATGATTTTGAAATCGTCTATACTGAAGGGGGTGTCACATGCCAAAGAATGATCCCGTACAGACGATGCTACTGGACTGGATAAGAGTTCGCCCGTTCTGTGTGATCTACCCTTGTGTTGACAAACTCTGCTGTGGAGCCTAACATAGGTAGAACCTATGTAAGATCCTTCACACGAAGGACAACTGAACTTATAAACTACAGCAGATCGACACATTTTAGGGATAGAGTCCTTGAACTTGAACAGAGATCCAATAGTGAAGTTGTTTCTGAGAATGAATCGCGGGCTTAGATATGGGTAGTACTTTTGTAGGAGAGCGCTTATTTCATTTTTGAGCTTAATTGAGCGTTTTCCGAAAACGGCAAAATGAAAAAGCTTTCGAGTTTTTCAACCTGTGGTTGATTTGTGATAGTAATGAACCTTCTGTTGAGAAACTTGGCAATGGCGGCATCTACCAACGACCTTGGGTAACCGTTATCCAAGAAAAAACCTTTCAGGGATCTTAGCTCTAGATCAAAGAGCTTGTAGCTCGAGCATAAACGGTAGGGTCGTGATTTTAGATAAAGCTCAATATCTAGCAAAGATTACAAAGATACTGTCAGATCGCACTAAGTTTTGTCTTGTGAATGAGCCACTTCACAAACTGTTATTACGTGTAGAAGATAAAGTTAATAGGCTGCTCAGCAAGTTGAAAAAAGCATGTGCTATTACCGAACATACGTACAACGAACTGTATGCGTCTGGGTCCTCGCCAGGTGTCCTATAAGGTCTACCTAAGATCCACAAACCGAACTTACCTCTTCGTCCCATTTTCAGAGCTTGTGGCACTGCTACTTACGCCCTCGCGAAGTTCTTAGTTCCAATTCTTGCTCCCCTTACTGAGAATGAATTTACCGTTAAAAACAGCTACGAGTTCGTCACGGATTTAAAAACTTTCACATTTTCCGAAGATATGGTTATGGCCAGTTTTGACATTGAAAGTTTGTTTACTAACATACCTGTAGGTGAAACGGTTGACATAGCTATCAACTCTCTCTTCAGCCAGACTGACAGCGTCAGTGGCATCCCTCGGAAACTATTCCGCTCAATGTTAGATTTGTCAGTAACCAACTCGTTTTTCCTTTTCAACGGACAGTTGTACCAACAACTTGACGGCGTAGGGATGGGCCTACCACTTGGCCCTACCTTTGCCAACATTTTCTTATGCTTTCATGAGAAGAATTGGCTTACTACCTGCCCTTCTGAATTTCGTCCTGTCCTGTATAGGAGATATGTTGATGATTGTTTTCTGGTCTTTCGACACGTCACTCATGTAGAAAAGTTTTTATCCTTCCTTAACGAGCAGCATCCAAAGATTAAGTTCACCAAAGAAGTAGAGTCCAACCAAACGCTACCCTTTTTGGATGTCAAGATAAAACGTATTGGCTCTTCTATTGAGACTTCAGTTTTCCACAAGGCTACCTTTACCGGACTAGGATTGAGCTTCTTTAGTTTCGTCCCATTTTCCATCAAGTGGGCAGTCATCCAGTCATTTATTTATCGCGCCTACCGTTTATGCTCGAGCTACAAGCTCTTTGATCTAGAGCTAAGATCCCTGAAAGGTTTTTTCTTGGATAACGGTTACCCAAGGTCGTTGGTAGATGCCGCCATTGCCAAGTTTCTCAACAGAAGGTTCATTACTATCACAAATCAACCACAGGTTGAAAAACTCGAAAGCTTTTTCATTTTGCCGTTTTTCGGAAAATGCTCAATTAAGCTCAAAAATGAAATAAGCGCTCTCCTACAAAAGTACTACCCATATCTAAGCCCGCGATTCATTCTCAGAAACAACTTCACTATTGGATCTCTGTTCAAGTTCAAGGACTCTATCCCTAAAATGTGTCGATCTGCTGTAGTTTATAAGTTCAGTTGTCCTTCGTGTGAAGGATCTTACATAGGTTCTACCTATGTTAGGCTCCACAGCAGAGTTTGTCAACACAAGGGTAGATCACACAGAACGGGCGAACTCTTATCCAGTCCAGTAGCATCGTCTGTACGGGATCATTCTTTGGCATGTGACACCCCCTTCAGTATAGACGATTTCAAAATCATAGATCAAAAACGCTCAAACTTCAATTTACGAATTTTAGAATCTTTACACATATTTGAAGCGAAACCGACCATCAATGACCGATCATCTGCGTTTAAACTAAGTATCGTTCTGTAGGAAGACGACCGAACCAACACGAATGATGTTTTATGTCTTGTTTTTGTGAAGTGTGTGATGTGCATCGACTGATACCCTGCATCGACTGCTTGTATATTTATGTCAGCATGTAATTGTGTACTTGTCTATCTTAACACTGAAGATGACTTTGAATAAAGTCGAAACGTTTGAAAATGGATAAAGCAATTTTATGTCAATAATGATAAAGGTTGCTTGGTAGGAAGGCTATCTTGGTAGTGCTGAAAAAATAATGCCTTACTTTGATTATCTTGGAAATAAAGGGATACGGGTTCATTAGTTACTGAATGTAGTAATAAAAGCTTAGTTATCAACTTTCACAAAAAACAATAATTATATAACTACAGTAACTCAAACTAAGCGAGGGCCTTGAGAACTATAACCATCACAATTCATTCAGAATTAATAATCCCATCCCTCCTCCCAACATCCTCCCATCCAGGGGGCATCGAAGTCTAGTAGGAAAATCTGGCAATCCCCGGCGTGACGTAACGTCGGGGATGACCGACGGCACCTTTCACTGAAAGATACGGCAGAACGGCTATTTTTGAAAAATGATTAAAAATACTTGGGTGCTGTTATGACACATTAAACGCTTATCAGCATGTTCCTCATCATGTGATAAAGCCATATCCGTGGTCGAAAATAGCCGAGCCCCTCCCAATTTCCAAACATCGACCTTTTAGGCAAAGGATGTAAGCGTAATCCTTAAGGGCGACTTTCCCTTACATATCCGTACATATGCGTCCTTATGGAAATCGGTAGTGTGGCGATAAGCGACGCGCGCGACATCTGTGGGGCGACTGTGGAGACACCTGGTGGCTGCTTTTCTGCTGTATGTAGGTATTGGGGTTTTGCCAGATATGGTTCCTACTGCTACACCACTTTGTTGACCCAATACTAGAAAGTTATTTTGCCCGTAAATGGCAAGAAAATTAAAAGTATATTTATTAAATTGCTTTTAAATGATTACGAGATAATAATGAAGAAGTTTTGATTGATTAATTATTTAAATATTCAACCGTGAAACTATATTCTGGTAGGTTTAGTAGAAATTAGTCCGTGCAACCTTGTATTTAGGGCCTTGCTCCCATCCTCATCCACAGTCTTCTTCTTCTTCTTCGTGGATTAGGGCAAGATATACAGATATTGGGGCGCGTAGCCGTCATGCTCAAGCGTCCAATCATCCACAGTCACTGAACCCCTATATACGGCCTTGACTGAACCTATAATCACAGTGTATATATAAATACCTATAATCACAGTGTATATAAATATATAAATACCTTTTTTTATTTTTTTGGTGGCCCTAACTTACGTTACCGGCCTCGCGAGGAGGGCGGCGACCTAACTAAGCCGCGCAAAAGAAACCGGCCGTCCTAACTAAGACCAGTGGCCACTTTACATGGGAAAGCCCATATCCATGTACTATGCCATGAATACGGGGAAAAAGAAAAACCCATGAATTTACGTTAAGACACATAAATGACAGTGAAACTTACCGTTAAATTGATGTATGTGAGGGGAGGGAAGGAGGAAGTTTGTGAATGGTAGGGTTACGATGTTACGATGAAAGTTGGATGATAGGAATGGTTTGCAGAGTGGGGGATATGTCTTTTTTTTTTTTTTTTTTTTTTTTTTTGCTCGGTCGGCCTAGTGCCATTCCCGAGCAGGGGGCAGTTACTCCGGCAATTTTCGCCGGGCAGCAAGTGTTACGTTAAACCGGTTTATGTGAACCCGGTAGCAAAAACAACGTGGGATCCTATCTTAATGTGGAACCAAAGCTAAGGGAGGTACTTACGTGTACAGCCAAAGAGCCGAGATGTCTGGAGTCGCAAACACAACAGTGGGAATGACTTTTATTAACAATACATGATAGACATGAACACTTGTGAGCTGGTGTCAGTGTAATGGAGCCGGGAAGCTTTCATCGCACTGACAGAAGGTATAAGACCTTCTAGGCTCCAGCCCCCCGGCGGGGCCTTGTTGTGGGGTGTAATGGTCGGGAGAAAAAGTCCTAAATAATAAAAAACCCGACGCCTAACGCAAAGGGCAAAAACCTCGCACCTAAGCCAAAACGGCGCGAGGGAAAAAGCCCTGTAACCGCGATTAATTAATGTGTGAGTTTGGGGGTGAGCCGGGAGACGAGGGCTCTGGTTAGCGTTTTAGGGGCGGCAGCCGCGGCCCTAACACGCTAAAGGCCGCATGTCCACAGTTCAACTTCTTGCGTCGTTTTCGTCAAAACGTCTACCTAGGGGTGTTCACGGGCACCGCACACTGCTGCGTGCGGTGTGTGCGGTGCGTCCAGCAGGCGTGGGGGTAGGGGATGGGTAGGCGGTTCTGACGTCACGGCTGCGTGCGGTGGACGGTCCGCTGTGGCCAGTCCCGACCGGCCACAGCGATCGCTGTGTGCGGTGACGGAAGGCTGACGTAGGAACGAAGTGGGCGGAGCTTCGAGGCTGTGTGCGGTCCGACCGCACACAGGGCCCGTGAACAGGCATATTTACGTCTGGACAACGAGTTGCGGGGAAAAGTGCTGATTTTGCCACAGTTTTAGGAGCCGGTTATTAGGCTGGATTTTTGGGTTACTTTTTCGTTCTGATTCCTGTATTTCATGGTGTTTGGCTTTTGAATATTTTAGTTCTTTCAGAGAAATATTATTTGCCTTACAGATTTTGTGAAAATGTTTCAGTTTTTATGAGCCGACCGCTAGAGTCCTAAAACAATACATCAGCACTACAATTATTGTAAACAAACAAATGGAGCACCACTTGCCTCCGTTCTGCTCCGTTCCAAGGCCTTTTTTTAGTTTATCTGGTGGTTTTCGAACTATTGTATGTCGTTTTGTTGGAAGTTTTGAATCCCTTGTGACTGAATTATATCATATTAAAGAAGCATGTTGATTGAAAACAATCCCAAGTTGAAGTATACAGGAGGCTAAAAAGAGTCCTGAGTCCTGAGTAATATCAGGTTGAAGTTAGGAAATGTTGGTTGATAAACGCAAGTTCATCTGGCTCACTTAAATCAGCAAGAAAAAAAGTATATTAATAAGAGCTTATTGGCCGAAAACAAGCTATAATAGGTATTGCAGGAGATCAATACTGAAGAGAACGCGCATTATCAAGCCAGAAAATGTTGGCTGATGAACGCGTATTGATGTATTGGTATGAATATTGAAATATAACTTACAGCAGCAAGATCAATGAGTGCTAACTATCAAGTGAAAAAATCTAGAATGAATGAACCCGGGCAGCTTTACTTTGCTATGCAGATGGTAATGTGCATTACTCAGTGTCTGGCAAATGAAACATGCGATCATTCTATTGCTACTAGAGGAGAAAGCTTGGATTACTAAATCAGCTTAATGTTTAATTTGATGTTCATCATTACTTTGCATTTCTTGAAAAAGGATTTAAGTAAAATTGTCGAATGTGGCAATCCATGCAACGATGTGATCATATCATGTGTTCATAGTCATTCGTGAATCGTGATGCCCTGATGGTGATTATTGGTCTAATATACACAAGCAAAGCTGTCAGCATTTCTTTCTGTGGATGGCCAGAAGGGACTCAGAACTTAGAGGTATTACAATTAGTTTTCTTGACAGGGCTCAGGCTGGGATAAAAAGTACTGAGGGTAATCTTCCAGAAAGGAACTTTATTTTGACTTGGTATGAGATGTAGGCACAAGTAGGTAGGTGCTCAGTACCTATAGTTAAGTAGTTATGTAGGTTTAGTTGGGTTAGCTAAGATTAGGTCATGTTAGTTTTTTTTTAATTTGCCAAGTGTCCATAAAAAATGTGACCTGATCAATTCATACCTGACTAACCTGACCTAACCTCAACCATCACACTTATTTGCAACTTACCCAAGACCTGCATAGCATTAGCACCCAGTTATAGGTACTTGTTACTCACCCTAACTCAATCTTACCTGCTAACCTTCACCTTGACAACAGTTAGCTCACCTTGCCAAACCACGTCCAGGGTAACAGCCAAATGAGGAACTGGCTCATTGGGTGGCTGGTGTGAGTCTGTGCCGATTTTAAGTGTTTCTTCTCTGAAGCTGCTCTGCACTGCCTGTGTGCCATGTTAGATGCTCAGAAAAATGTGGGTATACTAAGCTAGTTTAGTGCTTTGTTCATGCTCGAGACATCAATAAGTACAAATCCTGCGGGGTACAGCTATGAGCTAGGTGAGTATGTTACTTGGATATGCTGTTTGACTGTAGTAAATATACAAACAATCACAGGGTCACAGTTATATTCAATCTCCACATAAACATACAACAAAACGCCCATTGCCTCACTCCGAGCACACAACAAATAACTTAAGCCTTTGCAGGCACAAAAATGCTTTGATTTACAGGATGGGTATACAATATATCCTCTGTCCTTGGGGATCTTGCTGCAAAGTTTAAGTTGAAGTAAGATGACTGAACCTCAGGTATGATTAACTTTTTCTTCTTGGCCACTGCTTATGTACGAGAAAGACTAAATGCTTGGTTGATCAACGCCTTGAAAATTTAATGATCCATCTTCGATTCGACATGAAGGCACAAAGAAAATAGTTCCCACTTCTCTCCTCTTGGAATACACAAACCAAAATATTTAATAACTTCTTCTTAGTGGAGGGACATGGACAAGAGCAATTGTCATAGCTCAAGCTTCCCTTCAAGTTAACCTCTGGCAGTTGGCACTGATCACACGGACACCTCTGATCCAAGATAAAATTGAAATGTGTAAATCTGTCTAGTCAATAACGGATGAACTTGAGGTCAATATGATATTTTGCGATATACATCAACGTTACCTCGGAACTTTTTTGCAGGTTTGCTTCATATTTTGTAACAAATGCGCAAAAACTGCAATAAAACAGCACTATATGCTTCTGGACAAAATACAATGATAGTAAAAACTTAGCCCTGATGGTATTCATTCTCGGCCAAAATCTAATTACAAAATATTTTGTAGTAAGAACTAAATATCGGCTAAAAACAGTGCACGTTTTAAAAAAGAATCATTCCAATGACGGTCCATTATTGCGGTCCTGAAATCGCCACTATTTCCGGCCTCTCCAACGCAACTCGTTGTCCAGACGTAAATATGCCGTGAGCAGCCCTCTGGCTAACTGTAACATTGATCATCGTCAGATAGATAGAATATGACGTCAGAAGTACAAATAAGTTTCTTGAAGAAAATTGAAATTGCAAAAGTAAAATGGCTAAGTTATGCTTCCTTACTTGAGGGTTAGTGTAGAGTTTAGGTAAGAAAATAATTTGCTAGGTTGGAAATCAGAACAATCAGTTGCTTCATTTTGTCTAAGTGAGTCCTGTAACAGCTGTGATTTGCTGCACGAAAAATAACCAATGACGTCAGTTTATGAGAGTTTTCGAGAAGATGACCTACATAGTATTTTTTATTTATGTTCACTTTAGTAGTCCGCTGTTGCCACGGACGCTATTTATCGGCTCACGTAATTTTACTGAAGTCTCACTTTTTTGCTTTTTGGATCACTGTTTGGATGTATTCTAACGAAAATGCTCTAAAGCTCACTGTATGACATTTCTCACCGAATGCTCCTCTCCAGCTCACTGTTTTGTTGAGTTTAGTTACTTCTTTTTACTGGTTTCTCACCTTTTCCTTTTATATTTCACTAAAAATATCCATGTGGTATATTTTTTAGTATACTTCTGGGATAACTGAGCAGCTGTGTAAAATATACTATAACCCGGTTTACATAGGGTTTGTTGCAAGCTTATATCTCCGTCCGTGATGTTGCAAAAGATGTTAATGGTGCTTAACAATTTACAAAATGATCCCCTCTAAATATTTGAAGACCACTGCATCGAAATTATCGCCAAATTAACAAGCTAGAGCCTCGTCAAAAATGCTATGTAAACCGGGTTTATGAGAGCTAGAAATCTGGCAGCAATTCGCGGAATTTTCGTTTTTCGCCGCAATTTGCGGCGGGTTTGTAGCGCGAGATTCTTCTGCACGCCGTATGACGCCGTGTAATGCGAGCAATGCGAGATGCGAGAGAGGAGAACCGCGGTCAAAGCAAGGTCAAAGTTACAGTGGAGCAAGTGTGCGGGTGCGAAGTTTAGATGAACTGTGGTCAGGAAGAGCTTTGTTGATTCGGTGCCAGACAGCTGCAACATGAACCAGGACAGTGATTCTGGTGAAGATTTTGCTGACGAGGCCTCCTTTCGTGCGCCTACTCAACATGCGACGCCTTCGACTGTCTCAGTCTCGAGAAAACGCGGGAGGGGTCAAGTTTGGACCCAAGTGTGCTCACATGACAGTCGAGAGCACTTTCTTGACTGGTTCCAGACATATGGTAAGTAAATTGCCTTCCGAGGCCAGTTTTACCAACAGAAAAATAGCCACCAGGGCCCTGTTCAAGTGTCTGCGGCCGCCGCGGCTCCCGCGGCCAAAAAGGCGGAGCTTAGCTGGCGGCCAATCAGGTGAGAGCAGCATTCTGGGTAATGCGTAGCTCTTCCTGCGGCTCCCGCGGTCGCTCGGGAGCGACCGCAGGGAAACTTCGACATAAACTGCGCGCGTGAGACAAAACATTGCGGATTTCGCTCTTTGTTTCGGTTGATTTTATTATGTTGTTAAGGAATAATTGCTTCAAAAAGGTACTAATTGAAGTAATAAAGCCATTATAAAGCAATTACGCACAAAATTTTGATCAGCATCTTCTTTCAAAACAACCGTGCCATTCTCGACGCCGGCCGCAGCGGCCGCAGCCGCGAGGGTGTTCAACCTAACCGAAATTATTAGGTTCCGCCCCCCGGCCGCGGGAGCCGCGGCGGCCGCAGAGCACTTGAACAGGGCTCTGCCGGAATTGTTTTACTTAAGATCGCTTCACATCAGAGCGTGAACGGTTAAGCCCTATCCGCTTACATGCACATCACGTTTACGTTCCGTATGTGAAGCGGTCTTTAGTAAAAACAAATTCTGGCAGGCGGCTATTCTGGCAGGTCTGCGGAGTCGATGGATTTTTTCGGTGTCTCCGGCTCGGGTTTCCATAATCGACTCCGACTCCGACTCAGACTCCGCTGTCCTGCTTGAAACTACTGAAGAACTCTTCACAGTTTTGGTGATAAGTGAGTAAATTCGCCAGGGAAACGATGTATTCGGTGAGAAATAAGTAAATTCAGTGAACTAGTGAGCAACTAGATCTGGCAGCACTACCAGATTAAAGGGACCCTCCCACCTTCAAAAAAGTTAATGAATTGGCATGAAAGTGATGTCGCTCGGTTCAGAAAGAGCAAAAACGAATATCTACCAAATTTCATCGAAAAATATTCACCGGTTTTCAAGATATTAGACTTTTACTTTTGTTTACCTTTTGGGATCTCCGCTGTTCCTAGCGACTTTATTTGAAAGTGCGGCATTTGTTGCGCGCAAAGCAGCATATACCACCGCGTACTACAAAACGTTTTAGTCAAACATTTAACGGACGTTCGAAAGCCTGATGACGTCATCAGATTCCCGTAATGGTTAAAGGGACCCTCCCACCTTAACATTAGTTTTGAGTTGAGATAGCCAAGTTTGCGGCTAGGCTCAGAAACCACCATTTATCCTGGTCGCAACCCCCGCAGCTTTATGGTGTTCAAGAAATTTCTTCCCTTTACTTGCAGGGTGGGACCAGCGTGGTCCCTATCTCTTAACCATTACGGGAATCTGATGACGTCATCAGGCTTTCGAACGTCCGTTAAATGTTTGACTAAAAGGTTTTGTAGCACGCGGTGGTATATGCTGCGTTGCGCGCAACAAATGCCGCACTTTTAAATAAAGTCGCTAGGAACAGCGGAGATCCCAAAAAGTAAACAAAAGTAAAAGTCTAATATCTTGAAAACCGGTGAATATTTTTCGGTGAAATTTGGTAGATATTCGTTTTCGCTCTTTCTGAACCGAGCGACATCACTTTCATGCCAATTCATAAACTTTTTTGAAGGTGGGAGGGTCCCTTTAAAGGGACTATCCCACCTTTAACATGGGGTTTGAGTTGAGATAGCCAAGTTTGCGGCGAGGTTCAGAAACCACTATCTATCTAGGTTGCAACCCCCGCGGCCTCTTGGTGTTGAAGAAATTCGTTCCCTTCATTTGAAAATGGGCCTTGCGCAAGGCCCTATCTTCAACATGGAGCGACCGTTAGTGTGACGTCACCTCGTTTAGTCATTCTGATTTAAATGGGTTTGTTCGTTGAAAAATCGCTTAAAACTTGGTCTGAACTTTGTTGTGGTGCCTACAGAGTAAAAAGAATCAGCTTTATGACAGTAATGTGGCCTGGGGAAGGAGGTAATTTTGGGCTGTGACGTCACATATTTGAAAGTTTGTGTTTGGAATATGGGAAGCCTAAGATGTTTAATGAAAAATAAATGCCAGAACCGTGTTCCTGGTCATCCAATCTATAAAGTCGGGCACAATTTAACTGGTTTTAACAACATTTTAGAAGGTGGGATAGTCCCTTTAAGAGATAGGGACCACGCTGGTCCCACCCTGCAAGTAAAGGGAAGAAATTTCTTGAACACCATAAAGCTGCGGGGGTTGCGACCAGGATAAATGGTGGTTTCTGAGCCTGGCCGCAAACTTGGCTATCTCAACTCAAAACTAATGTTAAGGTGGGAGGGTCCCTTTAAGATTAGGTGAGGTTGTAGTAAAAACAGTAACCCGGTTTACATAGCATATTTGACGAGGCTCTAGCTCGTTAATTTGGCGATAATTTCGTTGCAGTGGTCTTCAAATATTTAGAGGGGATCATTTTGTAAATTGTTAAGCACCATTGGCATCTTTTGCAACATCACGGACGGAGATATAAGCTTGCAACAAACCCTATGTAAACCGGGTTCCTGAGATAGTGACAGTCGGGGAAACTATGGTAAAATCTGCTATTTTTAGCAGTCTGCTATTTTTAGCAGAAATCTGCTAAAAATGGGTACGCATGTGACGTCATCGTACCCAAATATAGCAGATTTGGGCATGGCCCCATACAAAAGCAGATCTGCACCCTAATTGAAGCAAATGTGCATCAAATGCCTGGCAGATTCATGATGAGAATAGTGCTGAGAGTGTTCTCTGCTATTTTTGTTCAGATCCGACTATTTTCAAATTCATTATTTAAAAATAGTCGGATCTGAACAAAAATATCAGAGGACATTCTCAGCACTATTCTAATCATGAATCTGCCAGGCATTTGATGCGCATTTGCTTCAATTAGGGTGCAGATCTGCTTTTGTCGGGGGCCGTACCCAAATCTGCTATATTTGGGTACGATGACGTCACATGCGTACCCATTTTTAGCAGATTTCTGCTAAAAATAGCAGACTGCTAAAAATAGCAGATTTTACCATAGTTTCCCCGACTGGTGAGGAAATCCGGTGAAGCACTTATTCCAGTAACCCGGTTTACATAGCATATTTGACGAGGCTCTAGCTCGTTAATTTGACAATAATTTCGTTGCAGTGGTCTTCAAATATTTAGAGGGGATCATTTTGTTAATTGTTAAGCACCATTGGCATCTTTTGCAACATCACAGACGGAGATATAAGCTTGCAACAAACCCTATGTAAACGCGTCTAGTGAGGCAAAAAGATAAATCAGTGAGGCCGTGAGCAATTTCGGTGAGCTGAAGAAATATACCCCTTTTGCCACACATAGAAGAGTAAAGACCTATCTATGATAAAGACCCTACCGGACCTACCTTGACCTGCCTATCTACATAGAAACAACATAGAAATATCCACGGTATATAGAGAACTGAAATATCTATGTTGCCACGTATGTGCCTGCGCGTTTGGGCGCCCCATTGCAATTGCAATTGGTGATAAGTTTGAGTTGGTGATAAGCACGGATCATGCAAATTTCACCCAGGTTTTTCCAATGAGAACTGAGAAGCCAAGAAATCAAAGTGTGCTGATAAATGGGAATGGCTAGCGAACAGCAATTCATCATCAATTGGAAGTTATCGTGGTGTGGCCTTACATCCATTGTATTATTTTATTTATAGGTACATTCCAATTCTGGTATTTTATGCTTGATTTTGTGCATATTGATATAGGCACTGCTTCCTCTGTGGTGTGAGCTTTCATGATCAGTATGCCATATTTCTGCTGTCATTTGGTCGTATCAGTATTGGAGGCTAGACACAGTTCAAGTTTGAGCTTGAGCTGTTTCAGTTTTGGGTCCTGAGTCCTCTAAGGGGCTGTGGCCTGTAAGTGATTTATTGGGCCATGACCTCTGAACATATTGGATTAATTCAAAATTGAGTGAAGTCCATGTTCCAGCAGTTTCAAACCTCATCAGTCATCAACCTGATCAAATCAAAATTCTTTGACAAAATTCACTGAACCCAAAATATGTTTGAGCTTGAGCTGCATACTTGGGGGCTGGGGCCTTGACAACTGGATTAAATCAAAATCAGCTGGCTGGCCAGCTGGTGATGTTCAATAACCAGTACCTAATATATAGATTTAAACATGGTAGGATGTTATCACTATTGGTGTTATGATATTTTATATGATATTATATATTATAATATATAATTGCATTGATATATGATAGGCTCTGCCAGGGCCACCATAGACCTAGGGCGCCAGCTGGCAAATAATCCAGTAAATAGTAAGGCCCCATATTTGTGAATTTGCTGCTAAGTGTCGTCATTGCTGCGGCACTGCACCATTCATTGTTTTGTTCAGTGTTCATGGCATCAGTTTGACTTTGCTGCCAGTAGGCTGTCTACAAATCTGCTGCTGGTAGCAGCATATTTGGGGCTGGTGAATTTTGGACTGTGAGGCATGAGCAGCAGATTTGGGACAGCAAGTTGCATGACCTAGATTGTGGCAGATAGTTGTCTTGATTTAGAGGTATCTAAGCCTCACAATTCAATCAATAATGAAAATGCTATCACACACCTTCATCTTTAGCAAGCCATTCAGCTCCATAAAATAAGCATAAATTGATAGTAAATGAAAAGGGAGCACGTGTTAAGAAAATAAGGCATAAGCAAACCATTAAACAGACTCTGAAGGCATTTCTTCATCTCACAATTGCTTGTACTCATTTCTTTGTTGCCCAAACTGTCCACTCATTTTTTGTTAGTCTCATTTTCTGCTAAAGCACCACAAATGCATCCAAATAATGTGCTCATAAGACGTAGTTAATGTGATCTTTCTTGGACATTTCTGACTTTAACCAATAGATTTGCAAAACTCTACACATGCTGTTTACGTTGATTGCCAAAAATACACATTTCATTTATTATACTAAGACCTCACAACCCAAGCCATCACAAAAGCATTTTGTCAAGGTGATATGCAAGTAATATATGGACCATAACAGTTTCTTTGTTTTATATTCACACATAATGAATTGACTGATTGATTGATTGATTGCTAAATGCTACCTTTGTCACAGCTACCTTTGTCACTGTGTCTTAACTATATAATGATTGATTGTCAGTTGTTTCGATCTGCACTGCAAATTAAGATTCCATTGTTTATTGGTAAATGGAATGGTAGATAGCTATGACTTTGGCCATTTTCTATTCCTTTTATCCATTTAGGCAGCTTTATTGGTGTTTTTTTTTTAAGTGTTATGCTTTGACATCCAATGTCGCTCAAGATATAAGCATAATGATAATGAGTAGAGCAAAGGTAATGATTTAGGTAAGGCATAAGATGGGGTCATTTTGCACAGGCATGCTGCACATTTTCTTGTTTCATTTGATTTCAACACTCACATCCTTGTCTTAGGTTTCATAATCCAACTGCCAACAGCCAGCAAATTTCTGCCAAACCCAAGCCGATATGGTGTGTACTGTGTGTCATCCCAATCTCTTCTCTACAAACTGCTCACAAACGAGATACTCTTACTCTGTACTCATGTAGATGCCAGGATGTTAACCCTCGCATGTGTAGGGGGAAGGGGGTTCGGATGGACCCCCCCCCCCCATGGTTTTTCGCGAATAACTCTTGCAAAAAGCGGCCGATCGCGACGAAACTGTCAGTACCCTCGAGTTGATCAATTTTACACCTACTCTGAAAATGGCATGGCCCTGACCCAAGTGACCTTTGACATGTGACCTATTTCTCGAAGCCATGTTTGGCCGGAATCGCGATTCGGCGTATGTCGGCTCGCATTAGCCGCGCGTTTGCAAGCTTCTCGTGGCTTCAAACGTTCAGACATGTGATTTGATGTTGCTCCCATGCATTTGGGTGGATGTCAAGGTCACCTTAAGGTCAGGTCAGATCATTGACCTTTGGTGACCTCGATTCACTTTTTCGAGCTTTACATGTTTCTAGGCTAGTTTTTGGAGCTGAATTCGAATTCAGAAACTATTTGAACATTTACGAATTTGTTCTTCCTTCGTAACATGTTACAAAGCTGCCAGAGGCGGTTGACACGTACTGCGAATACCCGTCACGACCCCTACTGGTTGACCTGACCTGACCCGACCTGGTCTAAATGCTTAAAGATATCATCTGCGATCAAAACTAACACGATATTCGTGATCAGCACCCCGAAAACCCCCAATCAGCCACACTTTACGACTTTCTAACAGGTCTCGATTTTCCCGACTTTTGGGTCATTGACCTGACCTGGAACAGTGGCGGATCTAGGATTTGAGTTTAGGGGGGGGGGGGCAAACATTGCGCCCCCAGGCAAGTCGGCGAGAATTTCAAACGTCCAGTCTTAGGAACAAAAAAAAAAACGAGCTACCCCTATTTTTCTCCTCGGATTTCGAGAATTTTTTTTTTTTGATTTTTTACATTTTTGTCAGTCCGGCCAAGCCAGGGCAGCGCAAAAAAAATTGCAGCCACCCTGACTCCGGGAGATAGTTAGAGAATAGCTCACCGGCGCTATGGACGGTCCGTCCTCTACCTCCCGCATCACCTCGGCAAGACCTCGTCCGAAAGGTCCGCCCGCGCCGGTTCTCAAGGGCTTCTGTATCCGGAGACCGATAAGGGTCGCAGCAGCAGGTTCATGTGTAAATGCCCACGACCAAAGGCCACATCAGCGTACCTGCGATACTATACGCAGTCAGGGTTGCCACGTAGTTAAACGTATTAAAGGAAACAGTCCACTTTCCTGAAATCAGTATTTTGCTATTGATTTATGATTTTTTATGCTCAAAATAATCATGAAATAAAATAAAACCTTTTTGTAAAAACAATTATTTTCTATATTTTAATATAGGACGAACTATATTATATGTGAAATTATGTTTGACGCGGAAGCTTATTACGCATTGACCAATCATATTGCGTAGCTCAAACCTACGCATACTGCATTGGCTGTAAGCAGCACGCTGATTGGCTGACGATGACGTGGCTGCATTCCTGTGCAAGGCACGCATTCCTCTACAAGGCACTCTTTTCGGAACGAGAAATGGAATATCTTTGTTTATTACATGGCTCCTGTGTTAATTTGGCATGAGATATTTTTTACTATTGCCCGGCATCAGGTTACTGACCTTTCAGTGTCAGGTTACTGACCTTTCTGAAGGTGAGAAGCGGTTGCCATGTCAACGGTCAATAGTAAGTTGCTCGCGCAGTGGTGTTTGAACAAAAATTCAAATGTCGTAATTTTATCGTCGTTTTCTCAGACTGTTCAGTTTGATTTCGTGATTGGCTAGTCAAGTCATCTAGAACTGGGCCGTCATTTGAACATGTCCGTTCAAATGCCCCGATTTAATTTGTTGGAGCCGCATGAATTGGATGAGCTATTTTCATCGCGCAGTGCTCAGGGCACTAAAAAGGTGATTAAATCAGCAGAAGACGTCTTCATTGAGTTCTTGCAAGTAAAAGGCATATCTGTTGAAAGCTGCATGCACAGCAACGATGTCCTGGACAACGCTGTGAAGGAGTTCTTCATTACCGTAAAACGCAAGGACGGCGAACGCTACAAATCGAAGAGTCTCCACACTCTCAAGTACGGCGTGAAACAGAAAACAGAAACAGAAAACAGAAAACAACTAAGTGTGTGCCGTAGACATGTGACGTGGCTATGATTGTATATCTAATACATTCAATTGTACCATGATATTTGTGTTTGGATATTTTTTATTACGGGATGAATGAGTAGGTACTAAGTAAAGATTCCGAGAGTTGGCCATGTAATAAAACGAATACTGCATGGGGGAGCGGGCAATAGCAAAAATATTGCCCTCTGTAACGTCACTGTCGCCCGAGGGTGAAGACCGAAACAAGTGCTATTGCCCGAGGCGAAGCCGAGGGCAATAGCACTTGTGGAGGTCTTCACCCTCGGGCGACAGTGACGTCACATCGGGCAATATTTTTTGCTATTGCCCGCTCCCCCATGCAGTATTCGTATACTAGGGTGATCGTTGAGCCGTAAAAGCTCCTGATTTGTGCTAGTCTCAGCTCAAGCTACGAAACTGCTATTCCAGCTCAAAACCCCATGTTAAAAGTGAACTATTTCCTTTAACAGTTGTTTCCGGTAATAGAAAATGAGTTCAGTCGATTAAGAATCCCAACAAGAAATAGACGAAGAACAGCGCATTTGTTTTCGGTCCTGCATTTATTGATGCAATTACAATGAACATTCCTTAACTTTGGGACTAAACTTCGCGAGCTAGCAAAATTATACAATAAGTGTTACTTTCGAGAGGAGATAAACGATGCTTCTACAGACTACATAGGACCACAGCGCAACAGCCAACGGAATCACACTGAACAGCGTTAACCCATTAATGCCGCTTGGGTCATATATGACCCAAAAGCAAAACCTTAACGATTTTTCTCAATGGAGGCAAGTGGCACTTTGAGGAACTTGTGCGTGTGTTTTGTTGGATTTGTGGGTTCAGTGGCGAGCGTCGGAGCCGCATAAAACTTGTGTGAGCTCGTCTTCTGAAGTTTCTGGAGCCAAAGACGACGGGACTGCACAGTCGCCGGTCACTGGCAATGGCGCGCCGCCACAAAAAGTAATATTATATTATGTTTGCACCTTACTATCTGTTGAATGATCGTCCACCTGGCATTTAAATTTGTCTGAAAAAGGCATGATGTATATTTTTGCCCTCCTTGTCGCCATCGGATAACTTTTTTTCCTCGATAAATATCATTGGGTCATAAGTGACCCAGCCGGCAATAGTGTTGTCATTTTTCTCGTATGTTGAATACAAGGGAAGCAACTGATGATTATACGATTACTTATTTCTGGGGGTTGTGATCAGATCCCAGTGGCGGTTCCAAAGGAGGGGGTCATATGGGTCACTCATGACCTCCCTTGGGGCCCGGGGGCACCACCGACCTATCAGGGGCACCACAGGCCTGACAGGGGCACCACAGGCCTAGTGCTGCGATGTTGAGATATCATGAGTGGACCGGTCGTGCGGGGCCGTGACGCGGGGCGGGCCGGCGACTCGGCCGGCCGAGGGGCACCACGGGCCTGTCAGGGGTACCACAGGCTTGTTAGGGGCACCACAGGCCTGCAGGAGCACCATCGGCTTAGCAAGAGCACCACAGGTCTGCCAGGGGGCACCACAGACCTGCCAGGGGCACCAGAGACCTGCCAGGGGCACCATCGACCTCACAGGGGCACCACCAGCCTCGCACGGGCACCTTGGGCCTGTAAGGGCTCCACGGGCCTGTCGGGAGCACTTCGGGCTTGTCAGGGGCACCACAGTCCTGCCAGGACCCAGGGGCATCAGAGGCCTAGCAGGGGCACCACAGGCCTAGCAATGGCACCGCAGGCCTGTCAGGGGCTCCACAAGCCTGTCAGGGGCACCTCAGGCTTGTCAGGGCCCAGGGACACCACAGGCCTCTCAGGCCTATGGTGCCCCTGACAGTATCAGGAGCACCAGAGGCCTAACAGGGGCACCACAGGCCTGCCACCGGCACCAACGGCCTCGCCAATTTGACGTTGCAAAGCATTGCAATGCAGTGCCTCTTAATATTGTTTGGCTGAGACCGTTATACAGTATACACAATAAGGTAGCTAGCTAAATCGGTTTTCGTGATAACTCCTTATTTGTGACTATACTAATGCCGGTTGGGTCATTTATGATCCATGCTTATAACTTGAGAACCGATGGAATAATTTTTTTAAGCTTGCGCAGTTTTCTTACTGGGACCCGTGTGGCTAACATTTGTTAAGGGCAACTTAAGAATCAAAAAATAAAAATTCCGGCATTAATGGGTTAAGTTCCCACAACATACTGAGCTTCTCCAACACCTCGCAAACCAAAAGCTCTGACTGAGCCTTTCTGTGTTTGTCCCAGTTAGATAACGGTATGGCTCATGAAAAAGCCGCGATTGGTAATCTTCTTTACGTTATTCCTCTCAGAAACCTATCTCGCACTTGTTCTCAAAGGCACGCAGTACACCGTTCTTTCTGGCCATCACTGAGTGACACAGCGGCAGTAGCTCAACCATATCGTTCACTCAACCAGTTCTATCTCGCCTGCCATGTTACAGCTACCACCAGCGCAGCTTTACTTCACATTTCACAGCGTCTGACTGCCACATTGTTTACCCATCACTAATCCCCACCGAACTCATCACTAATCCTCACCGACACCCTCTCCGGGTCAGATAAGTAGCCGGACTTATGAAGTGTCCACACCTCTCACTCACCTTCAGCGAGGACGCCTTGCACCATCCAGGAATCGCCTAGTGACGACCTCAGACGTGGCTGGTAGCTCGGTGCGGTGTGCTTGTAGCAGAATCAGCGACTCCAGACGTTCCTCGGTCATGGTCGCGCGTATGGCCGACAGGGTGAGGTTCACTTTCGAGAAAGTGCGTTCCGACTCAGCAGTCGACACTGGTAGCGTCGCCAGGATCCTCAGCATTGCTGATACCGCTGGGAACACTGTCTTGACACAGGCAGCGAGTGCTCTGATGGCTGTCACTGGCCGCTCACTTGGCGGAGTTTGGGACCACCGTGCCTTCCAGATGGTGAACTCTGCATCGGTCTGTCTTTCCGACGACTTGACGAGTCCCTGGTACTTTTCCCATGCAGGCTTGACCTCTTCCCACTCGATGGACACCACGCGATTCGGAACCAAGCGGCTGAGAGCGAAGCTGAGACGCTGGTGACGCCCGAAACGAGCGTCGAGATCCGATGTGACGTTATCGATCGCGGGAGCGAAAACGTTAGCCCGGTAGTAAGCTTCCAGCCCGATTACTGCCAAAATCAGTAATCGGGGTGCCAAAACTGAGTTTGGCACCCCCTTTCGCTCCTCAGTCCTGCATACACATATGCAGCTCTTGTAGAGACTCTCGGACTTTGGCACCCTTTTGGCACCCCCTTTGGAAATGGCTGTATCCGCCTCTGGACATAACTAATGTAGCCACAGTGGAAATGCTAGGTACTAATGGATATTTAGACCCACCATTATTTTTTCAGCTCCTACACCCATGCTATCTAGCAATAAAATATTATGCAAACACTTCTTATATACCCATGCAAACCCACCACTGTCCAACCGCTCACCAGTGTGGTGACCCCTGACCCCACTGGCGTCTGGCGGTCTGCTGTTGACGGTTTGTTTACTTGGTTCAAGGTTTCAATAAATCGCGTTATTTTTTTTTTTTTTTTGGTAGCAGTAGCAGTAGTAGCACTGCTGATGGATGATGGACTGACATTCATGGGGCGGAGGACTTTTTATCAGCTCACAACTTAATATCACGAATATGACAACCTTCTAGTCCTCCATTTATTTCACATTTTCTTTTCAAACACCATATTTTTAGTATTCAAGTTGTACTTAGGTGTTGTTTTTATCCGCTGGGACTGAGAGCGTGAGATGATGTTTTTCGTACTCCAGCGTAGATGGGTAGCCATACGGCTTCCACGGTTGACAGTGATGACTTCAGTCATCTTTTGCAAGCTCGTTAAAGATTTGGGCTTCCCTATCTATCCCCGTATAGCCCAAATCTTTAACGAGCTTGCAAAAGATGACTGAAGTCATCACTGTCAACCGTGGAAGCCGTATGGCTACCCATCTACGCTGGAGTACGAAAAACATCATCTCACATATTCAAGTTGTAGTTTTTTAGGGGGGGGGGCAAAAAGATATGTTTGCCCAGAGGTTTTCCGTTTAGGGGGGGCAATTGCCCATTTTGCCCCAACGTAGATCCGCCACTGACCTGGAAGGTCAACCAATGATCTAATAACCAATGATCAATGAACCAATGCCAACCAATATCATCGGCCTCCTCTCGTCACAGGCAACACGTTCGTTTTTTCCGCGAAGCTCTAGCTCGATCAGGGGCCAAACGGCAAGGGGGGAGGTCCAACCGACCCCCCACACACACATTAGAAGCTGGCAAATGCCGCACACATGCGAGGGTTAAACTTCATTTATCATAGTTATCAAAATTTGTCCAAAAATGTTTTTACTTGGAAAATTTGATCTTTGATGACATGCCTGTCATGGCATAACTTGTATTCTAACCTTTAAAAAAGATAATTGTATTTGTAACAAGTATTTGGACACTGTTTGACACTTGTTGCTCATTGCTGCCTTGCCCAATTAGCAGTGTTTGGAGGGCATGTGACCCCAGCCTGCTATCACAGATATTGGTGTGAGTCAATATGGGAAGTGGGACCATTTTAAGAAATGTTAGCTGCACAAGTACTTGTGCTATCTATATGCAGGTGACCTAGTATTGTTCAGCAAAGAGATCCCAGTCTTCCTTGCAGCCTCATCTATGTACCTGCAAATTTCACCCAGTGCTGTTCACTGTTCAGTTAGGGAAGGGGATGTGGATTTTATACCAAGGTCTGTGTTTGAACAAAATACTGACATTCTTGCACTATCAGGTACTTACCAAGACGTGTCAAAGCTCCAACATGTGATGTGTCACTTGTCAGAATAATTTTGAGTTAGTGGTGGTTATAACTTTGTGCTTTTTTCACAGATTTCATAGGCTCCAAATTTATAGCTGGTCCCACAAGGATGGCATCAGAGAAAAAAGGACAGCTTTTTAGAGAAAATGCAGATATTTCAAGACTGATCACTGGTCATGCAGTAAATAACACTGGTGATAACAAGAGTGCTCTACATGCATATGAGGTAATGTTTCAATCAATTTGATATTGTGTTGTCATTATATTAGTACCTACTTATTTGCCTTCTGTATATTAAGCTTACTTATGCTTGATTAATCCGCGCCCTGCTGGGGGGGGGGGGTTTGAACACCCCCCCCCTTGTGGTTTTTCGCGAATATCTCAAAAAGCCGTTTTTGGTACACCTTATCATACATCAATTCTACACATGTTGTGAAAATTTCAGACCAAGGTCATTCAAGGTCAGGTCACCAGGTCACTTGAAGTGACCTCACCTCATAAAAAGTTTCAATGTCTGTCATAGCTACACCGAGTGACCGATCGCTTTGAAACTTTCAGCGATTGCTAAGAGCAATAGCACGTACAAAATGTTTATTTCAGAATTTTGATATCGATGACCTAAGGTCAGGTCAATTTTGTGACCTCCCCATTAGGTATAAGTCAATGGGAGAAAATTGAAATGCGCCTCTTTTGGACGAAAGACATTATAAACACTCCCAAACACTGAATTACAAGTGGTTTAGACACACTGAACATGAAAATGGTGTCCGTGACCCCTGTTTATGCCCTGAGGTCATCTTAGGTCACGAATGGTATCTAACAGACTAACAGTTTTTCGCAAATAACTTTTGATAGAGGCATGCTAGAGCGATGAAAACGCATTAGATGTGTTCAGCTCGACGATACGGATCGACTGATATGCAACATGACCCTTTCAGGTCAGGTCATGACCTTGACCTAGGTCAAATTTTCAAGTTGACCTTTCAAGGTCAAGTTATAGTTCATTCGATGCGTCTTGACGAGAGGAACACGATGCCGGTAAAAGTAAGCTCGTGCAAGGCTTGGGTCAAAAGCTATTGCAGAAAAACTGTTTCCGAAAAAAAATCGGCTATTTTTGCAGTTTTTGCCCCCTGCAGGCAAAACCGTTGACGTTAGGTCAAATCTGAGAGAATTATTCAGAAAGGGCGTTAATAGGGTTATCGAATGCGCTTTTCCGCGGCGCTGTAGCTCTATTGGTTCCCGAGTTATGCGTTGGCATCTTGGAAATTGGCGACATTCGACCTGGAAATCGGCGAAATTTTGCCTTCAATAACCTCTGGTGACCTGACCTTTGACCTGGCCAAAAAATTGACCGAAATGATTTCGTCATTATTTTTGACGCTTTTTCGAACGCCGCCTTCTGCGTATCGCTACGTGGCCCAGGAGCCGAGTTAGAAGGGGGGGTGTTCAGACCCCCCCCCCCAGCAAGGCGTGGAAATCCAGGACCCCCAGGCGGGCGCGGGTTTAACAGCTGGTTTTATTATTTGTCAGTTTGAATTGCATATTTCATCTCTTATATGATATTTTCCTTAAGTTACTGTTGCCTCCCAACTGCTTCCCTGCTGACGCCGCGGTTTGTCCCGCCTGCCGCTGGCCAGGTGGCGCTGAAGACGACGCACGACAAGTGCCAGAAGCAGGCGGAGCAGCTGCGCCAGTTGTCGGAGGAGGCGAGTCGCCAGCTGGCCGACAGGGCCGAGCTGCACGCCGAGATCAGCCGGCTGCGCGAGTCGGCCGGCCGGCAGCGCGAGCGGGCCGGCCAGCTGCACCGCCAGCTGGCCGCCAGTCACCGCGAGAGCAGCGCGCTGCGTCACCAGGTGGCGCTGCAGCAGCGGCAGCTGAGCGCCGCCCGGCGACGCCTGCAGGAGGCCGGCCTGGCGCCACCCTCTCTGGAGCAGGCCAACCGCGGCTCCGACGAGATGGACGTACAGGTGAGCGGGGCCGGGCGGCCGACTCTGGGACGCGGCGGCGGGAAGACGGTGTGTGGTACAGGCCAGCTGTGGAGGCCGACTCTGGGACGCGGCGGCGGGAGGACGGTGTGTGGTACAGGGCGAGCAGGCACTGCGTTTGGGGACGAAGGAGAGACGCCTCAGGGAGCGGACGACATCAGGATGGGGTTGAACTTTGCTTAGCATACTGAATCTGTGTCAGCTTGTGTCGCAATAAGCTATCTGAATTTTCGCGAACAGACTTGTGTTCTTGTAGAACGTGTTTAGGCTTGTCTTTGGCTCGATATTTGTAGGCTGAACCTCTCTCCCTGCTGACTGGTCATCCTCCGTCCTCCAGTTATCAGTACCGGCGGCGCCAACCCCGCTGATCGCTCCCCCTCCCCCCCCCCTCCATGCGGCCAGCGTCCCCCAGCTGTCTGTGGCGGCGGCGGCGGAGCTAGTGTCTGGCCACTCCCGGTTGACTACTGCTGCTGACTGCTGCCCCCCTCCGTCCCCAGCTGTCTGTAGCGGCGGCGCCGGAGCTGTGTGACGCGGAGGACCGGTCGGACTCACCGGACATCAGCTCCATGACGGAGGAGGAGATCGCCCGGCGGCTGGTGCAGCTGCAGCGTGCCGGACACCAGTCGCTCCAGCAGTCCTTCGACGAGGTGGTGAGTATCCCCGGCGGCCCGCCGGCGTGCCACGGCAGCTCCTGGCGCTGAACGCGCTGGGTGATATGTGGCCTCGTGTGGGTGCAGTCAGGAGCTATAGTTACTGATCCGAGCAGCACCAGCTGGCTGTCATTGTTAGCAAATGCACCATCCCCATCGGTTGACCTTCGCAAAAGTGACACTCCGGGTGTTTTGCAGCAGAAAAACGTAATTTGAACGGAAGGTATTTTAGTTACTTAACAAAACATTCGGTTATTTTGGTCAGGAACACTGACGAAGGTCGGGCCGGGCACCGGGGTGAAGCAGTGCGCTATTTGCAGAGCAAAAAAGTGTTCAAGGCGATGTAATTACCTACTGGGTTGCGTATAGTCGACTACAGAATGATGTTCCACTCCTCAGAAGCTATCAGTTGACCGGAGCGCTAAGTTGTGCCGTTTATCACGCAATTAAGCGTGTCGATTGTGAGCATTGGGACAAAGCTATAATTTGTGAACTCAGCCCGTGTGATGCGGCACACCCTACCACTCCAGGCAAATAATTGCCTGTGAAAAGTGGAACACCATTCTGTAGTCGATTATACCTACTCGAATAGTGAAGAAATACGAAGCCTTCGAGATAAATTCATAGGGAACGTGCCTATATCAATCACTATCATGAAGGCATAATTAAATTGTTTCCTCTCTTCTATATAGTCCATACATTATTATCAAAGATGGACTAAAACTTCGTAATTGTTAAAAGGAAATGAAATAGGTGTGTTTACTTCCAACGTTTAGGAAGTCTGTCGTTTAACTCTTTTCTGAGCCGGATTCCTTGACCAATATTTAGTCTGTCGTTTAATTTTTTGAGCCGGAATCCTCAACCAATATCGAAATAAAACCGTTCGTTTGATCGAGATATCCAGCTTTCCGACGAACATTGAAAAACCGTGCCTCAGTTTTGTTGAAATACATTACTGCAATCAACTTCTGAGCTCAGTAATATAACATTGATATTATAGTATCACAATGTGCAGTGTGCCGGGGAATGTTAATTACGGCAGATGGAGTGATGTTTTCCGCTGTGCGGGGGTATCGGCGCGGTGCTGCGAGCCGCGGAGGAAGGCAGACTGGGGGACGCTCCGAGGTCTGAGCTCGGGTCAGGTGGTGGCGGACACGGCAGGGCGCTGAAAGACACGCCATTTCGCGCCATTCGTCGTTGTATGTTGCCGTGACAGAGTGGCAGGCGGGTGACCACCGAAATGCTGCCGTGCCTGATGATCTCTCGGTACAGGACTCTACCGCTCGGCTCTAACGTTATGTTTTGACGTGATATTCTGTCTTGTTCTGTTTTGAGATCCGATGGTGGCACGCAGTAGTGGAGCTGTTGGATCGGCCATGAGCAAGTCATGAGACAGGGTAGCGTCAAACGTTTGCGGCAAATCAACGTGAATCCAGCTGTGAAAGTATGGATGATGTTGGTGTACTTGTACAGTACAGAGTTGTTTTATTCGCCCGCAGCAGCTCACATCAGCTCGAATGTGTTAGGTGTCGTTGCTAGGCAACCCGTGGGGTAAACGGCTTTTCGCTTTGTGTGATCAAATCGAATCGGTCTGCTCCTTTTTCGCTGATTCTGTTGTTACTTGGTCATCGCTAGCTGGTGCCTACTGCGCAGTGCGCACTGCGCACATTATGTGTGGTGTGTTCTGATCAGTGGTCTGGCAATGTTTTTCTCGGAGTTGCCCCAGTGAAGTATTTAGCCCTTTCGCTGGATCAGGAATTTACTACACAATTGTTTGTGGCATCAAGTTATCCTTATTTCCGTCTGTCAAACTACCCTTGCGCCCCTGACCTAAAACAGGCTGCCATGAGTGATAACCTCGCGCTGTGACCGCTGCTGACCGGGCCCCTCTGCCGGTGTCCACTGCTGACCGACGCTGTGCTCTCTCTGCCGCAGCTGAG
This sequence comes from Amphibalanus amphitrite, assembly GCF_019059575.1. Lineage (NCBI taxonomy): Eukaryota > Metazoa > Arthropoda > Thecostraca > Balanomorpha > Balanidae > Amphibalanus > Amphibalanus amphitrite. Next base: position 1,530,022 of record NW_024881517.1, read on the forward strand.
CGGCCTGCAGCGGGCGGCGGCCGTGGACGTCGCCGCCGCTCCCCGGCCGGCCCAGTTGTCCCAGGCTCTGCGGCGCAATAACGACCTCCTGCGGCGCAGCGTGGAGAGCCTGCGCCGCCTCCAACAGTCCGGTACGTAGCACACATCGACGGACACAGCCATTCGCTACTACTCGCCGGATTGCTGAGATGTGGGTAAGATATGTCCGGGTGATAAGCAAACTCGGCCGAGGGAAATGACCGAGGTTGACCGAGGAAATGACCGAGGCCAAGGTCATATTAAAGAGAAGTTCTCGGTCCGTGTGTAACAAACGAAAAGTGTCATCGACATCTGGGTGTCTTGCGCCGGAACGGCGCCACGCAGGGGCGTGAAATTTGGCAGTCGACAAGCGCGGTCAAATCGAAAGCTCGTATCAAAATTGTGCGATTCGACCACGGGTGCGTCTCTGGCAGGATCGCGAGCACGAGGCACGTTCGCCATTGGTTTAGCACGGTGCGCGAAAAACGGCGACCTCGGCCGAAAGCAAACCGCAAACTCGCATGCGGGTTGCGAATTTGCGGGTTTTGAGTTTGCGGACATAATACTAATTCATAGAGTGATTAGACCGTCCCCTTATGGTATAGTAGCTTCATGAATGCAGTGAAGCCGGTGCACCTTCCGAAAATTACATAAAGTCGCAATACCAGCGCAACGAACCAAAATTCGACTCCAACGAAAAACCCGCAAACCTCGCCGAACTCGCAGACCTCGCAGCGAGGAAAATCGAAAGTTGACTTAAAATAAGCTTTTGGAATGCGACATAAGGTGGCTCGTAAGCTAAAAACATGCAGACTCACTTGTTACATGGTAGTGTGGGTCACTCAGCTTAGGTTGTATTATTTGATTTTGAAGAAACCCGGAAACCCAAAAACCCGCAACCCGCATGCGAGATCCAGTGTGGGGCGGCCTTTAAACGATGCTCACTAGGCTTAGACTCTGGTTGCAGCATTATACTCGTTTAAAACACTCGTGAAAATGCGTTAAAAACGAGCGCTGTGCCAGTAAATAATCCCTAGGAAGAGTGCTCCGTCGAACCAGACGAAGCTCCAGTAATTTCACAATAGCCGGCGGTGAGGCGCTACTCAGTGAGCTCAGGTGAACGAGCCCCGATCAATCACCCTCCGGCAATCCGCGCCGACCGGTTGCCATGACTACCGGTCGAACACCACCCGTTCCGGGGAGCGGCGAACGGCCGGACGCTGCGCCAGGGTGGGGCAGCTCCTGAAATGTGCTGGACCCTGCTCCTGACGGACAACTAGTGCGGGGCCCGGCCCCAGTCCCAGCTCCCGACTAACTACCAGTGCGGGATCCTGCCTCCTGTGCCAGTGTGGGATCCTGCCTTCTGTACCAGTGTGGAATCCTGTCTCCGGTACCAGTGTGGAATCCTGTCCCCGGTACCAGTGTGGAATCCTGTCTCCGGTACCAGTGTGGGATCCTCTGTGCCAGTGTAGCGGATTCTGCCTTCTGTACAGTGGGTCTATTTAAGATCTCCAGAGCCACCACGTGGCGCTACGGTCGGGGTAGGGCGAGTCCAACTCCCGAGGGGAGCGAGGTCACCGGTCATTGTGGGGAAGGAGGGAGGGGGGGGGGGGTGACGCGCTGCTATCGCGGCGTGGAGCGTGCGTAGCGCCGGGAGTGGGCCGCCCGCCACTGCGCCGCGGCTGAGGGGAGGGGATGCTGGTTGCGGGTGCGCTCCCTCAGGTAGTGGTATCCCGGGTGGTGTTTCACCGGTGATATCTGCTGACGTCACACTTGTGGTAGTGTTGGAGCAAACGGCTTGTTGACGTCTCCATGGAAACCCAATTTGACACGTAGTAATAGCAGCGTCCTGCGATCGCCGGTGAAACAACACCCTGTTCATGTGAAACCAGCAAGAATGCGACTGAAGGGAATAGCTATCTCAAACAAACTGGCAAGCGAAAGGCAACGCCTCAAACTTGCAGCAAAAATGTTAACCAATCATAATTGAAATCTAGGACCTATACTTTCAGTCGATCCTTGCATGATGTGTAAGGCTTTTCTTAATTTATATTCAGTTGCATAATTTCTTTCATTATTTGGCACGCTCAGCCTTGATGGGTTTTTATCGGATCGAAAAGAATCACGAGTTGAAATGGGTCCAGAGAAACGACCAAAAATAAAAAAAGAAAATTCATGAAACTCAGCAAAACATTAAAATAAATATACAGGTGCGACAATTTTGACTTTGTTAAGAGGATATCGGGAAAGATAAATCACCGTGCTTGTCAGTATTGCAGTAAAAGGAAAGGTTTTGGCTAGTGTCTTGATAAAACCAGAGCCGTGTGGGGCTCGAACCCACGACATCGCACTCGGCACACAGATCACCCAGCCCCAACGCTACGAACACCTGTCATCCTGCGCCCCTGCGCACTGCGCAGCTTGCTGGATAGTGTTTCCGCCAAAATTGTTTGTTGAATGTCTGACGTCTGTGAATGTCACGAGGCCAAGCCCGAAGGTAAATGAGGGAGCCGAACCAGGTGCTGAAAATGAGGCCGCTTTCTGGTCCCGGCGTTTTATTCTCCGGGTGGGTTAGCCCCGTTTAGCGCTTAGCCTTTCGGGACCCTCTCAGAGCCGCGGTTGTTTTCGCCGCTCGGCCCATTCGAGATGCAAAGTTGATAGTCACACGAACTTTATTTGAGGCCCCTGCATATACGACTTCGAAACTAATCGATTCTACAAAACCTTTTTCTTTCATCTATATGCATACATTTAACCCTCGCACGACCAGGCCATTTCTCATAACACGAACGACCAGGGGGGGGGGGGTTGTTACGACCCCCCCCCTGGCGTTTCGAAACGGAAGGTCGTAGAGCTTAGCGGAAAAAACCAACGGATTGCTCTCAACGAGATCTCGCGATTGGTGGTATATTTTTTGGTCCTAGGTCAACATTTGACCTACTTATGACCGGTCAAAGGTCAAATTTTCCGAAAAAATCAAACTTTTTCAACTTTCCGCGGCGATTGCGGCAAAACGGTGGGAGATATCGACTTGAAACCTTCACTATCGTGTTCCTTGATCAATTCTCTATCGTTTGGTATGTATTTCGTTTCCCTAGCTCTAAAAATGGCGCGTTGGGAGCGCCGGAAGTCGGCAAGGTCACAGTCGGCGGCAGAAATTCGAAAAATCAAAATTTAAATTTTTGAAATCTGATTGTATTTTTGGATTTGGGAGGTCCATTTGCTCCCTATAGAAGCTAATATTGCTGCATATTCCCATTGAGGTGACAAGAATTAGCAAAATAGTGGTTCGGGCGCTTTTCAAAAATAGTACCGGACGCTGTTCCTCTTGTGACGTCATAGCTCCGTGACCTGACCTGACCCGGTCAATTTTCTTGCACCACACGATAGCCAATGCTTGCCCCCAACATGCATGGGAAGTTTCATCATGATCCATCAAACAATGTGGGTATCACCGGCAGAAAACCTAGGGATTCGGCGCACACGTTTGGTAACAGTCGGCCGGAGGCTGTACCTCTTATGACGTCATAACTCCGTGACCTGACATGACCCGATCAATTTTTTTCGGCAAAAGATGCGCAAAGGTTGCCCCAGAGGGTATTGAAAATTTCAGCCCGCTACGACAAGCCGTTTAGCGTGCACTTCGAAAAAACCTCAGGGGGGGGTTGATACAACCCCCCCCCCTAGGCGTTCTAGGGTTAACAGTGACTCCAGACTAGGCTGGTTTGGCTGGTCCTAAATAAGCTTCGTGGGACTATTAACTTTGCATCTCGACTGGGGCGCGGGGCGAAAACAACCGCGACCCTGAGTGTGTCTCGAAAGGCTAAACGCTGGACGGGATTAACCCGCCCGGAGAATAAAACGCCGGGACCAGAAAGCGGCCTCATTTCTTGCACCCGCTAGACCGGGTTGAACCAGGCTGGACCGGGGTCTTACATCCAATCATGATCATACAAAACAGAAGTTAGTTTCGGGTCATATATTCTTATGATTTTTTATTGTTTAACTTATTTTGGCTTAGTTTTTTAATTCGAAACCTTATGCACAAAAATGCGATACTCGTCCACTTTTTCTCATCCCCTTTTAGCGACTAAATTTGACCTTAGTCCGATGTGACCCGTCATACAAAAAAAAAAAATAGCCGGCCATGACAATTATTTGTCAAAAGGCGCTCTACGCAAGAAACACCAGCCAGTCCAAAACTGGTGAAGGATATTTCTAGTGCTGGAATTATCTTCAATGAAAATTTCAGGCTATATTTATAATCCTAATCCTTAGAGCTATTCGGCGCTCGGAGCATTCGCTAGTATTCCACTGCCAGCTGCATTACCAACATCGCAATCATTACCACAATAATACCTACCATAGCATCATGCATTACCAACATCACATATATGCAGTACTTTGAGTGCGTCATATAGGTGACAATAGATGAACCGACCACGGCAAACCCATGCCTTTATCCTTTCCTTCCAAACCGCCAGGCTACGGGCCGCCAGGCCCGCCACCGCGATATGGAACAGCGAGCCGGCTGGAATGCGTCTTTTCCCTACTGCAGCACGTAGCTGCGCCGGGGCTGTTTGACAGGTCACCCGCACCGTGACCTCGCCCCTCCCCACTTCCCCACCGGGCCCAGCTCGGTACTGACCTCCCCTTGAATTTGACATGGACTCGACTAAGGCTCAACGCCATCTAGTTACGTCTGGAGATCCTAACTAGATCCACTGTACCACTGTGGAATCCTGTCTCCGGCACCAGTGTGGGTTCCTGCCTTCTGTACCAGTGCGGGATTCTGTCTCCTGTTGCAGTGTGAGCAGGGGCGGATCCAGGAATTTTCGGGAGGGGGGGGGGGCGGCAAGTTGAAGTAGGGGCGACCTGGCAATCCGGGGGCGCCAAACCGTCGTCAAAATCGAGAGTTTAACCCTCGCCCGCACATGCCATTTTCCCATCCTAGAACGCACATGGGGGGGGGGGGAGTGGTTGCCACCCCCCCCCCCCCGCGCCATTTCGTTCCTGTTGGAGATAGAGCTTAGCGGTAAAGACCAAAAAGATTCTTTGGGAAGAGACGAATCCAATGATACCCAGTTTTACCTTCTCAGGTCAGTCATTGACCTTCCAGGTCAGGTCAAACTAAAAAATGTTGCTGTTTTGGGTCACCGTTGGATATCAAGTGCGCTGCTTATCAAATACCGATGACGATGCTCTTTTCTGGTGCCAAGCCAACTAGAACCTCTTTGTCACACTACCCGACCAGAATTTTGCTGCTGAGGTCATTTCAGGTCAAGTTAGGTCAAGGTCAGTTATATGTGTTTGTTTGTCTGTGTGTGTCTGTGTGTATACTGATGTGTGCACCGATTGTTTTTGGGTCCATATTACATGAAATCATGATCTGAGAAGCTTTTACCAAAAATGCAGTCAAAAATATTCACAAAAAGTCAATTCAGCTTGCCTAAAACTCGATTATCTTAGATGACCTAGGTTGACCTTGACCCTGACCTTGACCCCTGTACATCGTCGAACAACATGTTCCATGATAGGTGGGAGGTAAGACTGGCAAAAAAGACCGAAATCAGGGTGTCAAAAGCTCGCAAGGCCCATGGCAAACGCAAGATGTTGAGAATTGACCATTTGGGTCATGACATGACCTGAAAAACAAGGTCATATCTCCGAAACCAAAAATCACAGAAACTTGAAATTTTCAGTGGACATCAAGAAAGGATAGAGGAGCAGCTATACGAAAAATCAGCCTTCTAGCTCTAAAAATGTTGAGTGCAGAGCAGAAAGACTACCTGGGGGGGGGGGGGGTGGCAACCACCCCCCCCCCCATGTGCGGGCGAGGGTTAAAACCCACGCCGTGAGGGGGGGGGGCGTTGTTACGTCCCCCCTAAGTTTTTCGCAAATATCTTTAAAACGGCTGCGCGCAGCGCCGCCGTTTTCAGTGTACATTATCAGTTATCATATATCTTTTCTGCACATGTTGTAAAAATGTGAGACCCGGGTGATGCAAGGTCAGGTCACCAGGTTATTCCACGTGACCTTACCTTAGAAAAAGTTCAAATGCTCACCATTGCTATACCGACTGAACGATCGCTTTGAAACTTTCAGCAGTTGATGAAAGCAACAATATTCATGAAATGTTTATCTCGGAATTTTGATATGTGACCTAAGGTCAGGTCAGCTTTGCGACCTCTCTATTAGGTATATATAGGTAAGTCTATGGGAGAAAATTGAAAGGCATCTCTTTTGGACGAGCGCCATTCTAGACAATCTCAAGCATTAGGATACAGATAAAATTAACACACTTAATAAGAACATTGCATCTGTGACCACTCATTAGTTATGTTCCAGAGGTTATCCCAGGTCATGAAAGGTTCACAGCTGTTTTTTGTAAATAACTTTTGATAGATACATGCTAGAGCGATAAAAAAACTCAGTTGTGTTCAGCTCGACGATACGGATCGACTGATATGCAATATGATCTTTCCCGGTCAGGTCATGACTTTGACATGAGGTTCAAGTTCTCAAAATTGCCTTTAAAAGTCATCATATTGTTCATTCGACGCGTCTCGAACAGAAACGTGATGCTGGCAAAGGTAACGTCGAGACTCTCTTGAGTCAAAAGTTATTACAGAAAGACATTGTTAATTCGTAAAACGGCTATTTTTAGAGTTTTTGCCCTCCGAAGACTAAACCGTTAACCTTGCGTCATATCTGAGGACAGGTTACGGAAACACCTTTGAAAGGGCTATCGAATGCACTTTTCCGCTGCACTATAGCTGTATTGGTTTCCGAGTTAGGTATGTGCCGGTGTTTCGAAAAAAAAAATGTTGAAATAGGCAACATTTTACTTTTGATGACCTATGGTGACCTGACCTTTCACCTGACCTAAAAAAGGACAGAGTTGTTTTCGTCCTGTTTTTGGACGATCTTTCGAATACCGCTTACCGCGTGTCGCTACGCGGCCCAAGAGCCGAGTTAGACGAGGGGGCGTGACCCCCCCCCCCCCCCCCAGCACGGCACGAAAAACTTAGACCACTAGCACGGCGCGGGTTAAAACTTAAATGTCGTAGATTGGCGCCGCTTCGTTAGCAAAAGAGATAAGCAAAAAGGTGGCCTCCATTTGCTGGTGCGTCCTTCTTCTCCCGGTGATGTCCCTCTTTTCTGGAAGCGTCTCACCTATGCTGGTATGCCTCACTTCTCCCGGGGGCGCCCAACCTCTGCTTGGTTCGCCCAATCCGTCATGGGGAGGCTCACTTTGCTGAAGTCGCCTCATTTCTTCTAAGAACGACCAATTTGCTGTAGGCGGCCCACTTATCTGGGACGCCCATTTTTTGCTAGAAGTGCCCCTCTTCTTCTTGATGCGTCCCGCTTCTACTGGGAGTGCACCTTTTCTGTTAGGGCACACCTTTGCTGCTGGGGAGTCCCTTTTTCTACTGTGAATGGGGCGGCCCTTTCCTGTTCGGCGACCCCAAATTCTGCTGGGGGCGCCCCATTTCTGCCCAACTTTTGCTGGGGTGTCCCTCTCCTGCAGGGGCACTTATCTTTTGCTACAGACGCCTCTTCTGGGGGCGCCCTTCCACTGCGGGGGACGTCTCTCTCCTGCCAGAGGCACCCCTTTTCTTCTTATGGGGCTCCTCTTTTTGCTTGGGCGCCCCTCTTCTGCTCGGAGCGGGGCACCACTCTCCTTTTACTGGGGCACAGCCCCTCTGCTGGGGTTGCCCTTCCGCTGCCTCAGGGGCGCCCCTCTTGTGCAGAATATACTCCTTTTCTTCTTGTAATGAGGCGCCCCTCTTCTACCGGGGGCGCCCAACAGCTGCTGTCTGCTGGGACGCCCATCTACTGCTGGGGCGTCTCTCTTCTGCCAGAAATTGTCAATGGGGCGCCCCTATCCTGCTTGGCGAGCCCAACCTCTGCTGAAGGCTCCCCATCTCTGATCAACTTTTGCTGTGGCGCCTCTCTTCTGCTGGGGCGCCCCTCTTCTGCTGGGGGCGCCCCTCTCCTGCAGGGGGCTCCTCTCTTCTGCTGGGGCGCCCCCCTTCGCTGGGGCGCCCGTCTCCTGCTGGAGGCTCCTTTCTCCTGCTGGGCCCCCTCCGCTGCCGGGGGCGCCCCTTTTCTGCCAGTGGCACCCATTTTTTATTATGGGGCTTCTCTTTTTTTTTGTTGGGGCGCCTATCTGCTGTTAGGGCGCCCCTCTTCTTCTTGGAATGGGGGCGCCTCTCTACTTTTGCTGGGGCGTCGCTCCTCTTCAGGGGGACACCTCTCCTGCCAGGAGTGCCCCTCTTGAACAGAAGGCATCTTTTTATTCTTGTAATAAGACGCCCCTCTTCTGCTGGGGGCGCCCATCTGCTTCTGGGGCGACTCTGATCTGCTGGGAATGGGCAATTGGGCGTCGCTCTCCTGCTTGGTGAGCCCAACTTCTGCTGGAGGCGCCCTATTTCTGCTCAACCTTTGCTGTGTCGCCTCTGTTTTGCTCGGGGCGCCCTCTCTGCCGCGGGCTATGCAGGGCGCCTTTTTCGGATGTCGGGGGGGGGGGCGGCCGCCCCCGCCGCCCCCCCCTGGATCCGCGCCTGAGTGTGAGATCCTGTTTCCTGTGCCAATGTGGGATCCTGCCTTCTGTACCAGTGTGGGATCCTGCCTTCTGTACCAGTGTGGAATCCTGTCTTTGGTACCAGTGGAGGATCCTGCCTTCTGTACCAGTGTGAGATCTTGCCTTCTGTACCACTGCGGGATCCTGCCTTCTGTACCAGTGTGGAATCCTGTCTCCGGTACCAGTGTGGGATCCTGCCTTCTATACCAGTGTTGAATCCTTTCTCTGGTACCAGTGTGGGATCCTGCCTTCTGTAGGTACCAGTGTGGGATCCTGCCTTCTCTACCAGTGTGGAATCCTGTCTCCGGTACCAGTGTGAGATCCTGTTTCCTGTGCCAGTGTAGGATCCTGCCCTCTCTACCAGTGTGGAATCCTGTCTCCGGTACCAGTGTGGAATCCTGCCTCCTGTACCAGTGGAATCCTGTCTCCTGTGCCAGTGTGGGATCCTGCCTTCTCGACCAGTGTGGGATCCTGTCTACTGTGCCAGTGTAGCATTCTGCCTTCTGTATCAGTGTGGAATCCTATTTCCGGTACCAGTGTGGGATCCTGTTTCCTGTGCCAGTGTGGGATCCTGTCCCCGGTACCAGTGTGGAATCCTGTCTCCGGTACCAGTGTGGGATCCTGCCTTCTGTACCACTGTGGAATAGGGTGTCTCGAAAAATAAAGTTGACATGCCTATAACCCAAAACATTTGCAATCGAGTCTGCTGGTTTCGAAAATCGCAATTAAAAAATTATGAGCCATTGTCTTCAACAAGCGCAGTCGCGATTTCCAAAAGCTTGCACCTACTTTTCGGGCGTTGCAGTCTCCATTGGTTTTGCTTGGTGTTAGTGGCAGTAATAATACGGTGGTTTTCACGAAAGTCTCAGGTAGAGTTCGTGGGCGTAGAGTTTAAGCGTAGTTTCAGGTCGGTAGTTAATTGACTTTATTTAGTGTAGACGTTGTCGATACACTTTTTAAAGTCACGCCTGTAATGCGACCTGCGCTTCAGCGCAGCTAAACTCTGGACAAACCACGTCCGGCACCAGCCCATAATCTCAGTCGGAGCTCGCACCAGACACGCTAGCGCCACAGACGCCTAGTCGACACTCGAGCCCCTCGAGCCCGACCGCGGCAGCAGCACAGTGATAACTTTCGTCTGCTCTAACCATAATCACAGAACCCAAGCCACAATTCTGAGCCGTCTCGTGTCCAGAGCCTACTTGCCACTTGGCGAGGACGAGAACGACGCCCGCTGCCGCCTGGAGGCTTGGTGAGTTTCACCTCGAGGGGCTGCGGCCGCCAGTGTTGATTGAACTCTCGTGATGGTGTCGACTGTCGATGTATGCATTGGTGGTGAAGTTCCTCATTCATTCTCAGGCCATGGCAAAGCCCGGTCCAAGTACCCGTAACCAGACCGTGGTCCCGGTGCTGAATGTCCACCTAGCAGACCTTCCTCCAGCTCCAATGGTCTCTTACACTGGCGGATCTGCAGGGAGGGGGCATTTAGGGCTATGCCCCCTCAAAGCCTAAAGTGGCCTGTTTGCCCCCCCCCCCCCCCAAACGATAATGAAACATAGTTCAATCAGTGCGTGGCCCAGGAGCCGAGTTAAACAGGGTGTTTTACCACCTCCCGGCCCGCAAAGGTTGCGCCAAGCACCGACCCGGAGCGGGTTAACTGGTCGACAAAAGCAATGTGAAGTGTTTCTACAAAGCGATATAAAGGCATGGGTCGGGTGGGTTACCATTTCTATATTTTTTCTTTTTAGTAAAAAAAAAAATGTTCATCGTGTCAGGGCTGTGACGAAAAATAAGTGGCCTACATCCGATGATAAAATAGGATTTGGGGGTACGCTAGGTTTGGCTCCTACATGAGTTGCCCCCCCCCCCCAAAAAAAAAACGCAAATCTGGATCCGCTAGTCTTCCTTGCACGCAGTTTCCTTGCAGAAGCGATGTTCTCCGATGATTCCTGAAGCAGAGGAATGCTGCTAGCGCAGAAGAGTGTCGCAGAAGCGTGTCGGCCATGACGACCGATATCAATGTCAGCCTTGCGAAGTCAAGGCTCGACCTCCCACTTATCCGGACAAAAAAATTGGAATGGAGTGCGCTCAAGAGCAAGACAGAAACGTAGAAAACGCCGTATACCATGTGTGTTGGCATTCTTACTGCATTTTACCTTGTCAGCGGCATGGATATTAGCTTTTAGCATAACCTACTGTCAGCAGGATGAGTATCACTAAGGTAGCAATTTTTTGATATGTTGCGCTAGGAACAAGTTTTAGTAAATGTTTATGCAACAAATGTATTGATTCGTTGAAAGATCGCAAGCTGAAGCGAGAACGCATTTATACGGTTTACGTGAAAATAACACCGAAGAAAGCCTATGGAGACTGTAACGCCTGAAATTGTCAGGAAAGGGTTACGATAGACGAGGTGCGCTGGTTCTTAACATTAAATGAAAAATTTTTAATCATCATTTCATGTCATAATAAGGCTAGATGCAAGTGGTTTTTGCTATAGGAAGTGAATTAATTTTTTTGACCCCACTTTCGAGACACCCTACAGTGTGGAATCCTGTCTCCGGCACCAGTGTGGAATCCTGTCTCCGGTACCAGTGTGTCACCCGGCGTGTTTGCTTTCGAATGATCAAGGGGATAATACAGCATCACGCGCAAAGCGCGTGATTGTTGCCTATTCCAACCTCATATATCACTCCGTACAGGACCTGTATTACAACATTCATAACATTCATTACCTTGTGACTTGCATACCATTGATCACCCGATAATCTGGTTTTGCCTCATTTGTTGACATATCACGCAGCGATTCAGACCATCAATATCTTATGCTTCGTTTTTGCTGGATGCCATTCTGAAGCTGGAGTAGGTATTGGCGTTATTTGTAAGGCTGACATTCCATTAGTGGCCAGAGGCAGATATCCAATACAGAGCAAAAAGTACTTACGGGGCTCGGATTATACAAACCGTATTTTGTATCTCGTTCTGACAATATTTGTGATGTCCGTGTATCAGATGGGGTATACCCACCTCCGATTACTCTCGCCTGTATTATCACCAGTCTTTCTGTTCGCTGACGCTGAGGTCCCCATTCCAGGTGGTCTGGGCACGGAGCGGGCGGACAGCTCACTGCCTCCCCTGCACGAGATCCCCCTGACGGGTAGCCCGCCGTCGGGCCGGCCGGGCACCGCCGACCGGGCGACGGGCGCGCCGTCGGGGCGGTGGCCGGACCCGGCCGCCGGCGCCGAGCCGCCCACCTGCCCCATCTGTGGCCAGGTGTTCCGGCCGCCGGCCACGCGCCGCGAGCTCGAGGACCATGTGTACGCGCACGTGCTGGACATGACGGCTGAGGAGGAGGCGCTGTCGGCCGACCTGTCGCCGCCGTCCTCCGCGGCCGCCGCCGCCCGTGCCGCCGTCTAGCTGTCTGCCCGGCCGCCGCCGCCCGTGCCGCCGTCTAGCTGTCGGTCCGGTCGCCGCCGCCCGGGCCGCCGTCTAGCTGTCGGCTGTTGGTGAGTGTCGGCTGTCGTGGAGCCCCCGCCCGGGCGAGTGTCGGTCCGATGAGTGTCGTCTGCTGTCGGCATGACAGACTGTATGACCGGTGCTGATTGCAAGGGAAGCACTGGCCGAAGATGCTCAGTGAACCCAAGCTGCCTGGTCCGTCGGGACACGCAGTGAATAGCGCGGTATCCGGATTGAAAATTCGCTTCGTGCGTTGGTGCAGTGGGCATCAGTCTCGAAGTCATCCGCGTGTGACCTTCGGACAGAGGCACATCGATATGGTAGGTTCAGTATTGGGCAAACGTGTGAGCGATAGTCCTGTCCAGACCAAAGAGATACGACGGAAAGACGGCAGTCCTATCTGAGGGCCCGATAGGACTAAGGTCGAATGTATGGAGACTGGCCGGCTGCAGTTCATAGTGTACGCACTACGCGCATTGAAATTAAGGCTTGTGCGCAGAGCAAGAACCAAATTTATAAGAGGCTTTACACGGGTTGTCTCGTGAATGCGTGAGGGAACGCGTATGTTTGAGTCGGTATACATTCCTACTTCATATTGTTATTGAAATAGTTATGTCTCGAGTAATTGTGTGTGTAAATACCGTAATATTTACGAATTTGGAACTAGTGTGGGCCTGCTGAGATACATATCGGCATCAACTACATAGTGCTATTTTAGCAAGTCTTCACGGTACAAATGCAGGAAGTGTTGCATCCGTGAATGCGTGATGGCTATCAAGGAGCCCTTGCGCTACTCTTTCGAGGACGGACTGCGGCCTATTGACGTTTGGTGCCAGCGCCGTTGGTGGCTGCCGCCGCTACCGTTTCCGTTGACGAGCTCACGTCTACGGATTGGTGCTTGGTGTGTGCGATGCAGAGCATTGCATATACGTTGTCAGCGTGCACTGGTGGATGCCGGTAAGATGGCCCTCCCATTGTTCAAGGATCCGTCCTAATCCGTAAGAAGTATGTCTGGCTGGGACTGCGCAACTGCGTGTAAGGCCGAATATCTATTTTTATAACCAGGAACGTCATTATCGTGTAGTTCCACACCTGGATCGGTGCAGCCTCGGCATGTCGTATTTATTATTTCTACTTGTAAGATGTATTGTTCACTGAGTACACGTTTTCCATACGGATTTACAATTATACTGTGCTGTTTTGGCATTCTCTTGGTGGTGTACTCTGTGATTGTAGACTCTTTTAAGACGGGATGCCTGCCTCATATGTATCTATTAATCAGTTAATAAACTGTCTCGGTATTTGCGTGAGTCTTGGGATCTTACAGCAGACTTGACTAACATGCTCACCCGGAGAGCTCGAAAGCTTGGCACGATAGTTGTGCTTAATGATACGTCCCTAATTATGTCTCTAATGGCACTGGAAAGGTCTCTGGCAAAGTTAATCGAGTATTTTCCACTTCAATGGCAACGAGCGGCGAGAAAGATACCTACTTCAGCTTTTCATTTTTCGCTGCTAACGCTAGGCTGACTACCATTTCATTTCCGTTGACTACCTTCTGGTTTATTTCCGCTGACTACCCTTTCAATAACCTTCTGGTTAAGACTATTGAAAGGGTGGCCGTTAACCTACCCTGGCCGCCTTATTTTTTCCTATCTCTACTGGCATTATTGGCTATTAATGAAAACTGAAAATGGTCATTACTTGTTTTCAATAACAATTGCAATCTTGCTCTTTCTATTCCTTCTGCCTCTTTCTATTGCTTCTGCCGTATACTCGTGTATCGACGACAGTCGATGTGGGCTTGAACGGGTTTCATTATTAATGGCTCTGATGACTGCGTTGCGGACGTTATGTGCTCGGATGCTGAATGTGTTCTTGCGATGGTCGTCGCCCCGTTTCTGCGTTATCGTGTAACTGCGTGCCGGCCTGAGGCCCACGCATATCGCGGCTGTCTGTGAGCTGTGCCGCGTGCCGCAGTATCGTACCCACCGCAAACCTTATCGGCTCTTCTTCCGGCCACCGCCACACGAACTCGCGATACATTGGAAGTACGGCGTAGTTCAATGTCAGGTGCATCACGACCTTTCAAACCGCTGATTGTCTAGACATTAGTAAAGACCCTATTTTAATGTCAGGGCAAGTCAGGGCGTTCTTAGTTATGCTATGTATGCCTCCGCGTAGCGTTTCGTTACGGAACACCTCGCTCAGTTTCATTGAGATCCGTGATCGAGGGACTTCAACTTCTGTCTGGGCGGCACAGTCGGTTTTGAAGTCACCATCCGTCCTCCCTCCGCCCGGCTCGGCCCGCCCCAAGACAGACTAATGTCCTGGGCACACGCAGTGGCTGATACGCCCAGAGGCGGGCGCGGTTCGACCGCGCCGCTCGCGGCACGACATGCCTGAAAGATTCACCGCGCGGCCCGCGGCGGCCGGTGCCGGCGCGGTGGGGTCGCGCGGCCCGGCCCGTCGCGTCGGCCTTCCCCGGCTCACCGCGCAATGGTCAGTGTGCGGTCAGTCGCGGCAGGGACGGTGCACGGCGGGGTCGGACCAAACTGGAATCGGACTACATAGATACTGTCACATGGCGTACGTATATGAAAGCGGTGAATGTGTAAGATTTGTTTGAAAGCATACATTACTTTAGAAAAAAACTTAAGGAACTCAGATTTGTTTTTCAATAGAAAAACATTTCTAATGAATAGCGTTTTAACTATTGAACAACAAACCTTCGGTTATCCCGCGCCGGGCCGGGGGGGGGGTGTTTGAACATCCCCCCCTTTGGTTTTTCGCAGATATCTCAAAAGCCGCTGTTTTTGGCACACTTGTTCATGCATCTTTTCCACACATGTTGTGAAAATTTCAGACCCAGGGTTCTCAAGGTCAGGTCACCAGGTCAGGTCAAGTGACCTCACCTCAGAAAAAGTTTCAATCCTCGTCATAGCTACACCGACTGAACGATCGCCTTGAAACTTTCAGCGATTGATAAGAGTAACAGTAGGTATGTACAAAATGTATAATCAGAATTTTGATATCGGTGACCTAAGGTCAGGTCAATTTTGCGACCTCTCCATTATAAGTCAATGGGAGAAAATTGAAATGCGCCTCTTTTGGACGAATGATGTTCAAAACCCTCTCAAACATCGGTTCATAGGTAAACATGACACGCTGAATCGGTAAAATGCACCTGTGACCCCTCTGTGTCCCCCTGAGGTCATCCCAGGTCATGAACGGTCACCAGCAGTTTTTTGGCTATAACTTTTGATAAAGACGTGCTAGAGCGATGAAAACACGTCAGATGTATTCATCTTGACGATGCGGATCGACTGATATGCAACATGACCCTTTCCGGTCAGGTCATGACCTTGACCTGAGGTCAAATTTTCAAAATGACCTTGCAAGGTCAACAAATAATTCATTCGACGCGTCTCGACGAGAGGAACACGATGCCGCCAAAAGTAATGTCGTGGCTTACTTGAGTCCAAAGTTATTGACGAAAAACCATTTTCGTGAAAACTGCTATTTTTACAGTTTTTGCCCTCTGGAGGCCAAACCGTTGACTCGAGGTCAAATTTGAGAACAAAACTCAGAAAGGTCTGTAAAAGGGCTATCGAATGCGCTTTTCCGCGGCGCTGTAGCTCTATTGGTTCCCGAGTGAGCCGTTGGCAGTTTCCAAAATTATTGAAATTGCCTACATATGACCTTTGATGACCTCTGGTGACCTGACCTTTGACCTGACCCAAAAAAATGAACGAAGTGTTTCCGTCATTATTTTTGACGCTCTTTCGAATGCCGTTTACCGCGTGTCGCTACGTGGCCCAGGAGCCGAGTTAGAGGGGGGGAGGGGTGTTCACAACTTCAGACACACCTCCCCCCCCCCCCCCCCCGGCCCGGCGCGGAAGTCGCGGAGCACCGGCAAGGCGCGGGTTAAGATTATTCGTGTGCTTGAAGTATTTCAACACTTTTTAAAACTGACACCACTCTTATACCTTTAAAACCATTTTGGTTATTTTCAAGACCAATCTTCGCCGGTTCTATATTTTTACGTGCCTACCTACCCGGCCCTGCCATGTGTTTGGCGGAACTAGTGATCACCGTTTCGCCTCTACATAGTTAGTTAAACTGAAGATTGAAGATCTTCGCGAACAAGCATGTGCATCGTTACAAGACGCAGCGACTCCTACCCGATTTTTAAGGTCTCAGGTCAACCGGTGACCTCTGAGGTCAAGTCCAGTGCCCCAGTCCCGGGTACCAGTCGCTGTGTGTTGTTACGGCATATACGCTCTTTTTTCTCGTTTTGTAGGATCTAAGCTAAATAAGGGGCGAAACGGTGAGGGTAGAACAAACAATAGTAGAATAAATGCCTCAATAACCCAAGCATAGCTAAGCTGTTACATTGAAGTAGCATATGCAGTCAAGAACCAGGTCGTCATGCCCGTCGACATGGTTCTAAGCAGCTCTCCGATACATGTCTCCCAGACTTTGAATGGTTTCCGATCGCATGCGGCTCCTTGCGTGACCTGACCGGGTTGAGCACTGACTTCCCATAACACCCATTATGGCCGAGCTCCGCAGACCTATCATATTACGGCTCAATAAATCCATCGGTCGAGCGGCTCCGAACTCTCGGGCCAAGTGTTACGCGCCCGAGGCGCTGCTGGAAAATATGATAATGCAAAACTGAGGAAGTATCGCTGTTTATTCTAATAACTTTAGTTCGGTTCCTTATAATAACGAATATTGAACGCAAAGGCCAGACCGGACCTCACCAAAAGCCTTCGAATATTGAACGCAAGACCGGATCGCATCGCACTTTGTCCGGTAAGATTGACTAATGACTGCAATCTAAAAGACTTGTAAGTTGTAGGTATCGGGATGATACTTCTATTGTTATGAAGATATAAGGGCAACTTGCAGTAATTGGATGCAGCCTGAAAATCCCGGCTGCCGAACTGACCGATGTCATCTGTTGGAGCTATGCCCAGCCGGCAGACTGGCACCGAGTGCATCCACCCTTCCCAACGCTTTGGGAGCATGCACTTGCACGCTGCAACCAATGCTCGACCCGATTTTCTATAGTTTCCTATACCTATAGCTGTCTCGGTAAACGTACGGCTGCGCTGTGACGGCAAGCTCCTGCAAAGGTCGCTTCACTCACTTCCCAGAGCTTCCCACTTCCGAGAGCTTCACTGTTCCGTGATCCTGTTTTGTCGAGGGCCGGAGACGGGAGGCAGCCAGAAGTGCTTTGGTCGGGCGGGGGTGCAGACCAGATAGCACCGGCTATCGCGCGTGCTTCGTGCCTCGCCGGACGAGCGGGCCGCGTTGGGCTCATATCAGCTGATAGCACGGAGGTGTACCTACGGACACGGGACACGCCCTACTGTGTGTAACTGAGGGCGTTTAACTTTTACTACCAAGACTTGAAAACTACCAGCAGCGTTTCTGAGCATTACCTGTTTTTTTATTGTGGAGCTCAGATCAGGTTAGTGCCCTACGTATACCTAGCATCGCATCCCTCAGGCGTCCCTGATATCTCTCATACCCCTCCCCCACATAGTCCACAGTATGGTCCACCGATCAGTCCAATTTAAATTGGCAATGTCATCTCGTGTCACTGCTGCGCTGTCACGCCGCGCTGTTTCCATCTTTCTGTCTATGTATTATATAATGCATGCCACTCATGTGCGCGACTGCCACAGCCGGTCACCTGATCACGGCTGAGCGGCTCACAGAGAGGTCTGTTCTATCCGATTAGCGTCCGTTTGGCTGCCTGGGCAACAGAGCCCGGCCGTCGGCTCGGCGGCTCGGATGGAGAGCGGTGCGAGCGCCGCGTGTGGCCGGCAGTGCGACCGCGGCCGGCGGGAGACGGTGAGGGCGCGACCGGCCCGCTGGCAGGCAGTGAGGTCGCCGTCGGATAAGTGAGGATAATTGTAAAAGTGAGGAGCTGTGCCACGAAAAAAGCAGTTGACAGTACGCCCGTCCAACGGATTGGTACCGGGAGTCGAATCAGCGGCGCACGCACTCCATCTCCAACGCAGTGGTTGCGAGCTGCACCACAGCTCACCAGGTCGAGGCCGTGACTATTGTCGGCGCCGTCAAACATATTTTTCTAGAGGGACTCCGCTGAAAACTGGTGAGAAAACTCATCTGAAAAACATCCTGCCAAACTCTTTTGTGATAATTATTCATTGGCATCGAAATACTCTGCCGGATGATGTGAAATGAAAAGGTATTATACCTACAATTTACTGTTTAGGTGTAGGCTTATGTCAGCACTGCAACTTGCTCCAGAGCAGCACCAGGCCGTGTTCCGGGTGCTCATCGCTCACCTTTTACATTTCTTACACTTTACCTTATTAGATAGAATATTATTGTTTGCTTTCGACTTTTCGACAATGACAATAAATTATATCGAGCTAAGTGTGGTGCTCCTGAAGACCAATTCGATCGTCAGTCAATAGTGGCAGGGTTTTGCTCGGTATAAAAGCAGAATAAGCGGTACATACAAGCATATAAGTTGTAGCGGGTATAAGCTTTCTGACGCGTCTAATTTGGTCTGCCACACCCAGATAAATGTCGACCTGTCCACCCTGGCAGAGCTGAGCCTCGGCCCTCAGTGGGGGCTCGGGGGAATGTCCGTCTCCCAGTCTGTAGCCGGCGCGGTGGTGAGAGCTCCGGGTCCCGCCGCTGCGGGGCTCGCTCTCCGGTTCCGACGGGGATGTCCTGGCCGGTGGCGGTGACCGTGTTACCGGTCAGATATTGAGCAAAACATGTCAGCGGGGCGAGCCTGTGGTATACTGCTGCTGCGGCTGTGTGGACTCGACACGTCCAAATTCTGCCGTGGAGGTTAATGGTCGTACGGTGTATGAAAAATCGCCCTTAGCACCAAACTTTGCACTTGTCGTGAAGTCTGTGATCTCTGTAATTCGCCCATTAAAATAAATGAAATTATATTTCTTCAGAACGTATGGGCAAGTCCGTTAAATACTATGTTAAATTCTAGATACCTACGCTGTTTCTAGATAGTTGTTCATTTAGCGCATGGAATGGTAAAGGTAACATGGTTAATTACTAAGGCGTCTCCTTCTCGTATTAGCTCGCAAGCCATCGCCGAACACAGGCATGTAGGAAACTATATAGGGTGAATAGGTCAAAAACGCCCCCCTTAAGCGCGAAACCTTCTGACATTCAACCCAACACAGATAACTTAAACCTTTGGGCACCATCATGTAGCTCATTCTTTTTACTACGCTTTGAGACCAAGAAAAGACACCTGCGTGTGGGATTTAACCCCCCAAAAAGGTTTTCGCATACCCTTACAAAAGGGCGTTTTGCCCCATACCCTGGGTAATACGCCCACACCCATGTGCAAAGTGCCCCCACCCCATCCATCAACAGAAAATGATGAACATGGCAGAACTTGACGTCATTCTGACGTCATTTGTGGTCAACCTATCATAGCCTTTGGAATAAAATTTTGTTGCAATGTGTAAAATGGATGCCCGGAGGAGTCATGAAAGTTTGGTGACGATATCTGCAGTCGTTTAGGATATATCAGCAAAAAAGGACAGGGAGAGGCCTTTTCGGCCCCGACCTACAGGGCGCTACCCTGCACTCTCACCACCGTGCAAAACGCCCCCCTTTCAGAAAACTGGGGGCGTTTTGCCCCATGCATCGAGTAGGCGTCTTGCCCCATCCACTCCATTTCCGGTCAACAAAATATTGACAAAAAACGCGCCACTAACGCCGCAGCATAATACATTCAACAGAATGACAATAAAACGCAGTTTTGAGTGATGTGCACAATAGCAAGTTTTGTGATATAAAGAGGGCATCAAAATATTAGGAATCTTCTGTAAAAAACAACAAAAACCACACCCAAAACCAAAATCAGCACCTACCCACGCTGCTCCTCAAGACGCGGAACCGGAAATAGAGACCTACGTAAACAAGCAGCTGACTGTTCTGAAAGACAGGATAAAACACCTATCCGTCGATAAAAAATACGATTTTTTAGGGGAGGCGTTTAACCCAGGGGTGCGTTTTCCCCACAGTTACCCTACTTCAACTATCATATTTCCTCTTTTTGTCCTACTCCAGACTTGAGTGTCACAGGCCACTCACTGTTGTATATCCCTCGCGGGCCCGGGGGGCGTTTTTCGCCCCCCCCCCTGGCGAATATTTGCGATAGCTCCCGAACGCTTAGCGATAGGAAAGCGAAACTTTCAGTTCCTTTTCTCCAATCAATTTGACATCTTCTGAAGTAAAAAAATTGGGCCTAGCTATATTGATGACGTCACAGGGTCGATTTTTCTAGACCCCTGCACGGCAAACTTCGGCGTCACAGACGCAAACTTCAAATAGCTGCTAAAATTAGAGTTTTAGAGATAAAGACAAATTACGAGCACAGTTGTGTAGCGTTTGACCTAGAGAAAAATAGAAAAATAGTTTTGGTGACCTGAGGTCAGAGGTCAGGTCAACGACCCCGAAATGTGGTTACGAGCGAGCGAGCGCAGCGAGCGAAGCGAGTTTTTTCAATATAACGGAAAAATCTCAGTATGAGCGGCCCGGCCCGGCCTGTAACGCTTTTGAGAGGCTTATATCTCAGCAACCGCTGGGCCGATTGGCCTGCGGTCTTTTTTGCTGGGTAGCCCCATCCCTTCTACCCCGTAATTGACTACTTTTGATACACCTCAGTGACCGTCGTGGCACGTGTCACGTGAAAAGTCAAGAGTGTTCAAGCTGTTTTGCAAAAGTAGTGATTTTGAGAGGCTCATATCTCAGCAGCCGCTTGGGCGATTGACTTGCGGTAATTTTTGTAGGGTAGCAGCATCCCTTCTACCAAAAATAGGATACTCTTGATGCATGTGGGTCACCCCCAGTGCACGTGCAAAATACAACAATAAGAGGTGTCAAATTTGTTCCCATTCTAATAACTCGGTAATTACTGGGGCGATTTCGCTGAAACTTGGCATACAGGTAGGCACCCACCAGACAATGCATTCCCACGTGTTGCGGTTAAGGTGCTACTGCACGTGTGCACGTGCAGGGGGCGCTTCCAGATCTCGAGAACGGCTGGGCCGATTGCGCTCAAATTTGGTACACGGTTGGGGACCAGTTGTAGGGTGCCGTGCAAACGTCAGTTTGGACCCCGTTTGCACGTGCGCACGTGCAGAGTGCCGCTTCCAGATCTCAGGAACGGCTGGGCCGATTGCGTTCAAATTTGGTACACCGCTAGCGACCGGTTAGAAGGGTGCTTTGCGCAAGCCCGTTGGAAGTACCCTCTCGCCCTTCCGCACGTGCAGGGCTCACTATCTCGCTCGCTCGTTCTTCGCCCAAAAGGCGTTTTACTGGTCAATATAACGGAAAAATCTAAGTATGAACGGCCCGGCCCGGCCCGGCCTGTAACGCTTTTGAGAGGCTTATATCTCAGCAACCGCTGGACCGATTGGCCTGCGGTCTTTTTTGCTGGGTAGCCCCATCCCTTCTACCCCGTAATTGACTACTTTTGATACACCTCAGTGACCGTCGTGGCACGTGCCACGTGAAAAGTCAAGGGTGTTCAAGCTGCTTTGCAAAAGTAGTGATTTTGAGAGGCTCATATCTCAGCAGCCGCTTGGGCGATTGACTTGCGGTAATTTTTGTAGGGTAGCAGCATCCCTTCTACCAAAAATAGGATACCTACTCTCGATGCATGTGGGTCACCCCCAGTGCACGTGCAAAATACAACAATAAGAGGTGTCAAATTTGTTCCCATTTTAATAACTCGGTAATTACTGGGGCGATTTCGCTGAAACTTGGCATACAGGTAGGCACCCACCAGGCAATGCATTCCCATGTGTTGCGGTTAAGGTGCTACTGCACGTGCGCACGTGCAGGGGGCGCTTCCAGATCTCGAGAACGGCTGGGCCGATTGCGCTCAAATTTGGTACACGGTTGGGGACCAGTTAGTAGGGTGCCGTGCAAAAGTCAGTTTGGACCTGTTTGCACGTGCGCACGTGCAGAATGCCGCTTCCAGATCTCAGGAACGGCTGGGCCGATTGCGTTCAAATTTGGTACACCGCTAGCGACCGGTTAGAAGGGTGCTTTGCGCAAGCCCGTTGGAAGTACCCTCTCGCCCTTCCGCACGTGCAGGGCTCACTATCACGCTCGCTCGTTCTTCGCCCAAAAGGCGTTTTGCTGGTTTTAGTTTTTCGCAAATAACTTCGACAAAAATGGTCCTAGAGCTACGGCAGTGGTACCATCGCATTGGTCTTGTCAAGCCGCGTCGAATGATATATATTTTGTTTGGAAAAGGTCAAGTTTTATGTTGACGAGTTTTATGTATGAAGTTTTATGTCGAATGACCTTTGGTTGACCTTGACACATGAAAGGTCGCCTATGATGGATTTGTACCCGCTGATCACGAATCTGGCATCTATTTTCCTCTAAGCTTTCATTTAGAGCTTCCGGATGGCAAAATTGTCTTATTTATTATTTCTAACTTGAATCAGTGGAATAGCCTCTAGCAAGGATACCCTTCTGTGACCTTGACTTTTGAGCAGCCTTGTATCGTAAGATGAACCACAAATAGGGAATTGATAAGCCTCAAAACATTTCAAAACATCTTGGAAGTTAGCACGCAAGATGTACGAAAAAGTGCAAAGTTTGAGGTCAATTTGAGCTTGACCTTGACCTTGGCCTTTGATTTTCAGCACAGTTTCGGAATCCTCAGATTCTCTTCTTTCGTTTGACACCCAATTTTGCCGGTTTGATGCATCCTGCCGTCCTCTAGAACGCCTAATTTGAGATCACTACACATGTGCCGTTTTTTGTCTTTGACCTTGACCTCTGACCTTGAAAATTGACCTGAGGTCTAAAATTTTAGTTGCTTTAGAATCGTCTCGTAAGGACCTTTTGTTTGGTATCGCTTTTGTTTCCGTAACTCCCTTATTTACGGAGTAAGACAGGGGGGCGAAAAACGCCCCTCCCCGGGCTGCGGTGGTTGGGATTACCCCCCGGGCCCGGCCGGGATATTGTCGCAAGAATTCCCCTTGCTCCGAGTGTCTGTATCACTCGTTTAGGTATATTCTGATGTCACGACGCTGACTCTGGCGTTACTTTGCTTCTATAACATAACTCAGACATAAGGTCATCGTGTGTTCGTAAATAATGTAGGGATGTATTAGGCATATCGTGTACAGTCTGTCTTAAAAGTACCGCGCAAAGTGACGGTGGATCCATCAAGGCCTGACCGAGAAAGGGCCTGCCTTAATTTGAAAGTTACCGGTCAATTGACCTAGGGAATGGACGAGGATGTCAATTGCTTCGGCGACCCAAATTTAGCAGGCCCTTCCTCAGTCAGGCTCGATGGATCCACCGTCACTTTGCGGGGTACTTTTAACCCTCGCCCGCACATGGGGGGGGGGGGGGTTGTCACCCCCCCAGGTAGTCTTTCTGCTCTGCACTCAACATTTTTAGAGTTAGAAGGCTGATTTTTCGTATAGCTGCTCCTCTATCCTTTCTTGATGTCCACTGAAAATTTCAAGTTTCTGTGATTTTTGGTTTCGGAGATATGACCTTGTTTTTCAGGTCATGTCATGACCCAAATGGCCAATTCTCAACATCTTGCGTTTGCCATGGGCCTTGTGAGCTTTTGACACCCTGATTTCGGCCTTTTTTGCCAGTCTTACCTCCCACCTATTATGGAACATGTTGTTCGACGATGTACAGGGGTCAAGGTCAGGGTCAAGGTCAACCTAAGTCATCTAAGATAATTGCGTTTTAGGCAAGCTGAATTTACTTTTTGTGAAGTTTTTTGACTGCATTTTTGGTAAAAGCTTCTCAGATCATGATTTCATGTAATATGGACCCAAAAACAATCGGTGCACACATCAGTATACACACAGACACACACAGACATACAAACACATATAATTGACCTTGACCTAACTTGACCTGAAATGACCTCAGCAGCAAAATTCTGGTCGGGTAGTGTGACAAAGAGGTTCTAGCTGGCTTGGCACCAGAAAACAGCATCGTCATCGGTATTTGATAAGCAGCGCACTTGATATCCAACGGTGACCCAAAACAGCAACATTTTTTAGTTTGACCTGACCTGGAAGGTCAATGACTGACCTGAGAAGGTAAAACTGGGTATCATTGGATTTGTCTCTTCCCAAAGAATGTTTTTGGTCGTTACCGCTAAGCTCTATCTCCAACAGGAACGAAATGGCGCGGGGGGGGGTGGCAACCCCCCCCCCATGTGCGTTCTAGGATGGGAAAATGGCATGTGCGGGCGAGGGTTAAGACAGACTGTACATGCCTACATACACTATTTACCTGCCTACACTGAGCACTCTCTACATGCATACTAGGTATCACAGCCACTGCGATCGCCAACTAATGACCATCTCAGCTCACTTTTCAGCTCCTGTTCGCATTTTAAAGGACATCGTTATAATTGCGATTGATGAGATCGAAGAGTCGTGACTTCGTTGGACTTAAGATGAGAATGAACCTGATTAAAAGGCACAAAGTTGTATTGATCATTTAGTAACATTTTCAGGTCAAGGTTACATTTTTCTCTTTTCTTGATCAGGGCTAAGTAGCCCAAGACGTTTCTCAAAGTTGATCTACCATGATTGCGATTGATGAGATCGAAGAGTTGTGACTTCGTTGGACTTAAGATGAGAATGAACCTTATTAAAAGGCACAGTTGTATTGATCATTTAGTAACATCTTCAGGTCAAGGTTACATTTTTCTCTTTTCTTGATCAAGGCTAAGTAGCCCAAGACGTTTCTCAAAGTTGATCTACCATGATTGCGATTGATGAGATCGAAGAGTCGTGACTTCGTTGGACTTAAGATGAGAATGAACCTGATTAAAAGGCACAAAGTTGTATTGATCATTTAGTAACATTTTCAGGTCAAGGTTACATTTTTCTCTTTTCATGATCAGGGCTAAGTAGCCCAAGACGTTTCTCAAAGTTGATCTACCATGATTGCGATTGATGAGATCGAAGAGTCGTGACTTCGTTGGACTTAAGATGAGAATAAGATGAGAACTCTGTGCCTTTTAATCAGGTTCCATCTTATTCTCATCTTAAGTCCAACGAAGTCATGACATCACTAGTTATAGTCAAGTGGTTCATAAGAGGTGTCGAGTGCCTTCTCTAACGACGAATGCAAAAAGAGAATGACTTGCTAAAATTCATTTGAACGGTCGTCAAAGAGAAAAAATGTCCACTAGTGCAGGGTCAACGAAAAGTGCACTTCATAATCTCAATGTGTTTAGCTATTTTTTATTCGGTACTTTATGACAAGTTATTGACATTGATCGTTTATGGCGAACGTCAGTCTTCATGATCTGTTGTCATCTAAAATCAGTCTAAAACATATTCCGTGAATACATAACCCCGCCAAACGTTCTAGTGCCTTAAAACCCTCGCCGGCCGAGGGGGGGGGCGGGTGCCGCCCCCTATAGGTTTTTTTTGCGATAGCTCCGAACACGCTGGCGATAGAGGGCTGAAACTTGGCATACCTGACTTTTGATCCAAGCCGCATCTTTTGACACAAACCGCATTTTTGGGTCAGGTCAGGTCACTGACCTATGACGTCATAAGTGAACCTCTGCACGGTCTTCAGATGCCGCAACTTCGCAACACCTCACTGCCAGAGGAGATGTCACAGTGAAATGAAACTTGCAGGATCTAGTATCCATTATGAGTCTCACAACTTGTATATCTCGGATTTTTCCTAAAGATCATATGAGGTCAGGTCATTTTCGTGACCTCACCATTATAAGTCAATGGGGAAAAATGAAAACTGCTATTCTGGCGCCGGAAACGATCTCCAACTATCTCAAGCACACAGAATCGTGATTTGATGCACTCCTTGCAAGGTTAGATGCGTCACTTTTGCAATGTTGACCTTGCGTGACGTCATTTATGACGTCATCAAGGTCATATCAGTTTTTCGTCAATAACTCCCGATCAAATTGAGCTAGAGAGTCGAGAAAGCCACCAATGGACTCAGGAAGACCTGCCGAATCGAATGATATGCGACATGACCTCTTTCGACCAACTTCGTGACCTGGGGGTGCTGACCTGACCTTGAACCTGAGGTCAACACCCAAAGTTGACCTGACCCGAACAAAAAACATATCATTCGACGCGCCGGAGCAAGACAAACACGATGCTGCCAAAATCGCGGCTCTGCGGCCGTTTTTTGCGAAGTTATTCACCAAAAACTGAACCGTACCTTGGGGCACTTGACCTGACCTCAGAGGTCACCGGTTGACCTAGGACCTTAAAATTGGGTACCAATCTCTGCGTCTCGTAACGGCGCACACGCCCGTTTTTTCCGCGACGCGCTAGCTCCACCAGGGGCGAAACGGCGAGGGGGGTCGTACCCGCCCCCCCCCCTCGGCCGGCGCGTATGTAGAAAACCAATAGGTCCGGCGAGGGTTAAAATCCCATTTAAGTCGGTATTGGTGTGCCACTTGTGTGTAGGTATTGTGTATGGCTCGAGCAGGAGCCATACATGTTGCGTATAAGATGGAGCGAGCGCCTTGCTCGCTGATATGAGCGAGCAAGGCGTAGCACAGTGGAGAGACCAGTGTGAGTTGTGAGGAGTAGAGTAATGCAGTAGTCTATGTAGAGACTTATCCCGCGGGGGGCTGGGGTCTCCAGCCGAACGCGCGGGGCTGGGGGGGCGGGTGTAAATTTTACCCCGCCCCCCTGTTATCTCCCGAACTAATGGTCCGATTTGGAAAATTCAAACGCCAATCGAAAGATCTCATCAAGATCTCATCACGAACAACTAAAAACATGTACTTAGTTTAAAGTTTGAGGTCAAGGTCAAGGTTAGGTCAAGGGTACAAATTGCAAGTTCCTACAGTATCGGCCTTGCACCGTAGTTGCCGAAGAATGGAGTCATGGACTGAGACTGATTGCCCAAAACGTGTTCTTAGGCTACCAAGACAATATTCGTTGCATACAATATCATTCAGAGGTCAAGGTCAAGGTCAGGTCAGGTCAGGTCAGGTCACCAAAAACAAAATATAGAAAAGGGCATGTGCGACACATGTTTTATGGGTCATTTTACTCATAGAATTCAATAGGCACACTCAATAAGTGATATGGACCACCTCTGGATGAATTTCAGGTCGAGGTCAGGTCAAAGTCAGGTCAAGTGAGGTCAAATTTTGAAGTTGGTTGTTAAGGCCTAAAAAGGTGTCTATCTGATGCAGTTTTTCACGGCAAATCGAATGGTGCTATTTTTGTTACCGTACAAGGTCTAGAACTTCCAAAAAAATCATTTTTCAATTTTTTTGTGTGTCGTGACGTCATAAAATATTTAATAACTCCCACATTTTTGAACCGATTCTTCTAAAAATTAGTATGTAGGTGCACATAGACAACTCCTCTGACACATATTCCGGTTTTATAGATACACTCAAAATTTTGGATTTTATGATTATTTTCCGAAAAACGTCAGTTTTTTTGAAAAATTTGGGCCAGAATCCAAAATTTTCAAAAAACCGAGATAACCATTTGATAGACAAAACAAAATTACGTATAACCTTTTTTGTTACGTCTTGATTCCTTTAAAAATGAAGATGTTAGCGGCGTTTGAAATTTTGCCGTTTTTGAGGCGAAAATGGCGAACATGACGTCACTAAAACGTCAATTGCTCAAAAATTTCCGACGGATTTCGCTCAAATTTTCAGGGAACGTGTCAAATTGTTGTAAGAAAAGGTACTGAAAGTTTGGCGGCGCTGCGCGCCGCTGTTTTTGAGATATTGCAAAAATTCGCGAGGGGGGGTAAAATTTACCCCCCCCCAGCATCTCAAGACGGATTGATGTCCATCAAGGCATCAAATGTCTTGACATTTGCGAAAATAAAAAGGCGTTTTGCCATTCATATGATGTGGCTCATACTGGCAGCATGTAAATGTCTCTGTAAATTATTTAAATGGCATGACGAGTCCCATTAACCCTCGCCCGCACATGCCATTTTCCCATCCTAGAACGCACATGGGGGGGGGGGGTTGCTACCCCCCCCCCCGCGCCATTTCGTTCCTGTTGGAGATAGAGCTTAGCAGTAAAGACCAAAAAGATTCTTTGGGAAGAGACAAATCCAATGATACCCAGTTTTACCTTCTCAGGTCAGTCATTGACCTTCCAGGTCAGGTCAAACTAAAAAATGTTGCTGTTTTGGGTCACCGTTGGATATCAAGTGCGCTGCTTATCAAATACCGATGACGATGCTGTTTTCTGGTGCCAAGCCAGCTAGAACCTCTTTGTCACACTATCCGACCAGAATTTTGCTGCTGAGGTCATTTCAGGTCAAGTTAGGTCAAGGTCAATTATATGTGTTTGTATGTCTGTGTGTGTCTGTGTGTGTACTGATGTGTGCACCGATTGTTTTTGGGTCCATATCACATGAAATCATGATCTGAGAAGCTTTTACCAAAAATGCAGTCAAAAAACTTCACAAAAAGTAATTTCAGCTTGCCTAAAACGCAATTATCTTAGATGACCTAGGTTGACCTTGACCCTGACCTTGACCCCTGTACATCGTCGAACAACATGTTCCATGATAGGTGGGAGGTAAGACTGGCAAAAAAGGCCGAAATCAGGGTGTCAAAAGCTCACAAGGCCCATGGCAAACGCAAGATGTTGAGAATTGGCCATTTGGGTCATGACATGACCTGAAAAACAAGGTCATATCTCCGAAACCAAAAATCACAGAAACTTGAAATTTTCAGTGGACATCAAGAAAGGATAGACGAGCAGCTATACGAAAAATCAGCCTTCTAGCTCTAAAAATGTTGAGTGCAGAGCAGAAAGACTGCCTGGGGGGTGGCAACCCCCCCCCCCCCCCATGTGCGGGCGAGGGTTAATGGAGCCAATGCTTTCGTCGCTTTATTCGACTCACCTTTATCGACGTGGTTCCTGTAACAGTTGATCATGCCTAGAACATTCTGCATCTTTTCATGTAGGCATTGCAAAGAGCGGATGCGAAAGAAATATCAACATTGCTTTTGTGGCTCCTTTTTTGTAGCCTTTTCAGCCTCCTAACTTTTTATTTTGCCTATCAGTTACTTAAGTTCTCCTTTGTTCTTCTTGCAGTTCCGTGCGTTTTATCTGTACCTATATCCCTCCCGTTTTTTTGTGTAAGAGCTATTTTCCCATACACTTAGCCCTCCCATTGTGCTGTGGTTATACTTACATGTCCCATAGCGTCGCATGTCCGATGTGTGTGTGCGTGTGCCCGCTCAGGTGGCTGGTGGGCAGCGGGTTCCGGCGGCTCTGGCCGGCCATGTCCGACGGCGGCATGCCCGAGGTCAGCGTGCACCAGGGGCCCGCCCGCCGGCTCAGCTGGACCAGGGTGCAGCTCCCGGCTGCGCTGGTACCGCACGACAGCCCCGCCGCCTCGGCGCAGAGCTGCGCCAGCTCGCCGGCGCCGCCGACGCCCTCCTTCGCTCCTCCGCCGCCCTCCCAGCCGCCCGCCGGCGCGTCGACCTCCTGCGCGACCCTGCAGCTGCCCGTGTGTCCCCCGGCACCGCAGGACGCCGAGCCCGCGGACGAGGACTCGCTGGACGAGCGCTGCGCGGCGGGCGCGGCCGCTGCGCCCGGGCCGCCGGCCGCTGACGCGCTGGCCGCTCGCCTGCGAGCCGACTCGGTGGACAGCGGCGACATGAGCGTGCTGGGCGTGGCGCTGGTGGCCAACTGCCACGTGTCGCTGGTGATTTTCGGCCTGTTCTTCCTGGCGGCCGGCAGCCTGCTGTGTGTGATCGCGTTCCGCGCGCCCACCTCGGCCGCCAACGACGTGCAGTCGCGCGTGGCGGGCACGTTCTTCCTGTGCCTGGCGGCCGTGATGTGCACGTTCGGACTGTGTCTGTGCCGGCTCGACTACCAGCTGTCGCGGCGCGACCAGGAGAAGGGCGCCGCCGACACCGGCGACTGCTACATCCACGACGACACGAGCCGGTGTCACCGGGTGCTGCCGAGCATCCAGCGCGCGCGACGCTC
The DNA here is from genome assembly GCF_019059575.1 of Amphibalanus amphitrite. Taxonomy (NCBI): domain Eukaryota; kingdom Metazoa; phylum Arthropoda; class Thecostraca; order Balanomorpha; family Balanidae; genus Amphibalanus; species Amphibalanus amphitrite. The sequence continues at coordinate 1,560,103 of NW_024881517.1, forward strand.
CACGCAGCGCGCCAAGCGGCACGTGCTGCGCCAGCTGGACGAGCGCTGGACGTCGGCCGCCGCCGGCCGCCACCGCGAAAAGACCTTCTCGTCCATAGAGCTGCTGACGTCGGCGTCCACGGAGTCCGTCAGGTGAGGGAACTGGACTCAGCGTCCGTCAGGTGAGGGAACTGGACTCAGAGTCTGTCAGGTGAGGGAACTGGACTCAGAGTCCGTCAGGTGAGGGAACTGGACTCTGAGTCCGTCAGGTGAGGGAACTGGACTCAGAGTCCGTCAGGTGAGGGAACTGGACTTAGAGTCCGTCAGGTGAGGGAACTGGACTCAGAGTCCGTCAGGTGAGCCAGCTGGACACGTTGTCTATCAGGTGAGCGAGGTGGAGTCTGAGTCAGTCAGGTGAGAGTGAGCTGCGGACTCAGAGTCCGTCAGGTGAGCGATCTGGACTCTGAGTCAGTCAGGCGAGAGTGAACTGCGGATTCAGAGTCCATCAGGTGAGAGTGAGCCGCGGACTCAGAGTCTGTCAGGTGAGCGATCTGGACTCAGAGTCCTTCAGGTGAGGGAACTGGACTCAGAGTCCGTCAGGACTCAGGTGAGCGAGCTGCAGACGCAGAGGATCGTGAAACCGCCCCAAATAGGTGTCCTACACGCCGTTGTTACATTAATACTACATGCTTTATTCACCGCCGTGCTGATTTTCCCTGTTCATCAATTTAAGTCTACTATAATTCGTGTTTAGTTAATTACTCCCTTTCACTTTGTTGGTTGCAAATATTGACTTTATGGCCTGGGTGATATACCTAGTACATTTGCTCTTGTATATGTTATATAATCGATCAAAGTTGATGGCTTAGACACTAAGCTGGGGAAATCCGTGCTATCGTAAGTTATATCGGACGTGGCTGCGAAACTTCTCTCGGTACGAAACTTCTCTTGATCGGAAGAAAATCGGAGGGATGAAAAAGAAAGAGCGGCCCATCGGAGCTACGTTGTACGTAAGTTGTTTCGCAGCGTTTAAATGCCAGTTTTACTACGATTTAAATGCCAAGCAGATCAGCTGACCTCGTAGTACCATGTCGATAAGGTCGAATTCCCCATACGTCTATAGTGTAAAAGTGACCCCTATTGCAAATGGGCTATCAGGGACATCTCCTCTGTAAATTTGGAGGGATCATGTGTCGGCATTCCCACGTTCGTTTCGGAGTCCATCTGTTCCATTTGGAGCCCGTCAGTTGGCGTCAAGAGTTGGCGCAGCGAGCGCCCCGAAGACTGCGTCTGTGCACGAGGCTTCGCGATGGAGGAGTATTTTGACGAAATCGCCCTCGCTGCAGAAGAAATAGAGGGGCTTGTTGAGAAAGAGGAGGCCGCAGTGTGCCGACGACTTTAAACTGTACGCCAACGCCAAGACCAAGGCAATCAGGGGGCGCTCAGATGATCGGGAGGTTTCAATTGATCAGGGACCCACCAGGTGACCAGGGAACCCTCTGATAACCAGGGGCCCTTCCAGTAACCAGGGACTCCTTCAATAACCAGGGGCCCCTCAGTAAACGTGGGCCACTCAGGTTACTGCAAGAGACAGGAGTCCCTTATAACCAGGGACCGGCAAGGTCTCTCAGGTCCGTTTTTGACAAAGCTGTTATTGACGTCATATGCGAGCCCTTTGCCACCAGCAGAGGGCCCTTTCAAGCCTTTTTAGGGCCGTTTAACGTCTCTTGAGTTTCCTTTGAGGCTAAGGGCCTCTTCAGCAGCCGAGGGGTCTTTGAGGCCTTTTTGAGGGCCTCTTAACGTCAGCTGAGGACCGTTGGACGCCATCTGAGGACCGTTTGGGGCCTTCTGATGGCCAGTAGATGCCAACTGAGGGCTCTCTGACACCAGCTGAGGGCACGCTGACACCAACTGGGGGCCTCCTGACACCAGCTAAGGGCGCTTTTATATTTGACACGAGCTCAAGGCCCTTTGACGCCCTTTGAGACCTTCTGAGGTCCGTTTGACGCCAGCAGAGGATCCTTTGGGGTCAGATGAGGGCCCTTTGCTGCCTTCTAAGCGGCTTTTGAGGCTTTTTTAGGGCCACTTGACGCCACCTGAGGACCGTTGCGGTTGGACTCCAGTTACGGACCGTTTGAGGCCTTCTGATGGCCATTTTGCGCCAACTGAGGGCCCTCTGACACTAGCTGGGGGCCCTCTGACACCAGATAAGGGCCCTTTAAAGGTAGACTGCCACCATTTTTCACAAAACGGTTTTCACTAGAGCTGAGCCACCTATGTCCCAGACTGAAGTCGGTTTTCCGAAATTCGAACCCGTTTGCGAGAAATCGGAGACCAAAGTTCAGTGTGATGCCATTTTTTAGTCCAAGAAAACCGACATCTCTAGGGGAAGCCGGGGGAAGCCCGGCATAGTAAGCTCTTTTTCATTTTTATTTCATACCATACGTGCTGTATAAAATGTTGATATCCTGCTAGCTAGCTAAGTTCATTGGCCGTGTTTTCCCAAAAATTCGGTTTCGTGGAATAAGTATAAGGTTAAGAAAATCGAGTTTTAAAAAAGTGTTGATTTTTCTGGGGTAAGCCCGGCATAGGGGTAACGCCGGCCACCTCCCCAGCGCTTTACAACGAGTTGATGAAACCATTATGTGTTTTCCAAATATTAACGGAAAGTGAAATATTAAGGTACTGATTAGCTCTGGACATCTTAGAGTTTATGTCATTACTGGTATTTTAGCTAGCGTCTACTACATATACAGTACAGGTCGATGAAAATCGTGATGCAAAATTGACAAAAAATGTGTATTTCAAAATTCCTTAAAATTTATTTTTCTTTTTACCTTAATGCATCATATTGCATATCATTCGACTCGGCTGATGAAGAAGAACACAACGACACCATTTTTGAAGCTCTCGTTATCTGCAAAAACGTAGTTTGACCCTAGTTGACCTTAAGTGACATGACTGGCTTTGTCTATGATAACATGTTTATTTTCGAAAGTTATCTTTGATCTAGGTGTAAACCAAACCTGCTCAGTACCTATTATCTCATGGAAAACAGTGGTTTAGTGGCATTGCTCTCGGTTGGGGGTAGGCTTGGCCACTCGCCCGGGGTTACCCCAATGTGCTAATTTTTATTTTAGAACAGCGATATTCGAAAAAAATGTCATACTTAAGCCAGCCTGCCTCGTCACCCCTCACTACAAACACTTAAACGGTCCGGACATAACATTCGTATTAATATTAGTACTGTATGGTATAACATTAACAGTGCAACATATCTCACTTTTTAGCTAAAAACCCTTAAAATATCATTTTTGCGCTATAACTTTAACAATATGCAATTTTTGTCAGTCTTAACTTTTTTTGCTGGCGTTACCTTAGCTGCCACGCTGAAAGGACAAACAGTTGAGCATTTTATTGTGAATAATTTAGCCGGAAACGGGGTGGCCGGGCTTCCCCCGCGCCCGGGCTTCCCCCGGCTTCCCCTACTGTTTATCGATAACTTTGAAACATGAATTTTCTTATCTTTTGGTAAATATATGTCAAAACTTTGATTGTTTCGAGATCAGAGAAGAATTTTGGAGTGTCAAAATAAGTTAAACTTATATATTCAGTAGTTCATTTTTTCCAAAGAAGTGTGGGAAATGGGGTTTAACATGGGCCAGACCCATTCCAAATGAGCTATGATTTTTAAATGTTTTACGAACTGAAATGCAAAATAAATTAAACATGGCCAATTTCTTATGAAATCATATATTAGTAAATCATAAAATACCTTACTTTTTCAAATAAAATGTAATAATCTTATGACCTTGAAGTCTAGTGATGTGTAAACATTGTCGCTAGACATTAACCGATTGATAATTGTATGATAATCGACAATTTTTTCGCGATTCACGTGATGATACTTTGTCAGGTGAATTCTAAAATTTTGTTTTGTCCAGGGAATAAATCATAGGCCGATCTGAGAAAACTTTTTGAAGGTGGCAGTCTTCCTTTAAGGCCTTCTGAAGTCCGGTTAACGCTAGCGGAGGGCCTTTTGAGGCCAAATGAGGGCCCTTTGAGACCTTATAAGGGCTCCTTGAGGCTTTTGAGGGCCGCGTGACGGCATCTGAGGACCGTTGTACTCCAGCTGACGACCGTTTGAGGCCTTCAGATGGACTTTTGGCGCCAGCTGAGAAGGGCTCACTGACACCAGCTGGGGGCCCTCTGACACAAGCTAAGGACTCTTTAAGGCCTTCGGAGGGTCGTTTGACGCGAGCTCAGGGCCCCCTGACGCAGGTTTAGGGCCCTTTGACGCCCTTTAAGGTCTTCTGAGGTAGGTTTAACGTTGGCTGAGAGCCCTTTGAACCCATCTGAGGGCCCTTTGAGGCCATCTTGTGGCCCTTCATTTGGCCATCTGAGGGCCCTTTGACACCAGATGAGGGCCATTTGACGCTAACCGAGGGCCCTTCGAGACCATCTGAGGACCCGGTGACCCCATCTGTGGGCCCTTTGAGGTCTTTTGAGGGCCATTGAAATTTCACCACAATACCCCTGGCTGCGCTACTGGGCATTTATGGACTCGTATGGGCCTGCTGGGGAACGAGATGGGCCCTTCCGGTCTTTTCAATCATTATTTCAGTTCATTTTACATGGTCTTCGGCGGTCTAAAGATTAGGGGCCCCAACTCGAATGGGGGGGAGGCCCGTGTGCCCTCTCCTGTGTGCGGCCTTGCCGACACTACACCGGGATTAGGCGCCGACAAATACGGACCGGCGCCGCAACCGGCTCCCCCGCGGCCTGCCTCGCGTTGACATAGCCCTTCCCGAACACCAGTGTAACCCCCACGCGGCCTAGGTATTGCCGCGCCCACCTGTCCGCGGCGCGGCCTCTGATGGCGTATCGGATCATTGATGGTGTGATACATGTTTTGGTCAGATTTTCGCAATTAACGCGAAAAATTACCCAAAACACTTTTTAAATTTCAAAATTGAAAAAAATAATTACAAAAATGACGTGAAAGTGACCGTTTTCAACGTGTAAATTTAAAACGCTCTAGCGCAGCCATTTTTGAAGAAATCGACTTCAAATTTTGCACACGTGTTCATCAACCATATTTGTTTAACATATATTTCGGTTTTGTGAAAATTTTGAAAATTTCTTATATTTTTTTTCTTGAGAAAGAGGTAAAGCTTCGCTACGATCGGCCTTCCGATCGACCGAGAAGATTCGTAAAGTAAGTTCGTATCTTCACCATTTGCGATACAACTTGCGTATCTACTTAGCCTACGATGTGATGGATCCCTCCAATATCTGTTCCGATTCAACTTACGTTTGATCGCAACTGCGAGGTGCTTTGCGATCACATGGATCCCCCCAGCCTAAGCCTGGATCAGAAGCACTCTAATCCGTTTCGTTAGACATTTATTTTTCGAGAAGTGTTTCAACGGCAGTCGGGATGAATTTTTTCAGTAACCTGGTGAGCCTAAGTGATAGCCTTGTCTTTCAGAGCTATTCATCCCTTGTCTGCCTATATAACTACACAGACGCCGTTTGCCTTTATTCACAGGTGTGGGAAGTGTAACGAAGCCTCGTCGTCCCACGGTGCAATGGAAAGCTCAGACGTCGCCAGCTTTCCGTCCTGAGGCGAAGTCCAAGCACCTGTGGCGCATGGGGCCGTTTGGATACACACGATGGCTGCCTCTCAAAACCAGTGCTCACTGCTCATATCTTCAAGGGCCGACGGATTTTGCACGGATGTGTCAATTTTGTTAATATGCGAGAGAAACGTTAATGGTATTGGCTTACGTATTGGCTATGGTATTGGCCAAACGTTACCGCTATTGGCTTTGGAATAGGCGACATACCTACCTACATACTGAATGCTGGTATACCGACGTGAAACAATCAGAATTCAGAATGATGTCGCTCAACTCGCTCGCTGTGAAGTGCTGAAGTGTCTTTTATATTCAATCTTGTCAAACGTATTTCCTGAAACGTAATACTGTAAGTATGGTACATACATTGTGCACTTTGTCGTTGCTACCTTTATCGCTCACTGTATTTGTCATAACTGTTATGAGCAATAGCAATACACTGCTACGAATAATTATGGTACTTGCTTGTTTTTTTTTCTTTCGCGTAACAACGTCGCCCATTAGGTAAAATTGTGCCCCTAATTGTGCACATACTATAGTATAGCGGGCTGCGTTTGTTTGGATCAATGCACGTGTCGTGCCCGTATTTAAAACACCTATGTAAATATAAAATTGTGTGTTTCACTGCATCATTGTCGAATCGTTGTAGTGTCTTCGCCCGATTACATATTGCCCAAGTGACCTGTATAAATTTCAACGCCAACACAACCATTTTGTATCATTTTCCTTCATTCGGCATATCTAATCTCGGAAACAGCTATTAGAAATATGGGGTTAAATGTTCAGTGAAAACGTTCTTCACCATTGAAATAGCTACCTTTCACAATAGCCGTTTTCACGACGGCCATCTGGTACACATTTGGTGCACATCTGGTGCAGATCAGGTGCAGATTTGGTCAAATCAGGTTCAGTGTGTCTTTTAGTAGCTATCAGCTAGGGTTAGGGGAGAGTGGGGTAATTTGGCCGCTTTTTTTAGAAAACGATATAACTTAAAATTGACGACACATTTCTGCATTTTCTCAACGCTGGCAGGTGTCGCATTCATTTTACTTTACTGGACAGTGAACTTGAAATGATAGAGTAATTACTTATATTGAAATTGTGACGTATTACAAAGGTCTGCAAGGCGGCCAAATTGCCCCACTAGCAGGGTTATTTGGCCGGGGGTGTGGGGCAATTTGGCCGGTGTTAGTTTGCGGTCGGGATTTTCTGTTATATTGCGAGTCAGCTTCAGATTCAGCAATGACGTGTGTCCTATGACGCATTTGCCGCATTTTGGAGGTTGGCTCAGGGGTCACAGGGGTCAAAATAGCCAAAGTAGCGGCTCTAGATGCGATCACAGTTTTTTACGAATAACTTTTGAAGTAATCAAGCTAGGCCAAAACTTCGAGTACCATCGTTATTCTCTCGTCAGTCCGCATCGAAAGATATATGTGTTGACCTTGAGAAGTCAAGGTCAAAGGTTGAACTCAGGTCACGTTGCATCAGGTCGCTTGACCTCAAGGTCACGTGATTTCAAGGTCATCATGCATATCATTCGATGCGCCTTGGCGAGCTGAACAGAATGAGACCATTTGTGCGGCTGTACCATTTTTATGTAAGGATTTATTAGCAAAAAACGTTTGGTAACCTTTGATGACGTCACATGCTCTTACAGTTGACCAATCGGAAGTAAGGCATCAAAGTAGTCAAAGTTGGTCATGAATCATGTCATTTATGGTACAATTGACCATGAAAACTCGGCCGTCCCAGCATAGTGACCATGAGCGCACCGGCCAAGCTGCCCCGCTAGTCCCGGCCAAATTACCCCATATTGCCATTCTGAAATTTTTTGTCTATTAAGTCATCGCGGCTTTACGGAATTAGATAAAATTGCTCTTGGAACCGCTGAACACCCCCAAGAATGGCGCTATAATGTCTGAATTCGTTTTTAGCCCAAATACTACATACATGTTATACAAGTTTATAAACAGAAGTAAAAGTTACCATTTTCTAATGAAATTAACGTTTTATTAATTTTGAATAAAACTACGAGGGGCAAAGTTTTGACATTTGTCCTCCAGTTATTTCTACCCATGACAAATGAATAGAGACTAGAGTTATTTCACTCACTTTTATTAGACATCGTACAGGTGGGGGCGGCCAATTTACACCACCGGCCAAATTACCCCACTCTCCCCTACACTACTGTTAACGCTAGACGCCTTGAGACCCTAATTTTTTCGCGATTATTTTTAAATGCGCGGAATAATTTCAACCATATTTAGGCAATAGCTGTTTCAAGACCTGCCGAAACTTTTTCTTCAAATACATTTTGTTGTCACATAAATATTTGTGGCACTTGTCATTGACTCGTAATGTTAGCTGTTTTTCCATCCTGGATAGAGGCTTTCATACGTCATATGACATTAGGCTCCGCCCACGACTGCGGCATTGACCCGTGCCCAACAGCGACCTCTGTACAAACGACACCCCTGCCATATGTAAAGGATTATGAATTTCGCTGACGTTTCACGTGCTATGAATCAATTGCAGCAGACCGTCAAGTAAATGTTAGGCTCTTGTTGACTCTTGTAGGTATATGGGACCAAGAGGACCATCACTCCTCAATCTACTACTCACACATGCTTCGAACAAACGTTAACGATTCCTAACAAATACGATTTTCGATGTAGGATATATGTTTGGTGAAATACGAGCGAGCCTTATGACGTGAAGCGAAGGCAATTAGCTAATTATTGCGCTGGTCGATGGGTGCATAGCGATGTACAAATCAGGAGCTACTTGATGACATTCATTATCCAACATCCCATTATTGCATTGTCTGCAACGCCATAGGCTTTAAACACAGGTGAATATTTCCTAACCTTATGTCAGTTATATGCCATTTGCCCGTCATTTGCAGCTTATAAAAAAAAAATAAAACAAATATCAGCGAACATATCAGCATTGTACAAGCAATGCGCATTGAGCATTTATGGCTCCTCAGTCATCATGTCGCTCTTTGGGCACTGTCAGACAAGACGTTACGCACAACTCCGCCGGCTTTCGGCACCCCTCGACCGTCCCCGCTCCCCGCCACAGCGCGAGTGACCGCGCGCCGGCCCGAAACCGCCGCAGGCCAAGACCACATAGGCGGGGCTTAGCTGTGACGACATAACGTATCACAGACTGACTGGTGATATATAATACTGAACGAGGCCGGTGTAAATAAATTTTCAAGACCGAGGTCCTTACTGGATTTTTGAACGAGGCCGAAGGCCTAGTTCAAAAATCAGTAAGGACTGAGGTCTTGAAAATTTATCACCGGCCGAGTTTGGTATGTATTTTACTGTATGCCAACGATAAATTTATTTTCTGGACCGAAGCTCTTAGCCGACTTAGGAACGAGACCATCCCAAAATGTTGGCTTAACCCACTGAACTCTAATATATACTGGAAGGAGCATTGGTGACTTGTTTTTGTCTATCGATTTCCGCCATGTTGTGTATACCAGAAATATAAATTGCATGTACGGTAGCAGAGGTGCAGTTTAGTGAGAGGTACACTACTCAAAAGTGCTGCTGCTTCATGCTTGCAGTTTGATTGCAGTGATCAACTTTTCAAGACTTTGGTATACACAACATGGCGGAAATCGTTAGACATTCTGGCCCATATACGGCCAAGGCGAGTGCCTCCCCCTGGCTTAACCCTATTAGTGGCAGGCTCCTGGCTACCCCATATTAGTGGCAGGGGGGGCTGTTTACGATCCCCCCTTGATATCTCGAGATCTAACGGGCCGATTTTCAAAATTCAAACGGCATTCGATTTGGCTCAACGAGATCTACATTTCTAAAAAAAATAGAATTAAAAAATGTCAATAGGGGGGTAGAGGGGGGTAAAAAAGGGCAAATTGCAGATACATTTTAGACTGTTTATCACGGCCAGGTTTCTGAACCAATCTTAACGCAACTTTTGCCGATCGATAGAGAATGAACCAGGAATTCACATGGATCCTAAAAATATGCATTTTCAAAAATCATAGGCGGATACAGATCATTGAGATTGGGGGTACACAAAAAGTATAGTAAATAAGGTTTTTGTTGGTACTGTTTCTAAAAAGGGTGGCAATGGTCTTGTTATGTTACAGTTTTCTTATGAGAGAACGACTAAAATTGTATTGGTCATGCATAGGCGGTGTCAGGGCACCTATGTTGGGAGGTAAAAAATAACCCCCCTTTTTGGACGCCTGGATCCGCCTATTATAGCAAAAACGTGTCAAAAGAGGATGCACAATAACTTTGCATATGTTATCACATGATACCTTTCATTCACTGTTCGTAAAACTGGTGCAGCATCGTGATCTTCGCCCAAATGACTCGCTTCACGAATAGGACCCCCCAATTCCCAGTGCTCTGGAGCCGCCCCTGGTAAAGTTATGAACTTGAAATTTTCAGGGAATGTGCCCAATTTAGTTTTAGGAAAAGTCAGAAAATTTCAGCATCGTAGCTTCAGCGGTTTCGGAGATATTCCCGAAAAACCTGAGGGGTGGATAAAAACAACCCCCCCCCTGCCACTAATAGGGTTAAGTGCATTCTGGTAATGCATTTTTGACCGTGGTCAATTTGCTTACACCAGTTATTACCACACCCCTCTGGCTAATGTATTTGAATAGGCCAGGCATACAGTAATTATAGCCTCTACACGCCGAGTGAAAATCTTGCTCGAAATTTAACATTACGAGTCAATGAGAAGTGCCTGAAATATTGAAATGGCGACAAAATATCTAAATTGTAAAAGTTTCGGCAGGTCTTGAAACGGCCATGTCCTGAGCTTGTTGAAATTCTTCCATGCATTTAAAAAATAATCGCGAAAAAATAGGGTCTCAAGAGGTCTGGCGTTAACAGCAATTGCTTATATGCCTGCTTTGTCGTATTATCAGAGAGCAGCAGCGATTAAAACACTGAAATAAATTCATAAAATGAAGATATTTGCTGTAAAAGAGATTAGGTGCAGATTTGGTCAAATTAGGTGCACTCGCCGGATTGACCGTCGTGAAAATGGCTAATATCAAGCCGTCGACACCTCGGAAAGGTGCAAATTACCTACTTCATATGTCGTCCACGACTCTTAACCCGCGCATGACTGGGGTATTTTCCATAACGCGAGTGACTGGGGGGGGGGCTCTCCAGAGCCCCCCTCCTATCTCCGAAACTACTGGGCCGATCGTCAAAATTCAAGCGGCGTCTGATAGCCACGGAAAAACTGTCGAGCGAAACCTATTTTCTTTGACCTCGAGGTCACCGATGACGTCACAGGTCAGTTCAAAGTAAAAATTATCGACATTTTTGTTAGTTCACAATTTAGGCTCTGACCGCCGGATCTTTGGTCCGATCAGGCTTATTTTTGGTTTACGCACTCCTTGACGGATGCCTTAGATACCCTTAGGGTACCGAACTTTTACTTCGAATTTTTAAGGTCAAGGCCAGGTCATCCTAGGTCACGAAAATTTTATATCATGTATCGGTCACGTGACGCATGTTTTATGGTCCATTTAACTCGTAGATTTCGAAAATAGTGTCGTCTGTGTCATTTGAGGCCATTGTCAGCTGAATTTACCGGAGGTCAGGTCACTTTCAGGTCAGAAAAGGTCAAATTTTGAAAATGAAATTTTTCAACAAAAAAGGTGCCTATCAGATGCAGTTTGAGCTCAGGAACACGATGGTGCCATTTATATTGCTGTACGACGTCAAAAACGTACTGAAAAATGGATTTGAAAAAACATAAATTCGTAAAATTTTGACAATAGTGCGAATAACTTGGCTATTTTTGAAGATATTGGGCTAAAACTTACAAATGTAGTTCATCAGTGTGTGTTCCATCACATATATTCCGATTTTTGCGAAAAGTCAAAAACTTTTTGAAAAAAAAAATCAAAAAATATATTTTCGTAATTGTAAATAAATATTTTCAAAATTTTCAAAATTTTGAAAATTCGAGACAGCAGTTCGATAGCTACGTGTATTTGTAGTCTACTCATGCAAAGTAAATGAATCTAGCTTTTAAAACTGAGCTCTTGAGAGCGTTTGCCGTATTTCAGTAATTTGCATGAAAATCGGCCGACATGACGTCACTCTGACGTCATTTCCGGCTAAACTATGGTAGCTAGAAAGTTGAAATTTTAACACAAGGTGTCAAATTAATGCTTCTGAGGGTAACGCAAGTTTCGTGTTGATCCGTCAAACGGTTTAGAAGATATTGCTGAAAAACATGAGGGGGGCTCTGTAGAGCCCCCCCCCTTTGATTTTGGCATTCTTACATTAGCCCTATGGGCGTTGCATGGAAAGAATGGGACCAAAAGTCTACAGTGCCCCCCCCCCCTTAATTGATGGTGTTCCGCCACTACTGACCAGTTCATCAGCTTGCCGAACTGTAAGGGAGCTGTTTTGCTCCTGGAGCGTATTATACCGGAGCTAGCCGAGGAGGAAATCCCATGGTATAGCCCGTGCATTTGTGCTGTATGCAATAGGTTAACGTTGATATGCAAAAATATGGATGCATGTTTAGTCGAGTACCTACCTATCCTTTGTTCGGTACAATCAATCGCACGTAACTATCTATAGTCTGGCAAACCTAAGAAAGAACGGAGTTAAAGCGCCTGCACAAAACGGTCATTTTAAAATTCCTGTATAACGGCACATATGTATGTAGGTATGAACCAGACAAATGGAGATTTAATTCCATAATGAGCAAAGGTGTCTCATTATCATTATCAAAGGCAAAGGTAGTGCTGGAACTGTTTCATTATCTTTCTTAAACCCTCGCCCTAGCAGGGGGGGGGGGTCGATGCGACCCCCCCCCTAAGGTTTTTCAAAGATAGCGTAAAAACGGCGGCGCTGCGCGCCGCCAAATTTGGCACAGCTTATGGGGCAACCTTTTTACATATGACCTGAAAATTTCAGGTCCGGGTGACCTTGGGTCAGGTCACCAGGTCAGAAAAACCGGTACAAGGTCATGGTCAAATTTCGATTTTCTTTTTGCACCTGTCCAGCTCACAGTTTTGGACTGATTTCCTTCAAACTTTCAGGATGTGCTAAGTTCACCGAGTTGTATAACATATATTTCGGTTTTTTTTAGGTCACTGACCTGAGGTCAGTTAGAGGTCATTACGTCGTAATGTTAAGCCTATGGGAAAATACTAAATTCGGAAAATACTGGAGATATCCGCTTCGTTCTATCACTTTTGTGCTTTGAAACCACAGTACTTAACAGCAGGTCACTTGGTGCTTCTTTGTTTGGTGTACTTATCCATGGGTCAGGTCAAATGAGGTCAACTGAGGTCAAATGACGTTTTTGCCAATAACTTGGCAAATAATGACGCTAGAGCTTAAAAAATGGTATCATTGTGTTCCTGGTGATCAGCCGAATCGAATGATATGCAACATGATGCAATTTGGTTAACTTGAACTTAATTCATTAATTTAAGTTTACTTAAAATTTAAGAAAAACTTTAAGTACACTTAAGCAAGCTAAAAAGTATATCATTCGACGCGCCTTGACGTGCTGAGTTCACTGGTGCTTTTCTTTTTGCTCTATCTTAATTAGATCAAAAGTTATAAGCGAAAAACTTTTGACCTGTTTTTCGCGAAATTTTTACATTTATACCCCCCCCCCCCCAAACCCTCTAAATATTGACCTAGAGCAACCAAATTTGCACAGGGGCGAGAACTCCAGGGGGGCCCACCTACCTACCAAATTTGGTGTTTCTAGGTGCCATAGGAGCCAATCGCGAGGGGGGTCGCATCGACCCCCCCCCCCCCCCTGCCAGGCCGTGTTATGAAAAATGCCCTGCCAGGGCGAGGGTTAAGCATCATTTATGTTTAGATGGCGAAATCGACTGTGTAGCTTGAAGGGGAAGACAATGTTGGATGTAAAAGTAACCTGTCATTAGCTTTGAAAACATAAAATACGGGATGACTGCCAGACTGGTGCGGTGCCTCGCCTCACTTTCGACCAAAGATCGTATAACCTGCCTGTCTATCGTTGCTCATATTATGGCTTTTTATAAAGTTTATGATTTTCGAGCTGAGATGATGCTGGGAATTACAGGGATACACTGGCCTCGGCCGCCATCCTCATGGTGACTCGCCGGGGCTGAGCCCGTCACTAGAGACAGGCCACGCACCACGCAGCCTCGCAAACGGTCCCCCGAGGAGCGTGCTCCGATGGAAGCTGCTGGAGACGGATAGAGGCTGGCCGCCCAGCTCGGAACAGGAGGTTCCAGGTGATGAGAATAAGAATTTGAGCCTCCTGATGGCTGATTGTAAATCACAAGGGTCGAAGAGCTCCGAGGGCTGCCGCCTGCCTGATCCACAGAAAGGAGACGTGAGCCGCAGTGCTGACCTCTACAGTAGGATTTGGCAACGACAGGTTCTACTTATAGCCACCATGCCGTAGAGGAGCTACCACAACATAAGCATTGTGATTTCGATAAAGTACAGGTCTCGCGGGTTTTAGCGGTAGGTCGCTCGGCGAGCGGGAGGGCAACCAGTTCCGCCTCTGTATCGGTGACCATTTGCTCCGCCCAGTTACTCGCGAGCGCGTACTACGGCACATAGTAAAGTGGGGAGGGAAGGGTTAGAGTGGCAGCCTGTGTAGAGGCTAAAACCGGTTTCTATCGCCTGGGCCGGCGACACGGCATGCCGTCAGGGGACGGGGAAAGGTCAGAGGTCACTCACAATGTGCAGTACCGCGTCCCGTCCTTTCTGCCTGCTGACCAGCGCACGACCTCGGCCGTTGGCCAATCGGCATTGAACGGTCAAGGCCACCTGTAGCCAGCGGGCGGGGTGAGCCGGCAGCGTGCCGATTCATAGGTAGTCGTCCAAAGTTTTAGCGGAAGCCGGGAGACGACTGTAATGTTATTTCTTGGGAACAGTTCTGTCATTTAACCCGCGCCCCGTTATGGTCTCCCGAGCATCGGTCCCATGGGGGGGGAGCATTTTGCCCCCCCCCCCTAAGATCTCGAGAACCACGCAAAATAACGACGAGCAGCAAACGGTGTTGGATGGCCCCAAAGAGAAAATACCTTTTGGCTCAATTTCATTGACCTAGGTCAAACCGATGACGTCACAGTTCAGGTCAAATGTCGAATTTTCACCGTTTACAGGCATTTCAAGAAATGTGTTGTAAAATCGAGTAAAATGCATGTCATTCATCGATAAGGAATCGATGAATAACAATTATTTTCGATGGGGAATTGTTCGTCAAACACATATTTTGCTGTTTGGGGTCACTGATACCAGGTCAGGTCACAGAGGCCAGGTCACTGAGAGTCACAATATGAAGATAACTATTATGTGATGCATGTTGTCTGGTCCATTTTACATGAGAAATGCGATTATGTGGGTCAGGCAACCCTTGGGGGCCAGTTTGGGTTATGTTCTGGTGAAGGTCAGGTAAAGGTCAGGTCAAATCAGGTCAAATTTCTAATTTGACATTTTTGCCTAAAAAGGGTATCGTTTCGATGCAGCTCGTCACGGGGAGTCTAATGCTGGTCTTTGTTTTGCGCTACGTAGTCTAGAATTGTTAAAAATTGAGTTAAAAATTGACGTCATCAATTTTGAACAGCTTTTCGCTATAACTTGGCCAAAAAAAGGAGGCATCGATCTACAATTTGTTATGTAGATCACCGAGAACAGGGACTATCATATATATTCCGGTTTTTTTAAACTCGAAATTTTTTTAAATTTTATAACAGACCAATTTTTCAATTTGGGGGTCAAAAGCTCAAAAGTTTTAAAATCCCAGATAGCGGTTTTGTAGCGCCGTTCTTTCTCTACACGACCAGATATAGAGCTTCGAAATTGCTTGTTAACTGCAGCTTTTGTCATGTGAGCGTTTCAAGATTTAATGTTTTTTGCTCATTTTTGCTCGAACATGACCTAAGTTTGACCTCAATAACCCCTGACCTTGGGTAACCTAAGACTTGAAGTTTTGTGTGAAGGTGTCAAATTGATGCCCGGGTAGCTATTGAAAATTTGGCGGGGCTGCGCGCCGCCGCTTTCTTGCTATTCAGGAAAATACACGCTATATTGCGCTAAATTGCCCACCCCCCAACGGGGCGAGGGTTAACCCGCGCGGGGCTGGGGTCTCCAGCCAAACGCGCGGGGCTGGGGGGGGGTAAATTTTACCCCCCCCCCCCCCTGTTATCTCCCGAACTAATGGTCCGATTTGGAAAATTCAAACGCCAATCGAAAGATCTCATCACGAACAACTAAAAACATGTACTTAATTTTAAGTTTGAGGTCAAGGTCAAGGTCAGGTCAAGGGTACAAATTGCAAGTTCCTACAGTATCGGCCTTGCACCGTAGTTGCCGAAGAATGGAGTCATGGACTGAGACTGATCGCCCAAAACGTGTTCTTAGGCTACCAAGACAATATTCGTTGCATACAATATCATTCAGAGGTCAAGGTCAAGGTCAGGTCAGGTCAGGTCAGGTCACCAAAAACAAAATATAGAAAAGGGCATGTGCGACACATGTTTTATGGGTCATTTTTATCATAGAATTCAATAGGCACACTCAATAAGTGATATGGACCACCTATGGATGAATTTCAGGTCGAGGTCAGGTCAAGGTCAGGTCAAGTGAGGTCAAATTTTGAAGTTGGTTGTTAAGGCCTAAAAAAGGTGTCTATCTGATGCAGTTTTTTCACGGCGAATCGAACGGTGCTATTTTTGTTTCCGTACGAGGTCTAGAACTTCCAAAAAAGTCATTTTTCAAAATTTTTGTGTGTCGTGACGTCATAAAATTTTGAATAACTCCCACATTTTTGAACCGATTCTTCTAAAAATTGGTATGTAGGTGCACATAGACCACTTCTCTGACATATATTCCGGTTTTTTCGATACACTCAAAATTTTGGATTTTTTAATTATTTTCCCAAAAAAGTCAGTTTTTTGGAAAAATTTTGATCAAAATCCAAAATTTTCAAACAACCGAGATAGCCATTTGATAGACAAAGTAGAATTACGTATATCCTTTTTTGTTACGTCTTGATTCCTTTAAAAATGAAGATGTTAGCGGCGTTTGAACTTTTGCCGTTTTTGAGGCGAAAATGGCGAACATGACGTCACTAAAACGTCAATTTTTCAAAAAATTTCCGACGGATTTCGCTCAAATTTTCAGGGAACGTGTCAAATTGATGTACGAAAAGGTACTGAAAGTTTGGCGGCGCTGCGCGCCGCCGTTTTTGAGATATTGCAAAAATTCGCGAGGGGGGGTAAAATTTACTCCCCCAGCCCCGCGCGGGTTAACCGTGACCTGCTGAGGCTGGAGGTCGTTTCCCAACAAAGTTTTGCTTTCTGCCGCACTATATTTCCAAAACTTTGTCACAAAACTGACCAAGAAATATGTTGTATGAATGCAATCGCAGCATTATTAAAAAGGAAACTAGGCGTAAAAGTTTAAGTAACATCACTGTATGCTGCTTTTTTTGCGTTATTTTTAGAACAAAATGGATGTAAGCCACTAAAAAAGCAAAACATAACATTGTTTATATAGGAATATGCCATAACTCGCACCCATATCGTCGTTTTCGCAGGCGCTAACGTTTGGGCGGGGATGGATCAGACCTCACAGTTGATCGGCTTTTGAGCAAACCAGAGCTTCTTGAAAAGAAGGAGCATGTTGCACGTGACGAGAGGAAGCCGATGATACCCAATTTATAGATTATAGGCCAATCGTTGATCATAGGTCATACGTTGACCTTCCAAGTCAGTTTAATGACCCAATAGTCGGAAGGGTCTAGACCTGCCTAGAAGTTTTTGTCGTTTGTCGTGAGCGAGAGAGAGAGAGAGAGAGAGAGAGAGAGAGAGAGAGAGAGAGAGAGAGAGGGAGAGAGAGAGAGAGAGAGAGAGAGAGAGAGAGAGAGAGAGAGAGAGAGAGAGAGAGAGAGAGAGAGAGAGAGATTATGCGAAGTCAGTAGCGGCGGAACGCCTTCAATTGGGGAGGGGGGGGGACACTACCGACTTTTTGTCCCATTCTTTCCATGCAACGCCCAGGGGCTAATGTTAAAATGCCAAAATCAAAGGGGGCATGGTGCCCCGGTGCCGTTTCCGTTACGCCGCCTATGTGCGAAGTGCTCCATAGGATGACCAGAGCTGGCCTCAGAGACAGAGAGACGCAGAGAGCGAGAGAGAGCGAGAGAGAGAGAGAGAGAGAGAGAGAAAAAAAAATTAGCCTTTTTAGAAAACGGTCGGTATAGTTATTAAGCGACAATGCACGGATTTAAAACGAACGTTAATCCTTCTCACAGCTAGCCTGCCCAACGTGTTTCCATTTCCATCGCTAGTGACCTCGCCTTTAGGCCATGTGACCGGAAACCGGCAGCTAAACAGCAGATATTCTAGGGGCGCGGAAAGCTTGAAGATTGGCTGTGCTAGAATGCTATTCCTAGTGGTTTTGATGCTTTTAAACCTGGCTAGGTTGGCTCCATACGCTCCGCAGATCGGCAAATTTGTAGTTAAGCAGCCCTGAAGGCACCGGCCAAGTTCCACCGCTGGTCCCGGCCAAATAAGACACAAGGGACCAAACACAATTTCACATGTTGGAACGTTTCTAATCTTAAGTCTAGAAACGAACGGTTAATGAGACATGACACGCCGAATTCTAGCCTATAATGGACTCTAGAAACTGGTCACAGACCAGAGGTCATTTTGGTCAGGTTCATGAAATTTTCAGGGTAGGTGTGAGCTTTCAATTGCAGATGGCCTGAAGTCCAAACTTATCCTGACTCCTGACCGCATGGGCATTTATTTACTTATGGGGAGAAAAATAACTTACGGCACAGAAAGCTTCGCTGCTATCCGCCACTATTTACACGAGTTATTCAGGAAAAACCAAGGAGAGGGGTTCATTTTATCACCCCTAATAAAAAGTAGGGTTTCCATTAAAAGTAAACGGTAATATCGATAAATAGCATCTGTATGTTTCTCAATTCAATATGGTGAGTTCTTTCGTAAAGTTAATAAATGCATATTAGGTTAACAATATTGTAAGTTGACATTGGCACGAAATTTCCATTCTATTTTATCCCGTTCGTTCTAGCCCCTTTCGCCTGCCCCCCCCCCCCCCCACACCACCACCACTACCACCAAACCGGCTGAGTTGGCTGAGGCGAGGCTGGCTAAGGCGAGCGGCTCCCCTCCCTTCATGCCAAACAGCGCCTGGCTGTCGTGACCTCTGGCCTCACCGCCCGAAGGCTCGCCCGCTGTCCAAGGACGCCCTGCGCGGGCCGCAGTGACAGCCTCTGCCGAGTCCCGCCTCTATCAACCGTTCACCACGCGCTGGATTCATTCATGCCTCTGTGTTTCAGCGTCCTACCCGTTGGGTGGCACCACTGTAGTCATAGGCGACTGCAGGGAAGCCGCGGTCAGAATGCCCCAAACGGCGGATTTTGAGGTTTTCTTTTAATTTCTCCGGAACTAGCCCGCATACGATCAAACCTTTTTCCATGCTCATGGGAGGGAGCCATACGAATAAATCGGTCACATCTTCAAGCCTACAAAGCGGAAGACGAAAAAGATATAGCCGGAAAGGCAAAACCTACGCTTAAAACCCGCGGGACCTGTACCTCTATGCCATTCGCTCACTGGCGGATCCAAGTGTGTAAGTGCGTGTGTTGGGGGGGGGGGGGTGTAACGAAGTAACTTCCCTGTCCTATCAATTAGCCTCCTTTCCGACCGCCCAGCTTTAATTCCTAATATGGCAATCCCTTCCTTGTTGACCCCGTGATATGACGCACCTACATGTGTGACGCATGACTGTGTGCCGGGCCGGAGCGGGCGGAGCCCCCGGCAGACTACGTTTGGGCCTTGTGGAAGACGGCCACGCTTGTTCATTACTAACCCCATTGGCTTGGCTAAGGCAAATAAAAGTCACACAGGAACTCTTTCTTTTAATTATTGAAAACACAACGCGAGACTATAGACTTCACGAACCAAAAAGGCTACAGGCGGGGGGGGGGGGGGGGGCATTCGGTGCATCGTTCCCTCCAGAAGCCACAACGCGAGACTATAGACTTCACGAACCAAAAAGGTTACAGGGGGGGGGGCATTCGGTGCATTGTTCCCTCCAGAAGCATCCGACATTGACAAATTGTTGTCATCTTTTTGCATGTAAAGAAAACGAGACAAATTAATTTGGAAGTGTCTTTTAATTGGACAGGAATTCGTAAGGAGACGAAATTTTATTATTCTTTTTATTATGAAACTTTCTTGAGACGTTGCTTATCCGCAAAGCCCAGCTCTACCTGTCTAGATCCACCAGTGCATCTTTTTTTACCTTACTTGATCAATCTAGGATCACCTCAGCTACCTAGGCCTAAAATCCTGGACGGATAGTGTGACCCATAGCTGTTTTAGCTGACCTGGCACTATACTCGAAGGTGCTATTGGCACGTGACAGGTGACATGCCAGTTACTTCAATGTTGTCCTAAAACACTTTGGTTTGACCTGACCTAGAATACTAATGGAACCTGATTAGCTCGTCGAAGGTCAAATTTTGGCTGGTATTGTTGTATTTTTTTTTGTCCGAACAAACATAGGCGGCGGAACGGGGAGGGCACCGGGGCACCGTTTCCCCCTTTGATTTTGGCATTTTAACATTAGCCCTTTGGGCGTTGCATGGAAAGGATGGGATCAAAAGTCGACGGTGCCCCTCCTTAATTGAAGGTGTTCCGCCACTGCGAACAAAGCTAATGGTCTGTTTTGCAAAACTATATCACCACAAGAAAAGAATTGACGAAAGGGGTGGCAACCCCTACCCCGCCTGAGGTGCGTCTCATGCCTAATACTTGTATTCTTCGTTTCTGGCCCACTTTGGCGTTGCGATGTTCAGACATTTTTAGACTTTGTAGAGGTTGGCTTATGAAGCTATAAGTCAGTTATTTGACCTGACATGAAAATTGCTTAGGTTTTATAAGATGCAACTGTATCCTCAAGCTGCATTCAAGCTGCATCTTATGAAACCTACGCAATTTTCATGTCAGGTCAGAGAACTGACTTATGGCGTCACAAGCCAGCCGCTACAAAGTCTAAAAATGTCTAAACATCGCAACGCCGAAGTGGGCCAGAAACGAAGAATGAATCAAAGGTCATGGGGTTATATGTAGGTATGTCAACATCCAGTCCCGCCCTCTATCGCTCTAGCGCGTTCCGAGCGATCACGAGAAACCGCTTGTGGACGGCACTCTTGACCGGGAAGGAGATAAAACGAATCGCTTCATCTACTTGTATGCCATGAGCGATGAGAAAAAGACATGCTCTGAAAACCTGCGAACGAGACTGTGTTCTCTTGCTATTTGTGTGTGGTTCTCAGAGACCTGCGACATTTGTCTCCCGGGCGGGGAGAGTGCCGAAAGGAACGGCTTTATTACCAACAATAAATTTGTGCGCCTGTCTCAGAACGGACCGGACCGGACCACAAATATATTACGTTGTTGTGTTGTTTCATTTTCGTAAACATTTGAGAACGATATTTTCAACGAACTTTGTCGTCTTTCGTGGACATAAAATTCCATTTTTTAGATCTAATTAAACCTATTTCCGCCTGTTACAGTGAGTACCTAACAGCTAACTAACTTTTCTTTTTTATTTTGTCTGTGTAGTAGGTATCGTTGTTTACACTAAATACCAAGCACACATTTTCGGTCAGTTCATTCTTATATTCAATGAAGTATTGAAACTCTTACAGCCTTTCCTATCTTGTATTGTTGGTTAGGTGGCTAAAGCATAACTCGCCGTTTTGTACGGAAGCGGTCGCCTCGAACTAACTCTCGAGTTCACTACTCACGTACAGAGGTGAAGCCCCGAGGGGGAGGCCGTTCGTTCCCCTTTCCTTCCTGAATCAGCCTCGGGCCGACTACCAAACAGTTCTCAGCAGCTTTGAAAGGTTTCATTTGTCGTCCTTTCGCTAGTAAATCCGATTTCAGACTTGGAAGTGCTGCTGCTTCAAGCGACCCGCGGATATATAATCCCATTGAGGGCCGGGGTATAATACGGTTCCGCCCGCTAATACGAGTTGTCAGCTAATAAAACCGTCGCCAGCTCCCAGTCTTAACCAGAACTGAAAATCAAATGTGTCTGTTAATGGCTCGAAACTAAGTCGCAAAGCGCCGCTACTGAATCGGAAATGTATCTGCAAACAGACGGTGACACGGCCAGATTAAATTGGCGACACAGGCGCTCGGTGGCAGTGCAGTGTCTCCGCCTCGGCGGCAATCAGCTGCCGGTGGCCGCCTCCTGTTTCTGCCTCAGCTGTGACCGGTGCCGCTCGGCTGTCAGCCCGACTAAAATGTGGTGTCTGGTGCGGGAAAAACATCACATCTCCAGCGAATGGCGTGGAAATTGCAACAGCCACCTAATGTCATTAGAGATGCAACTTCGTTAAGCGTTTTGTTAGGCACGGCCCCATTACCCTTCCATGTGGACAACAACTTGTCTACCCACTCGCCGTGAATTATGGGTTTATATTGCAATCTTTCAGAAAAAATAACCATAAATAGTTATTATGGCTCCCAGACCCCAATGCACAGCATTCGCGTCCTTCTGGCGGTGTTAACATGTCTTTACGGGCCAGAGAAGTGGGTCGTCGTGATCGATAAATGCCTTAGCTGAGCCCCATTGCCGGGGACAGCTCCCGTCTCCAGTCCGATCCAATAGTCGACCCTCGGACACAAAACTCATTCCGACACACCCGTCGGCCAATACCCGGCGCTCGTGTCCAGTTCACCGCGGTGCTGTCGCCGCTGGTTGTGTTTGTGTCAGAGTGTGCAGTGAGGACACTGCAGGCATTAGAACCTCTGTCTGACACACTGTCGCCGCGGCTTGTGTCTGTGCGGTGATGAGATGCAGGCGTTAGAACCGCTGAGGTGCACTGTCGCCGCTGCTTGTGTCAGTGCGGTGATGAGATGCAGGCGTTAGAACCGCTGAGGCACTGTCGCCGCGGCTTGTGTCAGTGCGGTGATGAGATGCAGGCGTTAGAACCGCTGAGGTGCACTGTCGCCGCTGGTTTTGCCTTGGCGAGTGGGCGAGTAGCAGCTTTTAGGATGAACAGTCAGGTTGTAAAGATGCTTAACAACTTACCGCGTGGTTTTAATAAGCATAGTTTTGGGGCGTCATTTCTGTATCTTGCATTTCCGACAATGGGTTCTGCTTTCCGTAAGATATGGGTATACAAGCACATTATCAGCTTCAGCCAATCGGCGTGTTGAAGTCGGCTGCGATGCATAATGTCTTACTGTGATCAAAACGGTTGGCTCGTCCCGAGTTCTGCAACGTTTTGCTTGTGTAAGTATTTTATGTATTTTAGGCGTAAATATGTCCACTAAGCTTTGAATAGGCAGAACTTTGATACTTTTATGAAAAGCGCAAAACTCGGATTGTTTCATACGTTGAATGTAAACGCATTGACCCGCTTTCGATAAATTGAGCCATCGCGTTGACCCTGTCACTGCCTGAGCTGCGTTGCAGCGTAGAAAGACGGCACTAACGCATGCACGCCGTGACCTCCGCAAGTGACACGTTATTGCATTTGCGACGACATATCATTTGGGCGGTGTCAATAACAATTCATCATGCTTTATTGACTCTAAATGCTTCTTAAAACGTCGTGTGTATTCGTGATCATGCTGCGCGGCTGCAAGTTTATGACTTTCAATCATACCACCAGGAACAGAGCAATAATTTATGATGCAATCAACGACAATGTTTTTACACTTTTGCTGGAGCCACGCCCGTCACGGTTCCGTTTCATTAGCGCAGATAATGGCCTATTCGGCCTTGTCGACGTGAGCCGGTCGTTTCGACGAGCAATGAGGCCGCTGCACACTGGGCCGATCGCCAGGTCTAGCACGACATGGGTAAAAAATCGAACTTTGTGGGTGTGCAATGAAACCTATACCAATTTGTTCAAAAATGACCATACTACATTGCTGTGGTCCTTGTTTTCCAACACAATTGCTATTTCATGGCGAAAACTCAGCTTAAACAAGAACTTCGGAATCGTTTGGACCGAACTCGTCCCCCGCACTCTTCGACAACGGATCTTTGATCCACGAAAACAATCACAATTTGAGGAGGAATTCCACATTTATATACATCAAACGATAGCTCCGGGTCTGCAGAACACACATAACCACATGAAAGTGGCGAAGTCTTACTTGCTTATGATGTATTGGCACCGCAAAGATTTAAAGACGAAAATATAATTTCACATAATTGATGTCACACACAAACACTGGCGGATCCAGGGGGGGGGGGGCATTAGGGGCATATGCCCCCCCCGACATGAGCCTGGGGAGGGCATTCAGTACAAGTATGCCCCCCCCCCCGTTCAGACTTACACTTCTTACGCCTATAACGAGGAACTAAATAAAAATGGATTAGAAAGCCTTCCTAGTAACTACTTTTGTGATCAGAGTCGTTTTAGTAACCTCAATTTAGTTGTCATTGCTTTATTTTGTCTAAAACTATGCTGCTTCTTAGTTCTTACCACAGGGGAGTCATGCCGCTTCAACCCTTTTGACCGTATTGTCTAACGATGGCACTCATATTGCGCAAACCAGGAATCGGCCGCCGCCTATGCTTGGGAATAGGGACGGTTAGAATATGATTTACCTGTATGGCCGCAGCCAGTGCAGCGTAACCGGGGGGAGGGGGGGGGCACAAGGGGCGCGTGCCGCCTCATTAGATGCATGGTGCCCTATGGGCCCGAGAGGCCCTGCAGTGCCAATTGGCCGCTCAGGGCCCAAGCGCGCCTTATTTCGACTGAGATAAGACCCGCAGGACTCGTGAGAGCACCTCACGGAGTCACGGGCTCCTGAGTCGCCACACATCACACATCTCCATAAGGGCCCCACTCCGGCTTCTGAGGGCCCTGTGCTGGCCTCTGAGTGACCTTGCTGACCTATTAAGCGTCAGCTCTAATTAGGGTCCTGGCCCATACCCGCATGGAACGGCTCCACACCAGTGTCTCTGAGGGCCCATAACGGCGCCTGTGAGGGTCTCACACCGGCGCCTTTGAGGGCCCAACACCGCCAATCTGAGGGACTAACACCAATATTTCTTAAGGCCCTACATCGGCGGCGGCTCTGAGGGCCCCACACTGGCGCCTCTGAAGGTCTTACACAGGCGCATCTGACGGCTACCTATCTGCAACTCTGTGGGCCCCACACTGGTGACTCTGAGGGCTCTCAGTGACGCCTGAGAGTACCACGCCGGTCTCCAGGATCCCACAGGGCTCCTGAAGGCCTCTGCTGGCCCTTGCTGGTCTCTTGAAGACCCCTTGCCCCTATGCATGTGTCTCTGAGGAGTGAGGACTCTCACAACGATGCCTTTGAAAGTCTTCACCGGCGACTGTGAGGGCACCACACAGACACGTCTGAGGGCCCTACACCGCCACCTCTGACACACCAGTGTCTCCTGAGGTCCCACATCGGCGACTCAAGGGTCCCACACCGGCGCCCCTGGGGCCCCACACCAGTGCCTCTGGCAGTCAGCCACCGGTAACTCTGTAGGTCCTACACCGGTGACTCTGAGGGCCCCACCGGCGTCTGATAGTACCATGCCGATCTCTAAGGACTCCACAGGGCTCCTGAAGATACTGCCGGTGCTCACTTGCCGGCCTGTGAAGGCCCATTGTTGGCATCATACGGCCCGTTACCGGCCTCTGAGGGCCCTTTGTCGGTCTCTGAGAGGTCCTACTGGGTTATTAAGCATTCGCATTTCGCACCAACAACTCCAAGGGCCCCACACACAGCCATCTGTGAATGGTGTGGGCTAAGCGCCACACCAGTGTCTGAGGCACCACAACGGCGTCCATGTGAGGGCCTCACACCAGCACCTTAGAGGGCCCACACCGGCTCCTTTGTGGTTAATGCACCAGTGCCTCTGAGGGCCCCACACCACTGCCTCTGGGGAATCCACACCGATACCTTTGATGGTCCCACGCCAGTACCTCTTAAGGTTCCACACCGGCGGCCCTGGGTCGGCTCTATACACCAGTCATTCTGAGGGCCCCACCGGCCCCACCAATTTTCGTCGATTTCTGGCGCTGCCCGGGTGTTTGTCCCAAAAGCCTCCTCCTCCTCGATCTGCCAATGGGGGTCAGGTGTCCTACCATTTGTTTTTTTTTATAGAAAAAAAAAACTCGTGTCAGGGTTATGACGAAAAATAAGTGGCCTAAATCCGATGAGAAAACAGGATTTGAGGGTACCCTAGGTTTGGCTCCGTGACCTGGTATGCCCCCCCCGCGCTGACACCCTGGATCCGCCAGTGCACACAAATAGACTTTTAAAAAAAGTACCGCAGAGTACCGCTTCGAAAATCTCGCTACATGTCAATGATTCATTGCACTACAAGATCCAACAGTCATTTTTTGCGACTTTTTGCGACTTTGGATGTAGCAGCCAAACATCAACCCGCGCCGGACCGGTGCTCGGCGTCAAACGCGCCGGGCCGGGAGGTGTTGATTGAACACTCCCCTTCTAACTCGGCTCTTGGGCCACATAGCGACACGTAGTAAGTGGCATTCGAAAGAGCGCCCGAAATTCCAGATGGAGTAAGTAGTCATTTCTAGGTCAGGTCAACGGTCACGTCACCAGAGGTCATCAAAGGTAAAATGTTGCCTATATCAACATTTCTCGAAAACCGGCCCTTACCTCGGGGACCAATAGAGCTACATCGTCGCGGAAAAGTGCATTCAATTGCTCTTTTAGCGGTCTTTCTGAAATAAGCCCTCAGATTTGGCTTAACCCTCGCCCCTAGTGGTGTTTTTTCCAGCCGCGAACGTATAGAAGGGGTCCGCTGGACCCCCCCCCCCCCCGCCGTTTCGCCCCTGATCGAGCTAGAGCTTCGCGGAAAAAACGAGCGTGTTGCCCGTGACAAAAGGAAGCTGATGATACCCAATTGTAAGGTCCTAGGTCATCGGTTGACCTTCCAGGTCAGGTCCATGACCCAAAAGTCGGGAAAATCGGGACCTGTTAGAACGTCGTAAAGGGTGGCTGCTATGGGTTTTTTTTTTTGGGTGCTGATCACGAATATAATGTTATTTACGATCATAAATGATGTCTTCATACATTTAGGCCAGGTCGGGTTAGGTCAGGTCAGGTCAACCAGTAAGGTTTTGCCGGGTATTTGCAGTAGGTGGCAACCGCCTCTGACAGCTTTGTAACATGTTACGAAGGCACCAAAGCTACATAGTAAATGTTCAAATGGTTGCTAGATTCGAATTCAGCTCCAAAAACTAGCCTAGAAACATGTAAAACTCGAAAAAATGAACCAAGGTCATCAAAGGTCAATGACCTTACCTGACCTTCTGGTGACCTTGACACCCACCCTAATGCATGGGAGCAACATAATATCCCATGTTTGAACGCTTTAAACCAAGAAAAGACTGCAAACCCGCGGCTAATGCGAGGCGACATACGCTGAATTGCGATTCCGGCCAAACATGGTCTCGAAAAAAGGTCACAGATCAAAGATCATTAAGGTCAGGGTCATGAAATTTTCAGGTTAGCTGTAAAAGTAGTTATCGCGAGGGTACTGTAAGTTTCGTTTCGATCGGCTGCTTTTTACGCGAATTACTCTCGAAAAACCAAGGGTTCCGTTCGAAGATTCAGGCCCTGTCGCGCTAGAATGGCATATCGGCCCACTGTGCGCTGGTCGGAAGTCAGGCTCGCGCTAGGCGAGTTATGACTCGTTTGTATAGTAAACTGGTCACACCGTGCACTGCACTGACAATGGACCCTGCCGGACAGAGACAGCTTACGCATGGCTCCAGGCACTGCTTTGGAGACCGGCCGTGCAAATTGCCGGCGGGCTGTGCTATACATAGGTATATAACCTATTAGCCATTCATTATACTCGCCAGGAACTAGGCGCGGGAAGTTTCAGACTCATTTGCTTGTGGCACGGATAGTCGAGACTATGCTGAGTAATGTTTATTCTATAAGCTACGCATGAAGATATTTCAATTTGTCTTTATTTTTCCTCAGAGAAGCAAAACTCAGCCATTATTTGGTAGGTACTCAATTGTAAAATGGTGGATGCTTATTTATGGATGTATCTTATTGCGTAGGTATTATATGCATAGCACAATCTCAGCTCGCCTCCTCAATGCAATATAAAACATAAATTGTTTGTGGGTAGGCAAGGCCATATAACCATAGCAACCATAACCATAGCAAGGTGGGTAGGTACTAGTGATGTCAATTACGGAAAATCGGAATACCGATACCAAACCAATTACCAACCAAAACCGTGGAGAAATATCGAAACCAAACCAACTTGGGAACATGAGGAAAATACCAACTTTTTACCAATTCATTAGCCTCTTAAACATTAGCGAGGGTTCATGATACCAACAAAATACCAAACACATTAGGATTGAAATACCAAATACCGAGTTGGTATCGATTTGGTATCGGTATACCAGAAAGTCGGTATCCGATTGACATCTCTAGTAGGTACCCCCCACTGACAAGGCACCTGGTCGACGCACAGTCTTCGCCGGCGCAGCAGTCAGTCAGCTGGCCTGACCCCAGGGCAGGGTCACGTGACCTGGAGCGGGCCAACGACTCGAGCTGTTGCTAGGTGTGGTCTGTGATGCGTCACAGGAGGCTTCATTGTGAACAGTAGCGTGCGCATTGTCATTTGAGCTCAAATCCAAACCACACTGGGTTCTGGGTTCAGTGACGTGGTGTTCCAAAGGGAAAATTGAGCCGTTTTCACGACGGGCTATCCGGCGAATGCACCTAATGTGACCAAATCTGCACCTAATCTCTTTTACAGCAAATATCTTCATTTTATTAATCTATTTCATTGTTTTAATCGATGATGCTCTCTGATAATATGACAAAGTAGGCATATAAGCAATAAGTGCAACCTATAGCTGATAGCTACTAAGAGACACACTGAACCTAATTTGACCAAATCTGCACCTAATCTGCACCAGATGTGCACCAAATGTGTACCAGATGGCCGTTGCGAAAACGGCTAATATTGACTGTTTAGGCGAACTGGGTAAGCAGTAACCACCAAAATACATCTTATTCTTACCGTGGTAATACGCGTATCCTTTTCAGGGATTCAAGCGTCGAACATCTTTTGACACCGAAGGACGCCAAAGTTCAGCTGCGTTAGCAGCTGAACTTTGAGCAGCTGAATGAGCAACACATTTTTTCAACTACCTACATTTATTCAGCTACCTACATTTTTTTATGCGAATATATTTTTTAATTGCTAAATTTTTGTAATGTTGGACTACATTTGATCAGGCTCGGTCGCGAAACTGTTATGCAAACTATAGGTATGAATCCCTCCGTACCTACCTGTATGCCCTCCCTTCACCTCAGATCACTGGGGAGCTGCAGGCTAGCCACCGAAAAGGTAAGCCATGGGTGAGACTGCTACCGCTCAACAAAGTGCTAGTACCCAATGTGGTGGAAAGATGTTTTCCCTTTTGCAACACTGGTGCAATGTTATAGAAGAGTGTAAAAAAATGGAATTGCTTGCCGGCAAGCACACTGATCGTGCTTAGTACCTGAGAAACAGAACAAAGGTCATGGATTATTGGAAAGATAGGCAGCTGAGCACGAGCAGGGACGCCGGAAAACACGAATGAATATAGATTGGCGAGTCACACAGCAAAAGACACGCCATTCCCTTCGATCCTCAGAGCACGTAACGAAAGGCGGCGACCATGCAACATGTGATGCAGTAAAAAGGCGACACAACATGACATTTTGTGTTCCGGTTGGTGTAACAAATAGCCATGCAGATTTTGGTGGTGACAGGACCGTTTGCTATTATTTATTGCTGTTGTTTACTTTTATTTACTGTTGTTACGATTGCTGTTATTTACGGTTCAGTGTCATTGGGAACCGGAATTTGGTGGCACTGCATAGTGCACATAGAAATATGGGCATCAGCCTAGCTAGGTTATATCATCACCGAGCGCCGCCAGTGCAGAGGTTGGTTGGCTCCTTGCTAAGGTCGCAGATGTGAAATTGCCCTCGGCGGCATCAGTCGAATGGTCGAAACGTTCTTACTCACCAGGCGTATTCGGATTCCTTTCATCAAGTCTGGCCCGCACTCACAGCACCTATGCATTTCAATCCATCTGGCATCTACCAAGCTAGAACTGCGCACAGTGGCGCTGTACTTTTGCATGAGCAACAAATTTTTTCAACTACCTACATTTATTCAGCTACCTACATTCCGAGCGAGCGCTGGTCTCAAGTCCCGCTATATCTGAGTGGTGAAGTGGGAAGATCGGCCCTGGCCCGCCCGTTGGTCGGCCCGCCCGGCGCCCACCGTCGCTCGCAGAAGCCGGCACCCGGCGCCCGGTGATCGCCATCAGCCCTTGCCGCCCCGGTCCGAGGCCCGGCTGTCCATTACTGGGCCGGCCGGCCAGCTTTGTCCACAGCAGAGCACAAAACCGGCGCCCAGTAATCCGTCGTCGTCACCGCCGAGCCGAGGGAGATCCACGCGCGATCGACGCTCCCGCATCGCCCCAACCGCCGTCGGCGGCGACGCTCCCCTTCTTGGGCGCCCCATCGGCGGCGACGGCGGCGGCCGCCAGCTGGCTCCCCCGTATTGCGGTACTTCATTGCCCCCCGGCTCCCCACGCGCCACAATCATGCATAACATTATCAATAATAGTTTCTCCCTAGATTGCTTCGTCGCAGCCGGCTCCCTGGAGGAATATTCCCTGGGCATTAATCTCTCGCTCAGATGCAGCGGAATTATCGCAGCCCGTTCTAATGCCGCCTGCCCCCTCCTGACTTAAGGTATTAGGTGTGGGGCTCAGGGAGCCGCCCCCCATATTGATTCCGTCACCGAGAGCGCAGGGGCGCAGGGACCGGGGTGCGAGGGGTCATTAAATCGGGCTACCCCGGTAATAACCGAGGCGGCGCGGTGAGCGGCGGTCCGCCGGACGCTTCAGCTGCCATCCGGCCCTCTAGCAGACAGGTGTCCTACTCTTGAGAGAGCTGTAGCTGTCGTGTTTAACCCTCGCCGGACCTATTGGTTTTCTACATACGCGCCGGCCGAGGGGGGGGGGGGCGGTACGACCCCCCCTCGCCGTTTCGCCCCTGGTGGAGCTAACGCGTCGCCGGTGACCTCTGAGGTCAGGTCAAGTGTCCCAAGGTACGCTTCGGTTTTTGGTGAATAACTTCGCAAAACACGGTCGCAGAGCGCCGATTTTGGCGGCATCGTGTTCGCCTCGCTCAGCCGCGTCGAATGATATACTTTTTGTTTGGATCAGGTCAACCTAGAGTGTTGACATCAGGTCAAAGTCAGGTCAGCGCCCCCAGGTCACGAAATTGGTCGAAAGAGATCATGTTGCATATCATTCGATTCGGCAGGTCTTCCTGAGTCCATTGGTGGCTTTCTCGACTCGCGTCTCGCTAGCTCAATTAGATCGGGAGTTATTGACGAAAAGCTAATATGACCTTGATGACGTCATAAATGGCGTCACGCAAGGTCAACATTCCAAAAGTGACGCATCTAACCTTGCAAGGAGTGCATCAAATCACGGTTCTATGTGCTTGAGATAGTTGGAGATCGTTCCCGGCGCCAGAATAGCAGTTTTCATTTTTCCCCATTGACTTATAATGGAGAGGTCACGAAAATGACCTGACCTCATATGACCTTCAGGAAAAATCCGAGATATACAAAGTGTGAAACTTGTAATGGATACTAGATCCTGCAAGTTTCATTTCCCTGTGACATCTCCTCTGGCAGTGAGGGCGTTGCGAAGGTGCGACATCTGAAGACCGTGCAGAGGTTTACTTATGACGTCATAGGTCAGTGACCTGACCTTACCCGAAAATGCGGTTGGTGTAAAAAAAATCCGGCTTAAATCAAAGGTCAGGTATGTCAAGTTTCAGCTCTCTATCGCCAGCGTGTTTGGAGCTATCGCGAAAAAAAACCTATGGGGGGGGGGCGGGTGCCGCCCCCCCCCCCCATAGGGTTTTTCGCGATAGCTCCGGACACGCTGGCGATAGAAAGCTGAAACTTTGCATACTTGACCTTTAATTCAAGCCGGATCTTTTGACACCAACCGCATTTTCGGGTCAGGTCAGGTCACTGACCTATGACGTCATAAGTGAACCTCTGCACGGTCTTCAGATGTCGCAACTTCGCAACGCCCTCACTGCCAGAGGAGATGTCACAGGGAAATGAAACTTGCAGGATCTAGTATCCATTATGAGTCTCACAACTTGTATATCTCGGATTTTTCCTAAAGGTCATATGAGGTCAGGTCATTTTCGTGACCTCACCATTATAAGTCAATGGGGAAAAATGAAAACTGCTATTCTGGCGCCGGGAACGATCTCCAACTATCTCAAGCACACAGAATCGTGATTTGATGCACTCTTTGCAAGGTTAGATGGGTCATTTTTACAATGTTGACCTTGCGTGAGTCATTTATGACGTCATCAAGGTCATATTAGTTTTTCGTCAATAACTCTTGATCAAATTAAGCTAGCGAGTCGGGAAAGCCACCAATGGACTCAGGAAGACCTGCCGAATCGAATGATATGCGACATGACCTCTTTCGACCAACTTCGTGACCTGGGGGTGCTGACCTGACCTTGACCTGAGGTCAACACCCCAAGTTGACCTGACCCGGACAAAAAGTATATCATTCGACGCGCCTGAGCGAGGCGAACACGATGCTGCCAAAATCGCGGCTCTGCGGCCGTTTTTTGCGAAGTTATTCACCAAAAACTGAACCGTACCTTGGGGCACTTGACCTGACCTCAGAGGTCACCGGTTGACCTAGGACCTTAAAATCGGGTACCAATCTCTGCGTCTCGTAACGGCGCACACGCTCGTTTTTTTCGCGACGCGCTAGCTCCATCAGGGGCGAAACGGCGAGGGGGGTCGTACCCGCCCCCCCCCTCGGCCGGCGCGTATGTAGAAAACCAATAGGTCCGGCGAGGGTTAATTCGGCACGATCAGTCGCAGACCCTTCTGATTTGGTTAAGAATCAGTAACAATTCTATCATTTAAAGTTAGGAGAGTGATAAACACTTATCAATTTGATCAAAAAGTTTTTTTTTGTTGCATTCAGTCATAGCATCTTTCAATGTCATTCGCAATGTTCTGTAAACTCTAGTGTCAAACAAGACAACCACCATACCTCGATATTTAAAAGTGAACAGGCATATTAGATACACGTTTGCATGCTATGGATACCTACTGTTACTGATAACACAAGTGTGTTTATGGCGGGCGCAACAGTGAGCATGAAAAACTGACGATGGTTCTGATACCGTCCTGGCACTTCATCCAGCGGGCATTACGGCGCTACTATCAGCCATCCCTCTCCGGCCCTGTGTCCTATCAGCCGGCAGGAGTCCGTGGCGCCCCTCGATCGGCCCGGCGCCCTCGCCTCACACGACCCGTATCACCGGGGGCTCCGCTCCGCCGGCGTCCCCGGGCGCCGCCGAGGGCCCAGGGGACCCGGGGGCCTGCTGAATCACGTGCTGCCGCCAAACCCTTCCTATTAACGCCGGCACCGAGGGTGGAACTCGGCGACAATACACCTTCGGTCATGGAACAGGAAGGCCTGGTCAGAACACCCCTCAATTTACAGGCAAGTGCATATTGGCTGTATGTTCCCTGGATTTGACGGACAGGGGATTGGTGGGTGCATAAGTCCGCTCTACCCTTTGATGACAAACACATCTGTTGGGCCATGGCTTCCTGGTAATTTGAACGCTATATCTAAAAAAAGAATAACCGTCAGTGTTTGCTACCGGATTTATTATATTTGTGACACTTATTTACAGTTAAAACTGATCCCAACTTGACATGGCTAGGTGCCCCTAAAACCTTAGAAAAGCCCCAAGACGATATCCGATGTTGCAAGCCATTCGATTTTCTTCGTGCATGCAGTGCTGTTTGATATGCAATGCGAAGAAGAAAAACAGAAGCACCAGCGAACTGAGAGGAGCTCTCCATCTCGCGCTCAGGAGAAGGCACTTGCTCGTCAACATACCCCTGGGGTATATCGGAAGATGCCGTATCAAGTCTCAAAGCAATTACTTCCGCAACATGATCCGGGATGCGTTATTACTTCCCGAGGGCGGAATTCCCCAGATAAGATGGATGGGCCGCGCTCCGTGGAATGTTTTTGACTCGGCCAGCTATTCGGTGATGTGTCAGCTCTGCACGCATGCCGGTATGCATTTGACGCCTCAAAGCAGCATACCCGGCAAAGACACGCAGTCCAGGTCCACCTGTATGCATCAATGGACACTGGACAGCATGACTATTGACCACAATTTGTTGCAGGCTCATCCCATGACCCATGATAGAGAAATCCATGGTCTAGGTTGTTTAGTAGACTGCTGGATAGGTGTGTTCCTAATCGGGACTGTGCTGCAGCTCTGAAAAAAGACTTTATGTCGCGGCAGCTCCAGGTTTTTGTTATTCCTACTTAGGTATTCTGTCATTTTTATTGTGTAACTCATGTAACTGTATGTAATGCGTTATATCATTCTTACTTATTGAAACGCAAATAGCAGATCGAGGATGGCAATGCTCACTTGACTGAACTATCTACCATAACCTTACCTAACAAACAGCACCACAACAGAGCCTGGATCTGCTCATTCACCAGCGGAGTGCTTCAATCAAAACTCCATGCACCACCGCTGAGGCGGGCGATCAACCCCTGAACCCCGGGGGCTAGTTCCGAGATTGGTGCAGGTGCCCCCGCTCTCTCCCACTGACCCACACGACCGGCGCACTCTGCCTCTCCGCGTGTCAGTGCGCCGTTATCGGCGCGCATCCGGACAGCTCCTTCCATTACCGGTGCATGGCGCCAGCTGATGGTGCCATAAAGTACACGCCACCGGCCGTGTGCGGCGGGCCTAATTACCAGCCGTAATTACACGCGTCCGAGACCCGGCCGGCCGGACATGTGACGACCGGCCGCGGGGTCCGTCTCGGGACGGTGGTATATGTAGACTGGGACAGGGGGCCATCTCAGAGCAGATACATGTACCGGGCCGCGCGGTGGGAGGAGATTATCTCCGGACGGATACCAAGTGCCGATTGGGACAGGGGGGACCATCTTAGGGCTGATACCGTGCTGGGATGGAATCGGGACCACATCACAGCGTGGATACCGGGCCAGCGGGGAAAAAACTTGATTCAGTGGCATGTTCCATCAGGATATGATGATAAATTTTACTCACCCCGAGGACCCGTGGTTCATTCTGCAGCCAGGGGGCAGTCAACTCAGCATTGTTCTCCAGCCTGACTGCCACATTTCGTTCCGGACCGTTTCCACCGATGCGGTGGCCTGACCCGAGCGGTCGTCTCATGCGTCACTCATTCACCGTCTGCATAAGGCCGACATGATTCCTGGAGAGTCCCTCCGAGATGACCTCAGGAATATCCCTTCGCCATGTCAGGGCCGGTCGCCGGGATACCGTTACGGGACCTCGCCGGGTTAGTGGTCGTAACGCAGCTGTTGGCCGGGCTAGCACCGGTCCGGTCAATGGTCATAGCCTCCTGAAACAGCCGGGTTGAGTGGCCTGATAACGACAGTTACTGCTCAGCCGGCCGGCGACCACCAAACAGACAGACGGCGCTCAGCAGTGTAATAACCGAACCCAGCTCTGCCAGAAAGGACTGGTCCGATGGCTAAATCCTCAGTGACTTTACTCTCCATCGTCAGTGCTAAAATAACAAACTTAAGCAGGCGTCAAGTTCGTTTAGGATATTGCGAGTAAAGCCGGATCGGATTGTGCTGAATCAGCGAACAAATCGTATCCAGGTAGGCTGCACCGCAATACCTACCACCAAGCATACTGCAGTAGGTAGACTGTACAGCAGTACAGCTGTGCTGTGCGGAACAACATACCATCCTTAACCCTCGCCCGCACATGCCATTTTCCCATCCTAGAACGCACATGGGGGGGGGGGTGCCACCCCCCCCCCGCGCCATTTCGTTCCTGTTGGAGATAGAGCTTAGCGGTAAAGACAAAAAAGATTCTTTGGGAAGAGACGAATCCAATGATACCCAGTTTTACCTTCTCAGGTCAGTCATTGACCTTCCAGGTCAGGTCAAACTAAAAAATGTTGCTGTTTTGGGTCACCGTTGGATATCAAGTGCGCTGCTTATCAAATACCGATGACGATGCTGTTTTCTGGTGCCAAGCCAGCTAGAACCTCTTTGTAACACTACCCGACCAGAATTTTGCTGCTGAGGTCATTTCAGGTCAAGTTAGGTCAAGGTCAATTATATGTGTTTGTATGTCTGTGTGTGTCTGTGTGTATACTGATGTGTGCACCGATTGTTTTTGGGTCCATATTACATGAAATCATGATCTGAGAAGCTTTTACCAAAAATGCAGTCAAAAAACTTCACAAAAAGTAAATTCAGCTTGCCTAAAACGCAATTATCTTAGATGACCTAGGTTGACCTTGACCCTGACCTTGACCCCTGTACATCGTCGAGCAACATGTTCCATGATAGGTGGGAGGTAAGACTGGCAAAAAAGGCAGAAATCAGGGTGTCAAAAGCTCACAAGGCCCATGGCAAACGCAAGATGTTGAGAATTGGCCATTTGGGTCATGACATGACCTGAAAAACAAGGTCATATCTCCGAAACCAAAAATTGCAGAAACTTGAAATTTTCAGTGGACATCAAGAAAGGATAGAGGAGCAGCTATACGAAAAATCAGCCTTCTAGCTCTAAAAATGTTGAGTGCAGAGCAGAAAGACTACCTGGGGGGGGGGGTGGCAACCCCCCCCCCCCCCCCCATGTGCGGGCGAGGGTTGACAGGCATAACAGCACAGAGTTCTATCCGCAGCTATTCAGGGAAACCTGAAGAGATAAGTCCACCAAGCACCAAATGCCCCCCCCCCCCCCCCCAGCAGCAGCATCTGCCCAGCTCAGCATCCAGCAGTTCCTCCGGTGCTCGGCGACTCAGCAGCGGGCAGTATCCGCCCGCTCTGAAGGCGGACTGACGGCCATTCGGCCCATCACGGTCCATCGACCGGGCGAGCCGCTCCAGAGGCGCGGAGAAGGTCCCCGGGCGGCCTGTAGGGCGCGGCGGGGACCAGCCCCACCCCCGGCGGGGAGGGGACTGTCTCCCGCTGACCAGCCCAGCTCCACCCCCGGCGGGGAAGGGGCTGCCTCTCCCGGCGGACCCACTGAGTCCATCCGTCGACCACAGTGATCGCCCAGCTGTGGAGATAGCCCACCGCGCACGGGTCGCTGGCTGATTGGAGACGCTCACTCGCCCTCGGCGTGATTGAGGTGGCGAGGGCCGCCCGGTGACGGCTCAGAACGGCCTGCGGTCGGTGTCGGCGGCGACACAGGGCTGTCAGGTCTCAATGGGCCAACACCATTAGAGGATTGGAACTCCAGTCCGACCAAAGACGTTCGGGTAGTTCGGAAAAAAAGAGGTGAGGATGAAGTTCACCCGGCAGGCGGTGGGTCTCTCGGCCACCTTCCGCGCGGTGGGGAGGGGGGGGGGGCATTTTTTACGCACCTCCCTCCCCCCCCCCCCTGTATCTCCGAAACTACTGGAGGAATCCGTAAAATTCAAACAATGTTCGATAGCCCTGTCACATTTGTTGAAGGAAATCAAACTTCATTCACCTTGGGGTCACCGATGACGTCACAGGTCAGGTCAAAGATAAAATGTTTCACCGTTCACGGGCCTTCTAGGGAATGCACTATAACACCGAGTAAAACGCATTTTATCGAAAATCAGCGATAGGGCGTCAGCTGCCTAGTACATATGCTGCTATTAGAGGTCACTGATAATACCAGGTAAGGTCACAGGTTAGGTCACCAAGGGTCAGCACATGAACCCAACTTTACTAAGGTTGTGCGATGCATGTTTTATGGCCAATTTTTCATTTCCAACTCAATGGTGCTGGTTATAAGACCATCAGGTACGGTTTAGGTCACTTTCTGGTGGAGGTCAGGTCAAGGTGAGGTCAAAAAGGTGAAATTTCAAAGTTGATAGTTTTGCATAAAATGGGTATTGATTCGATGCAGCTCGTCACAGGCAGTCTAATGGTGGTCTTAGTTTTTCGATACAAGGTCTAGAATTGCTAAAAATTGAGTTTGAAAATTTGACGTCATCAAGTTTGAACAGTTTTTTTTTTGCTATAACTTGGCCAAAAAAGAGGTATCGATCTTAAATTTGGTATGTGAATAGAACGTGGTAGGGACTTCACATGTATTCCGTTTTTCAAAGAAGTTTTTGGATTTGTCGGCTGTTATATTCAAAAAATCTTTTATTACGAGCGAGTGAGCGCAGCGAGCGAAGCGAAGTCTTTTCAATATAACGGAAAAATCTCAGTAAGAGCGGCCCGGCCCGGCCCGGCCCGGCCCGGCCCGGCCCGGCCTGTAACGCTTTTGAGAGGCTTATGTCTCAGCAACCGCTGGACCGATTGGCCTGCGGTCTTTTTTGCTGGGTAGACCCATCCCTTCTACCCCGTAATTGACTACTTTTGATACATCTCAGTGACCGTCGTGGCACGTGCCACGTGAAAAGTCAAGGGTGTTCAAGCAGTTTTGCAAAAGTAATGATTTTGAGAGGCCCATATCTCAGCAGCGGCTTGAGCGATTGTCTTGCGGTATTTTTTATAGGGTAGCTGCATCCCTTCTACCAAAGGGCGGATACCCTTGATCTATGTGAGTGACCCCCACTGCACGTGCAAAATACAAAAAAAAAGAGGTGCCAAATTTGTTCCCATTTCAGTAACTCGGTAATTTCTGGGGAGATTTCGCTGAAACTTGGCATACAGGTAGGCACCCACCAGGCAATGGATTCCCATGTGTTGCGGTTAGGGTGCTACTGCACGTGCGCACGTGCAGGGGGCGTTTCCAGATCTCGAGAACGGCTGGGCCGATTGCGCTCAAATTTGGTACACGGTTGGGGACCGGTTAGTAGGGTGCCGTGCAAAAGTCATTTTGGACCCCGTTTGCACGTGCGCACGTGCAGAATGCCGCTTCCAGATCTCAGGAACGGCTGGGCCGATTGCGTTCAAATTTGGCACACCGCTAGTGACCGGTTAGAAGGGTGCTTTGCACAAGCCCGCTGGAAGTACCCTCTCGCCCTTCCGCACGTGCAGGGCTCACTATCTCGCTCGCTCGTTCTTCGCCCAAAAGGCGTTTTACTGGTTTTTATTTTTGGGGGTTAAAATCCACAAATTTCAAAAAACCGAGATAGCAGTTTTATAGCCCTGTTAATTGTACACCTTTTATATCGAAAACATTTTTCTGTATCTCTAAAGCTCTACGGAAAGCCTGACAGAGCTCTTCCGGCGAAACCTTTTTTGGGTCGAAAATGGCAGAAATGACGTCACTCCGACGTCATTAGCAGGCAACCTATCATAGCTTTGGAAACATTTTTGGTCACAATGTGCAAAAGCTATTCAAAAGCTATTATTCATACTGAAAGTTTGGTGACGATCGGCGCAGCGGTTCTGGAGATACATATCGAAAAAAACTAAAGGGGAGGCAAAAAATGCCCCCCTCACCACGGGTTAAGTGGAGGTTTGATTTGACGAAAGAAGTTAACACAAACAATGTAACAAAATTTGCCCACAGCCGCCACCATAAACGCGTTTTTCATAAGATACTCTATTCAACGAATAAAGTTGACCAAGCTGCGGAAAATAAAAATAAGAAACGTAATGATGCAATTTTCTGTTTCTGATTTACATTATGTAAATCAGAAACCTGCTGTTTTATGTCTGTAAGCTCGATTGAATTGCAGTACAAAAAAAAGTTAGATATTACTTTAATTCATTATAATATTCTCACACATTTACGTTCGAACATTTATCTGTAGTCACTAGTCGCATTCGGCAACTGTACCTATAGGGTACCTACTCTACCTAGCCAAGAGAACAAGCTTATGATGTTATGCCGCAATGAATATCTTTGAGTTAATGTCATTCATAATTTGATCAAAATCCTAACGAGCTTGTTTACAAGCTTGTGATATTCAACAATGTTTTCTACTATCACATCAAAGGCGCGGCGTTTAATGCAACTATGTTGGACAGGCACTTACAGCAAGTGTTTTGAACGAAGTGTCTTCAAACGATTTAAAGTGGCTTGAGGAGCATAAATTACCCAAGCGTATATCATCCCACTAACCAGAGCTGTGATGGCTTTAACACGATAAGGCGCAATAATTCAGTCGCTCCTCATATCTAATTTCTACCAAAGCTGAAGAGTGAGCAAAGGCCAAGAATCTCAAACAGTGAGTCGGGCTATTGCGAACAGCAAGCGTAAGGGACATGTTTATCAATCTTTTTTATAATCGTGTACCGATACCAATTACATATAAGCAATAACAAGCAGCCATGTCCAAGAGCGATGAAAACATCTCGTTATGGGAATGATGTAGGATACATTCTTTTGTAGGGAGATCATGTCATTTATCATCTTTTTTATGAAGTGATTGGCAATTCACTCTCGCTGCAATGCAGTTTCAATGAACAACAATCAACTTTTTGCAAACCGCAAGTAGGCACTTATCTTATACAGCTCTGACCTATGCCTGGAAATAAAGGAAGGGTTTTTTATCCACATTCAGATGCAAAGGGGTGCCGGCGGACATGCCCGTCTACATATTTCGTAATTTGATGCCGCTGGATGCCGCTGTTTGATCAATTCGCCGAGCATCGGTGCGCCCGCTGCCGTTGCCATGGCAACAAAACGCCACCGGGCTTGCTTTTCTTGGTTTCCATGTCCATTTCTACGTGAGCAGTCTTTGTGTGTGCATTCATGGGTGCAGAAAACTAGTTTTTAAGTGCAGCACAAATTAAGTTTACGGCATACAAGTGGATTAAGTGCTTCCATTGATTACAGTAAGTTGTGAAGCCATGGCGAGCCAAGGTTTGTTTCCTCCTAACTCTAAGAAAAAGCAAATACTTCT
Organism: Amphibalanus amphitrite; assembly: GCF_019059575.1. Taxonomy (NCBI): domain Eukaryota; kingdom Metazoa; phylum Arthropoda; class Thecostraca; order Balanomorpha; family Balanidae; genus Amphibalanus; species Amphibalanus amphitrite. The sequence continues at coordinate 1,600,697 of NW_024881517.1, forward strand.
TGAACGATGCATGCGTTCTGAAGATGAAAAATGGGACAAAAATTTGATACCGACCCTTCGGATGAAATGTTTGCAAGTACTTGCAAATAACTTTGCCGAAAATCCGATCATTGATGAACTGAATGATAAAGACCGTGAAGTGGTTCTGGAAATGTTGCCGACCACTCTCCCCCTTGCCGTTCAAGCGAAATACATACCGGAAGAAGCGTATTGGATGCGTTGTTGTAAGGCTGCTGGAGAAGTAATCGACATAAAGAAGTATGAGAATAGTTGGCGCCGGGCATTCATCGAACGGCATGTGCAAAAATGCATTCAACGATTTCATCCCAGTACCGATGACCTGGATGAGCTCATGGAGCAGCTGAAGATCTGTCAGCCGTTTGTGAAGTTACTAAAAATAGAGCAGCTCTGGCAGAAGAACAAAGTGAATCCGGTTGACTTGTACTATCACAATGCCGATGAGGATGAGGAAGACTCTGAAAATCCATTAATGCCACCTGAAGATTGTCAGTGTTTGCAATTCACTTCGGTGCTATCCGTTTTGACCAATGTTACGGAACTTGACCTTTCCTACAGTGCGAAGGAATGTGGTCACAACTTTGCCTGGAATCTGTTCCAAATTACAGAGAAGGACTGTGAAGACCTGGGAAAGGCTTTGAAGGATAAACCGCAGCTGACCATTTTTCGCCTTCGTCGCTCACTTGTTGATGATCCAAGGGCACTGACTCTCCTTTTCGCTCTAGAGGGCCATCAAAACTTGAAAATTCTGGATCTTTCTCACAACAAAATTGAAAACTTAGGCGCAAAGGCCATATCAAAACTAATTAAATCATTACCGGCGCTTGAAACCTTTGACATTATGAACAACAAAATCGGTCCCGAGGGCGCCGAATGTCTAGCACACAGCATATCCAGCCACCAGACGCTGAAGACGTTCAACATCAGCATGAACAAGCTGTCTGACGGTGGCGGCGTGGTGCTCTGCCGGGCGCTTTGTCAGAACACCGTCCTGCAGACGGTCACCATGTCCATGTGCCTGCTGGGTCCGGAGACGTGCCGCGCGCTGGGCGAGATGTTCGCCCTCAACACCAGTCTGCAGTCGCTGAACCTGACCAACAACCAGCTGGTCGAGGAGGGCGGCGAGGCGCTGCTGGCCGGCCTGCTGGAGAACAGTGTCTTGCTCACGCTGGACGTGCGTATGTGCCAGCTGGGCGAGCGGCTCGAGTACGAGATCAGCCGCCAGCTGAAGCACAACAAACACCTGGACGAGCCCAACTACGTGCTGCCGCGGCCCTACTCGTCGTTTGTGCGCGCCGAGGGAGCGCGTTCCACTGAGGTGAGCCCGCGCGGCGACCGATCGCGCACCTCCGGCGGTGACCTGACGGCGCGATCCCGCGGCTCGGTGACCTCCCGGACTTCAGCCACGCGCAAATCGAGCGCCCTGTCCACGCGCAGTGCCGCCTCCCGGAACAGCGTCCGCTCCCTCAAACAGGCCGTCTCAAAGGTCACCAGTAAAATCAGCCAAACGGCCAAATGATCGAACCGACACGAAGGCGCGTACGTCCTTATGTGTATTGTGTCTGTAATCACCGTTCTGTGATTTATAAGTGCTTGAATCCGGTGATATCCATTATGTGATAAAGGGTCGTGTAAAATCTCTTTGGTTACCTCAGTTATTCAGCTATTTTCCTCAGTTATTATCACACTACTGCCGTCATTTTCAATCGTTTTGTTTGCGCTCCACACTTATTTGTGTTAACATCATTTTCTTATTCGATTTGGACAAAGGATCCGTTGACGATGAATAAATAATAACATTTTGCATTGTTTTTATCTCGGCCAGGATCATTTTTGGAGCCTCAAGTAACACAGTCTCGTATTTTTTAATCCGACTTTCCTCACTTTTACTTATGCCTACAGCTGTCCAGTGCCTGCCTTCGTAGTTCTCATCATGCGCCCTGTGAGCCACACGCGCTGGTCCTCCCCTCCCGTGCCGTCCCCGGCAGACCGTGTTCCTCTATGGACGGCGCCTTCAGCCGTGGGGTGCCCCGCTCAGCCTCCTCCCCAGACACGGCCTGGCCATTACCGGCAGGCTTTGCCGCTTTGCTGGACTTTGTCTGCCGGGATTTACACACAGAGACAGCAGACAATGCCCCCGAGGTGGCGGCCCACACTCCTGACCGCCGCCCTCACGGGAGAGCGGATTGACGGCCTGTCATGTCGACAATAGCAACGGTGAGGGCGATTGGCAGGCTTTGATGGATCTATGAAAACATAAAACAGTATTTGTGTTTCTTATCACTTATTACTGACACAATGTGATCGCTCATGACTTTAAAAAGCTTTGATGTTTAAAAAAAGCATTAATGATTTTATACAGTGTGATTTTTTTAATTGTTAAAAAGTAAATGTCAATGGTGGTCCCTAAATTGAAAAATCGCGTGCAAAAAAGCAATGCACGTGATATATAAATCTGGGACATTTTGTATGGTGTCATGATTTGTCCCTTTTAACCGGAGGCCTCGGCCCCAATGGAGCCTGAAAATGTCCCACCAATCGGGCACGCATGGTCCACCGCCGTTCAGTAAGGAACGGCACAAAACGATGATTTTGAAGCATCGAGGCAGTGCGAAGCATACGATCATCGAGGAGACACCCCAGAAAGACGTTAAATAATGCACGAACAAGCTTGTAGTCATAAATAACCCTCAAACGGTTCATTTGGCGTATGTGCAGCCTCTGAAGAATCAGTCTTCAGGGAGAAAGAAAAACAACAAATCAGACACCACCAGGGCCGCCAGTATCGAAATCCTCGACCTGCCCTTAATAGACTTCTAGTTTTTGGATCCAGCTATGGCAGATATAACAAGAAAACATTGGAAATATCTGGCGGAGCTGAAAATGGGTGATAAGAGCCTTTTCAGTCCGCCTAATGAGTATGTGAGTCCATGGTGCTGTTCAACACGTGCTCCGGCGGGCTGATTCGTGTTGGTGAGAGAGAGGGCAACTTCAAGCACAAGTAAAATACACGATGGACGTTCCTTCACATCGTGTCTGCATGAAATCAAAATGTCCCAGCACTGCTTGTCATCCTGGTATATAATTTTGCAATCTATATTTGTATTTTAATGCCACTAGACCTCATTACTTTTTAACAAGTAAAAAATCACCCTGTACACCATGAGAAAAGCTAACAAGATCATACTATACTCAATCGAACAACCAAGTTACGATCCCGATAACGGTAATACCCCGAAGCTCTATCTCACACAATTAGTAAATGTCCGTATCGTGTCCACCTCTCAGCATTGGCGACCTGTCTTTAGCGAGCGGAGCGCTGCCATGCCACCGGCTTGTCCTGAGTGACACTCCATCCATCACGCTCTCTGTCGCTATCAGGCTCCAATTGATACACACGACCCGTGCAGCGGCGGGCGCGGTCGGCGGCCCGCCGCCCGGGCCGGGGCCGCGGGGAGCCGCATATGGGCCGGCGAAGTAACGCCGCCACCGCCGCGGTGCGTCGCTCCAGCAGGCCATTTACCGGGCCCGGCTCATTAGGCGGGCCGGAAGTCTTCCATTGCAGGGCGTCTTCCCATGGCCGGGAAGGAGGCCGGCCGCGCGCCGACAGCCAGAGAGGACGGCGTCAGATGAGCTGCTCTTAGCGGCTGAGACGGCGGGACGCACGAGGGGGAGGACGGAGGGTCGTATGTAAATAGGGAATATTGTTTGATCTAGCGGATGTGTCTGTCAGACCAGAGAAAAAGCTCTTCGGGCTAGAGAAAATGTTCGCGAGACATGCCAAAATGAAATGTGACACTAAATAAATCACAAAACAAACCACCACGACATAGCAATTCACGTCAAATTGAACACAATTAAATTTCAGAGAGTCTTATACGTTTTATTAACCCGCGCGGGGCTGGGGTCTCCAGCCGAACGCGCGGGGCTGGGGGGATAAATTTTACCCCCCCCCCCCCCACTGTTATCTCCCGAACTAATGGTCCGATTTGGAAAATTCAAACGCCAATCGAAAGATCTCATCACGAACAACTAAAAACATGTACTTAATTTAAAGTTTAAGGTCAAGGTCAAGGTCAGGTCAAAGGTACAAATTGCAAGTTTCTACAGTATCGGCCTTGCACCGTAGTTGCCGAAGAATGGAGTCATGGACTAAGAGTGATTGCCCAAAACGTGTTCTTAGGCTACCAAGACAATATTCCTTGCATACAATATCATTCAGAGGTCAAGGTCAAGGTCAGGTCAGGTCAGGTCAGGTCACCAAAAATAAAATATAGAAAAGGGCATGTGCGACACATGTTTTATGCGTCATTTTATTCATAGAATTCAATAGGCACACTCAATAGGTGATATGGACCACATCTGGATGAATTTCAGGTCGAGGTCAGGTCAAGGTCAGGTCAAGTGAGGTCAAATTTTGAAGTTGGTTGTTAAGGCCTAAAAAGGTGTCTATCTGATGCAATTTTTCACGGCGAATCGAATGGTGCTATTTTTGTTTCCGTACGAAGTCTAGAACTTAAAAAATATCATTTTCAAAGAATTTGTTTGTCGTGACGTCATAAAATTTTGAATAACTCCCACATTTTTGAACCGATTCTTCTAAAAATTGGTATGTAGGTGCACATAGACCATTTCTCTGACATATATTCCGTTTTTTTCGATACACGCAAAATATTGGATTTTATAATTATTTTCCCAAAAAAGTTAGTTTTTTGAAGAAAAAAAATTGGGCTAAAATCAAAATTTTTCAAAAACCGAGATAGCCATTTGATAGACAAAGTAGAATCACGTATAACCTTTTTTTGTTACGTCTTGATTCCCTTAAAAATTAAGATGTTAGCGGCGTTTGAAATTTTGCCGTTTTTGAGGCGAAAATGGCGAACATGACGTCACTAAAACGTCATTTTCTCAAAAAAATTCCAAAGGATTTCGCTCAAATTTTCAGGGAACGTGTCAAATTGATGTAAGAAAAGGTGCTGAAAGTTTGGCGGCGCTGCGCGCCGCCGTTTTTGAGATATTGCGAAAATTCGCGAGGGGGGTAAAATTTACCCCCCAGCCCCGCGCGGGTTAATTTCAAACATGCAGAGGACGAGATCCGCGGCTGAACTACTATGCATTTCAGACCCCATGAGACCCTGTTTTTCGGCGATAATTTATTTAATATTTGTCCAATTTGCTTCAAATTTTCACAATGCACATTTCAGCTCAAGCGCCAATTTTCGTCAATATGGTCTCCTAACAAAATATCAAATGTTAGGGTACTTGTCGTTGCCTCGTAATGTTAAAATCGGCTCCGTAAATCCGTCAGTGGAGTAGAGGCTATCCGTGCGTAGGCGTGACGTCACAAACACGTGACCATTAAGCTCCGCCCTCCCGGTGGACGGGGCGGTGACCTTGGCCGGTCAGTCGGCTGCGTGGAGCCGACGGGGCAGTATGCTGTCGCACCGGGGCGGCTCGCATGGAACGTAGCTGTCGTGCAGTTGTCGTTGCAGCCGTAACTTCATCGAATGAGCTAAATAGCGCGCATAAGTAATGCACTAGCTGAAGCCCTCGACTTTGTATTTATCAAAAATGTACGTACAAGATTCTTACAGATATGTACTATTGAGCGCAGAATCCGCGCTCACACCGGGACCGAGGCGGGGCCACGGCGGGGCAGGCCTGGCGTGTCAGAGAGTGTACCGATTAGTGTGATGCGGCACAGTATCCTTTGAGGGTCACGGAATGACATGACCTGGCTGTTTCTGTTCCGAGTGGGGCGGAAAGCCGGGGAAGGAGAGCCATTCAGTATGCGGCCGCAGCCCGCGTGGAGTGTGTGCGGCTAGACGTGAGCGCGATGGCACACCTCAGTGATCTTGACAAGGGCAGGCTCATCTTGCTTTTCGATCAATGTCACTCTGTCAAGCAGGCGGCAGAGATTCTCGGTGTAGCTCTAACTACTGCCAGACGGTGGAAACACCGTTATGAGCAGGAAGGGGAAAGGGGTTTGAAAGCGCGCTATAAGTGTGGAAGAAAACGGAAGACGACGGAGGAGGGAGACAGGCGCATGGTGGAGGTTCGTACTTTTCTTTTATCATTTGTTGCTGTTGTCTCTGTATTTCTAGGTCAAGACGAGCGTGTAGTATCAGATGACTAATCGGGCCAGCATAATGATAATATCGGGCCATAATGACTAATCGGGCCAGCATATAATGATAATATGTCGATTAAACAGCATGTCTTATTGATTAAACGTGTCAAACTATTTAATGAGGTTAGTGCTTGTGCGAGGAACATGTTTATAAATAGTAGAAAATGTAAAAATATGACCTTTTTTCCTCGACAATTACCAAAACTAATGCTGTACAAATATATACTTTACTTGACAGAATGTAATATTTATTTCGACCACAGGTCCTTTTCAAACATTTTCAAATTAGAAAAGTGTCAAACTATTTACTACAAGATAGGATTGACAAAAATAGCGAGTATTTTTTATTCGGATCTCGCTTAATGTCGCCAGAGCGGGACCGCACCGTTTACCCACTGATCCACTCATGTTTTTCTTAAATAACTGAAGTGAATTTCAGCACTAATTCTCAGGACATTTTGTAAGAGTGAATCGATATCAATTTCATATCAACCCTGAAAAATCGGTGACCTTACCTCCCCAAAGTGGTTTATCTATTATTTTCTCAATGTCACGTTAGGCCGATTTTGCGTTTTGTTGAGCCTGCAACTTGCAAAGTTCGTTGTTTAAGGACCTAGGTAAACGCGCTTCCCATATGGGTATTGAGTTACGTGCATATAATCTCCAAAACTACTGGATCCATTTTCAAAATTCAAGCACCAATCGAAAGTTCAGGAAACGTGCTCTTCCGATTTAAATTTCATTGACATCCAATGAGCCATTGACACCATAGGTCAGGTCAAAGTCAAAAATGTTCTACTCATTTGACTGTGTGACCACGGGAGCAAAATACCGATACTGGGAACAATCGATGACCATGAATCGGTGTGAAAGATGTTTCGAACACCTTAGAACACCGTCCTGAACTTTTGTGGTCAAAATCATCCGTCAAAATCGGCCAAAGTCATAGGATGGCATCCGAGGTCAAAAGGTCAAATTGGTCATTTCGAGTATTGGGAGTTGCAATGCATGTTTTTAGGTCAGATTTTTGCAAAGAGCTCGAAATTTGACCATATAACACTTTTTACGGAACTAAAATTGGTCATAAAACTGAAATTTGAAATTATTTGGAAACCAAATTTTGAGAAAAAATGTTGATTTTCTATTAAAAAAAAAAAAAACAATCCAGAATTTTCAGAATTTGAAAAACCCGAGATAGAACTGTTGATGTCCAACCAATTTATCTTCTCGGTATTAATTTTTTCCTAACTTTAAAACTGGGCTCTTGAGAGCGTTTCCCGCAAACCCTTATTTTCGGTCAAAATCGGCCGAAAATGGCGTCACTGTGACGTCATTTGCTGCTGACTTATCAAATCTAGCGCATTTTCCTTTTCGCACGGAGCGTAAAATTAATAGGAGCGAAAGTATGCAAAGTTTGGTGTCGATGTCTTTATCCGTTTGGGAGGTATTGCAGAAAAACCGGAGAGAAGGGCTCTGCATAGCCCCCTGCATCTGCATGGCCGAGTTGTGGTATGGTTTAGCTAGGTGACCGGTGACCTGATGACACTATTAAAAAAAAATCTTGAGATGCTGTTTATTTATTTCTGTTTATTCATTTTCACCCCAATAGCAATGCATCCCAATTAGAGGGGGCGAGGCCTACGGCTACGTGCGGGTGGCCGCCTTACCCCTGGTCGCCTCGTCCCCGCATGTTATAAACTTATTGAGATAACTTTAACAATTTTAAAAAAGTTTTTAAGATGCCTTACAAAATTGCTCAGTAATGATCAAACACTTTCCAACAGGTGTTATTCGTTGCACCACACAGCTACATAGTTATGACCGATGTGTCAACCTATATCGCGTTACAGTGAGTAACAAACATGGTTTTGTTCGCAGGTTCGTGCCATCTCCTGGCCCTCAATGAGCCCAGACCTGAACCCTATTGAAAATGTGTGGTCTCTAATGGTTCATGAGCTGGAGGAGGAGCTGCGCCAGCCGGCCCGGCAGCTCAACCAGGACGAGCTCTGGGCCGCCGTCTTGGCGAAATGGGAGGAGCTCCGCCGCCGCCCCGGCTACTTCCGGAGCCTGGTGGCCTCGATGAGGCAGCGGCTTGAGCAGTGCTCCGAGGCAGCGGGCGGTCACACTTCCTGCTAAACCGTTCTGTTTTTTGTTATCTTATGTTTAAGAACAGTGTTTTGTTTATAAATTTTACTTATGTTACCTACATGTGATTAGTGTGCAATATGTATATTAGTACAAATGTGACTCAGTGACAAGAGACTGATGCCGGATTTTTTTTTCTTTCGTGATGTGATATTCAGGGGGCTTGAAACGTCTTAACTATTAGTGCGAGCTAGGAGTGCTATGATCAGCAGCACTTGTATATAGCATTGCTGGATTATGTGCAGTGAGAATAGACTTGATTACTCAACCTTTTATCCGACAAACCCCAGGACTTCACTTGAAGAAATATATAGCTGACACTCCTGGCATGTCTTGTGTTATTAATTGAAAAAACTGGTAAGCTTCGTTTTTAGAAGAAGGTGCTACTAGCATACAGTCATTACTCTATTGCAGTCATTTCCTCTAACAATGAATTAGTCAACTCTAATTCATTGATAGCGAGAGTTATATCAACACCCAGACTTCGACAAATTTTGAACGACTCCGACTCACCCTACAAAACTGCCCACTCCGACCGAATACGCTTTCGGCTTCGACATCTTTTACATTGAGGATTCCTAAAACGGTTGTGCAAAAGATGAAAAGGAAGATTGGTGCACTTTGTGATATTTATTTTAATTGTCGCCCGTGGAATGGGCCGCACATTCCTGAGGTTTTTCGCGAATAGCGAAAAAGGCGGCACGTAGTGCCGCCAGGTTTCCGGCTACCTTATGGACCATCCTTTGCGCAACTTTTGGCGAAAAAATGACCGGGTCAGGTCAGGTAGCAGAGCTATAACGTCACAAAGGTAACAAGGTCAGGCCGATTTTGCACGAAATCGTAGTTTTTCGTGCTTTTAACGATGATACCGGTTACACTTTGGCATTGTTTGGGTCAAAAGTATCTGACATGGCACTGACACACCCTCCATCGACCTATGTAGGGTCAAGGTCAGGTCAGGTCTAGTTCAGGTCAGTGACCTCTGGTGACCTCTTGAAGTTTGACTTTCCGGCGGTAATTTTTGGCCCTGAATTCGAATCTGACGGCCAAATAAAGCTCGGGAACTTGGTTTATTGAGTTCAGGGTCTCAGGGCCAGGGTCTTCAGGGTCTCAGTGTACCGTCTCAGGGTCAAGGAGAAGTCACCGACAGGTAAGATCACGTTTCCGACCCCAACTGTCAGACGGCATTTTCGGCCACCCGGGGCGCGAACGCGACCCCGCCGGCTTCCGGGCGCTCTGCCCCGGAAGTTATCGCGTAAAATGTGACAAACTATACCCCAAAATGCTCCAAATTCATCAAGAAATACGATGATGAGAATTCCATGACGATATCTGCCATAACGGCGACGCTACAGGCGCGCAAAGTTAAAAATGCCGATTTTCCCGAACTTTGATCTTTAACCTGTCAAACCTAGGTCAAATATTGACCTATGGTCAAAAGTAATATGCGCAATCGCGAGCTCTCGTCGAGAGCAATACGCTGTTTTTCCGCTAAGCTCTACGACGCCGCGTTTCGAAACGGCAGAAGGGGGTCGTACCCCCCCCCCCCTCCACTGGAAAGGATGACGAAATGCCGTCCACGGTCGAGGGTTAGATTTTTAAATTGCAAAGTTCTTAAGCGCCGACTCGGGCAACTTTTATAACGGTAATACCGAGGGGCACACATTCGTGACGCATGCCCAATAGATGTGAATTGACGTTACGTTACCATATAGTTGTGGAGAAACAAAAAGTCCAGTTCAGACAGAATGGCGGTGGCCATATGGAATTTGTAGCATTTTTCGCTTATAGTTCGGCTCAGACTTTCGGTGAAATTTGTGCTTCCGGTACTTATTTGATAGCAACGGATTTTTTTTATTAAGGTGAGATGAGCATTTTCGGAGAACATGGCAAACTTCCATTTATAGTAAATAAAGTGTGCTCATGGTCTGGAAGAGCAAGGTTAAGAGCAAGGAGCAAGGCCAAAAACAGCAGTTCTTTTTTATAAAACGTTGCGGTGAGAGCAAAGAGAGCGAGGAATTTCAGGACGAACCGAAACTACGTAACGGCACACCTTAAAACACAGAAGCCTCTTTAATCGCATTCCTACAGAAAGGGGTCTTTCCCCGGCTGGTCGGCCATATTACAGTAATACACCGTTTCACCATGTCGGTGGCCTGCCTGTGTAGGGGAACAGCTATCTGCTGAGACCACCCGGGCCCGCTCCCCGCACACAGCAATCGTGATCAGTGGACTTCAAGCAAACCCAAAACTTTGCTGGAGAAATAGTCCCAATATACAGGGTGATTTTTTTTAACTGTTAAAAAGTAAACGTCAATGATGGTCCCTAAATCGAAAAATCGCGTGCAAAAAAGCAATGCACGTGATAGATAAATCTGGGACATTTTGTATGGTGTCATCATTTGTCCCTTTTGACCGACGGCCTCGGCCCCAATGGAGCCTGAAAATGTCCCACCAATCGGGCACGCATGGTCCACCGCCGTTCAGTAAGGAACGACACAAAACGATGATTTTGAAGCATTGAGGCAGTTCGAAGCATACGATGATCAAGGAGATACCTCAGAAAGACGTTAAATAACGCATGAACAAGCTTGTAGTCATAAATAACCTTCAAACGGTCCATCTGGCGTATGAGCAGCTTTTGAAGAATCAGTCTTCAGGGAGAAAGAAAAACAGTGAATCAGACACCATCAGGGCCGCCAGTATCAAAATCCTCGACCTGCCCTCCCTAAACTTCTAGTTTTTGGACCCAGCTATGGCAGATATAACAAGAAAACAGTGGAAATATCTGGCAGAGCTGAAAATGGGCGATAGGAGCCTTTTCAGTCCGCCTAATGAGCATGGGAGTCCATGGTGCTGTTCAACACGTGCTCAGGCGGGCTGATTCGTGTCGGTGAGAGAGGGGGTAACTTCAAGCACAAGTAAAATACACGATGGACGTTCCTTCGCATCGTGTCTGCATGAAATCAAAATGTCCCAGAATGCTCGTCATCCTGGCATATAATTTTGCAAGATATATTTGCATTTTAACCCCACTAGACCTCATTACTTTTTAACAAGTAAAAAAAATCACCCTGTACACAGTACACACTGCCGCACTAACTCCGCGCGGGCTGCGACTGCATGAATCGCTCCCCTTCCCCGGCCTCCCTCCCCCACTCGTTACGGAAACAGCGGCACGGGTCATGTCATCCAGTGCCCTCAAAACTCCCTGTGTGCGTCCGCGGGCTTTGAGCAATTATCGGGCTGGTTATACCTTCCGTACGGCGGCTGGCTCAAGTTCACCAGACAGCAGCCGCCTGGATGGGATACTGTTCCGCAGCACACTATCGGTACACTCTCTGATACACCAGACCTGTCCCGCTTCGGTCCCGGGTATGAGCGCGGATTCTGCGCTCAATAGTACGTACACCCTGTTCAGTCACAAAAAAATATCGATTTCCACACAAGATTCGGGGCTTGTGAGAAAAAAAAAACGCTCGTAAAAGACGCTGTTGATTTCAAATGATTGCGTAAAATTACGTATGGCGTCAGACAACGTCCAAATTGCAAAATACATAGAATCATCATTAGGTAATAGGATGCAATTTATGTGTTTGATATATGCAATTTCAATAGGAATGTATGCCGGCGTGATCGATTTATATCATCCCGGTGCAACATAAGCATTGGTCACATTCAGGACTAATCCATTTTATCATGGATTTAGGTTGAGGGGGTCGCCGGACTAACTTTACCCCCAGATCTTGTGTGTTGAAATGCAAACATGAAAAGTAAAAGCCTAGAGATAGTTACCTCACCATTGAGGACAGACTACTGTTACATAAGTTTTACAAAAAGATATGTGTTTCTTGATGATCGTTCTCGTGTAGTGCCCAACGTCCGCCTGCCACATTCATATTTCTTTTTGTGCACGTCTTAACAATATAAAACACACATGACACCGCGATAAGGGACATTTCTACCATACGACACATTACGCTTGTGCCCCACCCGGCGCCCCGCACCGCTTCACGAATCACGAATACGGTCGTCTTGCTGGAGCGATGCCCCAGGCAATCGGCCGTGCCCGAGACTCTTCATCCTACTTGGTTGCTTTCTGCGCCTTCCTCAGAAACATTTATTGACGCTGCCAAATATATCAATATTTTTGGGTCATGCAGAGGCTTACGCATGATCTTATAGGTAATCGGGTAGTAACCTGACCCAACCTGACGATGAGATAGGTGCAACTCCGGCTTAAATAAATGTTCAGAGTCCAAGAGTCCATCTATTTTTCCTTCTACGGCCGGTTCCGTTCCAATAGATTCTACCTTGAGAATATCCTGACCTGGTTCGACGTTTATATACCAAAATAAGGAGAAGAGGACACCAAATGCTCTCGAACGGAATAATTTTTTGGCTTTCGTCCCGAAATAGCTTTGCCAGCTTCACTTGTCTCCATTATGTGGTCCCGCTGCGACCTCTCCGCGGTGCTGACGCCGACTGAAGCGGCATAGACCCATCACGGTCACGGCCAGTGGGAGGAGTCAAGTTGAGCACGGCGTAACGTGATTGGCCAGCGCTCCTATCCAATCCGGTGCGTTAGCGAGCAAGTCTCTATCCGGGTGCAAAAAGTGATTAACATTACGAGCCAACAACAAGTGCTCTAAATTTTGATATTTTGTTAAGAGACCATATTGACAAAAATTGGCGCTTGAGCTGAAATATCGTTTGCCAAAATTTCAAGCTAATTGGACAAAAATTGAAGAAATTATCGCCGAAAAACAGGGTCTCATGGGGTCTGAAATGCATAGTAGTTCTCTGTCCACGTCGCCCAGTTTTGGGAGCGTCGGATCGAGACTAAAGCGGAGTCGGCTCTATAAATCACCTCGGATTGCCAATGACATAGCGTGGTGACAGCTATACATGATAATGTAGAAAAGCGTGTCGCATTATTGGGGAATGTGCAATAGCTCAGGCCATGATTTGTCCAGCGATGGCGATAAATCCTGATGACATAGGTGCCGCATGGTAACGTCTGCATTTGGTCGCAGCGGAACGAACAATTTCCAATCCGCCATGCAGCCGGGAATTTATTGGCCGGCCTCCATAAAGACATTTGGACGGCCGAAGACTGTCAGAAATAAAAAGATTGCTCGGTCCCGGCTGCGATTGCTGACTGCCGTTCTGCAGTCTGATTTTAACTGTCGCCGTTCGAAAGCCATGACCGGTCAAATGACAATCGTCTGTGAATTTCAACTGTCCGTCTGACTCGGAATCCTGGGCAAGAAGAGAGGCTCGCTGGTCACTGGCCTGCCAGAGCTCAAAGGGCACCGTGCTCGTGATTTGTCCTGAATGGGACGACCGAATTTAGCTCTTTAGAACGGTGCATCGATCGAGTCCTGACAACAGGCGCCGAGCGGGGGCGCGCGCCAGCCGGGCGCGGCTAATCCCATTGTGGCTGACCCCACTGACCAGGCGCGCGCCTCGCCGCCGCCGCAGCCCCGTGGGAAGCGCTAAACAGCCGACAATCAGACGTCGCGTGACCGAGCTCTCAGGTGATTCAATCAGTGTCCCCGGACAGACCTTTGTGGGATTCTCTGTGCGCTGTGCCCCGGGGGCAAATGGAAGTGACGCCGCGCGCCATGCCGCCGAGGGGTCGGCGATGATTGAGAGCGGCGGCCAGCGACTCCGACCCAAGATTGGCCGGCCGGCGGTTCGCGGACGGGGTGCATAATTAAACGGCGGGGAGGTGTGACGTAATCTGCCGGTTATTGCCGCTGACGTCACCGGCTGATCAGCAGAAGTGGCCGTGATGGATGGTCGGTGACGTCACGCAGGGGTGCCGGTCGGCGCCGTCTGAGTCACACGCCGAGGTGGGAGCGCCAGATGTCGTCTCCGCGGGGAGAGATCAGACGCGGAGAGACGAGGGGACGCGAGTCGAGGAGTGATTCCGAGTCCCCGCTATCTGATCCCCAGCGCACGTCCAATCAGCGACTGTTCAGAGCCGCCGCCGGTCAGTGGACTGGCCCGACCACTGTCCGGCGGCAGTCGACTGTCGGCTCTCGAACCCCGATCTTCCCTACCAGGGGACGCGGTCAGTGCCTGACCACACGTCCGGCGCCCGTGCGCGCGGAGAAGACGGCTGCGCTCGGCACGCGCGTTCATCACCTCTGACGACGTGGGGTTGAACGGCTCGATGGTCTGACAGGGTCATTTGTTAGACGGTGGCTCACGGCAGACGGCGACTGGAGTACACGCAAAGAGCCCGATAGCTGGTCCAATACAGCACGTGGACAGCGCTCCTTCAGCCTTTCAGCACAGGGCGCACAACCTTCGGTTGTGCGCCCTGTGCTGCTGGTGACGATTCCATACCATCCCATAAACAGACAATACGATGACAACAATATGTATTTGGTACAAAGATGCATTATGTCCGTTCGAGACACAGCAGTGTTTTTGACCCTGCAGGGTAAGCATACAGACTTCTATAGAGCCTTGATACAGACCGTGCCCCGACGTCACACAGCACACGCCACGTGCTTTGCATACACACAGACCAGGCTCGGGCAAGGCTCTCTCCATCGTCGTGCCAAAATGAAACTTAACCCGGTCACTGGAATAAAAGAGCTAGCGACTAGAAGTTTTAAATTCCGCCGCCATAAATGATATTTAGCTATTTTCCAATGATTTTATTCGAATAAGCTCATTGGACATCTACATATAAACACAATTGTAATCACTAAATGAAAAGAAATGATCGAGGCATTAGAGTTTCGCACAGTTTTACGCGTTTAACATTTTTTCTTTTAAGGAATGAGAAGATGGCCGACCGACTTAGTCTACACCAGATATGAGCACATGTATGTTGTGTAAAACAAAACATCTAAAACGACGCAGGCCGGCCATTTCGTTGCATAGCGAAGTCCAGCACCGTGCATCCCGCCGATTCCACACAGTTTGAGCTGAGAACATCCGTCTGCCGAGCTGCGGACCAGGACGGGCCCGTCGGCGGCGCCGTCCAGATCAACCGTCATGAATTATGCAATACGCATGACACCAATTGCACAAATATTGCACACCAGATAGCATACTCATTGCAAATTGCCGGCCGTCAGAATATTTATAGGCGCCATATGCCTACATATCTGAGAATTGAAGCTGAGAGTAAAAGACGAGACGTAGAGATGCGAGGCTGATGGTAGACAAGATGTCTGCGACTGCACTGTTGTACTGAGTATTCGTCAGCAGTTTATCAAAATACGACATGAAGAACTCCGTGCGGAGCTTATCACCACTGTTTGAAAAGCAATTATAAGTGCGTGGATTGAACAGTGCACGTTAGCTCCTCCCCTTGCATATTGTACATCCCTCAGGCCACCGAATCCCGCCAACTTCCACAACCCCCCGCGGTGGCACCTTTGCCTTGTGGCCGTCCTCCGATCGCTCTCTGCCACTTGATCCGTCGGCACCGACCAGAAGAAAAACTCGGCCGGTGCCGCGCCGGCGATTAACGATGCAGATTCCTCGGCGCGTCGACGTCCGGCCGAACCATTTCTCACGGCGCGGGCGGAGAATTCGGCCGAATTAATTCCGCGTCCGTCGGTGCCGGCTCTCGACAGAACCGGCGCCGGCTTCGCGTCGATTTACGTCCCGGCCAATAGGATTACGGCCGCGCTGTGAATCGCACGCACAGCACGCACGGCCCGCACCCGGCGGCACACTTACCACCCGCTCCCACACATTTTCTACAGCTCACATGCAAGGTTGGCGTAGCCCTGACACACACACATAGCGCCCCAGGCATACGACACCTACTCACAAACACGAACACATCGGTGCGTAGAAATACGAACAGATTTATCACCGATAATCCATCGGGTATCTCCATGTCATGTGAGCGTTATCACGGAAACACGACTCAGAGCCGGCACTACAAATAGTTCAGGTTGGAATAGTACTCTGGCATGAACTCCTTGACGACGGTGAAGCGCGCCAGGATGGGGCAGTAGACGCCGACCAGTAGTGTGAAGATGAAGAGCACCAGGCCCCAGGCGACCTCACAGTGTCCCGAGCTGTACACGGTGGACTCGGGCCCGCACTCTGTCCTCACGAACGAGCAGCCCAGTCCCAGGGGGAAGAGCACCACTCCCAGCAGTGAGGGCACCACTGAAACACATAGAAACGACGTGTTACTACTGTAAAATATAAGATAATTTGTAATGGCCATAGCAACTATTCAGTCGCATGTTTTGTTGATGGTTTACATATCTTGCAATTTATATTGCACTTCAATCACCTTTTGGCACAGGATAAAATCAGTTGTGTTTGTCAGTCATTTGGCTGACATGCAATGCATGGAGAGATGGATTCCGTCATATTGCAACCGCAATATTTATTGTGTCATGAACATTGAATTGGTGCCAAGCTACCGCGCCACTTGACTTTATCAGATACCTACTATCACTTCGTTTGTGTTTATGAAGTTTGCGCTCCTAATTGCCGTTTTATACCATAAACATAAAGCAGGAAACATCGTATGAGCTGTAGTCGCAAATATAACAGCCGTGCATTAATCATATTAACGATGTCATTCTAGCACGGTCAGTGACACGCCCTGACAGTTGACGGCTATCAGCCGAGCTGCCTCAATCGTCCGATGGACGGGCGCCGATCGGCCGTCACCGCTGTCCTGAGGAGACATACCGCGCCACCATTATCTGATCACGGCCGTGCAGCGTCTGTTCGGGACGGCGTGTCGTGGACAGAAATCAGCCAATACCGAACGCCGGGGCTTTATTTAAGGGACCGCCACTGTCAGGCTCCGGAACACCAAATCGATTTGCCAGATCATTTAACACGCGCAGTGGAAGGGGGGGGCGGATTTCGCCCACCCCTCCTGTTTTTCGCCAATAACTCGCGCCGCAAGCATAATATCAATGTCAAATTTCGGATACCTGTCTAGAATTGAATTGCGGATCTTCTCGTGCAAAAAGTAAGAAAATCGGTTCACAACTTTTCTAATAATAGCGGTGTAAAGTCAAACATCCTGCCGCCGCGGCGGCGCGGCGGCGCGGCGGCCGGCGCTAGCCGTTACGCGCCGCCTGAATTGTAGACTGTTGCGGGGCGGGACGGTTCTGTCTTTACATCACGCTCCTTACCGCTGATTACATTAGATTCGCGTCAAATTCGGTGAGAAGACTGAGAAATGTTCAGGCAATCATATGGTCAAAGAATTTTGAAAATCGGCCGGTAACAACTTCAGTTATGAGTGTGTAAACACAAAATTGTGATTGCCGCGTTTCCCGCGTCGGCCGATCCCGCTTCAGCCGGCGACATCTTATCCTTAGCAGGCTTCTAACTGCCATATTTATTGTTCGATTATCTATAAATTCACCATACATACTCAAAAATGTTTGTTCTTTCGTATAGTGGAAGATTAAAGAAAATCTGCCGGTAACTTTTTGAGTTATCGGCGTGTAAACGCAAAAAAGTCGCTAATATGGCAGATTTGACCACATTTGACCTCATTTGACCTTGAAGATATTGACCTAGGGTCATGAAATTCACACACAACAGAGTTCCCCATAGCCCCCACCTACCCTCCAAATTTCGTCTTTCTAGCTCCAGTGGGAGCTGAGATCTTAGGGGGGGCGACATCCGCCCCCCCCTTCCACTGGGCGTAGTACTCGCAACCCTTCCACTGCGCGTGTTAAAGCCGATTTGTAGCATGGAACAGTTCAGAATAGTGATATACCTCCGTTCAAAACATATGGTGGGTGAAATAACAATTGGTGTGGAGTTCTGGTGCGCTTCGAAGCTTTTATGCACCTAAAATATATATTTTTTCAATGCGAAGTAAATCACGCTGTGATGGTCTTACATAAATACCACTCGCCAGCCATTGATGCACCGGAGATAGTGGGCCATGATTACAATGTATGTAGTTAACGAAAGACGTCGCTGGAAAGCTGGAACAGAGCACCACAAAGGTATTCTGACCATTTTTGGCTAATTAAAATCGGAAATTATCATTACCTAATACAAAATATAATATAGGTACTGGCAGGAACTGAAAACAAAACAATGAGTGCTGATCAGCTTTGTGAGTTGTGAATTGCAGTTCCTGTAACGCATTCATTCCAGGCCAGTGATTCAAATCGATTCGTTAGGCTGGAAGCCGTCCAAAACAGCCGATAACCTCATTATTACCCATCTCTACACACGGTGGTCGGTGTGCAAACCCAAACACGCTTAACTCACTCTGAATGGGCCTTCGCTATGATTTAAGAAGCTGCGGTCTCTTCTTAAGAGCCCCTGCATCAGTATTCATTACCGCATAAACTACGCATCTCGCCAAGTCGGTATTGATTATTCCAATGCCGCGCCGTCGTCACTGTTTCCGCTGTGTTTATTTGCATTGTGGTCCACGTGCCAAAATGCGGCCGAGCCGGCCTGGCCAGCGCCTTCTGATGCCAATTGGCCGCTTCACTGGCGGGAGAAGACCTCGGCAGTTTTGCGTGAGATACTCGAAATAAAGCTACAAAGTGAGGGATTGGGAGGAACGAGAGAGGGAGCGAGAGAGAGAGGGAGGAGAGAAAGAGAGAAAGAGAGAAAGAGGGGAGAGAGAGAGAGAGAGAGAGAGAGAGAGAGAGAGAGAGAGAGAGAGAGAGAGAGAAAGACGTCCTCATTAGAGAGTTATAAAGCGGTCACTTGGTGCCTGGAACCACACCTTGTAAATACTGGTTTAACACGCGCAGTGGAAGGGTTGCGAGTACTACGCCCAGTGGAAGGGGGGGGGCGGATGTCGCCCCCCCCCCCTAAGATCTCAGCTCCCACTGGAGCTAGAAAGACGAAATTTGGAGGGTAGGTGGGGGCTATGGGGAACTCTGTTGTGAGTGAATTTCATGACCCTAGGTCAATATCTTCAAGGTCAAATGAGGTCAAATGTGGTCAAATCTGCCATATTAGCGACTTTTTTGCGTTTACACGCCGATAACTCAAAAAGTTACCTGCCGATTTTTTTAATCTTTCACTATATGAAAGAACAAACATTTGTAAGTATGTATGGTGAATTTCTAGATAATCCAACAATAAATATGGCAGTTAGAAGCCTGATAAGGGTAAGATGTCGCCGGCTGAAGCGGCATCGGCCGACGCGGGAAACGCGGCAATCACAATTTTGTGTTTACACACTCATAACTCGAGTTGTTACCGGCCGATTTTCAAAACTCTTTGACCATATGATTGCCTGTACATTTCTCAGTCTTCTCACCGAATTTGACGCGAATCTAATATAATCAGCGGTAAGGAGCGCGATGTAAAGACGGAACCGTCCCGCCCCGGCACAGTCTACAATTCAGGCGGCGCGTAACGGCTAGCGCCGGCCGCCGCGCCGCCGCGCCGCCGCGGCGGCAGGATGTTTGACTTCACACCGCTATTACTAGAAAAGTTGTGAACCGATTTTCTTACTTTTTGCACGAGAAGATTCGCAATTCAATTCTGGACAGGTAGCCGAAATTTCACATTGATATTATGCTTGCGGCGCGAGTTATTGGCGAAAAACAGGAGGGGTGGGCGAAATCCGCCCCCCCCCTTCCACTGCGCGTGTTAACTTTGGATTTGAGATCACTTCACAGTGATATTTATCCTGGGCAGTGTAGCTGCGGGAAGGTTCTGTAAAGACCGCAGGTAAATGGCAAATGCAGCTTTTGGCTTGATGGTTCCTTACAGTTCCCCATTTGGTCTTTAGATCAACTTTCTCTATGAAACGAGGCGCCTCGTTAGCTAACTGAAGTTAGTGTAGGTAATTTGAGAAGTGCACGCACCGGCATAATGACCCCAGTTGCTCAATGTTCTCAAAAGTGACGAAGAAAAAGCTTGTGTACATTGCGTTATGAATCTTCCTCAGTAGAAGGGTAGTTTATCATAGTGCACCGGGCGTGTGAAAAACGACTCAAACGAGCGCGTCGACAGTGCAATTAGTTTCCGGTCTGCAGAAAAATAGTGCCCAGAGCGCATAATGTGATCGGATTGGGTGCACCGATTTGATCTCAGAATGGGAAAATTTTCCATCATTCACATTGAGTTTAAACAATTTTTGTAATGATGAAGGCCCGTGATATGACTCTCGATTCTACCACGATTCTTTGTAATTACTATTGTTTAGCTTCTCTTTCGACCTTCAGCCGGAACTGCGTTCGAGATCACCTCCATCTCAGAACTACTGGAATAGATTATGGGAGACCGTCTTGGAACCATACCGGCCTCGTTCAAGCATTGCTTAACCCGCGCACCGACGGGGGGGGGCGGATATCCGCCCCCCCCCCTGAGGTTTTTCGCGGATAGCGGGAAAACCGCGGCGCGTAGCGCCGCGAAATTTGGTATGACTATTCTCTTATCAATTTTACACATGGTGTGCAAGTTTGAACCTCCTAACTTTTAAGGTCAGGTCACCAGGTCACTTTGAATGACCCAACCTCAAGTCACTTTTTTGCAACTTTGTCACCGTGCCAGAGCTACAGTAGATGTCGGAGGCCTTTGAAAGTCGCAGGATGTTATTAGGTCATTAGTAGCTACAATTTGTATATCTCGGATTTTTGATGTCGGTGACCTAAGGTCAGGTCAAATTCGCGACCTCCCCATTATAAGTCAATGGGGGAAAAATCAACTCCCTGTTTTTACCACTAAAACGGGTCGGAATGGCCCCATATACCATACATGACTTCACATACGATCAACCTTCACTACCTTGAGGTCTGTTTTGCTGTTGGGCAGCTGTAAGGTCATGTGACGTCATCAAAGGTCACCAAAGGTTTTTTGCCAATAACTCCTTACAGGAACAAGATACAGCCGCGCGGATGGTCTCATTGTGTTCAGCTCGTCAAGACGCATCGAATGATATACATGATGACCTCGAGGTCACGTGACCTGAGGTCAACCTTTGACCTTGACCTTTCGAGGTCAACATATATATCATTCGATGCGGATTGACGAGAGGATCACGATGATGCCCTTAGTTTGTTCCTATCTTGACTACTTCGAAAGTTATTCGAGAAAAACCCTCTCCATATCTAGCGCCGCCATTTTGACTTTTTCGACCCCTGTGACGTCATCTTTGACCTGACCTGAAAATGACCTTAGTAAAAATTGTAGACCTTGTCCGTGCGTATCCGATGCCGTTTACGGCTTGTCGCTATCTTGCTTCGTTCTCGAGATCTCAGGGGGGGGGCGGTCATCCGCCCCCCCCCCCGTCGGTACTAAGTTGGCGCAGACCCCCGTCGGTGCGCGGGTTAATGGTAATCGCCTCTTCTGCCGGCCAATTTGCAATGCATGAAATCGTTCTGTTAGTATTCATGCTGCATAATGGATTGTTTGGCTGTGTAAATTGCAATGTGTCGGTTGCTGAGTATGATAGGTACACATGCCTCTCTTTGGACTTTTGATGTGGTCAACATGAGCTGTATAAAATCCATGGGAAGCGAATTCTTAGTTTCATGGTGGATTGAAAAAGACACTAAAAATAACGGTAGATTGAAATAGCTAGGCTTAAAACTCCTATCTACTGGTTTGATTGTGATGATAATTGAACACCGTTAACCCGCGCGGGGCTGGGGTCTCCAGCCGAACGCGCGGGGCTGGGGGGGGGGGTAAATTTTACCCCCCTGTTATCTCCCGAACTAATGGTCCGATTTGGAAAATTCAAACGCCAATCGAAAGATCTCATCACGAACAACTAAAAACATGTACTTAATTTAAAGTTTGAGGTCAAGGTCAAGGTCAGGTCAAGGGTACAAATTGCAAGTTTCTACAGTATCGGCCTTGCACCGTAGTTGCCGAAGAATGGAGTCATGGACTGAGACTGATTGCCCAAAACGTGTTCTTAGGCTACCAAGACAATATTCGTTGCATACAATATCATTCAGAGGTCAAGGTCAAGGTCAGGTCAGCCCAGCCAGCAATTCGCTTGGGCTAAACTATGGCAAACGTCGGGCAGCTTGGGCTTAGCTTGGGTTTTCTCACTTAGATAAAAACCAATGCATTTTTTACTTGGGCTGAGCTTGGGCATGCCGCAGCTATGCCCCAGTGTGGCCAGCTGCAGCTCAGCCCGTCATCCGCCCGCGCATCCAAAGCAGGCTCAACTTGGGCGGAGCGCGGGCTGATCAAGCTGTCTGTCTCCTTTGTCTAACTGCAGTAAAGCCAGAGTTAAGCCATGCTTGATCGGCTGTTCACGCATGCGCATTTCTACGCCAGTCACGTTTTGGTCGGGCTTACATCGGGCTACCGCCAATCGTCGCTCAACTAGGGTTTAACTACGGTTGTCCGGAGCTCGCAGAGCGGGCATACCTCCGGCAGAGCATGGGCTTTAGTCGGCGTTTTTGTGTCATACGCCGACTTTAGCCCAAGCCCTAGCCGACTTTAGCCCGACTAAAATCTCGGGCAAGCCGCACTTTAGCCTGCTTGGGCCCGGAGTGAAATTGCTGGCTGGGAGGTCAGGTCAGGTCACCAAAAACAAAATATATAAAAGGGCATGTGCGACACATGTTTTATGGGTCATTTTATTCATAGAATTCAATAGGCACACTCAATAAGTGATATGGACCACCTCTGGATGAATTTCAGGTCAAAGTCAGGTCAAGGTCATGTCAAGTGAGGTCAAATTTTGAAGTTGGTTGTTAAGGCCTAGAAAGGTGTCTATCTGATGTAGTTTTTCACGGCGAATCGAATGGTGCTATTTTAGTTTCTGTACGAGGTCTAGAACTTCCAAAAAAATCATTTTTCAAAAAATTTGTGTGTCGTGACGTCATAAAATTTGAAATAACACCCACCTTTTTGAACCGATTCTTTTGAAAATTGATATGTAGGTGCACATAGACCACTTCTCTGACATATATTCCGTTTTTTTTTCGATACACTCGAAATTTTGGATTTTATGATTATTTTCCCCAAAAAGTCAGTTTTTTGGAAAAATTTGGGCCAAAATCCAAAATTTTCAAAAAACCGAGATGGCCATTTGATAGACAAAGTAGAATCACGTATAACCTTTTTTTGTTACGTCTTGATTCCCTTAAAAATGAAGATGTTAGCGGCGTTTGAAATTTTGCCGTTTTTGAGGCGAAAATGGCGAACATGACGTCACTAAAACGTCATTTTCTAAAAAAAAAAATAGATGTCGCCCAAATTTTCAGGGAACGTGTCAAATTGATGTAAAAAAAGGTACTGAAAGTTTGGCGGCGCTGCGCGCCACCGTTTTTGAGATATTGTAAAAATTCGCGAGGGGGGGTAAAATTTACCCCCCAGCCCCGCGCGGGTTAATATGTATAAGTATGGAAACCAATGTCAAAGGAAATATTTAACGTGAAAGCAAATAGAATCATAAATGTTTTCGATTACATGGAAAGTGTAGCCGTTTCACTCCCATACATATGGGCATATTTCTCCATTTCAGCAGACTCCACCGGGACATACCTTCATATCCCGCGCCCCGTAGGGGGGGGGGCCGAAACGGCCCCCCCCCCTGTCCTTTTCCGTCGATATCTCCTAAACGACTGGAGATATCGCCACCAAACTTTCAGGACCTCTCCGGGCATCAATTTCACACATTGTGACCAAAACATTTTCCAGAGGCTATGACAGGTTGGCCACAAATGACGTCAGAATGACGTCATGTTCTGCCATTTTCGACCGAAAAAAGACCTTCGCGAGAAGAGCTGTCAGGCCTACAGCTTTGAAGATACAGAAAAATGATTAGACATAAAAGATGTAGAATTGACAGGGCTACAAAACTGTTATCTCGGATTATTGAAATTTTTGAGTTTTGACCCCCAAAAATAATTTTTTTTTTATATATTAGCCAAAAAATCCAAAGAGTTTTTGAGTTTCGAAAAAACCGGAATATGTGTGATAGTACCTACCGTCTTCTATCTACATACCAAATTTCAGATCGATATCTCGTTTTTTGGCCAAGTTATAGCGAAAAAACTGTTGAAAAATGTTGACGTCAAATTTTCAAACTCAATTTTTGACAATTCTGGACCACCTAGGGCAAAACAAAGACCACCATTGGACTCCCCGTGACGAGCTGCATCGAATCGATACCCATTTTATGCAAAAATAGCATTTTTGAAATTTGACCTAATATGACCTGACCTTGACCTGACCTTCACCAAAACGTGACCTTAGCTGGCCCCAAAGGCTGCCTGACCCACATAATCGCATTTGTCATGTAAAATGGACCATAAAACATGTATCACACGACACTTTCATATTGTGACCCCCCAGTGACCTGACCTCTGTGACCTGACCTGGTATCAGTGACCTCAGATAGCGAATTATGTGTTTGACGAATAATGTACCATCGGTGGTTTTCAATAACTTACCAATTTACTCGATTTCACAACACATTTCTTGAAATGCCTGTGAACGGTAAAAATCCGACCTTTGACCTGACCTGTGACGTCATCGGTTTGACCTAGGTCAATGAAATTTGGTCACAATGTAGTTCCCGGGTGGGGCTATCGAACGCCGTTTAAATTGTGAAAATCGGCCGGTAAACTTTCGAGATCTTGGGGGGGCCGAAACGCCCACCCCCCTACGGGTGGTAGGGTCCGCCGGTAGCCCTACGGGTCGCGGGATATCAGATCATATCTGACAGGTATGAACTTCTAAATGACACCGATGGTTACTATATATCAAACCGACTGCCAAATTGTACTCTCGAGACAGATGGCTAGGTCCATTCCTGACAGGGTAACCCCTGACCTTTGCGCTAATTTCTGGCGGCTGGTGATTGCCGGCCGCGCGGTGTGTGCGCGGCTGTTGACACATGACATACAATTCCCGCCGGCTCCGGCCGGGCCATGCATGCCATGTCATCAGCGTAATCAGGGCCGCCCGACAGCAGGTCGTAAAGCCAGCATGCCACAGCCGGCCGGGACCTTCTGAGGTCTGCAGAGGTCCCAATCATGGCACCGCTCGCGGCGCAGGGCAGGACTGGGAAGGGTTCAGCGATGGCCTTATCCGACTCCATCCTCCAAATTCGAGAAACATGTGTCTGTTGACCTTCCTTGATTGTTATCTAATTTGATAGATTAACCCTCGCCCGCACATGCTATTTTCCCATCCTAGAACGCACATGGGGGGGGGGTTGCCACCCCCCACGCCATTTCGTTCCTGTTGGAGATAGAGCTTAGCGGAGATAGAGCTTAAAGACCAAAAAGATTCTTTGGGAAGAGACGAATCCAATGATACCCAGTTTTACCTTCTCAGGTCAGTCATTGACCTCCCAGGTCAAGTCAAACTAAAAAAATGTTGCTGTTTTGGGTCACCGTTGGATATCAAGTGCGCTGCTTAGCATATACCGATGACGATGCCGTTTTCTGGTGCCAAGCCAGCTAGAACCTCTTTGTCACACTACCCGACCAGGTTTTTGCTGCTGAGGTCATTTCAGGTCAAGTTAGGTCAAGGTCAATGATATGTGTTTGTATGTCTGTGTGTGTCTGTGTGTATACTGATGTGTGCACCGATTGTTTATGTGTCCATATTACATGAAATCATGATCTGAGAGGCTTTTACCAAAAATGCAGTCAAAAAACTTCACAAAAAGTAAATTCCGCTTGCCAAAAACGCAATTATCTTAGATGACCTACGTTGGCCTTGACCTTGACCTTGACATCTGTACATCGTCGAACAACATGTTCCATGATAGGTGGGAGGTAAGACTGGCAAAAAAGGCCGAAATCAAGGTTTCAAAAGCTCACAAGGCCCATAGCCAACGCAAGATGTTGAGAATTGGCCATTTGGGTCATGACATGACCTGAAAAACAAGGTCATATCTCCGAAACCAAAAACCACAGAAACTTGAAATTTTCAGTGGACATCAAGAAAGGATAGAGGAGCAGCTATACGAAAAATCAGGCTTCTAGCTCTAAAAATGTTGAGTGCAGAGCAGAAAGACAACCTGGGGGGGGGGGTGGCAACCACCCCCCATGTGCGGGCAAGGGTTAAAAGGCACCCAAGGCCTTGAAATAGCTTATCAATTGGTTGAACAATGCATTTTGTGTGCACCATGGAATATTTCCTAGCTCAATGCTAATCTGATGTGCCAGCATCAGCGATAAATCAATGATAAACATCTTGTTAACATCTGCCTAGCGAATACAAACCATCAAGAATGTATGCACTTTGAGCATACACCCATATCATATTGTCACTCAAAGATGGAGGCACCGTCTGACCGTTACAGCATCGCAAAAGGTCAGTCCCTGTCCAAGTTTATCTGTAAAACTGTCGTAAGGTCAAATAATTTTCTGGATGTAAGCCACAGCCAGCACAACTGACATTTCACAGTACTGTACTGGGAAACTCAGCACATTCAAAACTTTTCCGGATAACTTTGACAGGCGGCTAAAAACAATCAGATTCTCGACCGCCTGTCACGCTTAGGTGATGTTTTTAGCTTGGGAACGTGATCATGGCTCCCATTGACTTCATGTTTTCACGAGGTTTGCCAAACCGTAAAAAACACTTTTTGTGGAAAAATGCGATCTTTTCATTCATCCAGGCATCAAACATCTGTCGTAGTCCTGGAACATCAACGACTCAACATTCACACAGCTCGACAAACACTCAGGGTCAGTTTGTGATCGTTTGTCTCGTCAGACAGGGATACAGGGTACGAGACCGGCTCCAGTCGTCACGCCGCGCACAGTGCGCCCTGTAGCCTACCTGCGGCAGCCTGCACGTAGGCAGCCACCATGGAGGCCTTCCTGCGCCACGCGTGGGTGCTGAGGAAGCCGTGAGCCAGCGAGACGAGCGCACCGACGGCCAGCATGACGCAGCCGCCGCCGCAGAGCACGGCCGTGACCTGCCAGACGGCCGAGGCGCCGGCGCCGTGCGGGGAGCAGCGCGCCGCAGCGCCGCCGGCCGTGGCGTTCAGGTAGCACACGGCCAGCGCGCCGAACGCCAGGTGCGGCCGCCGGCCGGCGCCCACGAACCAGGCCGGCTGCAGGAAACTGTAGGCGGCCAGCACGGCCACCGCCACCGACACGGTCGTCCACACGGCCGACACCGGCCACGACGTGTACGTGCGCACCACGCGCAGCTTCATGGCCGGGCCGCGCGCGCCGCCAACGCACCTCCCATCGCCGCCGACGTCGGCGCGCCACTGACGGAACGTCGACGCCGTCGAGTCGAGACCGACGGCGCGCGAGCGCGACGCGCGCCGTCACCGCGGTGACGCGGAGGTGGCGGCGGCTGCCTGGCGACCGTGGAATAAGAAACGGCGTCCATAGACCAGGCGAAAGACGCAAATATTAGGGTCTGGTCGTCAATGTGTGCATGCACTTGTCCAATTTGCTGTAATAGATTATAAGCCATAGAGACTGAATGGGTCATGGTTGCGCCAATGTCCCTGGGTAAGGCAGAAAACCACCGATGGAGCACTGGTAGGCTGGCCAGCGGACGCGCTATGCGGGCGCTTGAAGGCTAAAGTAACGACCGCATATACTACGATCCATAATGATTGTGGTTGCCGCTCCCACGTGGCTGCCATACGCACCAGTTGACTATCATCGCTCGCTGTTGGTTTTTATGATTAACGACAGCCAGCTGAGGACATTTCATTCACCTCGAGAAGATGTAGCGTTCGGCTGAAACGGTCACTCTAGAGGAATATACTGCATCGCTGCCACCAACATGATTGGCTGATCCATCATTTGATTCAGCGCCCAGCGACGTCTATGGTGAACAGCCTCCCCGAATCAACGCTGCAACTCCATCTACTGCAGCATCATTATCTAATTTATTGCTAGGCAGAGATAGTTTTCAAAAAAATAATATTTATGCTATCTGTTTCAACAATTGTTTCTACACTACCTCTTACCTATCGCTAAGCAAATCAAACATTTTCTTTTGATGACTGTGCTAGCCAACCGTTCACCAAATGATACGATGGCTATCTAACACTCGCCGGCACAGGCCACTTTGCGTCCTTCGACGGCACATTGTGTTTGGCCCCTGATCGAGCTAAAGCTTCGCGGAAAAACGAGCGTGTTGCCCGTGACGAGAGGAAGCCGATGATACCCGATTTTAGGGTTCTAGGTCATCGGTTGACCTTCCAGGTCAGGTCAATGAACCAAAAGTCGGGAAAATCGGGACCTGTTATATCGTCGTAAAGTGTGGTTGCTATGGGGTTTTCGGGGTGCTGGTCACGAGTCCCATGTTAGTTTTGATCACAGATGATGTCTTTGTGCATTTGGGCCAGGTCGGGTCAGGTCGGGTCAGGTCAGGTCAGGTCAACCTGTAGGGGTTCTGCCGGGTATTTGTAGTACGTGTCAACCGCCTCTGACAGCTTCGTAACATGTTACGAAGGCACCAAAGCTACTTCGTAAATGTTCAAATGGCTGCTAAATTGGAATTCAGCTCCAAAAACTAGCTTAAAAACATGTAAAACTCGAATAAGTGGACCGAGGTCATCAAAGGTCAATGACCTGACCTGGCCTTCAGGTGACCTTGACATCCGCCGTAATGCATGGGAGCAACAGCAAATCACATGTTTGAACGCTTGAAACCACGAAAAGACTGCAAACGCGCAGCTTATGCCAGCAGACATGCGCCAATCGCGATTCCGGCCAAACATGGTCTCGGAACGTAGGTCACAGGTAAAGGTCATTTAGGTCAGGGACATGAAATTTTTAGGGTAAGTGTAAAATTAATTAATGCGAGGATACTGAAAGTTTCGCTGCGATCGGCCGCTTTTTACGCGAGTTATTTGCAAAAAAACTTTTAGGGGGGTTGCATCAACCCCCCCCCCCCCCCTGTGCCGTCGAGGGCTAATGCATATAAAATCTATACTACTATTTGAACAGGATCCATCTGTTTGTTTGTTTGTTTGTTTGTTTGTCCGCCACGTCGTGTAGTGGGTTCAATTCCACTCGCCTACAGGGCAGACGGTATATCGTAGGGGGTTGAAATTTGCACACCTTCTAGGTGACAGAGCGGGTCAACGCCTTTTCTAGGTTTCGGCTCGCTGGGGTGCACGGTTCGCGCGTGGGGCGCGCTGGAAGAACGCCAATGGAATTTTGATCGGTTCGTAGATCTTCATTGAGAGCCGGGGTCGACAAACTTTGTGAGCTAAATGCATGCCGATCGGCGGCGGGTGCCTCGCATTGGCGGAGGGGCAGGTTTTAATTTGAATAAATAGTGGCGAGAGAATGTGTTGATTTTCGTTCAATGGGAACAGTTTGCGATACGAGTACACAAATGCACCGCGTTTGCCGCAAGGCGTCACATTGGTCACAGGGCACCATTTTTGCCGCAAATCGCACAGTTTTGTCAAATATGGTCCGATATGGGTGCAATTTGGTGCAAAGATGCATGCTCAATCACCGGCTGAAAATGCGCCGCGTTCGCCGCAATGCGCCATATTTGTCACAATGCGCCATTTCCCGACAAAATCGATTAAGCGTAATGGAATGGCATGAATAGGGGCAGGGCTGGGAACACTTTAAGTCTGATATTTTAGTACTGATTGGATCCAATTATTCTGTGACCTGACATGACCCAGCGGTGTTGGTAGTGGTAGGGGTAGGGGTAGTGTAGTGGTAGGGGTAGTGTAGTGGTAGTGGTAGGAGGTAGGGGTAGGGGTTGGGGTAGGGGTAGTGGTAGTGGTAGGAGTAGGGGTAGGTGTAGTGGTAGTGGTAGGGGTAGTAGTAGGGGTAGTGGTAGTAGTAGGGGTAGTGGTAGGGGTAGTGGTAGGGGTAGGAGTAGTGGTAGTGGTAGGGGTAGTGGTAGGGGTAGTGGTAGGGGTAGGGGCAGGGGTAGTGGTAGGGGTAGGGGTAGGGGTAGTGGTAGGGGTAAGGGTAGTGGTGGAGGCAAAAGTTGAACAGTGGCCTGGGCTGATCCCATTGGACGAGAGGTGACCTATGTGACCTGGCCTCACCCAAAGTGACCGGGGCTGACCCCTTTGACCCGTCTTGACCCCGTATCAGCCAAATTTCATCCAACAAAGCCATCAGAGCAGTTCTTTTTTCAAAATTTTCC
Source organism: Amphibalanus amphitrite (assembly GCF_019059575.1). Lineage (NCBI taxonomy): Eukaryota > Metazoa > Arthropoda > Thecostraca > Balanomorpha > Balanidae > Amphibalanus > Amphibalanus amphitrite. Next base: position 1,631,013 of record NW_024881517.1, read on the forward strand.
CTTTACATTTCCGTCCATATCTCTGCTTCTAGACGACACATCGACGTAATTCAAACACCATTCGAAAGCAAATTGGCTGGTGCCGCTTTTTTCTACCACGCAGCAAAGCAAGTGGCGCAGCCGCTTGTCTATACTACTATTTGAACAGGATCCATCTGTCTGTCTGTCTGTCTGTTTGTCCGCCACGACGTGTAGTGGGTTCAATTTAGCCGGCCTACAGGGCAGACGGTATATCGTAGGGGGTTGAAATTTGCACACCTTCTAGGTGACAGAGCGGGTCAGCGCCTTTTCCAGGTTTCGACTCGCTGGGGTGCACGGTTCGCGCGTGGCGGGCGCCGGAAGAACGCCAATGAAATTTTGATCGGTTCGTAGATCTTCATTGAGAGCCGAGGCCGGCGAACTTTGTGGACTAAATGCATGCCGATCGGCGGCGGGTGCCTCGCATTGGCGGATGGGCAAGTTTTAATTTGAATAAATAGTGGCGAGAGATTGTGTAGATTTTCGTTGAATGGCAACAGTTTGTGATAGGAATTTACAAATGCACCGCGTTTGTCGCAATGCGTCACATTTGTCCCAAGGCTCCATCTTCGTCGCAAATCGCACAGTTTTGTCAAATATAGTCCGATACGGGTACAATTTGGTGCAAGGGTGCATGCTCAAACAACAGGTACAGATGCGCCGCATTTGCCGCAATGCGCCACATATGCCACAAGGCGTCATTTCCGACAAAAGGAATGGCACGAATAGAGGCAGGGCTGGGAACACTTTAAGTCTGATATTTTAGTACTGATTGAATCCAATTATTCTGTGCCCTGACATGACCCAGCGGTGTTGGTAGGGGTAGGGGTAGTGGTAGGAGTAGTAGTGGTAGGGGTAGTAGTAGGGGTAGAAGTAGGGGTAGGGGTAGTGGTAGGGGTAGGAGTAGGGGTAGTGGTAGTGGTAGGGGTAGTGGTAGGGGTAGGGGTAGGGGTAGGGGTAGGGGTAGGAGTAGGGGTAGTGGTAGTGGTAGGGGTAATGGTAGGGGTAGGGGTAGGAGTAGTGGTAGGGGTAGTGGTAGGGGTAGTGGTAGGGGTAGGGGTGGTGGTGGGGGTAGGGGTAGTGGTAGTGGTAGATGTAGTGGTAGGGGTAGGGATAGGGGTAGTGGTGGGGGTAGTGGTAGGGTAGTGGTAGGGGTAGTGGTAGGGGTAGTGGTAGGGGTAGTGGTAGGGGTAGGGGTAGTGGTGGGGGTAGGGGTAGTGGTAGTGGTAGATGTAGTGGTAGGGGTAGGGATAGGGGTAGTGGTGGGGGTAGTGGTAGGGTAGTGGTAGGGGTAGTGGTAGGGGTAGTGGTAGGGTTAGGGGCAGTGGTGGAGGCAAAAGTAGAACAGTGACCCGGGCTGATCCCATCGGACGGGAGGTAATCTATGTGACCTGGCCTGACCCAAAGTGGCCGGGACTGACCCCTTTGACCCGTCTTGACCCCGTATCAGCCAATTTTCATCCAACAAAGCCCTCAGAACAGTTTTTTAATTATCTTCACATTTCCGTCAATATCTATGCTTCTAGCCGACACATCGATTTGAAACGAACACCATTCGAAAGCAAATTGGCTGGTGCCGCATTTTTTCCTACCACGCAGCAAAGCAAGTGGCGCAGCCGCTTGTTTAATTATCCATTTGAGTAGGATTTGGGTTTTTTTGAATTGCTCAGTTTTTGCAGCGAGCTTTTTCTGTTAGGGCTTGCGAGATATCTGCGTGCAGACATATCTCTTCAGCATTGCGAAGGACACAGGAATGTGGCTGATTCACGTGCGATTGTGAGTGAGGTACCCCCAGTTTGAAGATTCGGCTGTAGAATATGTAGTTTTAAATACGTAGTTTGACGTAGATCTCGGAAAAGTGAGATACGGCCAGAAATGAGTGTGGGTCCCTCCGTTCTGAAGATTCTGATCGGCGCCGATTGAAATAATTCGCCGTGCATATCTCGGCTTATTGACGACCGATTGACACGGGACAAACACCAATCGATACCAAATGGCTCGGGGGGGGGAGTAGAGTGGCAAGTTTTCCTACCCGACGAACCCGGAATTATCCCGAGGGGGTAGGGGTGGGAGTAGAGTCGGGGGAACGGGGGGGGGGGGCGAGTGCAAGTACCAAGTACTTTCGCAAGTACCAAGCAAGTACCAAGTACTTTTACAAGTACCAAGCAAGTACCAAGTACTTTTACAAGTACCAAGTAAGTACTTTTACAAGTACCAAGCAAGTACCAAGTACTTATGCAAATACCAAGCAAGTACCAAGTACTTTGGCAAATACCGAGTACTTATGCAAATACCAAGCAAGTACCAAGTACTTTGGCAAGTACCGAGTACTTTGGCAAGTACCAAGCAAGTACCAAGTACTTTTGCAAGTTCAGCAAGTTTTTCGCCAATATCGAAGCTTCTAGACGTCCGATCGTCACCGGAAAAACACCATTCGATCCCAAATTTTCTCCCGAATCTTTTTATGGCCAAAGCGACGCGGAGCGAGCCAAGATATCTTGTATAATATACCATTTGAGTAGGATTGCGGGTTTTTTGAAACGCTCAGTTTTTGCAGCGAGCTTTTTCTCTTAGGGCTTGCGAGATAGCTGCGTGCACACATATCTCTTCAGCATTGCGCGTGACATGGAATGCGGCTGAATCACGTGCGATTGTGAGTGAGGTACCCCCAGTGTGAAGATTCGGCTGTAGAATATGTAGTTTTAAATACGTAGTTTGACGTAGATCTCGGAAAAGTGAGATACGGCCAGAAATGAGTGTGGGTACCTCCGTCCTGAAGATTCTGATCGGCGCCGATTGAAATAATTCGCGGTGCGTATCTCGGCTTATTGACGACCGATTGACACGGGACAAACACCGATCGATACCAAATGGCTCTGGGGGGGGGGGGGGAGTAGAGTGGCAAGTTTTCCTACCCGACGAACCCGGAATTATCCCGAGGGGGTAGGGGTGGGAGTAGAGTCGGGGGAACGGGGGGGGCGAGTGCAAGTACCAAGTACTTTCGCAAGTACCAAGCAAGTACCAAGTACTTTTACAAGTACCAAGCAAGTACCAAGTACTTATGCAAATACCAAGCAAGTACCAAGTACTTTGGCAAATACCGAGTACTTATGCAAATACCAAGCAAGTACCAAGTACTTTGGCAAGTACCGAGTACTTTGGCAAGTACCAAGCAAGTACCAAGTACTTTTGCAAGTTCAGCAAGTTTTTCGCCAATATCGAAGCTTCTAGACGTCCGATCGTCACCGGAAAAACACCATTCGATCCCAAATTTTCTCCCGAATCTTTTTATGGCCAAAGCGACGCGGAGCGAGCCAAGATATCTTGTCTATACTACTATTTGAACAGGATCCGTCTGTTTGTTTGTTTGTTTGTTTGTTTGTCCGCCACGCCGTGTAGTGGGTTCAATTCCACTCGCCTACAGGGCAGACGGTACGGCGCAGGGGGCTGAAATTTGCACACCTTCTAGGTGACGTAACGGGTCAACGCCTTTTCTAGGTTCCGACTCGCTGGGGTGCACGGTTCGCGCGTGGCGGGCGCCGGAAGAACGCCAATGAAATTTTGATCGGTTCGTAGATCTTCATTGAGAGCCGGGGTCGACAAACTTTGTAAACTAAATGCATGCCGATCGGCGGCGAGTGCCTCGCATTGGCGGATGGTGAAATTGATTTTGATAAATGGTGGCGAAAGAATGTGTTGATTTTCGTTCAATAGGAACAGTTTGTGATACGAGTTAAAAAATACACCGAGTTTGCCGCAAGGCGCCACATTTGTCTCAGGGCGTCATGTTTGCCGAAAATCGCACAGTTTTGTCAAATATGGTCCGATAAGGGTACAATTTGGTGCCAGGATGCATGCTCAATCACCGGGTGAAAATGCGCCGCGTTTGCCGCAATGCGCCACATTTGCCACAATGCGCCATTTCCGACAAATACGATTCGGCGTTGTGGAATGGCACGAATAGGAGCAGGGCTGGGAACACTTTAAGTCTGATATTTTAGTACTGATTGGATCCAATTATTCTGTGACCTGACATGACCCAGCGGTGTTGGTAGGGGTAGGGGTAGGGGTAGTGGTAAGGGTAGTGGTAGGGGTAGGGTAGTGGTAGGGGTAGGGGTAGGGGTAGTGGTAGGGGTAGGTGTAGTGGTAGTGGTAGGGGTAGTAGTAGGGGTAGGGGTAGTAGTAGGGGTAGTAGTAGGGGTAGTGGTAGGGGTAGTGGTAGGGGTAGTGGTAGGGGTAGTGGTAGGGGTAGGAGTATGGGTAGTAATAGTGGTAGGGGTATTGGTATTGGTAGGGGTAGGGGTAGTGGTAGTGGTAGAGGTAGGGGTAGTGGTAGGGGTAGGGGTAGTGGTGGAGGCAAAATCAGCAGTGGCCCGGGCTGATCCCAGCGGACGAGAGGTGACCTATGTGACCTGGCCTGACCCAAAGTGACCGGGGCTGACCCCTTTGACCCGTCTTGACCCCGTATCACCCAAATTTCATCCAACAACGCCCTCAGAACAGTTCTTTTTTAAATTCTCTTCACATTTCCGTCCATATCTATGCTTCTAGACGACACATCGACATGAATCAAACACCATTCGAAAGCAAATTGGCTGGTGCCGCAAATTTTTCTACCACGCAGCAAAGCAAGTGGCGCAGCCGCTTGTCTATCTTACTATTTGAGGAGGGTGCGTCTGTCCGTTACCGAGGTCCCGACTTGGTGGTGCTTTGCGTGGACTACAGGTCAGACCGTTGCACCTAGCGCGGTGAAACTTGCACAACTTATAGATCAAGGATGCGCGACGTGCCTTTGAGGGGTCTGGGCTCGATCGGGTCGATAGGGAGCGCGTGGCGCGTGCTCAAAAAGTGCAAATTCGCGTCATAGACTTTACATGTATAAATCGGCGTGCGAAATCGGGCGAGAACAGCCAAATTTGCCCGACACGGGTCCGGTCTCGGTGCCATATCTTGGTGACCAGGGGTCCGACCGGCACGGGGAAAACAGCATCGTGTAGATAATTGAATGGGCAGTTGAATGGTGTGCGATGCAGAGGATAGCACGCGCCACGTGCACTGGGGAGGGCACTTTTATTTGGAAAATTGACGTTTTGGACGGATTTCGGAATTTATATTATTTTCAGGTGACCGTCAGACGGAGCGAGTTGAAACAACGCCTATTGGCAAGAGAAATGTACCGCCTATCATGGAAAAATTGTGAAAAGCTGATTGATCCAAATCAAGGTGGTACAAATTACGGGAAAAAATTGTGTTTGTCAATTTTCTGCCACTTTATTAATCACACGGGTTTTGCTCCATGATCTAATATCTCTGGCAATTAAAAATGGCACCGTTGGAAAGAGCATTCAATTCTGTCCAATATTCACTCTTCATTTTTGCATGACGGGCAACAGTATTCTTAAAAATGTAAATGTTCCAAACCATTACATTGCCATTTTTAGCGAAATTCATCGATGGCCCTCAAAAGACTTCACGCCAGTTTTCGAATCATTCTAAAGTAGAACGCATGATAATACGACACGGGCACCTCGATGCGATGCATCTTTTTGTTTTCTTACAAAATGCTTGGCCGTCAAAAAGCAATCGAACGAAATGGATATCTACCAACCAAATCGACACAGACCAACCCAATACCCACGGGTCAAAAAATCCCCCCTTCGCGTTGCGGAGCACGCGGGTAACCCTAGTGCTATACCTATGTTCTCTTTATTGACCTGGGGGCTTAGAGTGGCCTGACTTTACCTGAGTCGCACTCTGTCCCACTGTGCTCGATGCTGCGGAGCACAGAGAAAATAATTAACTAAATGTTTAATTTTTTGTAACAAATAAGTATAATTACTTTACTGTTATATTCAATGATACAGATTTAAGTTATTCATCAAACTCATCTCGAGGTCAAATATCCGCTCCTTTTGCAACGTAATTAAACGCAACGCAACTAAATGCAACGTTCGTAATCGCCAAGAAATTATCTAGTTTCACAGCACTACTTCGAGTATCAAAGCTCACTCATCGACATCATCATAATCATCATAATTACCAGCATCATCATAAAAATACATGTCCTTTTTCGAATGTTTTGCACCACTGTTGTATTGTAGCATGTGTTTTACTTGTTAAATGATATTATTACTGATAAAACATACATATTATATGTGTGCTTGTTCGAGCCACAATTAAATTACCTACCTAAATTTCTGCATAAGAAGAACTCGTGTCTCCAGAGCTCGATCTGACGCATCATCAGCCTTATACGCTGCGTCTTTTGTGAGCTCGTTCCTCTTGTCTGCGAGCCGTCCGATAAATCACTTCTACGACCTGCGGTGAGCAGGGGCGTCAAATTGGCTTTTATTAGGATTGCCCAGTGCCGAGAGGGGATGATTCACCGATTTCGTATTAGATTTCGGCCCAAATTTCGCAGCGTCGCCCTCAATCACCCCTGAAATGAGGCTGATTGTCCATACACTGGGCGGAAATTAGAGCCAATCACGTGCAATGATGTCCCCACGCCCGCCGCCCACCATCATTGTCCGTGATGGAAACGACAATGTCCTCAGGCTGTGGCAGACGCTGTGAGTTCAGGCACCAACAACTACTCACCTATTGTTTGCAACGGCCAGGGCACTTATAATGCTCTACGCATGTTACCAAAATGTTCCTCCATTAGTAGTCTGTATTGTTTTCATAATTATTCTTAGCTTGAAAGATATCTTCCTAACCACGCACGTTACCGGTAGCCTGATCAGTGATCACACATCTTAGTACGGCAGTTTCATGTCGCAGTCGTGTATTGCAGCCTGCAGGCGAGTATACCTCGTCAGTCGTCAGGCATATCGCTATCCTCCCTGACCCCTATCTGGCAGAATCTCACCTAAACACAACACCAAGTTTGGCGGGCTCGCTGCCAAGAAAACCCGCTTATCTGGCAGAAATCTGGCGCGAGAAGTGCCAGGCGCCGTGGGCGTGGCGCGAATAAGCGATAGGATCGAAGTGACACAGTGGCGCGTTCGGCTTCCGTCGCCGATGGTCGGGGGGGGGGGGGGGGTAGGCGGCCCGACGGTCGGCCGGAACTGATGCTATCGGAGGGAGAGACGCGCCAGCTGGTCGATCAGGCATCGACAGCCGACAGCCGGTGTCTGTATTGAAGGCTTAATTGTGGTATATGCATTTGCACGAACCGAGTTATATTCAAGAAAAAAGCCCTTAAAGATTCTTCAATTTCCCGCTCATGAAATGCAAATTTAAAAGTATAACACAAAATTACTGAACGCAATCATATCACTCTCTTCTTTTCCAAAACTTGCTTGCCGTTCGGCTGGCAACTTTCCCAGCCATCGGAGACATGTCATAAGTCACTGTCTGGGCTTTCCGACGACAGCCTACTTTGTCATCCAGAAATTGTCATCAGTTCTGTCCGCCATGGCATTATGGACACCCAAAACGACCTGAGAAAAATGTGTATACTGTATAGCGATGTCATTTGTCTATCCCGGCCTAAATTTCGCGAAATACAAATATGCAGTCTGCCCAAATAATATCGTCAACAGTTTGAAGTTGGACATAATGGATAGGGTCTCCATAAAATCTCAAAGGGAAATGATCGACATATCGGGATAGGCATAGCAAGTAGTCATCAACGTCTTGCGTATGTGAATAATTCAATTTCACATAGATGATATCGATGCATGATTTTCTGTAGCAAAACTGTTCAAGTTGGTGAAGTTGTTCACGTCCGCTTTATCACGATCAACTCACGCATTGGTCACTGAACCTTGCTCGTTTTCCAGTATAATTTATTCTGCTGATACTCACCTCCACCTTGTGGCCGATACAACCTGCGCCGCATTTCATCCCGAAATTCCCACGCTCCCGTAGATAGCGGCGATAGTTCAGTGCACCCGGCTGTGACATTGGACCGCTGCCGATCCGCCGACGGCAGGCGCGATCTGTATCAGCACCTCCGATCGCCGGCCAGGGTCTCCCCTTCCCTCGGGACTGCGCGCCGCTGCTCGCCGAGACACGCGCCGCTGCCCGCCGCACCGCGGCAAACGCGGCGCGCCGCCACCGCTGCTGCGGAGACGCTGATTACCATCGCGCGATGAGCCGCGAATAATTGATGTTGATTTTGAAACGCGAACCAGACCGCCGCAGGCTGCGGGCGCCCCTGACTGAGTCACGTGCCCGGTGGCGAGGGTCGCGCGCGGTGCCGGGACAGACTGCAGGGTCCGGGCTAGGCGCAAACGGCGGCCACCATTCGGGATTGGCATGCAGCGACTGCCGGCAGTGCATTATTTCGCCGAGCATCGCGGCCGCTTGGTAGCTCGATCACGTGCCCACGCAATGATCGTGTAGTTTTAGGCGCTGAAAGCGCGCGGAAAGGCAAACTGTTTGGACTCTGTTATTTACGCCATTTGGAACCCCTTTAACTTTTCTTTGTGGTGAAAACTATGGCAAATTTTTAATAAAATGACTAACTTATCGATGTCAAAACCAAGAAAATATTGCGTTTATACTTAAGTAATTCTGATTATCAAAGTAGGTATGGTAGCAACTAAGAGAACGCTGAAAGCAAATTTCAATGCATTTTTTCACATTGACCTGAAGAATTCATGAACCGATAACATTTACATTCATTAACTTCAGACGAATAATGAATATGCAATTGAATATCAGGGATCACATACCTCCATTACGGTGCTAAATAATACTGCAACAATTTTGCCCCGAGAGCCACAAAAAAGGTCGTAAGTCGTTCACGATCGCACTCCAACAACCAGGGCATTTCGAAATCTGATTTGGGATAGGAAGTCCATTTTAGGTTTGTATGTAATAGTAGTATACCTACCCAATGCTTTCAGATTGGCCTCAACACACCAAGCGAATATGTAGATGCCCCACCTGAATAAATCAAATAATGTTGGCAGTCGTATGCCTTTTGATAAACGAAACTTCAAAACTTGTGCGAGATGAAAGGTTAAATCTAGCCAGAGTTTTTAATTGGATTGCATATCCTTGAACCTGGTTAGTTTGTGGGAATTTGTGCGTCACGCTGCGGCAAAATTATGGTCACAGAAACCACTTCTGTTTTAATTAAAATAAGGTTGTTTTCATGCTACTTAGTGGCTACATCTAATGCCTGAAACAGACTCTTTCCGCAGTCAAGAAATCGCATGCGAGAGCCTATTCAAATACATGGAAGCACGCTCGCATCAATCGCACGCACCTCCCGGATGCGATTGATGCGGGAAGAATTATAATGTATTTGAATAGGCTCTCGCATGCGACTTCCTGAACGCGGAAAGAGTCTGTTTCAGCCTTTAGTAGAGTTACTCGCACAACTACAGCACGAATGCATTTTTATGACCACGATGCTGATCACTAAACTGAAAGGAGCACTAGGCGATTGATCACAAATCACTTAACGATGAGGACACCCGTCCTAATCCTGTAGATATAATCCGGTTTTTCTTTGTTCAATAAGGGTATTGTGCATTTTCCTAGCCTTTAATATTGGGTCCATCACCGCTGAAGTCATTTTATAAGCGTGGCTTTGAAGTTGCTTTGTGAATATCCTTCTCGCTGTTAAAATGAAAAATGTGGAGTAAGGATTTGCAGAGAAAAAGAAAAGCAGACATTCCAATGCGTGAGCAAACTTTGTTAGCATCTGGAAGATGCCAGGTAATGCAGGATGATGTATGCTCAGCTACGAGAAGGCTTTCGAATATAGTCACTTTCAGTTGTTATACTGAGTGTCACTAAGGACAAAAACAAAATGTCAGGAGCTAACATCACTAGTGGCATGCTCTATTGTTGTTCGGATGGTAAGATAGCTGATGGATTTATAGCCGAGATGGCTTGCTGTCACTCCCTGACAGTGCTTATCACCATATTGCACATAACGAGTTGGCGATTGAGAGCTGAAACATGAAAGCTGGCATACCTGATTTGTGGTTCAAGCCGAATCAGTTTGTCTTGTGACACTTGTCGCAATTTATTTAGCTATAAGTGAACTTCTCCATTATCCTAAAATGTGTTATGTACCTTCGCAACGCCCTAATTGCCAAAATTTCTCGTATGGCAGATGGAGCCTATTCACAAATACTTTCGACTATACGAGCACCTTCAGCAACTTTGGAAAGCGTTTGCTCAGAATATGGTAACTGTGATTGTAAAGCGGGCACTTATGACTTGAAAATTTATTGAAGTATCCCATAAAGATATGCTTTATGGATTGAAGCAGGATTTTATTAGACAGACAAAATAGTCGTAGACGTGTGAAACGCAGCTTTGAGTATGAATAAACCAGTACAGTGCCATTTTATTGGACTTTGACTTTCATTTATTCGGCCCAACCAAGCTCTCGGCCGCATTAAATGGCTAGTAAACGGCTCGACAAGGCTGCATTCGTTTGTGCATTCCTCTTACTTTACAAAGCCCGTTCTAAACCATCAACCTTTGTCGGTATCAAATAACTCGATTTCGTATAATAGTCCCGTTTCACTTGAATAAAGTTATACGGCCCGGAAAGGCTCGTGCTGCACGCACGTGCTGCCCGGGCGGGCGCGCCGGGGTCGGAGGAGGGCTGCAGCGTCCCGGCCCGCCGCAACCCACTTTGGCGCCGCGCTGACCACAACACTGAGTTTACCGCTCGGTGAGCCCGGTGACAAACACCTGGGTGGCCGGCGACTGGCGCGATCACCGCCACTTCCAGCGGCCAGCCGCGGCCGCACATTACGGCGTCACGTATGAAAAATGCAGCCGCCAGGCCCGCTGTTTGGCGACCGTTCGTTAATCTGTTGGGGAGGTGACGGCCGATACAGGCGGCGCAGTGTGATTTTCTGGTCCGGGCGGCGACTGCGGCGGCTGCGGCGGGCTGACGCGGCCGAACGGGTCTGTTATTACTCCTCCGACGGTGAGTCAGAGCAGCAGATGAACTTTAATCTGGATTTCACAGTTGGTCGCCGGTGGCACTCGGGATGGAGCGTTCTTCTTTTACAGTTCATCGGCTGGAGAGAGAGAGAGAAAGAGAGAGAGAGAGAGAGAGAGAGAGAGAGAGAGAGAGAGAAAGAGAGAGAAATAGGGTCTGTCACCACGCGTGTCATCGCAGCGCCGCAGCGCTCGGTCAGAGAAGCCGGCGGTGCTCGACCTGTTCGGGTTCGTGTGCTCCCTTTGCGTGAACATTCTGTTCATGAATGAGTTATTGTACCGTAAAGGGAAGCAGCCGTCACGGAGCCACGGATTCTTTCACTTCTAATGGGTCTCTGTTTAACAGCCACGCTAATGCAGATTATCAGGGGCGTCTCTTGTATGCCCAGCAAGGGGAGAGCGGAATCGCTCAAATACTGCCGCATCTATCTAGACAGCGCTCTCTTTTCATATGATAATGTCTCCCATTCATCGGCAATAAGCCCTAATGTACCGCGCACTCCAATGAACTGGTCTTCGATCGTCTCTCTGGATTGAGGAGAGACGCGTGTAACAAAACGCTGAAGAATAGATATTCAGGAAATGGATTAAACCATAAATCTGTGCCTTCAGGACAGGTGAATATTTCATAGTCCCCCAATAAGTGATTAATGGATGTATGAGTAGGTAGGTATGCCAAAACTATGTGGACTCGGTGGGCCTGCATTCTCAAGAGAAATTTGGGATGTACTGCATATACTGGCTTATTCGCTTACCTACATATGTAATGCTGCTATGCATTTCTCCTCGCATGCCACATCTGAGCTCCTTGAAATAATCAGCTCTCTTCAGAACCAGCGCGCTGAGTCCTCTCATTTACCTTCCCCTCGAGTTTCTGCGAGTTGGGCGCAGTTTACGACGGTCTCGCTCGCGCTGAACCAGCTCAGAGAGCCTCGGAGCACTCCGCAGCCCTTTATACGAGCACCGTCTCAGATATCCGCAGTCGCGCCCAAACTGTAATGTGAATGCCAGCACTGGCGGCCACCAACAGAGGCAACAAACGAGCTCTGAATCCGGCATGATTTAGCACAATGCCGCCAAACGAGCCAGTTTCGTGGGTGAGCCGATATATTTTACTAGCGTCGTCACGCACTCGGGCGATGAAACTGTATTTCCAGAAGAATGCTGCTCTCAGTTTCTCTCTCTCTCTCTCTCTCTCTCTCTCTCTCTCTCTCTCTCTCTCTCTCTCTCTCTCTCTCTCTCTCTCTCTCTCTCTCTCTCTCTCTCTCTCTCTCTCTCTCTCTCTCTCTCCCTTTCTCTCTCTCTCTCTCTCTCTCTCTCTCTCTCTCTCTCTCTCTCTCTCTCCATCCCTTCCCTCTCTCCCTCCCATGTACTCTGCATTTTTGCTCAATATCATCATTCTGTATTTTTGCTCATTATTCAGTTTTCATATCGGCGCATACCTAGTGGCCAAGCCTCCATGATGGGTACTTTCGCATTGCATTAGACGTTTAATGATCCCACTAGCCTTAGTAAAATTGACCTTTTCGGAACTAAACGTGATTGAGTCTCAGAATGAGTAATGAACTCTGTAGAGAGTTGATAGGTTTTGACAGGCATTCTAACCGTGAAAGCCGGTAAAATGAGAATGGAAGACCGGCTGTAATTTGAGCATTAATGGGCGAAAGGGGCCGATAATATATTCCCGGTATGCTCACTACCATGTACGCTATAGTTCAATGCACCTGCGAACTGGAGCGCTTTTTCGCTTGCATGCAATCCTGCACGGTATAGATGTGCACATTGTTAAACTCTAAATTAGCGTAATCCACATATGTAGAAGTAGGGTTTATCGGGATACCATCCCTCGCTATCAACACGATCTTAGTGACCAACGAGCCGCCAGCGAGCAGCATTTCCGCAAATTGCGGGGTCCGCCGGAGCACTCTATTTGGTGGCCACTGCCGGTGACGGCGGTCATCAGCGCGGCGCCGGCGGCGCTCGGCCGTCACCCGGTGACCCCTGACCTCAGCCGGCCGTCCATCGCCGGCCGGCGGCGGCGACACGCGCCATCTGCAGAAGGTGGCCGCGCGGCCGGCCGGTCCGTCTCATCGCCGCCGGCCGCAGGCCATTTCCGGCCGGCGGCGGTGGCTGCCCCCCCCCGGACCCCCCCCCCCCCCGGACCGGCACACCGTGACTCCATTAGCCCGCGATCGTCTCCGACTCCATTTGTCTCCCGGTCAATCGTCACAGTCTCCATTGGTCTCCTCGGTGGTTCCTGTGGATATTAGTAGGGCGCTCGTAACGCAAGCGATGCGTATGATCATTAGGCATATACATCGAATGCCAATACACAATCGCAAGCACCTCATCTTATCCATTGAGGGTATATCATAATAACTGCACCTAAGCTATACTTTATTCTTGGTCGACGATCCAGCTAGCGTTCTTTGAGCTTTTCAGAAACGCGGCTCATAAATTATAAGACGTTTTCCGTCGTCTATCGTTTCACCGAGGCGTGTGTTTGACAAGCCCCAGCAAATAGCGATAGGCAGCGGCGGGCCAATTTAGTGTTCACTCTTGTTTGCAAAGTAAACACAAAGTCTTCCAGGGTAGCCCGCGGCGAAGGAGAACAGAGCCGCCTAATTATCCGGGGATTTCTTCTGTTCTCCGCAAAGGCGACGGGCGAAATTTTTACGTCTTCTCCGCCGACGGATTGCGAACTCATTTCGGAGCATCCAACTTGCAGCGGACAACGGGTGTGTCCCATCGGCATTTCCGCAGCCTCAGCTTTGTTTTCGGCGAGCTTCTGTGACGGAGTTGTGGGCGGCAGCTGTGGCAGTGGAGACGGCGAAAATTATGGCACAGCGCGCCGCGTTTGTCGACTGATAGATGCTGAGCTGCGCCACTGCTGTATCCGCTTTCGCCGCGTCTGCGAAGTGATTTCGCCTCAAGCTGCTTCCAAAAAGGAAGCCCCGATACACAACATGATTTGTCGTTAGTCTAGCTTCCTGCTGCCTCCGCCAAAGCCGCGCCTGGGGGCTGCGGTGCTTCGCAGCTCATCATAATAGGATTTCATAGATGATCGGCGGCGCGGCGTGACAGGGCGCGGCTATTTGCGGCCGGGGATACGGCTGGAAGTTTGATGGCTTATCCTGGGCCCCCGCCGGCGTCACCGGCCCGCCGCCACGGATACGGCACGGCAAACATGTTTTCGGTCGGCGCTGTGAGTGTGGAAAGTATGGCCACAAACTAATGCTGAAAGAGCTGCCCGGCAAACATTTGTGCAATTTGCCAACGCATGAAATTCGCTTTATGAAGGCTCAAGCAAACATGTTTTCACCGAATGTGTGTTGGAAGTGTGAAAATACCTTTCATCAACAGGAATGCATTTAAATATTTGTCCAAGACAAACCCCGAAATATGTTTTAAGTTTACTGAAACTGGTTGGACAGGTTACATGATGCACTTAAAATCGGGGTAAATAAAAAACACATTTTCTCACCTGGGATTGTTCGGTTTAGAATTCAGACCCCTAAAGGTCACAAACGTTCAGTAACGGCATAGGTACTCCCGATGAGTTTTCGGTCACCACGTGCTGCCATTTTCTCGTGAGTATTTACAACGGCTGCGGTCGGTTTGAGATGCATCGAGCTGAAAATCAAATGCGTTAAGTTCGTGTGGCGAGGGCGTGTAGTGACGATGATGTGGCATCTCTCATGGTAAAACACGACCCCAATGCATGCATCGATTCCCATCTAGCAAACGGATAGGAAAAAAGTTATAAGCTGCATGCAGAAAGCTTGCCGAGCAGCCAGACTTTACAAATTTGGTAAGGGAATAACAACAGCACGAAGGCAATGCGATTACGTCAGGAATCAAAATAATGTACGAGCGTGTACGTTTTCTACGAACATTCGTTTCATTTATACCCAGACTACGAAACATCTTAGCGCTACTTTAATGGTTAATAAATATACACTTCTTAGCACACCGCACCACCGCAATTCAGTTGCTGGTGGGGCCGGCGCGCAATGTCCCGAGGTAACTATGCAGGTGAGACTCATTGTACTTTGAGTCGTCAGCACGCTTGAGACACGCTACTTTTCTGAAATATTCGTGGGAACTGTGGCAGCTGTGACCGTCGCGGCAGCTGGATGGCTCTGGGTGATAGTTGGGCAGCAGTTGCGCGGCAGTTGGGTGTAAACTGTGGGCCTGTGGTGGGCCTGTGGCGGCCTGTGGCGGGCCTGTAGCGGGTCTGTGGCGGCCTGTGGCGGGCCTGTGGCGGGCCTGTGGTGGGCCTGTGGCGGGACTGTGGCAGATGAAGCAGCTCAGTCACGCAGCTGTGCTATATAGTTGCAGTGCTGCGATGGATACATGCAGCTGTGCCGAAGCTGCGGTAGCTGCGATGGGTGCAGCAGCTGTTCCGTGTGCAGCTGCGGTGCTGCGGTGCTGCGGACGGTGCAGTAGCTGTGCCGTATGTAACGGCACAGCTGCCGTTAACTGCAGTAGCTGCGGTACTGCGGACGGCGCATCAGCTGCGATGATTGTCGCTGAGTCACGTCATTCTCACGGAGCGTCTGGAGACGAGTCCCGTGGAACAGCCGGGAGCCACCGGGAGCCGCCGGGAGCCACCGGGAGCCGCCAGAGCCGAGAGGGGGCCGGGGACCCGGCTCCCGCTCCGGCTGATCAATCTCCGGGGCGCGGCGGCCGAGGGGCCGGCCGCGCTCCGTCGGGGGACCGGCCGACCGGCGTGTTTGTAATGGTGACGATATTGGGCGGCGCCACGATTTACGCGCCGGCCCGGCGAATAAAAAGCGCGCCATTGGAGAGTCGGGCAGATGACGTGGCACAGGCAGCGGCAGAGAGTAATGACGGATCCAAGCGTCAATATAGAGAAACCGGAGGGCGCGCTCTCGGTTTTATGGCACGCTCCCTAACAAGGGAACAGATGAAGTTAAATGCAGATGTGGATGTACTAGTCATTTATATGCCAACGACACGCTACCTTCTAATGCAAACATTCACTCACTCGTACCTTGGCATATCTCGCATTTTATTAATAGGAAGATACACGAATAGCTGAGAGGATGTGCAGGGTTGAACCGTGGATGATATTGCAGTTTAACTAACTGACCGCCTTTTACCTCCTTTTTGTATAGCTGTAGACTGTAGAGCTCTATATAGCATCACCACCTCACGGCTCACCTGTACACGGGTCCACCGCGGCAGCCCACAAGCTATCAATAACGGCGCTGCTATGGCTGCGTCCGGCCGGTATTTTCCGACATAATAGGCCATTAGTGTGCCGATAAATCAAACGGAGCCGTCGCTGCAGTGGCGATCGGCCGGACAGTGCCGGGTCGCCTTTAACGCGTGACGGACAGGATGAGGCCGCCGGCCAGCCGGATAATTGGTGGCCGAAAGCAATACCTCCAGAACGGGCACGGATTAATGGATGGTTCTTTTTCAGTCACTTCCGTCACATTGAAATACATTGGTTAAATTGGAAATATTAGCGAATAGCGATGCCACTCATTACAGCTTATACGTTTAACATCATCATTGCTTTTTTATATATTTAGCCATAGATAACTTGAATCATGTTTTGAATCATGAATCATGAATTATGAATCATGATTTATGAATCTTGATTCATTTTTTCTATGATTTAGCAATATATGCGCAATAGAAAAGATGTCTCAGGCATCCAACTGGTATATTATATCTGTAGGTATGCATACGGGTGACAATTTCAAAGCTGCGGTCCGACGACCACCCACATTGATAAGAACAACTGAAGCTATTAGCCTGCAGCTGCAGTCTCTCTTCGTCGACAGTATTTATTGACCACGCTCAGAGCTAATCAGGCCAGTCTCCTACTGCCTTCATTCAACTGATGCGTCCCAATTGGTGGGTGAGATGGTGCCTATTGCCTTTTCAGTTCTACTAAAACCAGACCGACGCGCTCTTCTGATCAGTGTGGAACTTTGACGGAACGTTTCACCTATTGCGTATAAAATGCGAGCTGCTGTGCCACTAGAACAGTTTTCTGACCATTTGTCTATATTCCTGGAAATGCAGGTTTTATCCCTCGCCGGCACAGGCCATTTTGAGTCCTTCGACGGCACAAGGGGGGGCGGGGGTTGGTACGACCCCCCCTCGCGTTTGGCCCCTGATGAAGCTAGAGCTTCGCGGAAAAAAACGAGCGTGTTGCCCGTCACGAGAGGAAGCCGATGATATCCAATTGTAAGGTCCTAGGTCATCGGGTGACCTTCCAGGTCAGGTCAATGACCCGAAAATCGGGAAAATCGGGACCCGTTAGAAAGTCGTAAAGTGTGGCTGCTAGGAGGTTTTTCGGGGTGCTGATCACGAATATCGTGTTAGTTTTGATCAGAGATTATGTCTTTTAGCATTTAGACCAGGTCGGGTCAGGTCAGGTCAGGTCAACCGGTAGGGGTCGTGACGGGTATTCGTAATACGTGTCAACCGCCTCTGACAGCTTCGTAACATGTTACGAAGGCACCAAAACTACTTCGTAAATGTTAAAATGACTGCTAATTCGAAACCAGCTCCAAAAACTAGCCTAGAAACATGTAAAACTCGAAAAAGTGAACCGAGGTCACCAAAGGTCAATGACCTGACCTGATCTTCAGGTGACCTTGACACACACCCTAATGCATGGGAGCAACATAAAATCACATGTTTGAACGTTTGAAACCACGAAAAGCTTGCAAACGCGCGGCTAATGCGAGCCGACATACGCCGAATCGCGATTCCGGCCAAACATGGTCTCGGAAAAGAGGTCACAGGTCAAAGGTCATTTGGGTCAGGGTCATGAAATTTTCAGAGTAGGTGTCAAATTGATGAATGCGAGAGAACTGAAAGTTTCGTCGCGATCGGCCGCTTTTTACGCGAGTTATTCGCGAAAAACCTTAGGGGGGTTGCATCAACCCCCCCTGTGCCGGCGAGGGTTGCGAGTCAGGTCGCCTAGAGAAACAAAAAAAAAACACAAATCAATCTATGTTCTTCAAAAATCGAAGAGTGGTGTTCGGTCACGGCGGAACAAATGGTCACGTTTCACATGGTTTCCCTAAGTAACATAGGTATATCCATTTTTCTAAGTTATTTTACTAAGTAAATAAAAACATTTTTCAAGCTAATGGATGACGTTAGAGCGACGGTAGACACTGATGAACCTTTTCAGTTTTTCTTTTCAGGAAATTTTCAATTTGTTAAAAGTTACACCCGATCTGCGGCGATGAAATGATAAAAATGCCAATAAGTTAGAAAGATATGCACATAAATGTTACACATAAATGTGTATGTACACTGCGGATGAATACCAACGGAAGTCTGAATGTTTTGGTAATCCTTCTCTCGCATAATCACAGCCATCACATAACGAATATCATGCCTATCTTTCACGATAAAGTCATGTTCTGTCTTTCTGGATGATGTAATGTCGTGTCATGGCGTGCAGCTCGATGTCTTTATGTATTTACCCGTAACTGTACGAGGAATAGTCGTGGTGGAATCGCTGCTGTTCTGTCACGGAAAGTCGCCATCAGTCGTTTGGCGGCTAACACACAACTATATACTCAACAGTCTGTCGCTTATGAACCCGCGCCCGGCTGGGGGTCCTGGATTTCCACGCCCTGCTGGGGGGGGTGTTTGAACACCCCCCATTCTAACTCGGCTCCTGGGCCACGTAGCGATACGCGGAAGGCGGCGTTCGAAAGAGCGTCAAAAATAATGAGGAAATCACTTCGGTCAATTTTTTGGTCAGGTCAAAGTCACCAGACCAGAGGTCACCAGAGGTCATTGAAGGCAAAATTTCGCCGATTTCCAGGTCGAATGTCGACAATTTCCAAGAAGCCAACGCATAACTCGGGAACCAATAGAGCTACAGCGCCGCGGAAAAGCGCAATCGATAGCCCTATTAACGCCCTTTCTGAGTAATTCTCTCAAATTTGACCTCACGTCAACGGTTTTGCCTGCAGGGGGCAAAAACTGCAAAAATAGCCGATTTTTCGGAAACAGTTTTTCTGCAATAACTTTTGACCCAAGCCTTGTACGAGCTTACTTTTACCGGCATCGTGTTCCTCTTGTCAAGACGCATCGAATGAACTATAACTTGACCTTGAAAGGTCAACTTGAAAATTTGACCTCAGGTCAAGGTCATGACCTGACCGGAAAGGGTCATGTTGCATATCAGTCGATCCGTATCGTCGAGCTGAACACATCTAAGGCGTTTTCATCGCTCTAGCATGCCTCTATCAAAAGTTATTTGCGAAAAACTGTTAGATACCATTCGTGACCTAAGATGACCTCAGGGCATAAACAGGGGTCACGGACACCATTTTCATGTTCAGTGTGTCTAAACCACTTGTAATTCAGTGTTTGGGAGTGTTTATAATGTCTTTCGTCCAAAAGAGGCGCATTTCAATTTTCTCCCATTGACTTATAATGGGGAGGTCGCAAAATTGACCTGACCTTAGGTCATCGATATCAAAATTCTGAGATATACATTTTGTACATGCTATTGCTCTTAGCAATCTGTGAAAGTTTCAAAGCGATCGGTCACTCGGTGTAGCTATGACAGACATTGAAACTTTTTATGAGGTGAGGTCACTTCAAGTGACCTGGTGACCTGACCTTGAATGACCTTGGTCTGAAATTTTAACAACATGTGTAGAATTGATGTATGATAAGGTGTACCAAAAACGGCGTATTCGCGAAAAACCACAAGGGGGGTGTTCAAACACCCCCCCCCCCCCCCCCCCCCAGCAGGGCGCGGGTTAATAGGTACTGCATTTTCAGGATGCTGTGTTTTTGCACGGAGGATTAATCACGAAATAAAGTCTAATTATCTTATATACCACTCCGATATATCAGCATTATCCAATAAATCAGTACACCATACAGGCCGTTTTCGCGACGGAACTTTCGCGGTGGAACCTATTTGATACCTGGAGTGGAAAGTACCAACTCTTTAAGGCTTTATAATCCTTACAACTAAAGTCTTTTGCCTTCAAAATATTTCAAAAGTTGTAATCCAGGCGATTTTGGCCATCAAATCGCTTATTTATTTACAAACAAGTCAATTTTCGGTTCTAGTAGCCCACCTTTCGACTATGAGGGATCAAATCAGCCTGGCAGCTAGATACCCGGCTTCTGTTTCACCGGCCCGACGCTGCGCGCGCCCTGGTGGTGACCGGGCGCAACAAATCCGCCGCCGCCTTGGCAGTGGCATTGACTTCCGCCGTCTGCTGCGGTTCCAAAGTCAAGCCAGCGTGGAATTGGGAGAGCTCGGTCATCCGCAGCTGGCAGCTAGTATATTTCCTTATCATTGTGCTAGCATTATATAGATATGCTGATTTCATAAACGTGCTTACGCTTTAGGTTTACGTGAGTGGTAAACCCTTAGATAAAATAAATTAATGTAATATTTAGTAGAAAAACAGCAAAGTAACGGGCCACTTATTCGAAAGGTAGAAAACCTACTACAAAGAACTCCTAAAATTCCTCAGGCATCAAAGGAAACTACTAAAATTCCTGAGGTCAAAGGTCCAAACAGGCATCTATTAGGTACCCGTTATTCCGTCGTGAAAACGGCTACAATGTACCTACTGCTTATCTCATTCTACATATTCCACACAGCGCTGCCCACAGCGGATGTCGGGCGGTTGCAGGGTATTCGGGTGGTTGGTCGGTCCGTCGGTCCGTCTGTCTGTCGGTCTTTCCGTCGGTCAGACGGTCGGTCTTTCCGTCTGTCAGTCGGCCGGTCGGCCGGCGGTCTGTCGGTTTGTCGGTTTGGTGGTCTGTCAGTCTGTCTGTCACTCTGTCGCTCTGTCTGCCTGTCACTCCGTCGCTCTGTCGGTCTGTCGGTTGATCTGCCTGTCGCTCGCTCTGTCGGCCGGTCGGTCGCTCGGTCGGCCGGCCGGCCGGTCCTCCGCCGGTCTCAGCTGGTCGCGCTGGCCGGCCTCCCCAGAGCGACACCTGTTATTACCGGAGCTAACAGGGCCGATGGTAATCTCATCAGCGCCGCCCGCGGGACCACCGGCGACGCCGCCGCGGGGCACTGATGGCCCTTTCGAGTGTCCAGAGGACTGCGCCGCGCCGCGCGGATGTAGGGCACGTCAACACGGCGCGCAATACTGGCGATCGGAATGACTGCAATGCATAGTCGCCTCGGTAATGCGACGCAGTGCTCCTGATGGATGTAAGATGTAATGTATATTGCGCAAGATATAAGACGAAAGACGTCATTAGCTTGTGCTACAGACCGGTATCTACCGGCTAATTCGGCTCCAGACTCTATAAGCCGCATCGTGGTTTATTATTTCGTCCAGCCTGCCTTCTTCGCCGTGCGGTGAGTCGTGCGGCACAGCATAGATTCAGGCGCTATGGTGCGGAGAGTCTTGCGGCACAGTATCAGTTCAGGCGTTTGACACCAGTGCCATCTATGGACCGGCATATGAAGTGTGTGATACAGCCTACCTTACAGGCGCTCTCGGCCGGTCCGTCCGCAAAAAAATGCGAGGAAGTGTAGGTAGATGGGAGGGCGATGCAATGACGAAGTAAAACGATTTGTTTAGAGCTACTAAAGTCACATGCCCGTGAATATCGTGACATGTTCATTGTTCAGTGTAATGCAATACAAACAGTAAGTGAAGTGCATAACGGGCAATTACGTACGGCGTATGGCGTACTAATTACTAGTAGTAGGTAATTCCTCCGGAGTAGGGAATTTTGACGCGTCGTTTGAATGAACCCAGACCCTATTTCCATTTGGAACTAATAACCCGCCGTGCATTTGCATAGCGGCTGCACCTCACTGACAGTTGCTGATCCGATTAGTGTGGTCTGCTCTGCGCTTCCGGACTAATTACCGTACTGCCGGACATGTTAGTTCGCAGGACAGATGTCAGACCATTAATTTAACATGTCAGGAATCCATAAACCCGCCATCATAACTCCTTCCTACTTATCTCCGGCTTCGCTGCCTGAAACCAGAGGTAACCGTACCACCGAGGAACTGCCTCAATGGAAGGCTCTCCTGGCACCAACCACGGGAAGCCCACTCAGCTCCAGAGTTTTTACATCGCCGCATTTTACCGCGCTCCGCCAGTCGCCGCCGAGCTGTCTGCACGTCGCCGCGATCACAAATCAATGGCGCCACGCACGCGGGTCAGGTCGATGCAGCGCCGGGCACCGGGCAGTGGTCGGCGGTCGGCGGTCGGTACCTCCATTCAGGCAGCACTGGGCTTGGACGGCCACCGGCAGCGGTCACACAGCGGCCGTGGCTTTGTCAGTGACGGGTCATTGCCGCCGGCCGGGATTAGCCGCGGACACAGCCGGACGGCGAGCGTCGAACCAATGTCGGGCCGATCCGGCGGCGACGGGAGAGGTAACTGATGGAACTGTGGTGCCAGTCCGAGGGACAGCGATAGTTCGAAAGGCAAGTATAGACTGTTCAAAAGGCCGTGGATGGAAAAACAGCAACATCGTGAAGGAAAGTTATCGATTCAGGCCGAAACATGTCGTCAAACATGTATTCATAAAATCAGCACGTTTATAATGCTTCAGCGAGATGGCTAATGCACAATCAACAATACAAGCGGTAACAACAAACCGTAATAAAAGTACACTTGATCAAGGCAGTACCCCCACACTCATCACACTCTCAGACACTGTGACTAGAAAATGCCTCCCCCGAACCAATGCCACAAGGAACAAACGGGACAAAACCACGCAAGTGGCGCCCGTGAGTGCACTTGAAGTGAAGGATGACGGAGATATGAAGGAGACGGAGCTGGCATCACTCCACCAGTGGCTTTAATGAATAGCTTGCAGCGATCTAAAGCACAAAGACAATGAAAAAAAAACTTCATCAAATGTGTGATGTGAATTATTAACGAGCATATCTCAATAACAGCCGAAAACAGTCTGGTGCTCACTGCGAGCTCCATGCGCAGACTGACCAATCGGCAGGTCTTTCTTAATTTCTGACATAATCTAGAATGCAGCGCAGTCAAAAGACAGCGAGGTTGGGAAGCACGTGGACACTGCTGCTTGCATTCATCAGATCTGTCCCAGAATTGCCGCACGAGGCAGTTCCCAGATCATCAGATATAGATGTCGCGCAGGTAGCGTTGTCACACCAGCCGGCCCATATAGAGGGCGCGCGGGTAGCGTTGTAGTAGCTCCGGCCACTGCACTATCACGTCGTCAGCTAGCCGGTACAGAATCTGGCCGCTGAGCGAGAGGGAGCGCACGCGACACACGCTCTCCACAAAAGTCACGTGCACCGGCCTCCAGAGCAGCCACTGAAACAGAGCCGACGGGGCGGGTAGTCAGAGGGGAGCTGTACTCAATGAACACGCTACATCCACGCTCGATAAAAAAAAATATAAAAGCCCAGGTATGACTTGAAACCGATTTGTTTAGGTCACGGAAACTAAAACTAAAGCACATGAATTGGAGAACCGAGTAAAAAAATATGGGAGATTCCGCAGCCCTAAAGCACATGAATTGGAGAACCGAGTAAAAAAAAATATGGGAGATTCCGCAGCCATTATCTACCAAAAACCGGTCATTTCACAATAATCTTTGTCTTATAATGAACACAAGACTGACTCAACCATACCCTGTGGCGCCAAGCCGATGTTCATGTGAACTAAAACACGAGCAGTGGTTTCAGAGTACCCGCTTACCTTCATGAGCAGTGCGGCCAGGCAGACGGGCACGCAGGTACCGGGTCCGTTCGCCAGCACCTGGGGCCAACAGGCGGATAAGCGTGCGTCATCGATCCACAATCTAGTTACATAGGTTAGTAAATAGACTGCAGAGATATCAATTTCACAGCGAGCTGCCGCAAATTTCTGCGGAAATATCTAAACAGGTGCGCAAACAGCTCCCGGTGCGCCCGTTGGCTGACAAACGTGCGGTCATGAAATTCTACACCATCACCTTTCCACGCAGCGGTCCAGTCGGCAACAATTAGCAGGATCAATCAGAGCTTCACCCAATCTTACTTTCTCAGTAAGTAAGTCAAGGGCTTTTTCTCAAGGCCTTACCACACTTCAATTTATCCCACTACCTCTTATCACGGCTCTAGACCTCCCAGTATCAGTGAACCCGGAAATCATCCTTCCATCACCGTATCATCCTGCTCTGCTATCTCTGCTACACCCTGAGAGTAACATACATTCACCCTCTCCGTGCCCCCCTCCCCCCCTCCCGCTCACCAGGCGCGGTCGGACGGTGAACACCAGGCGGAGCGCGGCCAGCAGCGCCACAGCCGTGGTCCATACACTGGACACCCACGACTGACCGACGCGCCGGCTGCGGGGGATCGTCTCCAGGCGCGCGGCGTCCTCCTTCTCCGTGCGCAGCGCGCGCTCCCCGCTCAGCGCGTCGCCAGCGGCAGCCACGTACACCCGGGGACGGAACCGGCGCCGGTCCAGAGCCGCGGCCAGCGACAGTATCTCGGCCGTGTGACCGCCTGCGGGGAGAGGCACCGCGACGGGAGCCGTGAGAGGGGGGGAGGGAGGGAGTGGGGAGAGTGGGAGAGGGGAGAGGGCAGGGTGAATGTGGGAGTCGGGTAGAGGTGGGGATTGCTAGTAAAACGTTCACTTTGTTTGAATAAAAAAATGTCAAACACGAATATGAAACAAGCAAGCTGGACGAGTCTACAACAGATAAAACAGACAGTTCTTGAGACGGGTAAAATATCAGTAAAAGGCACATGGAGTTCCTTCCAGCCGATTGAGCGTCTGTGGTCCTGAGATTCCCTCTCGTCAATCCGGCAATTTCGTCCCCGACCGCCTAAGGACGACTCATTGTCAGTGCAGTCCTCTCCGCACTCGGCATCAGATCCTAGAGCCATTCAAAGCAAGCGAGACGGCTCGGCTGGACTTGGAGCTTGATCAACCGTCCACCCTTCACTGCATAAGTATCACCGAGAGGTCGTCGAGTATGGAACCACAGCCGGAGGCAGATTCAAAGTGACCGCCCTGGAGCGTCATCAGCATCACTGACGTCAGTGTGACGTCAACCGGTCGTGAAGGTCACGTCCAGGTTCTCCATCAGCGCCTCGATCTGCAGCTGCTCCCACACCTCCGGCTCCACGGCGATGCCCTCCACGTTTCCGAGGCTGCTCAGCTGCGGGCACGAGTCCAGCAGCGCCCGAACGCCGCGCACGTGCAGCTGCGGCGCCCAGCCGAGCCACAGCTGCTGCAGCTGGCGGCACCGGCCGGCCGCCAGCTGCCGCACCAGCTGCGCGTCCGTCAGCTGCTCGGCGCCGTCCACGGTGAGCCGCTGCAGCCGCTCGGCGGCCAGCAGCAGCTCCCAGGCGGCGGCCGGCGCGGCCGTCATCAGCAGGCGCGCCTCCAGCAGGTGCGGCCAGGCCGCCGGGCCAGCCGACAGCTCGGCGGCCGGTCCCGGCGGCAGCGGGGGCTCCTCCGGCGCCGCCAGCTCCGCCTGCACCAGCTCCAGCTTCTGCAGTCGCGGCGTGAGCTGCGCTAGCTCCGTCAGGTCCAGCGGGCCGCGCGGCTGCAGCAGCTCCAACCATACCAGCCGGCCGCCGAGCTGCGCCGTCACGGCCGTCGCCGGCGCCCGGCGCAGTTTGAGCTTCTGCAGCGCGGCCAGCTGGCGGAGCAGCGGCACGGCGTCCTCGTGCGGCGAGTCCAGGTAGAGGCCGCGCAGGTGGGGGCAGGCGGCGGCCAGCTCGGCCATCTGCGCCCGGTCCGTGACGCAGGCGTGCAGGTAGGTGAGCCGACAGGTGGCGATCGCGCCGCGCCGCCGCGCCGCCAGCACACACTCGGCGCCGTGCTCGTTCTCTCCGAGACAGACGAGCCGCGGCAGGGCGGACAGCAGGCTGACGCCGGCCGACGGGTCGTCCCCGCGCCGGCCCGGGCAGCCGAGCCGTACCACCGTCAGCCGGCGGTGCGCGCCGCCGGCCACCAGCGCCGCGGCGCCCGCCCCCGTCACCTCCCGGGACATGGAGACGTCGAGCAGCTGCAGCCGCGGACAGCTGCCGGCCAGCTGCTGCAGCAGCCGGTCTGACGCCACGTGCGGCACCACCAGCTGCTCCAGCGCCGGCAGCTGCGGCAGCAGCTCCCCGAGCCGCTCTAGCTCGGGCTGGGCCAGCCAGGCGCCGCGCAGGTCCAGCTGCGCCAGCGAGCCGCCGCCGTCGGCCAGCGCGGCCAGCAGGGCGGCGTGCTGCCGCTCCGGCAGGGAGCCCGTCACCAGCCGACTGACGCCGGGCGCCAGCAGCGCGGCCAGCGCCGTGGCGCGCACCCGCGCCGGCAGCAGGCCGTCGCGCAGCGTCTCGTCCAGCAGCGCCTGCAGGCCCGGCCCGGGCAGACGGGCCAGCAGGGCGGCGCGCAGCCGGCGCAGCGCCGCCGAGCGCAGAACCAGCTGCAGCTCATCGTCGGCGGCAGCGGCAGCGCCGGCCGACGGTAGCAGCGCCGCCTGCCAGACGGCGTCGGCCGCCGACCACAGCCACAGCACGGCCTCGGACAGGCAGAGCCCGTACAGGGCCGGCGGCTGGCGGCGCGGCGGCATCGCCACCACCTGCCGGCAGCGGCGGGCGGCGTCAGAGCCAGAGCGGCAGGGCACGGCCGGTCGAGACACAAGCGGAAATAACGCATCATTGACGTTCATACTGAAATGAAAGAAACTGGTCGGTTATCTTTAAAACCAATTAAATGGGTGGCCGAAAGTCAGGAAAATCAAGCAGAATTCCAAGCAACAAATGAAGGCAATGCCAACCAATCAGAACTTTGGAAAGGAAACACATATACTTCTTTCAGCGTTATTACACGCCCTTTGACAAATTTAGCAATCAGCAAGG
Source organism: Amphibalanus amphitrite (assembly GCF_019059575.1). Classification (NCBI taxonomy): domain Eukaryota; kingdom Metazoa; phylum Arthropoda; class Thecostraca; order Balanomorpha; family Balanidae; genus Amphibalanus; species Amphibalanus amphitrite. The sequence goes on from NW_024881517.1 coordinate 1,657,798, forward strand.
CAGCGACATGCAGCTTTCAGACGTCCACACTGACGAACGTTCAACGGGACTCACCTGGCCGCGCGTGAACGCCGTCTCGAGGTCGCGACTAAAGCTACTGACGGATGTCTCTGACTTCTATGTGAGGCTCCGCGGAATGGCTGCATGCCCTCCAATCGGTATGTCCCGGACGGAAGTTCGCACATCTCTGCACTTTGCCCGAGTGTGAGGTCACTGTATGATACTTTTTGTCTTTGAAGAACCTATCCTGGCGATCTTTGCCGACCCGAATATTTCATTCACTATGTCTCTCCGCAGTCTTTTCTAGCATGAAGCATCCAAGCCCCATGACCCAGTACACGGTAAAATGCACAGCCCTTCAGTTTCGCAGCAGCGCCGCCTGAGGCTCCTCGCTCCTCCGCGCGGCACCCTGCCTGCACAGCACGCGCACCTTTAGCGCCAGATTCTCGGCCCTGGCCCTCTCCCGCACGTCGTCCACCTCGTTATACTCCGTCCAGTCGTGTGTCACAATGGTCAGCTCCCGCAGCCGCGGCCGGCCGCCGATCAGCGTCCAGAGCGAGTCTGACGTCACTGCGCCGCCGGCCAGTGTCAGCTGTTGGCAGCCGGGCGGCACCAGCCTCTCCAGTTCGCCGTCAGAGAGAGGCTCCAGCACGCCCAGCTGCAGGCTGCTGAGGTGCGGCGACCGCTCCAGCACCGGCAGCAGCTGCGCTGCCGTCAGCGCCGAGCGGGCCGCCCGCCAGCCGGCCGTCTGCAGGCGCAGACTCTGCAGTGAGAGCGGAGGTGCGGCCGGTGCCACCGGGCCGTCCCCGGCTCCGTCCTCTCCGGCAGCGCTGTCACCGACCAGCCGGCACTCTGTCAGCTCCAGCTGCTCCAGCCGCGAACAGCAGGCCAGCAGCTCCGTCAGCGACACCGGCAACGGCTCGCAGAACGACACGGTGAGCGCCGTCAGCTGCCGCAGCTCGGTCAGCAGCTGCTGCAGCTGCCGCCGCGACAGAGAGGCCTTCCACAGCAACAGCCGGCGGAGCGGGGCCTGCGCCAGCCCCAGTAGCGGCGCAGCGCTCCGCAGGCCACCACAGGAGAGCGCCTCCAGCCGCGGACAGGCGGCCAGCAGGGCCGGCAGCCGACCGGCGGCCGCCGCGTCCTCGGCGCCGCAGCTGAGCTCGGTCAGCGCCAGCCGCAGGCCGGGCTCCAGCGCGCGCAGGGCGCACACGGTGCGCGGCGTCAGCTCGTGATCGGCGCTCTCCAGGGCGGGACAGAGCACCAGCAGCACGGCCAGGCCGCAGCCAGTCACCCGCGCGCCGCGCAGCCGCACCTGGCGCAGCGAGCCGGCGCACGCAGCCGGCGGTAGGCGGCGCAGCTCGGCCGGCAGCAGCTGCTCGCTGGACAGGCAGCGGCGCATCAACTGGTGCCGGTGGTGCTCGGGCACTAGCAGTCGCAGCAGACCGCGGCTGGTGACGCCCGCAGAGCCGGCCACGTCCAGCCGCCGCAGCAGCGGACAGCCGGCGCCGACTGCCTCCAGCAGGGCGTCCGTGGCGGCGCCGGGCAGCTCCAGCGAGCGGAGCGCCGCCATCCGGCGCAGCAGGCCGGCCAGCGCCTCGAGCTCGCCGCGCACGGGCGCGCCGGCGCCGCCCAGCGGCAGCCGCAGCTGGCGCAGCGTGTCGGCCGACGGCGCCAGCAGCGAGTAGCACCGCTCGCGCAGACAGGGCGTCAGCAGCGGCTCGGCCAGCAGGAACCGCTGCAGGCCGGGCGCCGCCAACAGGCCGGCCAGCCGGGTGAGCGCGGCCTCCGTCAGACCGGTGTCAGAGAGAGCTCCGTCCAGCAGCCGCTGGCGGAGGCTGGCTGGCAGGCGGGCGCCCAGCCAGTCGCGCGCGCCGTCCCCACCGGCTGACAGGGCGGCCAGATGGCGCAGCGCCGCCGCCTCGCAGAGCTGGGCCAGCTCAGCTGGTGGAGCGCGGCGCACCGCATCCATGGCAGGCACTCCCAGCGGCTCCGACGGGCCTCAGAGCACATGGCAGAGTCCAGAACTGCCTGCGAGTTAGAGGCACTAGCTACCATGGCAGTGAAATGAGTCTGAGCATGCACGACAACTGTCATTGTAAACAGATAGCTTACTTCAGCCATCAAATCCTTGCACACAAGGAGCTTGGGCAATGTCACACAAGGTATTAGTATTAGCTATACACAAGTGAGAATAGCTAAAATGTTTCAAGACAACATATTCCAGGGCTATAACTACCTTTTGCATCCTCTAAAAACTGGAGAATAATACATCTTTCTTAGCTTGAAAAGTGACACCACACACCAATACAATATTGCTTACCTAAAACATTTTCAAGGCAGACCCAACAACCCATTGAGTAAGGTAAGGTTAGGTTATGTTACATTGTGTAAGGTAGTCTTAAGTCTGCTACATAAGGTTTTGGTATTCCTGCTCTTAGGTCACCTGTTTTGCTTAGGAGTAAATGATGGTATGAACAATTTTTGGTAGTAGTAAAGCAGGCATCACACTTGTTTTTTGCAACCAAGGAGAGGTGCTGTAAGTCAGGTTGCAGGTTTTAGGTGGTAGGTTTTAGATTGTAGGTTATAGGTTTTAGATTGTAGGTTGTAAAGGTTAGGTCAGGTCTGGTCTGGTTTGATTAGAAAGCATCTCTGGGTATGCTATAGTGCCTCTCCGTGGTTGCAAAGTGTGATGCCTGCTTTACGACTACCCAATTTTCTAGCTTGATATATTACACTGTTTGTGACAATATCGTGTGATTAGTTAATTCCTCATTTGCTCAAACTGAGTATAATAACAAGCCATGTTGTCACAAACAACAACCTTACTTGACTCAATGTAGAGGTTTGGTGAAAATTATGAATGTTTTGTGTGAAAAATATCTTAAGTATCAATGTTTAGTCTCATTTTTCAACCTCAGAAGGATGTGTTCGTACTTTTCATGCTTTTGTTTTGAGAATTTACTCAGTTTTTAAGGGTGCAAAAGGAGGAAATCAATGTGTACCTATTTTTTATTCCATTTTGATCCCAGGATGGAAAAGGTGACTTTCACCTGTAACAGTCCTAAGCATTTGGAAAACCAAAATTTTGACATCACAATGCACATCACAAACACACTAGACACTACCAATGGGAGTATCTTCGTTTTGGAAAAATTGCCATATTGATATGTTAGAGGAACAACCAGCATTTGAAAATGATGAACATAAAACACACAAACTGAAACCATGCTCCGGAGAATACAAACTAAGGCCAGAGTAATAGCACTCAATCCTAATTCAATCCTAATTCATGCTCATTCTCTGCTTACCTGATCCTAGAACAATTAGAGTCTTCACTGGTTCACCTTGGGTTACCTCCATCACCAATTTGCCTCTTTCATTAATTTAAATGATCCAGAGATACTGGAAGACCATACCCTGCCTCGATATTTGAAATAATCTGAATAATCAGAAAGAGCTAAGCCCAGGAGAGCTGAGGCTGCATGTAAAATGCATAAAATGCACTATCGAATAAGCATGTTTATTAATCCCACCCAGAAATGACAAACAAAGCCTCTGATTGGCCAGTTTTGGCTGACAGACGCAGAATATTTGTCAGCCATAGAATACTATGCTTTAGCACTTTTTCAATAATGACGCATACGTTATATTCACAGGTTAGGGCAGCTAAAATATTGTAATGGATCTTACGTGTTAAATATAACATTTTTTGGAAGCCCGTACAGATTGTTTCTAGTGAATTAGGTGTCACAAAGTATCAAAAGAAATGATTGTTTTCTACTTACTTAAGAACTAAGGCTTTCAGCCACTAACATCCGCCCGACAGTCTCCAGAATCCTGCGTACGGGGACACCGCAGTCTCGGTTTCTTATGTTATCGCAATGGGGAAAAAGTGAAATTTTAAATGAGTCAGTATCGTGTAAGTACGGATGCTTTCAAAACTAAATACCTTTCAATTCAAATTCCAGAATATCCTTTCGCGGAAATAGCCCTTCTCAGCCTGTCGGCCCATTCTCTAACGCTACAAGCCTGAACAGTGAGCGTCTCATGCGTTGCTCACGTATCGCGATAAAAAGGACGGTGTCATATAGGTAATCAAATGAACTTTTCTTATACATAGAGCATTTGAAACCTCACACCAAACGCCTCCCTTCCTTGTTTTCTACTGCTGCCTTTCACATACCTACCCAATGACCGTTCCCTCGACGTTCCTTATCGACTGCCTCACATTCAACGGCCATATCCCACCTACGCTGAAAACCAATCGGAGGCACTTTCCATCGTTCCTTGAATAAAACTGCTACCTACACGCATTTAGAGGAGAACGAAGCCCCGAAAAGGCATGCATATTGCATAAAACGATTGGTTTTGGCCCCCATGGAATAAGCCAGCAGGTAACATCATATTGACTGAAGAACATTTTCGAGGACATGATATCTATTAGATATTATTTTGCAAAGGTATTGTGAACATAACGTCCGCGTATCGCAGCTCTGAATCTGCTGGTGTCAGTCCCATGCAGCAGCCACCAGACCACCGCCCCGCCGCCTGCCGTTCGCTGATCATACAGGCCGGCTGTCCCAGTGTCTCATCAAACGATCACAGCTGACTCAGTATTTATAAAATGCTTAACAAAAACAGACACGCAATATTGTAGATCATGCCAGCTCTTTCAGTCATGCGCGTGGAGATATATCGGTAGTTTTCCTATCACAGATCACACTGAACAGAGCAAAAGCGTAGACACGCAGCAATAAATAATGCATTATCAAGTACACCGATCGATGCATCGTGGAATACACCGAATAATATATCACTGCTTTAACCCTATTAGTGGCAGGCTCCTGGCTACCCCATATTAGTGGCAGGGGGGGGGGGGGCTGTTTACGACCCCCCCTTGATATCTCGAGATCTAACCGGCCGATTTTCAAAATTCAAACGGCATTCGATTTGGCTCAACGAGATCTACATTTCTAAAAAAAATAAAATTAAAAATGTCAATAGGGGGGTAGAGGGGGGTAAAAACGGGCAAATTGCAGATACATTTTAGACTGTTTATCACGGCCAGGTTTCTGAACCAATCTTAACGCAACTTTTGCCGATCGATAGAGAATGAACCAGGAATTCACATGGATCCTAAAAATATGCATTTTCAAAAATCATAGGCGGATACAGATCATTGAGATTGGGGGTACACAAAAAGTATAGTAAATAAGGTTTTTGTTGGTACTGTTTCTAAAAAGGGTGGCAATGGTCTTGTTATGTTACAATTTTCTTATGAGAGAACGACTAAAATTGTATTGGTCATGCATAGGCGGTGTCAGGGCACCTATGTTGGGAGGTAAAAAATAACCCCCCTTTTTGGACGCCTGGATCCGCCTATTATAGCAAAAACGTGTCAAAAGAGGATGCACAATAACTTTGTATATGTTATCACATGATACCTTTCATTCACTGTTCGTAAAACTGGTGCAGCATCGTGATCTTCGCCCAAATGACTCGCTTCACGAATAGGACACCCAATTCCCAGTGCTCTGGAGCCGCCCCTGGTAAAGTTATGAACTTGAAAATTTTCAGGGAATGTGCCCAATTTAGTTTTAGGAAAAGTCAGAAAATTTCAGCATCGTAGCTTCAGCGGTTTCGGAGATATTCCCGAAAAACCTGAGGGGTGGATAAAAACAACCCCCCCCCCCTCACCCCTGCCACTAATAGGGTTAACGTTCCCCCAGGTGGGGTGGGTGGGGGCGTTTTTGGCCGCACCTGACAATTTTGTGCTTGCATAAATAAAACGACACGAAACTTAGTATAGCTTATGTATAATGCATCGATTCGCATCATTTGTGAAAAATGTAACAAACCCCATGTCACCTAAGGTCAGGTCGGGTCACCATGACGTAGAAGTTTGAAACTCGAGCTATTGCATGAGAGAATCAGTACCAACATCCAGAATACATATCTTTAATTTTGATATCGGTGACCTAGGGTCAGGTCAACTTTGCGACGTCTCCAGTTTCAGTCAGTATGAGGAACTCGAAATGCTCTGCTTTTGAAACAAAAACACTCAAACATCGGGATATATCGTATGCTCTTGAGGTCATCTCAGGTCATGTAACGTCTCCAACAGTTTATTTTTGTACATTGATTTTAGATGGAACGTGGCCAGAGCGCTAAAAACATCATAATCATAGGCGGCGGAACGGGGAGGGCACCGGGGCACAGTGCCCCCTTTGATTCTGGCATTTTAACATTAGCCCTATGGGCGTTGCATGGAAAGAATGGGACCAAAACTCGGCAATGCCCCCTCAATTGAAGGTGTTCCGCCGCTACTGATGTTAATCTCAATCTCAATGTAACGAATCGACTGACATGCAATATGGCATTTTCTGCAACTTTGACCTGAGGTCAAATTTATTAAGTTGACCTTGTTAGGTCAACAAGACGAGAGAAACGCAGTGCCAGTAAAATCAACGTAATAAAAGGTTAGTATCAAAAGTTTTAAAAGAAAAGACGATTTCCGAAGCACGCCGAATGTTCAGTTTTTGCCCTTTGGAGGCTCAAACTAGTTGACCTTAGCTCAAATCTGAGAATCTGAAAGATTTTCGAAAGAGCTATCGAATTCGCTTTTCCGCGGCGCTGTAGCTTCTTTGGTTCCCGAGTTATGAACCAATATCTGAAGTTGTCAAAATCGGGAGCCAAAATTCGTCATCATTTTACTTTTGGTGACCTCCAGTGACCTTAGCGATGACCTGATCGAAAATGACCTGTATGATTCTGAAAAAAATAGCGAGCTATATATTGATTTTACTGCGTCTTTCCAGCTTTGTTACATTCCAAGATAACCTGGTGTGGCCGAATACGCCTCCCCTCCTTCCCCCCCCCCCCCCACCACCACCACCACCACCACCAAGTTGGCTGAGGGCCACCCGGGCGCGGGTTAATAACATGGCGCAACAGGTTTTGTTATCAACTTGTCCTTTTCACACATAGGCGACACTACATATCACAACCAACGCCTATCACCAACCTGGTGGTGGGCTTTGGCCAGCGATCGCCGATCGGGGCCAACGCGGGCTCTTACTCGTCCGCAGTCAGCACGAATGATGAATTACAGCTGCTCCAGACCGGCCACTTCTATCCAGCGTGTAATCCCCAGTCCACATCAGAACCACTAGTGAAACTCTACTGAGTGGGCCAACTACACTGCATCTTTGACCTCCTTTGCAGCTCTGGCTTTTCAGAATTTGAACAGCCTTCTCTTTCCCCCCTTCTGTGCTGATGAATGATGATCCTTTGGAAACCTGAAAAAAGACAGTACAGAGAGATGAAACTGTTTTGCTATGGGTCTGTTCCAGTCGCACTTCCTAACACATCTTAACTCCTCCAAGAGCAAGATAGAGGAGGTTGGAGCAGGGCCCTTCTTGTCTTTGTAGGGGCGAAAGCTGCCACTGGAACAGGGAAGCAATCTTGGAGGAGTTAAGAGGTGTTAGGAAGTGCGACTGGAACAGACCCTATGACAATGTCTGTGCATAGAGCGAGCAGATGGTAGAAGTGGTCGATTGGTGAGTGGAACAAATGCAAATGTCAGGAAAGCAGTCATATTTTGTGATAGGCATGATGCAGATGTTGGCCAAGCTGACAAGGCATATATAATTATCAGCTTATTACACTATCATATTTTGTTTGTTTAACAGAGGGAATATAATGTTAAAAAGCCTTAGCCAGATGAAAGTAGATAATATAAGCTCTATAGAAAAATGTTGATGTAAGTAATGTAGGATTTGTGGTTTTTAAAGGCTAGGTAAATCTAAATGTGTTCCCTGTTCAACAATTATTCAGCATTCAGACATTGATATCAATGTACATGCATCAACATACCTGTTGTGAAGTGATTCTGGGCTGCTTTCCTGAGCAATTGATGGCCACGACTGGAATATTAAAAACACAGCTAATTTTTTTCCATTTTGTTAACTATGACTGAGGATCTTCTGTGCTGAAAAAGAGATAGACAATAGACATCAGCTGAAAGACATTGTACAACTCATTTGTGAAACAAGATCAATTCCATTTAGGGGGAGGTCTTGGGATAATGGTGACATGAATGAATTTCAGTTTTCACTTTTCACCAGTCCAGGTACCTAGTGACAAAAATGAAATATTGTAGGAGGTATCAATGATAATGTTTCTGGTAGAAAATGCAGGCATTTTAGAATTCAGTTGAAGATTTAGATGGAGGATTTTTGGAAAATATTTGCCACAAATAACATAGGAATCTCAGAAACACAAATCAAATCTTATTTGATGTCAAAAACAAATCAAACTGTTACCATTGAACACCAAACAGCATGCTGAGTAGTCATTGACTAAGACATATGCATGTTACACATGGCTACAGTACTTTGAAATAGCTTTTATAAAATGTATGCATTCATGTAATCTGAACATGTAAATATTTCAGCTTAAACTTGTTTTACACTAAACCTGCTACGTCAAAAAAAAATGATTAATATGAGAAGCCCAAAACAAGTTATTGAAAACATAAACAAAGGTAACGTTACAACAAAACTGAGTCAAAACACTCAAAACTAAGTGTTTCAATGAATGCAAGATCAATGCGTGTCACACAAGCAGCTGTCCACTGTAAAGCGGAGTGGGCACAGCACGGTGAAAGCAGGAAGTCGTGCACAAAACTGAATTAAGTAGAGTGCCCGACTAACTGTATCTGCATCCCTAGTTACATGTAGGTGCTTAAAAATTTGAGCACAATCAGCCAAAATTTGACTGTGAAGGAGGCCATGCCCACTTGCACATGAGAGGTGTGCAAAAACATGCCTGTAATACCTTATGCCTAAATACATAAAGATGAAAATGTGTTGTGACTGTGTGGTTAGTGGCATGACGTGACATGACTATCATCAATACCTGACAGTACAATTAGCATGATATTATCGTTATTGCAATTGCAATAAAAAATGATAAATTGAACTTTTCTTCTCACTTTCTATAGCCAAAATACCTGAGATTTTTTAATATCAAGTTTGCGTACTCCAAAATCGTAACTATTCTGCTTCCTCCAGTACCTAATAAGTTTGCACAAGACTATTACCCATTAGATGTAGGGACAATCATGACCAATTGACTAAAAAATGGTTCACTTGGTTCTTACAAGCCTGTTAACTCACTACACAAAGTGAGGGGGGCACTGCAAAAGGGCGTGGAAATCGCCACATTTGTCTCAAGATGTTTAAATCGGCACCAAAATATCGTCGTATTAGTATGCAATGTCACAAAAAGAAAAAGCCAACGTCATTTATCAAATATCAAAGCAAATTGGCAATATCTAGCGCAACGAAACACATAATTCAACATCCAACGAGGCCGGCCGAGTCCCCGATACCACCATGGCGACCGCTCAAGTCCAACTGGCCGGCAACTGGCCAATCAGGGAGCTTGTTTGTCATTTCTGGGTGGGATTAAAAAACATGCATCGAATAATAACAGCAATGTCTTTTCTGCGCAATTTATGTATGAAAACGAAGCTTATTTTGCAGACAAACTTTGTAATCAAAAGTGTAAAACTAAAGCACTATACGGTCCATTATTTATAGAGCATGCTTGATTACTTATAACGTATAATGCAAAATATCAGTACCTTATGTATAAGCCTATGTAACTTATAACTTGATAACTTATAATGCGAACAATAAATAATATGAATGGGCGGCAAGCTAAAGAGTGAAGACTGACAGTGGCAGGACCGGCATGAAAATGAAGAAAAGCAATGATCAATTTCTACCCCTAACTATTTTGTCTTCGCCTCTGCCCTTGCTAAAAAAAAACAGCCAAATAAATTTGATTTCTCAGCCTCAATGCTGTTGAAAATGTTATCTGTAGACTGTAAGAATCTTGGAAAATGTTATGAAACCAGACACTCCCATTTGAACGTCGGGTTTGCGAATCTATAGTTGTGCACACGGCCGATAGATGTCAGTAAAATGAGAGCTTCGAGGAGGCGCCTGGGTACAAAATAAGCATCGTGGGTACAGATGTACCAAAGATTTAGAACAGACGGTTGCTGTTGCTGTGTAGGTAGGGGAAGGGGTAGGCAGACAACTGAACCAGTGACAACTGAACCAGGGACAACTGAACCAGTAAAACTGAACCAGGGACAACTGAACCAGTGACAACTGAGCCAGTGACAACTGAACCAGCGACAACTGAACCAGTGACAACTGAACCAGCGACAACTGAACCAGTGACAACTGAACCAGTGACAACTGAACCAGGGACAACTGAACCAGTGACAACTGAACCAGTGGACAACTGAACCAGTGGACAACTGAACCAGTGACAACTGAGTCAGTGACAACTGAACCAGTGACAACTGAACCAGTGACAACTGAACCAGTATGACAACTGAACCAGTGACAACTGAACCAGTGACAACTGAACCAGTGACAACTGAACCAGGGACAACTGAACCAGGGACAACTGAACCAGGGACAACTGAACCAGTGACAACTGAACCAGTGGACAGCTGGACCAGTGACAACTGAACCAGTATGGCAACTGAACCAGTGGACGACTGAACCAGTGGACGACTGAACCAGTGGACAACTGAACCAGTGGACAACTAATGTCGTACTGCGTTGTAGGTATAGGTAGCGCGTGGCTGGACGGACGGTCTGTGCCAATCTGCCGGTCTGCCAATTGATCTGTGTCCGATCTATTAGAGTGTCCGTCCGAGAGCCGTACGACGGCTGACAGGACTGACAGAGCCTGGTGGTCGCGAACTGGTGTGGTAAGTGGTAACCGTTACGCCCACCACGTGGGCTTGGCAGAATTCAGCCCGCCTGGGCCCAGAGGAATCTCTGGTATATAAATGGATTCACTGCTCGGGCTTACATCGGGCTTACGCCAAACGTCGCACAACTAGGGCTAAACAACGGCTGTCCTGAGCTCGCCGAGAGGGCATATACCTACGGCAGAGCATGGGCTTTAGTCGGCGTTTTTGTGTCATACGCCGACTTAATTCTTTAGCCCAAGCGCTTCATGCCGACTTTAGTCCAAGCGCTAGCCGACTTTAGCCCGACTAAAAATCTCGGGCAAGCCGCACTTCAGCCTGCTTAGGCCCGGAGTAAAATTGCTTGCTGGGCTACTGGTTAGTGGTTCAGTTGTCACTGGCTCAGTTGTCACTGGTTCAGTTGTTACTGGTTCAGTTGTCACTGGTTCAGTTGTCACTGGTTCAGTTGTCATACTGGTTCAGTTGTCATACTGGTTCAGTTGTCACTGGTTCAGTTGTCATACTGGTTCAGTTGTCACTGGTTCAGTTGTCACTGGTTCAGTTGTCACTGGTTCAGTTGTCACTGGTTCAGCTGTCACTGGCTCAGTTGTCACTGGTTCAGTTGTCTACTGGTTCAGTTGTCCACTGGCTCAGTTGTTCACTTGTTCAGTTGTCCACTGGTTCAGTTGTCACTGGTTCAGTTGTCCCTGGTTCAGTTGTCACTGGTTCAGTTGTCCCTGGTTCAGTTGTCCCTGGTTCAGTTGTCACTGGTTCAGTTGTCACTGGTTCAGTTGTCACTGGTTCAGTTGTCACTGGTTCAGTTGTCCCTGGTTCAGTTGTCACTGTTTCAGTTGTCCCTGGTTCAGTTGTCACTGGTTCAGTTGTCCTGGTTCAGTTGTCACTGGTTCAGTTGTCATGGGTGAATTCTTGGGTGAATTGCGCCACCTTAACCCGCGCACCGACGGGGGTCTGCGCCAACTTCGTACCGACGGGGGGGCGGATGACCGCCCCCCCCCCCCCTGAGATCTCGAGAACGAAGCAAGATAGCGACAAGCGGTAAACGGCAAGGGATACGCACGGCAAGGTCTACAATTTTTACTAAGGTCATTTTCAGGTCAGGTCAAAGATGACGTCACAGGGGTCAAAAAAGTCAAAATGGCGGCGCTAGGTATGGAGAGAGTTTTTCTCGAATAACTTTCGAACTAGTCAATATAGGAACAAACTAAGGGCATCATCGTGATCCTCTCGTCAATCCGCATCGAATGATATATATGTTGACCTCGAAAGGTCAAGGTCAAAGGTTGACCTCAGGTCACGTGACCTCGAGGTCATCATGTATATCATTCGATGCGCCTTGATGAGCTGAACACAATGAGACCATCCGCGCGGCTCTATCTTGTTCCTGTACGGAGTTATTGTCAAAAAACCGCTGGTGACCTTTGATGACGTCACATGACCTTACAGCTGCCCAACAGCAAAACAGACCTCAAGGTAGTGAAGGTTGATCGTATATGAGGTCATGTATGGTTTATGGGGCCATTCCGACCCGTTTTAGTGGTAAAAACAGGGAGTTGATTTTTCCCCCATTGACTTATAATGGGGAGGTCGAAAAATTGGCCTGACCTTAGGTCATCGATATCAAAATTCCGAGATATACAACTTGTAGCTTCTATTGACCTTATAACATCCTGCGACTTTCAAAGGCCTCCGACAACTACTGTAGCTCTGGCACGGTGTCAAAGTTGCAAAAAAGTAACTTGAGGTTGGGTCATTCAAAGTGACCTGGTGACCTGACCTTTAAAGTTAGTAGGTTCAAACTCGCACACCATGTGTAAAATTGATGAGAGAATAGTCGTACCAAATTTCGCTACGCGCCTCGGTTTTCCCGCTATTCGCGAAAAACCTCGGGGGGGGGGCGGATATCCGCCCCCCCCCCCGTCGGTGCGCGTGTTAAGGGAAAACGCTAATTGTAAGAAAACCGCTTGAGATATAAGCATGCACTGGTAACCATTTCAAAGAGGAACTTATTGGCTACGATTTAAGAGCCTCCCGATCAATTAAGAATGTTTCGTTTGCTTCTGACAGCTGCTTTTTCAGAAACATGCAAAAGGGCGCATTTGCCAACAACTGCTGTAAATTGCGCCAGGGGGATGGCGCAATTAGAACCCAATTGCGCCCTATACTTTAACATGGCTAAGCGAATGAGACGGAATGCAATCACCCCGGCAGTGTAATATCATTGCGGCTTATTTTAACATTCATAATGTTATTCACGCTGGTTAAATAATAGGGGAAGCCGGGGGAAGCCCGGGCGCGGGGGAAGCCCGGCCACCCCGTTTCCGGCTAAATGATTCACAATAAAATGCTGAACTGTTTGTCCTTTCAGCGTGGCAGCTAAGGTAACGCCAGCAAAAAAGCTAAGGCTAACAAAAATTGTATGTTGTTAAAGTTATAGAGCAAAAATGATATTTTAAGGGTTTTTAGCTAAGAAGTGAGATATGTTGCACTGTTAATGTTATACCATTCAGTCCTAATATTTATACGAATGTTATGTAAGGACCGTTTAAGTGTTTGTAGTGAGGGGTGACGAGGCAGGCTGGCTTAAGTATGACATTTTTTCGAACATCGCTGTTCTAAAATAAAAATTAGCACATTGGGGTAACCCCGGGCGAGTGGCCAAGCTTACCCCCAACCGAGAGCAATGCCACTAAACCACTGCTTTCCATGAGATAATAGGTACTGAGTAGGTTTGTTTTACACCTAGATCAAAGATAAATTTCGAAAATAAACATGTTATCATAGACAAAGCCTCTTCGGCCTGTCGCTCTATTCCAGTGCCTATAAATATCAGGTATGGATGAAGGGCGATTGCTTGCCTGGTTTTTACTGTAAAATATGGGAGATATCCACTCCATTTTAACGGATTTTAGTTACCCTTCATCATTTTATATCAATAAGTGACTAAGTTTATGTTTGTATGCTACAGGAACAGTCATGTCACTTGAGGTCAACTAGGGTCAAACTACGTTTTTGCAGATAACGCGACAGACAATGAAGCTAGAGCTTCAAAAATGGTGTCGTTGTGTTCTTCTTTATCAGCCGAGTCGAATGATATGCAATATGATGCATTTAGGTAAATAAAAAAAAAAAATCTAAGGAATTTTGAAATACACATTTTTTTGTCAATTTTGCATTGCGATTTTCATCGACCTGTACTGTATATGTGGTAGACGCTAGCTAAAATACCAGTAGTGACATAAGCTATAAGAGGTCCGGAGCTAATCAGTACCTTAATATTTCACTTTCCGTCAATATTTGGAAGACACATAATGGTTTCATCAACTCGTTGTAAAGCGCTGGGGAGGTGGCCGGCGTTACCCCTATGCCGGGCTTACCCCAGAAAAAACAACACTTTTTTAAAACTCGATTTTCTCAACCTTATACTATTTCCACGAAACCGAATTTTTGGGAAAACACGGCCAATTAACTTATCTAGCTAACAGGATATCAACATTTTATACAGCACGTTTGGTATGTAATAAAAATGAAAAAGAGCTTACTATGCCGGGCTTCCCCCGGCTTCCCCTAAATGTAGGTGTAAATCGCGATGTTTTTTGCCCAGGTAGATAACTTTACATGTGTCCGTACGCTTGTAAAAGTGCAACGAAAACGTTTACTGTCAAACCGACTAGATATATGTGAACGTATGCGCCATGTACGGTTACATTTTCAATCGTGTCTCTCAAAATTAATATTTTTTATCGTTTCGACAGCTTTTTTAAATCGTGTCTCTCAAAATTAATAATTTTTATCGTTTCGACAGCTTTACGACATCAGTTTTTACTTTTTATCATAGCTGTCACCTCTCACGCCTGAGTTCATGTTGAAAATGTCGTATTTTGTCAATTACACCACAAGTTCCTAGCCTAAATGGCAGCTGCATTATAAGTTTGACGAGAGAAATAATTTGCGGACCGGCGACAGCGGGCTGCTCCCCTGCCTGGCATTAAACTCCTTCTTTATTGCAATCAGTTAATGATGCATTCATACTGTCGTGATACAATAGCTACAACATTATTCTATTTGCGCCCCCCTGGCGCAATTGCCATGGGCGCAATTAAAAATGAGGTAATTTTAATTAAAAGCGTAGAAGTTATTATAAAGATGTTGAAGGAAGTTTACTGTATCAGTGAAATATAATGAAAAAAGGGTTTTTCTTTCTAAATATCACTCTGAAAATGACACAAATATCACACATTTTATAGCCCACGGTTCAAAAAACTGCAAAAAAAAATAAGAAAACGCCATAACATCTTTGATGGCGTAATGAGCCTTGCTGATTGGCTTCATCGGAGAGCTTGGGCCATAAAAGGAACTATCCAGTGGGGAAAATAATGTTTTCGAACACAAAATTCAAAACATGCCATTGAATCCGTGGGAATGATGGTGGGCGCAATTGGTTAGGAGGGCGCAATACACCCACTTTCCCCTATATGACATATGTTACAGGGAGTTTGAGAAATCTGTGAGTTGGAGTTTGCAAACTAGACCATTCATGAGCCTGACATCTTTTGGACGCCCTGTTTCTCCGATGTAAATTTCGCCACATTCACATTGCATTTTATATATCGTAGGGGAAAGTGGGGTAAGACGGTTAGGGTAGGTAAGACGGGCACCCCTTCTGCAGACCAAACCAATAGCGCTACGAGCGAGAAAATTTAGGACCAGAATTGCCTTTCCCACTACACACCACCATTCAAGTCTGGTGAATTTGTGTTCAGTCGATAATCTTTTATTTTGATTTCTTTAAAGCACTCATTTCATTGAAAACATCCATAATGTATTGTGCAAGCTTTTGTGTGCAGCACTATAGAGTTAACCCGCGCCCCGTAGGGGGGGGGGGGGGGCGAAACGGCCCCCTGTCCTTTTCCGTCGATATCTCCCAAACGGCTGGAGATATCGCCACCAAACTTTCAGGACCCCTCTGGGCATCAATTTTACACATTGTGACCAAATATTTTTTTCCAGAGGCTATGATTGGTTGGCCACAAATGACGTCAGAATGACGTCATGTTCTGCCATTTTCGACCGAAAAAAGACCTTCGCAAGAAGAGCTGTCAGGCCTACAGCTTTGAAGATACAGAAAAATGATCAAGACATAAAAGGTGTGGGTAGAATTGACAGGGCTACAAAACTGCTATCTCGAATTTGTGAAATTTTTGAGTTTTGACCCCCAAAAATCAAAAAAGCAATTTTTGGATACATTAGACAAACAATCCAAAAAGTTTTTTGAGTTTCGAAAAAACCGGAATATATGTGATAGTACCTACCGTCTTCTATCTACATACCATATTTCAGATCGATATCTCGTTTTTTGGCCAAGTTATAGCGAAAAAACTTCAAAAATGATGACGTCAAATTTTCAAACTCAGTGTGTTGTCAATTCTAGACCCCGTAAGAAAAAACAAAGACCACCATTAGACTCCCCGTGACGAGCTGCATCGAATCAATACCCATTTTATGCAAAAATATCAACTTTGAAATTTGACCTAATTTGACCTGACCTTGACCTGACCTTCATCAAAACGTGACCTAAGCTGGCCCCAATGGCTGCCTGACCCACATAATCGCATTTGTCAAGTAAAATGGACCATAAAACATGAATCACACGACACTTTCATATTGTGACCCCCAGTGACCTGACCTCTGTGACCTGACCTGGTATCAGTGACCTCAGATAGAGAAGTATGTGTTTGACGAACAATGCACCATCGATGGTTTTCAATAAATTACCAATTTACTCGATTTCACAACACATTTCTTGAAATGCCTGTGAATGGTGAAAATCCGACCTTTGACCTGACCTGTGACGTCATCGGTTTGACCTAGGTCAATGAAATTTGGTCACAAGTTAGTTACCTGGTGGGGCTATCGAACGCCGTTTGAATTTTGAAAATCGGCCGGTAAATTTCCGAGATCTTAGAGAAGGGGCCGAAACGCCCCCCCCCCCCTCCTACGGGTGGTAGGGTCCGCCGGTAGCCCTGCGGGGCGCGGGTTAAAAGCTTGCAATCACTTGTGGTACACTCATATGCCACTAGTGTTCATTTACCGTGGATTTGCTTTGTCTGCATCAAATTGTCCACAGAGAAAAATCGTGCTGAACTTCTGACATTGAGTTTGGGGTAAGACGGGCAACTATGAATCCAATGGGTCTGTAATGGTGAAAATATTTTTGTTGCTGTATGAAAAAAAGACGCATTTCTGAAAAGAATATGTTCGATTCCGATACTCACAGACATGTTAGCAATATTCCTTCGGCACAGTTTATTCTCGAATAATGATTGTGAAAAACGGTTCTACATGGCTTCTGAACTAGGGTCTATATACGAGCATACGCCTCCTGCACGAATCTCGTATACTGTCATTTCCGAAGCACTTGAGACCAACGAGCGACTGTATCAATGCGGCTAATCTCGGGCATTTGTTGCGAGCTGTGCTGGTCGGTGAAAGAAGCTGGCCGTCTTGCCCTACCCATGTGCAGAGTTGGCCTACGTTACGTTATTTTGAAGTTTTCGGTAACCCGTAGCTGTCAGTACCGTTTCGTAGCGTAATTGGGATGTTTCGGTAGCGTAGTACGGAAAATAATAGAATAACGTAGGAACTACGAAATGGATTCCGTAGCAATTACAGGTCAGCTGTATTTGTATAAGGTACATAATTTTTTTTCAGTTTACTCATATCGTCACCAGACCTCCGGCCGTTTACACGGATGTGAGACGCCTGCTATATGAATACCACTGAGTCTTTCTTCCGGCCGGACCGACACCGGGGATCTCCCACTGGGGAGTCCCAGGGAATTCCCTGTCGGAAGTCCAGCGCATCTAGCGAGTAGCGCGTAGGCACCGCCGCACCGACGATGCTGCAAAGCCGGCGATCATTGTGCGCAGTATTTGGCTTACTAGAGACTAACCGTTTCCACTGGGTAGTGGATGATGACATATTGCATAACGTAGTACGATAAAATAATTTGCTGCGTTAATGAACAAATACCGTAATTCAGTAACGTAGCAATATATAACGTATCGTAATTCGGTATCGTAGTTTTGGCAAAAAAAGCAAACGTAGCGTAACGTAGTGCGTAACGTAGCGTAGCGCAGGCCAACTCTGCCCATGTGACCGTCTTACCCCTTGGGGTGGGGTAAGACAGGTTTTTGCAAGGTTTTGCAAAAATAGCTGCAGTTTATTTGTTGAATCAGGTCTAAGTTTCATCTTCTGGCAAATTGAAGTAAAATGTCTAAAAAAGGTTTTCACTAAGTTTCCCGTTTCTATGATGTTTCTAAACGGCCGAAAAATGGCTCCAAAGTTAAGGTGCCCGTCTTACCCCACTTTCCCCTACCCTTTCGCTTGGCCTTAGGAATCCTATCTTTCTTTTTTTTAGGTTTTTGACGAATGTCCTACAAAATACAAATTACGTTGTGAGCGCGTAGAAAGCGGGAGATGGGCTCGCTTACTCCTTTCACATAAGGCATGGAGACATAAAGAGGGCGGTTAGCGTTGGACTGCTAATTGGTAGGTGGCTGGTCCGACCCCGGCGGCGCTGGCTGACCGGTCCCAGGCGGCTGGTCGTTTGGCCCCAGATCGAGCTAGAGCTTCGCAGAAAAAAAAACGAGCGTGTTGCCCGTCACGAGAGGAAGCCGATGATACCAATTTTAAGGTCCTAGGTCATCGGTTGACCTTCCAGGTCATGTTAATGACCCAAAAGTCGGGAAAATCGGGACCTGTTATAACGTCGTAAAGTGTGGCTGTTAAGGGGGTTTACGGGGTGCTGATCACGAATATCGTGTTAGTTTTGATCACAGATGATGTCTTTAAGCATTTAGACCAGGTCACGTCAGGTCAGGTCAGGTCATCCAGTAGGGGTCGTGACGGGTATTCGTAGTACGTGTCAACCGCCTCTGACAGCTTCGTAACATGTTACGAAGGCACCAAAACTACTTGTTAAATGTTCAAATGGTTGCTAAATTCGAATTCAGCTCCAAAATTAGCTTATAAACATGTAAAACTGGAAAAAGTGAACCGGGATCATCAAAGGTATCTAAATGACCTGGTCTGACCTTCAGGTGACCTTGACACCCACCCTAATGCATGGGGGCAACAGCATATCACATATTTGAACGCGTGAAACCACGAAAAGACTGCAAACGCGCGGCTAATGCGAGCCGACATACGCCGAATCGCGACACCGGCCAAGCATGGTCTCGAAAAGTATATCACAGGTCAAAGGTCATTTGGGTCAGGGCCATGAAATTTTCAGGGTAGGTAAGGTGCCTAATTAGCGACCCTTTCCCATTTGCGACCTACCTCCCTACAGAAAAACTGGTAGGAGAAATCGGGGTAAAAACATTGTCAAAAGGTGAGGCATAGGTACTCTGGTTATCAAACTAAGTTATTTTCCGGTTGTCGGTGTTTCTGGTGGGACGTTTCAGGTGAGTTTCAATAAAAATGACGAGTTTCTTATCCAAAACGTGTGTATTTGGGCCCTCTCTGATTGAAAGCGATGCATATTAGGATGATGCACCTTTTTTATTCTGAATTGACAATCCTTTTTCAATTGATTGCCGTTTTCCCATAGTGAATCACTTAACTGTGCACTGCATGGTGGTTAGAAATGTGTTGCAACTCATATTTCCTTTTTGCGCCCGACATGGTCGCAACTACTAGCTCAAAAAGGGAAAGACAGGGGAAAAGAGAGAAATGAAAATGACGTGTTGCTGAAGCTTGCAATGTGTGGCGGGGGATGCCAAATGTCGTCACCGAATGCAGGGTTGCCGAATCCAGCGCGGGCCTCGAATATCATACGAGGTAGCCCGCAAAATTTGGATTTTTGCCTTCTTTTCGCCTTATGGTGCATCACGTAATCAGCTTTTACTTACGTAAACGTGTTGGATAAACGTTCCTGTTCGAGTGATTGAGTGCTTTGCGTATAGGTTACGTTTTTTTGGTTCATATTTCATCTTTTCAGGCGTCGCATTTTTTGCCATTTTTAATATGGGAAAACCCATAGACTTATTAGCGACCCTCCCCGGTCGCTAATCGGGTCGAGTTCCCTATTAGCGTTTTTTTTTTGCAATGGTTTGCTAAAATGCTCACTACAAACAAATTAGTGGATATTGGGGCAGCAAATGACTAGATTTTAATAGAAAATGAACAATCTCTCCGAAAATCAAGCCAGTAATACAGTGGCACCCATAGAGCGTGAGCAATGGCGGTTCAAATTAAGGGGGTCGCTTATTAGGCACCTTACCCTAGGTGTAAAATTGATTAAATCGAGGCCGGGTACTGAAAGTTTCGTCGCGATCGGCCGCTTTTTACGCGAGTAGCGAGTTATTCGCGAAAAACCGAGGGGTCCGTTCGACCCCCCCCCCCCATACGGGCGAGGGTTAAGTTGGTGGGGCAAAACGCTTATTGGTGGGGCAAGATGGCAAGTTGGTGGGGCAGCGGCCCTACCAACTGTATAGGACGCTCCGCCCCTGTCTCGTAACTCAAAATATTACCGGCTGATTTTCGTTCTTTTTACCATAAGATTGCCTATACAGTATGTAAACGTTGCTAAGTCTTCACACATATTATAAGGCGAATCGATAATTGACAGCGGTAAGCAGCGGCCAGCGCAATGGCAAAGACGGGAACCATCCGGCGCCGGCCCAGCCTATATTAGTCCGGCGACGAGTCTGCCGCCGTGCTGGCCACCGCGGACAAGGCCGTATCAGCACCGGCAGGCTGAGCACCCACAATATATTAAAAAAAACACCCCTTGTCGGGAAAGATCTAAAGGTCTAAGCTGTCTCAAGGCATACGACTCGTGATTTCATGCACTCTTTTTTGTAAGGTCCGATGCTTGACTTTTGCATTGTTGACCTAGCGACTAGCGTAACGTTATTTATGAAGTCCTTGACTCCTTATAAACTCATATAAGTTTTTCGTCAATATCTCCCGATCAAATTGAGCTGGCGAGTCACGAAAGCCATCAATGGACTCTGAAAGACGTGCTGAATCGAATAATATGCGATATGACCTCCTTTGACAGTTTGACCAATTTCGTGACCTGAGAGGCGCCGGGAGATCAACTCACCCGAACAAAATGCACCTATACCTACCATTCGACGCATGTGAGCTAGACAAACACACGACGATGCCAACATCGTGGCTCTGCGCCCTGCGATGATTTTTGGCGAGGTTATTCACCAAAGCCGAACCCGTGCCTTGTGCTACTTGACCTGACCTGAGAGGTTACCGGTTAACCTGTGTAGGTATCGGATAGGTAGGTAGGTACCAATCGCTACATTTCGTAATCGTAACGGCTCACACGTACGTTTTTTTCCGCGAGACTCTACGGCCCGATTAGGGGCGAAACAGCGAGGGGTCGTACCTTCCTCAGCTGGGGCGTAAATACATAGAAAACCAATAAGCCCGGCGAACTTATGCGGCCCGGAAAACCTATGCGGGAGTTCCGTCCGTGATCCTCTTCACTCGCACCTTGTGGTTTGTTGCGGTGGGCAGTTGAAGTGGCGGTCTCCTGCCCGGTATGAATCGCCGTCGCACAGTCCGATGCGCCTCGTTCCACCACGCCGAGCCGAGGCCGTCGACGGCGGTCGGCGGTCGGCGGCCGGCAGTTACCTCCCGACCGCCGTCCCGTCCGCCACGCCGCCTGGTAGCGGCGACCAACGGCAACACCGTCCGCCGGCTGCCGCCAGCTGTCCGCAGTCCGCAGCGTTTCGAATTTTGAAGCAGAAAGTGACGCGATGGCGGCGAGTCCGGTGAAGGCACCCCCCGCGACGTTAGAATTTTTCGATTTAGATAATGTGAAGCTCAACGGTTCAAACTTCTGGGCATCTGCGCACGTACCATTGAGAAATGGTAGCGTACAATCACAGTCGGACGAAGAGGAGGATGCCGGCCAGAAAACCGTTGAACTTCGCCGGAAGTTCCACACTGGCCGGTACCTGAATATCCGGCAAATTCCCAGAGATGTCACCGAAAAGGTAAGCTTTACTTAAATTGTTTGCAGCTGTCTTGAACTGAAAACCCTACCTTACTTGGCCTGCTTTGAAATTTCGATTTTTTATGATGGTTTCCCTGGCTGATATTCTTAATTGATTATTTGAAGTTCTGATCCATGCAGGCTTTCAAATTAAGCTAAATTTAGCTGTTTTGTTATATGTATGCTATTCCTAACTTCAAATTTTTGTTCTTTTATACTTTTAATTGACTCATTTTGTTAATGACTGAAATTGAAGGGCTGTGTAAGCAAGTTTGCTGCGGCATAGAAGCACATCGATCAGCTTTTTGTGGACCCTGATTGCGATTGCATCCTGTTCAGTGTTCAGTGTTCAGCCTCAAATATGTTAGATTGATAATATTTTGCTCTTCTACATTCATTTATGAAGACACTGACATAGAAAATGCCATGAATTGCTTTAAAACATAGTGATGCATGTTCAAAGTTGACATTTTGAAGCCATACTTTTTATTTTAAGACAGAAGATTGTTGATTTCCACCAGTCTCTTTTTAGTAGTATTTAAAAAAGCATGTGCTGGTTAATAATTGTATTCATCTGATTTTGTAGTAGTTGTTTTACTTGTCAGTTATGCTCATCATTTGAAGATGCTTGTATACCAATGCATGATGGAAGTATGATGAACCATGATGAGTTGTAGGTATTGTTTTCCATCGATTCCATCATATTGTCTTTAAACTTTTGCTCAAATGTGAGTTATGATGCTCACATTTGACATGCAATGCTTGATAGGCTTAACTCTTCCCTGGTCCTTTTATGCATATTGTACGCCAAAAGGTACCTATTTGAAGCATGTGCTTGATGCTCATAAGTCATAACCCATCAGAAGGAGGCACAAGTGTCCCAGTCCGATGTGTTTGGCATCACGGGAGTAGGTCCGTTCGTTCATAGTTTATGCTCGATGTCGGTTCGCTCGGCAGGTAGCGGCACCTCCGGGGCGTGTTCTGCCGCCGACTCCCGGGGGGCAGACCGCGTGAATGGCGTGCCTCCCCTCGGGTGCCGGCGGTGCACGCTCCAGGAATCGACGGCACTTTCAGTCAGGGCTGCGGAGTCGATGGATTTTCGGCGACTCCGACTCCGACTCCGACTCCGGCTTTCAAAAACCAGCTCCGACTCCGACTCCGACTCCGGGCAGAATTGTCGACTCCAACCGACTCCAACTCCCGACTCCGACTCCGCAGACCTAGCAGGGCTGCGGAGTCGACAGATTTTCGGTGACTCCGACTCCGACTCCGGCTCGGGTTTCTAAAATCGACTCCGACTCCGACTCCGACTCCAGTCACAACTGTCGACTCCGACCGACTCCGACTCCGACTCCGACTCCGACTCCGCAGCCCTGCTTTCAGTGGACCCCAGTGGTGTGAAGTTCTAAACGATGGGCGTGTAGGGGATGGCTGGTATCCTGCTACCAAGCTGGCGAAGGTACGCCTAATGGCAGGCGAGTACGCCGGCTGTCAGGTCGGCCGTGCCGCACCTGTAGATTGTTGAGCTCGTGCGGACAGGCTCCGTGTCGGGCCCTCCAGACAGCGGGACGCGCGTGTGGCCGAGGCCGGCACGCCACGGGCGTGGTCCACCCCGCTCAGCGGCGGTCACGGTGACACCAGCTGCCGAGATGGCCCGGAGGAGCAGCGGCGCTGCGAGCTCTGACTGGACCGGCCGCGGCCGCTCGGCGTATCGCTGACGGTGACCGCGTTTGTGTTGGCCGCGGACGGGTGTGCGCGGCGGTGGACAGCCGCGCGGCCGTGACGCGCCGCCAGCCGCCGCGGCCGGGCCGCGCTGATACCGGCCGCTCCGTGTCGAGCGCATCGATCGCGACTGGGCGCCGGCACACCGCGGGACCAACAGGCCTGCCCACCGCGCCTCGGCGGGTCGGAGAGCGGCGGTCAGACCACGGAGACAGGGCCACAGCCTCGGCGGGCCGGAGAGCGGCGGTCAGACCACGGAGCCTCGGCGGCCCACTAACAGACTGCTGCTCGAACAGTTCATATGGGAGGTCACGTAAATGGAAATTTGTTATGACGGTCTAATTAGATCTAAGTGTTTGATAATACTCTGTTATGTTGTCGATTCCAAGGGTGCTTTTAAAGCCCCGGAGTCGCGGTTGGCGGGCTGGAGCCTAGAAACATCCAGATGTTTGCCGTAAACTTTCCACTGAAGAATCGTTCGTTCGGCTTTTCTTGCACGTAGTCTAGACGATATTTGAAGCGAACCGCCTGAAGAGGACCCAACTTTTCCGTGTAATTGTTTCTTGGAGCAGATAAAACCGAAACCCAGCTCTCATTTGCTGGATGGAAGTGGCACTCATTCAATAAAGTTGCGCCCCGTTTGTTCATCTGATGCACATTTTTTACTTCTGGCCGTTGGTTGTGCATCAGATTGGTTCTTCAGTCCGACGTTCCCTATGTGACATCCGTGCCGTGACGGGCCGCGACTGCAGAGGACTGCCGTGTAACGGCGCGCCAGTGGCGACACGTGCTGCCGTGTCCTATAGAGAGCCGACTCCGCGCGGAGGGGCACTGCGTCCGCGCCGTCTGGCCGCCCGCTCACCACGGGCTCCCACCTGAGTTATGGATGGTCTATGCCAGGAAGCGGGAACAACGCCACCGCTCTAGACTGAAGACCGTTCCCTGCTAAATCGTATCGCTTCAGTTCCAGTCGCGCGCCGACCAAGTGCCGACCACATGCGCTGCTGACTTACGGTCCATAAATACATGGCTGTCTCGGCGCCTCTGCACGCATAAAGCGCCCGTCCCGACCGGCTGTTCCGACGCGAACGGCGCCCAAAGCAAACACCATCACGGCCCGCGCGGGGACCAATCAGCGGCCGATGTGCCGTTACACTGCAGAATCACCCGGCCGGCGGCAGCATGTCGCTAAGGACGGTCGCCTCCGCCCCGGGTGCTGACAGGCCCGGCGTGTGCGATATTCACGCGTTGTTTGCGCTGGACTGGCGTGCTTGTTGTTGTATTTCGTTTGGGAATGGCTCTGCCAAGAGGCGCGGTCGTCGGCGGCCCGCTGTGTATCGCTCGTACAAACGTCCGTCTACCCGCTGACGGCCGTTACACTGGTGACGCAATGGCGGCCGGACCCTAGTGCGGTGCAGCAAACCCCGTGCTATCGACCGGCCGCCGTCCGTCGGTCACTGCGGTCCGTCGCTCATTAGCTCGGTGGTCCATGGCCGCGGCTTTGTGCCCGTCCGGCGGACGGTGACCGTCCCGGCCGGCGATCTCGAGCTCCCACGGCCGCAGCAGCTCAGCGATGAGCGCTCGCCGCGTCGGTCGGCTCGGTGGCGAGGGAGTTACCGTTTGTGGCCGTCCAACTCTCAAGTACCGTGCCCTCCCCCGGGCCTCCCGTGCGCGGTCGGCTGAAGGAGTTCGGGCAACTTTCCTCGGAGCTGTTTGCCGACTCTCCGTCATCATCTGGTGCAGGAACTTTGCGCCGCTAATCCGCGGTACTTAGGCTAGGCTGGTCTTTGGTCTGATGACTGGGTGGGGTCTTCGATAACCTTCCCTCGAGCGCAGGTAATCCCACGGCTCATTCGCTGTGACATTTGGGAGGCTTATCGCGTAGAAGGCGGACACCGCGGATATCCTGATTGACGCGATGTGCATCGTTTGGGAAACAAAGAATCTTATGTAAATGGCCGTTAACGACAATGTCCCATGTGGCATGTCACTTTGATACATTCCTGTCGCCTGCAAAAAATGCTCAGATGTAGGTGGTGACTGCACCACGATGTGTCACAATCACACGGCAAAAGCCCAAAATTCCACACTTAGCAACTAACGGGTGTCCACTATTTTTTTGCACAAAGTTTGGATGCTACTCAATCAGGCTCTAGGTGTCGCACATCTCTGAAATTTTGCTTAGATGAAGTATCATCAATTAGGTACACGAAACTACATACATATTACATTTACTTGCAATATTCATTCAACACGGAGACGTTGACGAAAACAATGGTTCGCGGTTTTTGTGGCAAAATTTTCCCAGAACCACGCCTCTCATAGGCAAACGCCAGCTTGAACATCGGCTGAGGATAGCCGTAATTGCCAAAAGAACCTGTTATCACATTTTGAGAAACCTCGAGGTGTAAGATTTCAGCCTGGAGAAAAATTCCCAAGAAAGCTTCTGGTGTGGATGACTATCTCCCAGTGTTCTAAAATTGGATTTTGGTTGGGTGTGCCGATGAAGAAAAAAATCCTAGGATGAGAAAAAAGGAAATGAATAACCGAAGTATATTTGCAAAATGGTGTAATCCCAATTTGTATGCCAACTGCTAAACCAGAGCTCTGTTCGCACCCCGTTTATTTATCAGCAAGCTGCGACCATGCTGCTACTTCTTGGCTCCTCATTGGTCGAATTCAAGTGGTCTATTCGTTAGACCAATGAGAGGCCAAGCCGCGCCAGCAATAACTTCCTTATATGGGGAAAACCGACAGCACGCTGATATAAAAACAGCGACCGAACAGGGCCCAGGATTTCATGTCAGAATCTTGACAGGGTGTGAAACAAAAGGATGTGGGTGCATCAACTGTCAAGTGACATGTAAACTGGCTGTCGGGAATACATGAAACTTTTTACAGAGATGAAGTAAAGTCGGTCATTCATATTTTAGGGATGAAAGTATTTTCCCCATTAGGTGTGATTTGCCACCAAAAAGTCTGAAAAATGGAATACTGCTATCTCCGCAAAAGGGGTGTTCAAGCCAATCATCTGTCTTAGTCGGGCTAACGTTGGTGGCGACTTCTACCGTCGGGAGTGTCTACAGAGGGGGCTTTTACCCTTCATCCAGCAGCACTACCCTCAAGGTGGATACATCTTCTGGCCCGACCTCGCTGCCGCCCATTACGCACGACGAATGACAGCTCTGCTGGAGAAAGCCGACGTGCCTTATGAAGGCCGCGAGGAAAACCCACCCTGCGTACCGCAACTACGTTCAATCGAAGACCTGTGGGGCATCGTTAAGCAGGGGGTCCACATGGGTGACTGGACAGCACGGTCTGAGAAGCAGCTGAGGCTTCGCACTCATCGCGTGATGCGATCACTCGACAAGGAAGTGCTGCACAAGATGATGGGGACACTCCCAGCGCGCGTGCGCCGTGCTGCCTGGCTTGGCGTGAACAGCACCGTGCACTGATGTCAGCCTGACAGAAAAATAATTTATGTAGTAGCATGGAAAGTTTGGTGAAGGAAAAATGAAAAATATGTGAGTATCATTGTGTTGAAGTTTGTGCAAAAAAATAGTAGACACCCGTTATT
Source organism: Amphibalanus amphitrite (assembly GCF_019059575.1). Lineage (NCBI taxonomy): Eukaryota > Metazoa > Arthropoda > Thecostraca > Balanomorpha > Balanidae > Amphibalanus > Amphibalanus amphitrite. The sequence continues at coordinate 1,684,918 of NW_024881517.1, forward strand.
GAGATGTGAAACGTTCACAAAAGCGATGATTGTAGCCGTCTCTCTCCTCCCTGTGACTCCCTCCAGTGTCACGGCTCGGGCAGCAGGTTTCCGTCCGGCGCAGACCGGCTCTCGGCTGGCTGTTTGTCGCCCCCCGCGTCGGTATGTGAGTGTGGCGTGGCCCGCTGCTGTCGACGGCGCAGCACGTGGTGCTATCGACCCAGCGCCGGGCCCGCCGCGTGCCCTGGGGCGATCAACAGGTCTCCAGCGGCGCCCCGGCCGCCGCCGGTGGAGCCGAGCCGACCGATCGGCAGTCGAGGAGCGGCCGAGAGGCACAGAGGGGCGGCCGGGTCTCTGGCGGCTTCCCGGGCCGATTTCCTGCCCCGCCGCCGCACGGGTGCGGGCTGGGGTCACGGTCACATGCCCCCAGCCTGATGGGGATCAAAGGAGCGGTCCCAGGACTGCAGAAACTCATTTAGGGCCTGGGAAAGGAGACGGACCTGTACGAGACGGTGGGACGCACGAGGCGTACCCGGCTGGGTCATCGTCGCCGTTCGGGTCCATTATGCCGCAACTGCAAAGTACAGTACTATCATAATCATTCTGGAGCCTTGCATTGTGTTACGAAGTATATGCTGTGTGAATTACATTTGGTTATGCCTGCTGCTCGGTTTGTGGGGTGGGAGCGCGCCGGGGCTGGGGGCGGGTGCTCCGAGGCGGACCGCGCCCGTTCAGGTTGACGTTAATCTCGGGCGAACGGCCCGGCGGGCGCGAAGTGACGTCCGTCCGACGATCAAACTGGCGGCGATTGAGGCCGCTCGGCGCCGGCAGACGAAAACAAACGGCCCGCTGCCGATGGCCCGATAATCGGCCGCCCTTTGACCGCCCTTAGGGCCGCCGGCCAGACCAGGCGAGATCGGCGGTGAGCTGCCGCTGTCGGGAAGCTGTGTCGCGGCGCGCGCTGCAGACACGGACGGGAGTGCCGGAAAAATGGCCAATTATCCGCCAGGCCTGCGGTACCTGGCAGGATCTGTGGCTGCTCACGTCATCCCCGAACCCCGCCGGAGCCGGCCGCGTCTCCTTGGCCTTGGCGGCGCGGCGCGGCGGATCCTCGCCGGCGGGGGTCGACCTCTGGCGCGGCCCGGCCGTTCCCCGGCCAGGCGGCCGTGCTGTGACCGCGCGGCGGAGGGCGGACGGTGCCGGCGGCGGCGGCCGCACCGTTACCTCGAGTCGTTCACCCCGGCCGGCCAGCCGGCGCCTCGTCACCGGCCCGGAAGCCATGAGCGGAGGCGACGCGGCGCGGCCGTCACCGCCGCCGTCAGAGGGCGCTGGCCGGGCGGGTGACCTGGACCGACACGGAGATGTCGGCCCACCGACTGCCGGTGACCGACACCGTGTCACTCGGCCGCCCCGCCGGCAGATGACGTGATATGCGCCGCCCGGGTCACTGGATACATGACTTCCAGACGGCCGCCTTTCCCATCAGCCGGCTGGCCTGGCTCGGCTGCCGTGGCCGGTTCGCCTTCCGTCCCGTCTCGGGCCGGTCTCGGCGGGCTCGACTCGGCGCGGCGCGGAGGTCGCCCGGGTCACGGCCGGCCGGCAGGCGGCGGATTCCAGCGGCGGCTTGTGCCGGCCGCCGAGTGTCGTGTGTCGCGGACAGAGCGACCGGTTCGGCCACTGCCCTCCCGGCCCCAACCGGGCGGGCTGAGTCGGACGGTGCTGCTTAGCATTAACCTCACAGGATATCATGGCATTGCCGGAAGGAACTGCCCGTAGGTCGATGGCATTTCGGCCTTGGATTGGTAATGATCGTTTGCTGTTTTTGTTTCGCGTTTTTCATTTGGCGGTCCGGCTCGTAAGCTCCATGTATCGCCTGTTCCGGATTGAGGAGCGTTCACTATTGTCCGACTCGTTTAATGCCTACGTTTGTTTGTATTATTTGCCGATAAGGCCTCTGTTCTGGTGCCGCCTGGCGAATCGGGGGCAGCGTTTGCCCCTGGTCTGGTTCCGCCCGGTCACCGATCTGCTCCGTGTCGTCTCTCTCGGCCAGGGTCTCTCTCTCTCTCTGACGTCGCCGGCTATTCACAGCTCCGCGCGGCCGGCGTCGTCGTCCATCAGCAGCCGCCGGCGCTCGGACTCGTCCCTCCTTTGTATCCGGCCTTAGCGCGTCCGATGGCGGCGTGTCGCGCGCTTAGCAGAGGTATTCAATATCCTACAGCGGGACACGGCGCCGCCATTAATTACCCTCTGGCCTCGGCCCGGAGGATGTCCAATATCCCCTCCGAGCCGGGAATCACAGCGCGCCGACAAAAAGAGCCGACGCCGTTCTGCGCGTCGGGATCGATGCGGCGTTGAGCAGCGTGGACGCGCCAGGTTCTCGGCTGTCTCTGTTCGTCCACCGTGCGTCTGTCGGGCCGGCTCCCCGCCGTCTCTGCCGCCTCCCGGCGCGCTGAGCGATCGGCCGCGCCGGCACGTCCCCACGTCCCCACCGCGGCGTGCAAACACGACCACGTGGTCCCGGCGGGGGAGGGGAGGCGCCGCAGGCGGGAAGGGCCGAGTCGCTGCACTGACGGCTCACGCTGCCCGGCGGCTCACCTCCTGTATGAGGTGGTACGGAGCCGTGCCGGCGGCGGTGGCCGTGACGGCTGTATCTGTGGCGCTGATGACGGGCCGCTGACCGGCCGGCCGCCGCAGCTGACGCCGTCGCCGCCATCTGGCGCGGCCGGACGCCATCCTCCGGCGCGCCGGCTGCAGCCAAGGTCCTGGGAGCGCGGCGGCCACAATTGCGGCGCTGGAGCTACCACATCGGGTCGGCACCGGCGTCGGACGGGCCTGCATCGATCTGCAGGGTATGATTCAGCGTGTTGTGCCCTGCTGTCGCCCCCGGCCGCGGCGCGGAGGGGCGCCGGCGGCCGGTGCAGCGCGCGAGGGGAGTCGCGGACCCTTCGCGTCTGCCGGCCGGCCGCCAACGGCGGCGGCGCGGTTCAGGGTCGGCCACGGCCGCGCTGAGGAGCCATGGAGCTGGGCTGCGGGCCGTGACGGCGCCGCGCGCGCTGGGGCGTATCGTCCCGGCCGGCCGGCCGATGGACGTCGACGTGGGAATGTGGGAACAGCTGCGGCGCGGTGCATCGGACTCCGGGTGGTTTGGAGTGCAGAGCGGAGCGGAGGTCTCATGGAGCAACGCGACTCGTCTGAACCGGTTTTGTCTCCGTAGTGGGTTTCGACTGGATGGAAGCATTCCCTCGGTGTTGTGATATCACACATCCATGTAGCTAATTCACTACACGGATTTCCCATTTCTCCCGTCCCGTCCATTGGATACACAAAAAATGTGCCTTACGTACGCAGAAAGCCGGCTGGCCCGGCTCCACGGCTCGGCAGCGGTACCCCGGCCTGTGGCCGCGGACAATGTGTATCCCGGCGTTTCACGCGCCCGTCCGGACGCGTAAACAGCTCGCTGTCGGCAAGATCGTGAGCGGCCGCCAAGAAAGCCGGCCGGCTGTTGGCTGTTGGGCTAGGCGTATTTATGGGCCATTACGTGTGACGCAGATGCGAATAAATCGGCCGTGCGCACAAACGCGTGCCCGAGTGACGCACCGGCGTGTCGGCCGGCGGTGATTGCGAAAGCGCGCGCTGTTTTGGCTTGCCGAGCTGGCCGGCTGCGCGCGCTGGCGATCACAATCGGGTGTGAGGTGCGCGCCGGTGCGTATTTTGCCGACCGCTCCGGACGTCCGGCGTCGGCCGGCCCGTAGCCGGGCGGACCGCGGACCGCTCCACATTCACTGCCCTCGGCCGCGTCCCTCCGCCCGCCGGCCGCGTCCCTCCGCCCGCCGGCTGAGGCGGGGTGGGGGAGGCGCAGCGGGCTTTAAACACCGGCCCTTGTGCGGCGGCGGCCGGCCGGTGGCCGACTTCCTTTGTTCGAGCTCGCCCTCGCCCTCTCGCCCGGCCTCTGCCCGACCGTCGGCGCGGCGTGGCGCGCTCCCCTCTGCGCACAGGTGCCGGCCGGGCGAGTCACAACAAAGGCCGTGGCTGCCCGAGGAGGGACAGGCACGCCGGCCGGCCAGGGACGCCCACTTCCAGTTTCGACACTCGCGCGAGGAATAATGAGCGCGGCAGGCACACAAGGGGCTCTCAGTGTTACACAGGCCTTTGTTTTGAATTGCTTTAGGGTCCGCCTTTGATAGTATGGCTCCGCTAATAGCCATGCCTCGCCTAATTGAGTTGATATATTTCTCGCACCCTTCGTTGCCTTTGTTTCAAGCGAGGCTGCTACTTCAAAGCAGCTCGTGTGGTGTGATAATGTCAGCGGCTCCGACTCTCGACCCGTGCCGAGTGCCGACCGCCGCGCTGCACGTCTCGGCGCCGCTGCCTGACTGCCTGACCGTCCCGTATGTGGCCGAGCACGGCGCGCCGAGACCCGCCGCGGGCACCGGCCGACCCGGGCCGAGGTATGTCGGCCGGCGCCGCGCCGTTACTCGGCTGCACCGCGCCGGAATCGCCGCACAACGGACCGCCGCCGCCACAGCAGCAAAAAAAAAAAAAACGACACAGTGGAAAACGGTCCGACGAGCGCGGCGTAGGGCGACGAACGGTTTGAGACGCTAGCGACGCCGGCGATTGTGCTCGGTGGCTGACGGTGCCGGCTGGCCGCGGACCGAGCCCGGTCTGTCCTGGGAGCATGACGCTGCTGGTCACTCACCTGCGGCGCGGCGCGGCGGCCACTGACCGGAGGCCTCCTCAGCGCCGCGCGCCGCGAGGTCACGGTCACGCGCCGCTGCAGACGCGCCGTCCGCGGACTGGTGGTCGGCGAGCCGCACCGAGCCGCGACACACAGCGTCTCAGCGCCCGGCCGAGACGCGGGGTAGGTAGGGTCTGACCGCGGTCTGTAGCTCCGTCTCCCTCCCCCCGCAGCCCCGTGGGCCTCCCGGCTTGTTCTGGCCGTGTATGGAGGGGCGAGGTGCTGCCGATGCTCGCTTGTCAGCAGAGTGGCTTCGTCGGAGACGGGCGAGCGGATAACGAGCTGTGCGGGCGTCGCGGCGCCGCCGGCAGCCCCGTGGGACCGCAGACGGCGTGTCAGTGCCGACTGGCCGCCGCCGCCGCCGCCCACACGGTCATCTGCCGACCGCCGCCGGCCAACGGAAACCAACGGCCGACCGGCCAAAATGGACAGCCTGCGAGCGGCCGTGGTCGGTTTTAAATTTGAGCGCCGCTGATGGCTGGGAATGGTGCGGCAAATGACGTGGCGACTGAGAGCCTCCGTGGAGTCAGCGGTTCCAGCTACGGGTGTCGTTAGCGCCTGGGCGCATACAAGAGCTGCAGTGTCGCGTTACACTTAGCGCAACAGGCGTGGTGCAGTCCTAGCTCCCTCAGCTCCCCTCGGCCCACGTCAGCAGCACTGCAGTCTGCAGACACTGCCGGCTAATCTGCGGTGTGTCTGGCGCGTGCTGCCGGCGCACGGTACCGCCGCGCTGCAGACCCTCTGTTCCACCCTCCGCTCCCTCTCACCCTCCACTGCCAATCCCGGTCCGACCGGTGACCGTGTCGACCGTTCATAGGACGAACAGTGAACACGGCAGCGCTGACGGCAGCTGTGACGCTAACGGTGTCGCCGACTCCGCTCCGTGGGGTGCGCTGCTCCGTGGGGTGCGCCGCTCGGCCCGCCGCGCCGCCGGCGGGACCGTGCTCCGGAGCAGTCGGACCGTGCTGTTCCGCCGTGCTCAGCCGGCCGGCGTGCCCCGCCACGCTGCAGGCCGTGACCGTATTACGCAGCAGATGACTGACGAGGGCGGCCGCCGACTGCGTTATGCCTAAAGATGCATGGAGAAGGGCGGCCACCTAGCCGCAGGCTCGTGTCGATGCTAGCGTGTCTTCCGCCGCTGAGTTTGTCCGACCCGCCGCCGGAAGGTGCCGCCGTCGGCCGCTGTCCGGCCGGCCGGCCTCGTGTCGTGGGAGTGTTTAGCTTGGCGTGCGCCGCACGGTAAGACGGCTCTGTTATTTCGGGTCCTCGGCGGTGACATCAAACGGGGAGCGGCACGTCTGTCGCCGCCGCGGGCGACGGCGGACGGCCCGTGCGGCACATTAGGACGTGACCCGGCTGCACCACATCACTGACGAGCTGCGGGACAGGGGCGGGGAAGGACCGAGGTATCAGAGCTGTGAGAGGGCACCTGTTCTCGGTGAGACGCTCACACGGCGTGGGATATCGGACTGAAATGGATCGGCCGCGCTGCCCATAACTCCGCCGGAAACGCCGGAAGTAGTCTGTCGGGTCTCACGGGAGTGGAGCCTGCCGACAATAGCCGTGTGACTCTCTCATGGAGAGGGAGACGGTGTGGAGGGAGGGAGGAGGCCGCGCCGGAGGACGCTCACACGTCGCCCGGCGTCCTCGTGTCCTGCGGCGGACCGGACTGGACCCGTCTGCAACCGGCGCACGGCAAATTGCCTGTTTTTATGGGCTCGTTAAGCCGGTTGACGCGTTGAGCGGAACCGTCGGCCGGTGTGGAAGGCTACAGAGGCTGTCTGAGGAGCGGACGGTTTCACGGGCGACTCGTCTGCTGTGCCATCCTGCCGCCACCCTGTTCGCACAAACTCATGGCGTTGACTTATGACGCGCTAGCTGAACAACGGTGTCACGTCCGCAGAAAGGCAGGTGCTCGTCGCTGGATTTTACCGCGGCGCCGGCCACAAACTACCGGTGCACGGAGCGCTGAGCTCCGGGAAGTGATTATTTCGGAGCAGACGGTCGGACTCCGCCGCAAGACGGCCGGCACTCGCGGTTTGCGGTCGGTGCAAGGTATACACAGTCACAGTGGCGGTGGGAGTTCTTTGTTGGTGCCCGACCGCGTCGTTGAACGTATTCAGCACTTGTCGTAAATCAGCGTGACAATGTCCGAAGACGGAGGGTGGATAAATATCGCATGACTGTTGTTGGTTGTAGTGGCCAGTATTGTGTGGCTAGTTGTGCACTTAAAGCCGCAAGTATTGATCGTGCCCTTAGACTGCCTTAAAGGGTATTAGCATTTAGCACCGCAAATAGACTTCTCACAATGCACGTCAGGCACGCCATCGAAGCAACCGGCGATTTGAAGTGCGGGAATACGGAAGTGCCCGCTTTGGATTAGCTACCTGGCTGATAGGTCCCATTTTATCGCACTTTACCTGAACAATGGTGTACTGCCTGAACAATGAACAGTGAACACCCATAATCACTAAATCACATGCAGCGTTCCCATATTTTAATCACAGACGCAAATCTCGGACATATTATTCTCGTTTATTCGGGTTATGTTCTATTCTCGTACAATCTCATTGTCTCGGTCTGCCGGCGCTGCAGCAAACACCGGCTGGTGTTCGCCCGGTCGGTCCGGCGTCTCGCCACCGTTCGACACGACAGCGGCTAACCCACCTAACCAGCCCGTCCACCGCTGACAGCGCAGCTCGGCGCCGCGTGGCGCAATATATCCGGTCCGAGCTGCTCCGCCGTGCGTCCGTCGCCGCGTCCCGACCTTCCACAATGTGCAGGGGGCGGCGGCGAGCGGTGGGCGCCGCCCCGGACGGCCATATACGCCCCCGCCGGCCGCCGGTGCCGACGCCGACGGCCGTCGAAGGCGATGGATGGGCTGGGGTGGCACGCTCGACCTGTTGCGGTTGCGACGTATAGAACAGCGAGGCCGGGCGGGTCCCGTGGGTCCTGTGCCGCCTGTCCAGCGGCCGGAACATCGCTCTCAGTTCCAGCAGTCGTGTGGCGGTGTCGCGGTCTGCCGGCTCGTCTCCGCCCGGTGCGGTGCCCGCCGGTGGTCCGTGTTTCACCGGCTCCGTCGGCGCGGCGGGACGGTGTATTTTTGCCGACCGGCCGCCGTTCATCTCGCGCCGGGCGGTGTTTGTGTGAGTTATCGGGCCGGTCGTCAAAGCAGCCGCAGCGTCGACGATCGCCCCGCCGGCTCCGACGCTCGCCCCGCCGGCTCTGGGTGCGCCCTGTGCCTAATTGCGCGGCGAGCGGTCAGCAGACTGGGTGTCGGGGGTGTGGGGTGGCGCTGGGTGGTCGCGCGGTACCGGTGGATGGGCACCGCCGCGCGGGCCGTGCAGTGTTTCATTTTTCAGCCTTTTTGGTAGCAAATCACACCTAATGGGGAAAATATTTTCATCCCTAAAATATGAATGACCGACTTTACTTCATCTCTGAAAAGAGTTTCATGTATTCCCAACAGCCAGTTCACTTGTCACTTGACAGTTGATGCACCCACATCCTTTTGTTCCACACCCTGTCAAGATCCTGACATGAAATCCTGGTTTATCAGTTAGCATAAAAATTGGCATTACACCATTTTACAAAAATACTGCAGTTATTTACTTTCTTTTTTCTCATCCTAGGATTTTTTTCTTCATCGGCACACCCAACCAATATCCAATTTTAGAACACTGGGGCCGTGGCCCCTCGATCAATGGCTGTACGGACGGGCGGCGCCGGGTCGGGGTGTCCGTGCCGCCCTCCCGCCCGGCGACCTGTTGCGCGCCGCTCCGTGTCGGCGGCCGCCGTGAGCGTCGCTCCGACAGCATTGACAAATGGTCGGCGCCGGCGCTGACGCGGGCCCGTCGCCGCCGATGTCAGGTGCCACACGGATCGGTGCAAACTCGTCTGCCACGCCCCCGCCCCTGCCCCGGCCCGCGCCGCCTCCCAACATCGCACCGGGGCTGTCTGGTGGCCCTGTTCCGTTGCCCCCGTGAGCTACCAGATGCATCCCATCGCGCTGGACGCAAGGCTAACCCTCAGGCTAGCTGTGCCAGGCGAGAGCACCAGGGTTCAGTGAACTACAGTGGGAAAGATTTCCCAGGCGGGATATTGCATACAATTCGGACGTGTTTGCTATGGTTGGATCATCGTTATTGTTGAAGTTGCCCTAATCTATGCCGAGGAATGCCGAGCGCCGGCTAAGTTTGGCTCACCGACCCGTCCGATTGTAACGGCGTGTTTCCAGCCGGCTGAAGGTTATTGGAGCGACAATAAACTCGACTAGTGTGAGTCTGTTTCTTCAATTTCAGCTTGAGTCCGCCTGCAATCCCATTGGTTTCCAGGAGAGTGGGCTGAGCGGCGACTCCAGGAGAGTGGGCTGAGCGGCGGCTCCAGGAGAGTGGGCTGAGCGGCGGCTCCAGGGGAGTGGGCTGAGCGGCGGCTCTCAGAGGTGACCATCGCCGCCGACCTCCGGCGGGGGGGGGGGGGAGGGGGCAGTCCGGCGATTGGCCCCGCCGGCACCGATTAGCGTCTGCCGGCCGACATTGACGGCCGACGACGCAGCGGCTGGCGGACGGACGCCCTTGGCCTCACCGCCACCCGGCGCATCCCCGACCTGTGTGTGGATGAGAATACATTTTGGTCCTGACCTCGCGGGGCGCGGAGAGGCGGCCTCGAGAACCGTCGCGCTGGTCCCGGCAGTCGCCGCGAGCAGTGGCGAGCCGGGCCGGCCGGGTAGGGAGGCCAATCTGGTGCCGGATGGAAATAGCGCCGCTGTTTTTGTATCTCGCCGTCCTCCGGGGAGGGAGCGAGTGACGTTCGAGACCTGTCCGGCTCGCACACCGGGTGCTGACTGCACGCCACACACGCAGACACACACACAGGCAGACGCGCACACACACACATACGGCGGTGGAACCTCGCACCGACACCTGCCTTCAGCCACACGCAGAGCACGGACGCGCGGGCGGATGGGACGCGCAAACAGGCGCGTTGATTCCTATTTACGTCTAATGGGGCAGAAAAGGTTCACTATAGCTGCATTAGTGCATTATGTAAGCATGCCGGAACACAGGCCGATGCAGGCATATCTTCTGTCCGAGTGTGGCGCGACCTTTGCAGCCGCTAACTACGGACGCCTCGGCCCGGCTCGTGTCGGCTCCGGCTAAAGTTAGTTGGTCTCATCAGTTCGACGGGGCGGCCGGTGCCAGCGGCGGCGGCGACACGCGATCCTGTCCGACTTGGTCTGATGAGGACACGACCAGAGGACGGCGCCCGCGGCCGTAATAATCTGCACCACCGCCGCCGTCCTTACCCGGCTTCTTCTGCTCACTGCTTTTGGTCCTTTACATTTGATTGAGATTCAGCTCACGACCAGCGTACCTATAAGCCTATTGCTTCACGTCTAATAAGTCGCAGTGTTGCGGCTCCAGCGAATATACGCCTTTCCTTGCCAATAAAGCCTTTCTGAATAGTCGGTGTTTCGCCATCATATGTCAGTTTTTCTCTCTCCAATAAGCCTTTGTGGCCGGCGCGGCGATTGGCCGTCTCGGCCGTGTCGTCGGCCGCGGGCGCTGGCTGTTATTGGTTCCCGGGCACACGGCGGCTGTTTACGGGTCGCCGGCCGGCCTCAGCCGCGAGCCGCCGCCGGCCGGACCTTGGGAGCGCGCCGCCGACCCGCGCGGAAGCGCCACCTCCGGGCCTTGAGCCCGGCCGTCACCTGCGCTGGTAACGCCGCCGGCAGTCATAACGAGCGCCGAATGTACCTATCAGCCGCCGGCGTCGCACTCCCGGAGGTGGAGGTGGCGCGGCGCGGCGGGCGGCTCCCGTGACGGGGCCGTGACGGAGCGTGCAACGTGACCTCCGTGAACTCCGTGACGGAGGGGTATCACGCTGACGCGGGGTGACGCTCGTCCGACCGCTCGCCTGGGGGGCTGATGTGGTGCGAACCGCGCCGGCTTCAGGCCGTCTCGGCTGGCCTAGCGCAGGAGTCACCCTGCTCCGGCCTGGGTCGGCCAGGTTCGAGGACCTCTCGGCCGCCACCGCCGCCGCCGGCCACCACGCCTCCCAAGTTCATTGTCGTCAGTCTCGGGCTAGTTGGGATGACGGCCGCGGGGCGGCGCTGCTGGCCGTCAGCACGTGGCGGGCGATGCGGGTACGTCGGCGAGTTTTTATGTGGCCGGGGAGGTGCTACAACAGTCGACCGCTGCACAGGCAGAGGGCGCCCGCAGCTAATCTGGGCTCATCGCCGGTCGGACCCAGCGTCGTGGCGGCACGCCGCAGCGCCAACGTCTGTTGAACGGTGCAGTATACTGTATAGCAATGGGCGCCAATATCCGAAATGCACTGTCACTCCATCAAATTGTTTTCAGTTGGAGACGACCAGTCTTCAACAAGTGAACAAGTCCCCCGAGGCCGTTGCCCTGCAGGCGATGCACTTGCATAAATAAGGAACTCGCTGTTCCTGCAATCGATTAGCGGTAACCTCAGGACAGTGGTACGGCCGCAGCCCTATAATCTCAGCCGCCCGCGCTGATTAAAGCACTTCATCTCGGCACGGCTTCCCGTGGCGGCCCGATGGTAATTACTCGGACGTCCGAACGTGGTAATTTCGCCGGGATCCGGCGGGCGCCGATGGAACCGTCGCTGTGGCCGCGGGTGTCGTCCCAGCGGGGTTAGACGTGACACCGTCCGGGCCAGTAAATCCACCGGGGGACCTAATCGGCCCGACCCGGCGCCACTCTGCCGCCCGACCGACCGACCACGAGCCGTGCCTCATCGGCTGGTGACCCCGGCGTACCGCGGCGGCGTCCCGGTGGGCCCGCACCGGCCCAACGGCGGGGCCGGCTGCGCCTCCGCCGTTTTTGCCGCCGCCCAGCGTTACTGCATGCCCCTCGGTCCGTGGCGTCCTGCGGCTCATGGCGGGCATTTCCCATAGATGCCTGACCCGAGCGGATGCCAACGGAGCTCGGAGAACCTAGCCAGGGTGGCAAAGGCACTATACGATTAGACGCTCAGACTCGCAGACATTTTTAAGTCGCCGTGCTGGTCCATTTCGCCGCGCAGACGTGATCGGCTATAGGAACCGACTCAATAGAGTCCAGGTTCACGTCGATCATTTTCGTAAGAATTTTCTTAAGTTTGATCTACTTCTTAAGTAATTTTTTTTATTCACGTGAACTCCGTCGACAAAAACTTAAGAAGTGTCGACGTGAATACCAAATTATACTTACGAAAGAAAATCGACTTACGAAGTCGACATGAATACGGTCCCAGGGCCCGCGCCGCGCCCGCTGTGCTCCACTGCACACCTCCGTCTCCAGGGAACGGTCGTGTCGAGTAGTCATCACCTGGGAGGGCCGCCGGGACTCGGTGATCGGCGCGCTGCTTCGCTGATGAGTTCCGGATCGGACGGCGCCCTCTGGGTATTGTCATAGAGGCCAGGTTCTCCGGGGTCAGATCGGCAGGAGCGTCCCGCTCCTCCTGAGAGGGGGTCGGTCGGTTTGGTGGAGCGCGGATGACTCCAAGAATGAGCTTATGTGGTGCTAGACTAGCCTAACGACGTACATCATTACGGAAAACGGGCGCGGAACGGCGTCCGTCTCGGACATGGACACGGGTTGACCATGTGATCGTTGCAGTCTAGTTATGTAACGGTGTCTGTCACGGGGTCTGGGCTGAGCCAGCCCGTCCTCTGTGCCGCCCCCGGCCGTTCCAGCGCCGCCCTCCAGCCGCGGCCCATGCTCAGCCCACGCCTCCCTCGCCTGCCGGAGCCGCCAGCGGGCTGTCGACGCCGCCGGCCGCGCGCCAACCGGCCGTCACACGGCCGACGCTCGTTTAACGCGTGAGGAACACGGCGCGCCCCGTGTCACACGCCATCGTCGGCAGTGACGATGGTGCCGACGGCCGGCGGAGGCGCCGGACTTTAATCGTTGGCGGCGCCGGCTCCGATGATGTAGCGCCGCTCGGCCCGGTGACTGGATGCCCCTCCGACCCGTGTCCCCGGCTGCTGCGCGGTCGGTCGGTTCGTCCCCGCTCGGTTCTGACGGCCGCCGGACAACTCCGCTGTTCGCCCGCCGCCGACAGTCTGTGGAGCCGACCGGGCGGCGGAGATGGATGGTTGCGCCGCCCGCCCGCCCGTCCGTCCCCGCCCGCTGTCGGCGGGTGTTGTGCGGCTACGGCGCCTCGTCTGGGCCCGCTCTGCAGCTGATTACCACGCCGCGGCAGTCATTTGGACCGGCTGCAGCGGCCCTGTTAAACTTGGACGCGAAGCAGACCGCCGTGGCGCCAGCGTGCTAACTGCCAGCCGCCGGCTCTAAATTGTCTCTGTCAAAAGTTGACTGGCCGTGTGACAAAATGGCGATTAGTTGTTCCTGACCTCGGACCACACATAAGGCTCATAACTATGCCGAGTTTGATCGATACACTGGCCAGGTAATACATGTAAATAGATTCTAAACAAAGACGGAATGATTCCCGTCTTAGAGACCGGCTACGTGAGATTGAAACACACCGACCCCTCCAGCCAGAACGCCGCTTTCGGGAATGGCGTCGTCTGTTGTCGCAGTCTGCGCGCCGCTCATTTCCTGAGAGCGGTGGTCCAGACGCGTCTCCGGTCCGCCTAACTACATTCCGGGGGCTGTCACGTTAATTGGCTGAGCGTGTAGTGTTCTCGTGAGCATGCGGTGCCGCTGAGCTCGATGGATAGAGTGGTGGCCGATGACTCTTACGAAATGAGAGGCTGAGGTGGGGGACTCGTCCGGAACTGTGTCCGGGAACCCTGCGTGGATGACCTGATGCTTTATAAGGTGATCGCCGGCACAGATATGTCCACTTCCTTGGTGCCTACTATATTGGCTCCACTATCAGGGCGAGCGAGTAACGGCCAGCTGCCGGAGATGCGGCGGCCTCGTGCGGATGTCGTGACTGCCCTTCCGCTCTCGTGCTGGCGTACTATGCTCCTGAGGTGTGTGCAGCGTCCGTTTTCCTGTGAGGTAGGTCGCTCGCGACCGCCTCGCCCGCAGCAAGCGGCTGAGCCCGTTTTCCTCTGCCGTTGTTATGCAATGCCGGCTGTGAGCCACACAGCTGCCATATGAATAAGAGGAACGAGGCTGTGCCCGCCGAATGTGATGAATCGCTGTGTTGCTATTCAAACGGCTTATCTAAATATCCAGCCGAGAATATCCCACCGTTATAAGACGTACGATGCTGAAACTGCCTCAATAAATCCCGCTCGAATCACAGTAAATAGTGGCGGGGTCTGAAGAGGCGCCGTGGGCGCTCTCCGGCCGTGCGACTGAGCCGCTGGGCCTGTCACGCCGGCCCTCCGGGCGGGTCGGAGTAGGTACTCCCCTCGCCCGCCGAGGCCGTGTGATTGGCGACGGAGCCACGGACGGGTTTTCCGGACTCGGGATGATCGTGCGGCGTCTGCGCGACCTCGGTCCAGTCACGTCTTCCTGCGTCCGTCGGCCGGTCCGTAACTGGCTGCATTCGGTCGGTCCAGGGCCGCGCGACTCTGGCTCTGACTCGGGAAGCCGCTAACTAGGCATCATTATTCACCGGGCGGTGTCGTGTGGTAAATGGTTCGCGTTGATGGTCCGGTGATTTGTTGACAGTTCCGATTGTTTTGATTTAGTATGCAGTCCTGGCTGATGACAGTCGTCAGCTCATTCTCCCGATGTCTCTCCACCGAGGTCCTTGTCGCGGCCGAGTGGCAAAATAACGTTGGTAAGGCGGGCGGTGATTAATGCTGCTCGTGCCGCTGGAAGAAGTGTGCCGACTGCGACAGCGGGCCATTTGTTCGTCGCTGGTAGCCGGTCATTATCTCCGGTCCGGTCCGAGCTCCGACCGGCTCCGGCCAGCTGACTTATCGCGGCGCGGCCCCAGGCAAGCGCCATTTATTCCCCTTCATATATCTCACCAGCTGAATGTCGAGCGTCAAAAAGTGTGGGGATCGCGCGGTCTTCCGTCTTTTCAAGTGCTCTATTAAAGTCGGTCGGAGATATCTCACTTCTTTACGGGAGCCGTTTTGGGAAGTTTTCCGGAGTCGGCGAGCGTGCGCTGGGCCGACGCGCTGGGATATTTCTGGGTGAGTGCCGGCGACCGGCACCGTGTGCCCGTCGCCGCCCCGTCGCCCACTCGTAAATCGAGGCAAAGTTGGGCGTCCGATCCTCTCGATGATTGATGCGCCGGCTCTGTTGAAGTGTGGCCGGTCAGCTGGGCTCCCAGTCGGCCGGTGCCGGCTCCGGGTCTGTGAGACAGCGCTGCGGGGCCGGCTGGCCGCTCGTCCGTCCCGCCACACAAAGACGAGCCGTCGGCAGCACGCGTCCCGGTCCGCCGCGCGGGGATTCAGGGAGGGTGGGGCGGCCGTCGGTCGCATCCCGTTACCGACAGCCGAACATCACTCCTTTGTCTCGGCTTCCTCACCCACTAATTAATTGTGCCGATTAATGCCACCGTTGATTGGTATGAAATTTGTAATGAAAATGATGATCACAGATCATTCAATGCCGTCATCGGCTATTTACACTCTGTCCTATTTTTCGCTTGTACGTTGGAAATTGTGTTTTGTTAACCCGCGCCCGGCTGGGGGTCCTGGATTTCCACGCCCTGCTGGGGGGGGGGGGGTGTTTGAACACCCCCCCTTGTAACTCGGCTCCTGGGCAACGTAGCGATACGCGAAAGGCGGCGTTCGAAAGAGCGTCAAAAATAATGACGAAATCACTTCAGTCAATTTTTTGATCAGGTCAAAGGTCAGGTCACCAGAGGTCATTAAAGGCAAAATTTCGCCGATTTCCAGGTCGAATGTCGAAAATTTCCAAGAAGCCAACGCACAACTCGGGAACCAATAGAGCTAAAGCGCCGCGGAAAAGCGCATTCGATAGCCCTATTAACGCTCTTTCTGAGTAATTCTCTCAGATTTGACCTTACGTCAACGGTTTTGCCTGCAGGGGGCAAAAACTGCAAAAATAGCCGATTTTTTCGGAAACAGTTTTTCTGCAATAACTTTTGACCCAAGCCTTGTACGAGCTTACTTTCACCGGCATCGTGTTCCTCTCGTCAAGACGCATCGAATGAACTATAACTTGACCTTGAAAGGTCAACTTGAAAATTTGACCTCAGGTCAAGGTCATGACCTGACCGGAAAGGGTCATGTTGCATATCAGTCGATCCGTATCGTCGAGCTGAACACATCTAATGCGTTTTCATCGCTCTAGCATGCCTCTATCAAAAGTTATTTGCGAAAAACTGTTAGAAACCATTCGTGACCTAAGATGACCTCAGGGCATAAACAAGGGTCACGGACACCATTTTCATGTTCAGTGTGTCTAAACCACTTGTAATTCGGTGTTTGGGAGTGTTTATAATGTCTTTCGTCCAAAAGAGGCGCATTTCAATTTTCTCCCATTGACTTATAATGGGGAGGTCGCAAAATTGACCTGACCTTAGGTCATCGATATCAAAATTCTGAGATATACATTTTGTACATGCTATTGCTCTTAGCAATCGCTGAAAGTTTCAAAGCTATCGGTCACTTGGTGTAGCTATGACAGACATTGAAACTTTTTATGAGGTGAGGTCACTTCAAGTGACCTGGTGACCTGACCTTGAATGACCTTGGTCTGAAATTTTCACAACATGTGTAGAATTGATGTATGATAAGGTGTACCAAAAACGGCGGCGCTACGCGCCGCCGTTTTTGAGATATTCGCGAAAAACCACAAGGGGGGGGGGTGTTCAAACACCCCCCCCCCCCAGCAGGGCGCGGGTTAATTGTTTTCCTGTGTGTCCAATAAGCTCGGAGCGATGGGCCGGCCGGCAGCGGATTGTGCCTCACTATCTCCCAATGCAATGTCTGCCCGGGAAACGGACGGCTTCCCACAGCGGCTTAGAGGCGTAAGCCGGCCCCGGGGGCGGCGGGCCGAGTCTGGCAGCTCTCCTCCGCCGACTGCCGGGAGGTGCGGCAGCTCGGCCGCAGTCTGTCCGTCTTCCCGGCGACTGTGTCACTCTCCCTGCTCCTCTGTGGCCGGTGGCCGCCTGGTAACTGGCCCGGCGGCAGTCAGGGTCACGTCAGCCGTGGACTGCTCCCCGGCCGCCGCCGAGGATATAATGGCCGACAAATGCGGCCGTCCATTGAGTGGGGCCGCCCGCCGGCGGAGCGGCCGACCGGCCGGCGACGGTCGTCAGGGTCAGACGCCGCCGCCGCCGCCGCCGCGGGAGGACGCCGCCCGGCACCACGACCCGCCGACCGCCCGTGACGGCGTGTGACGCCGCCCGGGAGACTGCCATCCCGGGAGGACCGGCGCCGGGCCGGCCGTCTCGGTCGATGCCGCGGCAGCGCCGGTCGCCGCGGGCCGCCAGTACCCGATCGGCCGTATCGTCAGCCCCCTAATGAGATGTCACCGGCCGAGCGGCGGGAAATGGTCGCGCCATCACCGCGGCCCGCGCTCTGTCGGCGCCGCCGTCCCCCCGCCTCTGCCCGGTCATCTTGTTAGCGTTACCATCTTATCGGCGGCCGACGGCCCTCTGCCGTCCGCCGGCCATCGCTCTCTCTCTGCTCTCCGTCCGCCGGCTGTGTCTAATCTCGGCACTCTTTTCTCATTCCGGCCGACATCGTGCGGCGGTGTCCCTGTGCGGCCGGGACGCAGCTGTCTCCGGGTCGGCTGCCGTCCCTCCCCGCCGCTGGAGCCCGCCCCGACCGACCCCGCCCGCCCCCGGCCGTCCGCCGCTCTGACGCTCCCCGGGGACACTGGGGCTCTCTCTGATCGGGACCGACACGCCGACACACGGCTGGCGCTCGCCCGCCCTCTCTCCCAGACTGTCGAGCTGTCGATGCAACTTTGGGGGATTTGGAACGTGGCTGACAACCAATGGAGACGTGCACCCTGCAGTAATACCTGTCGTGTGACATTTCCGTCGTCCCGCCCATGCCACTGTCTATTTCGCTGTCTATTACGCCATGTCTAGCCGGCTCCTCCTCAGACGGCACAGTGCGACCCTGTGACATGGTCAGCGGCAACCCGGAGCTGCGGCTCGTCCAGTGCCCGTCCACAGCTGGCTGGCTGCCGGCCGGGCGGCGCCCCTAATTCAGACGGCCGCCGTTCCTGTGACACCTGTCGACGGTGGGGTCCGTTTGGGGCCATCCTCCGCCTGCCGGGCTCTCACGGATCGGTCTTAGGGACTGCTTTCGTGACCGGCCCCAAGAATAGTCCCGCCGTGCCCTGTGCCCCATCGGAGTCCGAGATGGTGATTATCATGACTGTTTGGCGAAATGCAACACAACGAAAAATGCCGAGTCTGAGTCGAACATGACGTCAGTGCCGTAAGGTGAACGGGACCAGACGCGGCCGACTCATCGGGGATTGACCACCTCGGGCGGGCCCCGCTCACCAGCTGAACTTCAAAGGTCAACTCGTAAAGCTGGAAACTATCGGCTAATTCTCAATTGACAGCTATCTATTTGCCATCTGTGGCCTGAATTCGTCTCCCAGCTTTCTTGTAAAGGTCCTTGGCGCGCCACAGACATCGCTCGCGGCTCTGCTGTGACCGGTCACCCCTCTGCGTTCCAGGAGCTGCAGGCGGCGTTCCGTCCGAAGTTGGAACTGACCAACATCCAGCTGCAGCCGGCCTCCCAGTCTGCCACGGCCCAGGTGCGGCGGCCCGAGCTGCTCGAGGAACCGGCGCGCTACACGGACGTGCGCCTGCCGAGCGGCGGCGGCCCGCTGACAGTCAGCCTGTCGGCCACGGACGGCCTGCTCTGCACCGCCCGGCTGCCGGCCGCCGTCACCGACGACGAGCTGCTCCTCACCGCAGAGATGTTCGGGCCCGTCCGGTTCGCGTTCGTACTGCGCTCAGAGGCGACAGGTGAGATTCAAGTGGAGGAATAGAGAGGGGACGGAGGAAGGGGATAGACATGAGATCAGACTGAGATCAGTAGCCGAAGCCCTGGCGGACGTCAGAGAACGTCTGGGCTGCAACGGGTGCTCAAGAAAACGCTGCACCGACCTTAGAGACGGCTAGAACGTCCGCCCTTCACGTGCGCTCAATGAACCTAATCGGGCCATTGCTGGCTGTTTGGTCACCATCGGACGGTGACGGGCGCGCTGATTAACCCATTCAGCGGCCGACTGTCCCGGCGGAGGGCTGCTGTCCGTCGGGCCGTCGGTCGGTCCCGGAGGTCATCCCTCCTCCCTCCCTCCCTCCGTTCCCGGGCGCTCTGATTCCATCTGCGGCGCATTACGTCCGCCACGCAGCCGTGATGGCACGTCGTGCGGCGGCTCTGCGGCTCGTCTCCGCCGCTGGCGACGGGAGGGATCGTCGTCAGCGACGGGAGGGATCGTCGTCAGCGACGGGAGGGTTCGTCGTCAGCGACGGCGTGATGGAGTGGCCTCTGCCGCCGCCGCCGCGCACAGTTGGGGCTCAGCCACGCGGGAGGGCAGGGTGGGCGCCAGGCACGTACGGCGTGGATGGCTGCGACGTGGAGGGCGGGAGATTTATTTAGGAAGATGAGAGACGTGAGTAGATGAAAGAAGTTTTAACAACAAATGAGATGTCTAGATTATAAGGAAACAGGAAAATTGGACAACGTTTCAGCTGAAGGGTACTTTGTTTTATGCTTGGTTTTCTTTGCTTATTCTTGACGTTCTCATCTGCCTAAAGGTAAATCTGCAGAATAGTATTTATGATGATGGTTTATTTTCTTACGCCCAATATGAACTCTTCTGCAGTTAAATGAAGCCTTCTGGGATAAGGTCAGACCGCTATGTCTGACATTATTGGTCGTTACGAGGCCATTTGACTGCTATTATTGGGATGGTGGCGACTAATAAAATCTTTCCGCCCCCGGGAGGCGTCCGGCCGACTGAGGTGATGAGACGCCCCCCTCGGACGGCGCGCCGGGCTGGGGTGTGATGAGACGCCCCCCCCCCCCGGGACGGCGCGCCGGGCGGGGGGGGGGGGGGGTGATGAGACGCCCCCCTCGGACGGCGCGCCGGGCGGGGTGTGATGAGACGCCCCCCTCGGACGGCGCGCCGGGCCGGGGTGTGATGAGACGCCCCCGTCGGACGGCGCCGGGCGGGGTGTGGTCCCACCGATGGCGGTCGGTAGCGTCACGCTGTGGGCGGCGGACGGGGGCGTCACGCCCGGCCAGGGGTGTCTCAGACGGGCGGGCCCCATCCGGCGTGACGGCCCGGCTGAAGGAGGCCGCCCTGGGTCACGCCGCGCACCTGGGGCGTGACGGTGCCATTATTAGCGGGATAGGAGAGATCTCAACACACCAGCCAGGGTATACAATGACAAAATCGTTTGTGGGCCAAGCCTTTTTTGTCTGAACTTATCGTTGCTAAAAAGGAAGCAGGGGATTCTCCGCGGTCATCTCCCCCAGTGCTTTCCCCTGACTGTTAGTTGTTCCAATGTCTCTCCCGTCATGTAGGGCCCTGCTCCCGTCTCCTGCTCTTCCCGTCGTCCTCCTAGTTCAGTCTCCGTCTCCTCTGCATCGTCTCCGTCCGTCTCTGCTCTGTCTTTATGATTGCGGCCTTCCTCTCCGCTCCGAGATCCACTCGGCTCTCTATTGATGACCGGCTGCTATCGCCTGGCGAATTAAATTTTCATCGAGCTGCTCGCCGTACGTCAGCTCCGGCGATGGCTGGGGCGTTCGCCGGGGTCGTCGGTGCCGATAAGCGACCACCGCTCAGCGTGGCCCTCTCCCGGCCCGCGGCGCCGTTCTGAGACCGTTCTCGGACTGTAGGCACACCGTTCCCGTCCGCCCATGGCCCGTTGGCACGTCGTTTTCGCGTAGTTTTGGCGCCGGGACCTGAGATACGAGTATGACGGCGTTTCGCGGGGACAGGGAATAAGGTGGTAGCGAATTCCCTGAACGAGGAGCGTCTGAAAGTGCTGACTTCGCTGAGAAGACTAGCTAGCATTGAAGTTATCACTAGAATCTAGAACAGTGATGTCGCAGTCGTATGTTGGTTTGACGATGTCGATGTGTCTGACTCTGTTAATTCGCTGACCTTTATATGTAACGATTGCCCGTATTTTGTGTCGCGTTTCGTCATACGGTGCGGCCGATTAGCCCATTTTGTGTCCTGGTGCGCAGTGCTGACCGGTCTGCTGCCGACTCGCAGGCGCCAGCAAGGGCTACGGTTTCGTGATGTACGCCAGCAAGGAGTCGGCGTTTCACGCCAAGGGTCTGCTGGACGGCAAGGTGCTGTCGGGCTCGGCCATCATCTGCGACTGGGTGGACCCGACGCACACCACCATCAGGTCAGCGGCCCGCCCCGGTCCCCGGTCCCGTCCCCGCCCCCGCCCCCGCCACTGCCGCAGTCTCGGCGATTGCTCTTCACCGACTCTCTGTCTCTATCTCCGAGTCTCTCACTCTCTGATTCTCTGTCCACCTGTTAGCAGCTACTCTGACTGTGAGACTAGTCACACTGTCCGACTGTCGTCTCTTTCTGTCTCTCTCGTCTCTCGTCTCTCTTTATGTCGCTGTCTGGGGCCGTGTGATCGGCCCGCCGCCCCCTATAGTTGACCCGGACGAGCCGCGCTGCGCACCGCCACTCGGCCGGTCTCTCTTATCGGACCCCTGTTCTCTCCTGTAGCTAACGCCGTCGGCTTCTGTGGTTTTCAGATCTTTGCATTCCAAGTGTTTGCACGTGGCGAATCTGCCGGCCGGCTATAAGAATATGGGCGAATTTAGACAGCTATTCTCTTGCGTACAAAACCCTCCTTACTGCCAAGTAAGTATTCGTTTTTATTGGCCAACACTGCCCCTGTGGTAGAAGCTTTGCTTGGTTACGCCTTGTTCACTTTTGTTTTTCTTTCCGATTGGTAACCGTTACTGTTTCTGCTCTTTGTAGCATTTCCAGGCCAAGTAGCTACCTCGGGCGCAGTGTTGGATGCGTGTCTTCGCCTCTGTCGTGTATCGTGTGCCGCTCTTACCTGTCGTGCTGCTGCTATACTAAATACTGTCGTCGCTTCTAACCCCGATCCAACTTTGAAAATATAGCAACAGTTGCTCTCTGCTCTCTATGCCACTTCTCGCTGCGCTCTTGTCTTTGTATTTAGTGCTGAATGCCCGCTGCTGCTGCTGTTGTTCGACAGTGCGTATGAAGTTTTATTAGTTTTATCTGCCTGCTTGTCTGTCTGCCTGTCCGGTACGTCTTCCGAGTGATATGCCAATCTGTATACAGGACCCCGTTAACTGTCGCCCCCTCTCACTCCGTGACCCGTGTTGGCGTGTGCCGCCCGCTCCGACTGTGCCCACTAATGACCCGCCCTGCCCGCGCTCACTCGGCCCAATGTGCTGCTCATTGTTCTCGGTGTAACAGGGCCGGCACTGAGTCGCTCTGTTCGCGGTGACGGCGCGGCGGAGCGGCCGCCCGGGCTGGCAGCAGCTCGCCGGCAGACGGACACGCGCGCCTTGTCTGTCGGCCGGCCGCGGTCTGTTTGTGGCGGCTGTTGTCCGCGGCCGGCCGGCGCTGTTTGCGCCGCGGCGGTAACATGCGCGACCCGGCGGGCCGGGTCACCGACAGAACACAGGCCCGCCCGCCGCCGCCGCAGCTCGTTCACGCGTCTGTTTATCGCACGCCCGTTGACTGACGAGCGGCGGAGCCGGCCGCCGCCGCCGTCTCCGTCCCCGTCTGTCTGCCCCGGTCATTGAGGCGAGGTGACACGCCGTGGCGGCTCTATTCAGCGGCGCGCGAGGCAGCGCCGACCGTCGGCGGCGCCGCTGAATGCCTGGACGGGCCGTCCGCGGTCGTCGGACCGAAGTGACACTCCAGCGATGCAGCTGCAGCATCACGCTGCACCAGGACTGACGGGAAGAGCTCGGAAACCGACTGGTCGCCCGCTGGAAACATCCACTCCAGCGCGACCGGCAAAAAAGGCCATAGAAATTGGCGCACACGCCTTTTCCATTTAGCGGTGTGGTTCGATTGGTCGCCATTCGTCACTGAGACCGCCCGCCGCCGACGGCCTCGCTCCTCCCAGAGTCGATCGCGGCTAGCGCCGGCCGCCGCCGACCCGTCCCTCGTCTGTCAGAGTCGCCCGCTGCCGACAAAGTGGTGATAGAGTCTCGATGGGCTGCCGAGCGGCGATCAGCGCAGTTTCCGCCCCGGGCGTCATCGCTGCACGGCCGGCTGCCTGTCCCGGATCACCTCATCTGTCCTGGGTTCATCACCTGTCTGGGGACTCGCTGACATCCGCGAGCCGGACAGAGCAGCTCGTGACGGAACTGACTGGTCCTGCGGCATCGCCTGCGCTCTGCTCAGGTAGCTGGCCGGCCGGCGTATCGATTCTAAACACGCAATCTGGGGCCGATCGCCGCTCGGCCGGCGACGAGAGCGCTCGAGCACGCCGTCGGACGTGCTCGATGGCGGGCGAGCACGGCGCTCGGCGTGCTGCCGCCCGCCGGCGCGGCGTTATTGCCGATACGAGTGCCTCGGCGGACCGGCCGACCGGACCCGATGGATGGCGGGCGAATGGCGGCGCGGCTTCGGCCGACCCCGGCCGCCCGCTTTGATGGATGACCACGTTCATTACGAGCGCTGCTGCCGGGCTGAGCGGCCGAGCGCGGCCGATCGTGCTCAGTTCTCCTCCCCCGGCCGGCGCGGGGACCACTGCGTGACCAGACGTGACCGGAACTGCCGACCCGGGCGGTGGCCAGAGTTGACTGCCCGTCACTGGAGACGGCGGCACCGACGGCGGCGGGGGTGGCTCGATTACCGCGCGGCGCGGAGGGCGGGAGCGCGGAGAGCGCCAGCCGCCTCGCACCTACCTACCGGCTTTACAGTCGGCGAGCTCAGTGTAAACAAGGCCGCGGATCAAAGCGTCTGGTCCGCCGCGGCCGGTCCTCCTTCATCGCGACGCAGACGGCGGGAGCCGCCGCCGAGCGGGAGCGAACCACAGATGATTTTCGGCCGGCCCTGGAGCCAGCGATCCGCGACTGGCTGAGAGCCGCTGAGAGGAACGGCCGACGCCGTCGACTCAGCTCTAATAACGAGCTCACCATCGACGGCACGTACCCGCGAGCGTGATTTGAATTGAGTGCTGCAGAGAGGGACTGTCCCGGGAGTATTTGGGACCGCCTGTGTTGGTGTGGGATGAGACGGGATCTCCCTTTCTGCAGAAAGGAGCTCTGCAAGGTGGTGTATGAATTACCGAGTTCAAAACCACCTCCTCCGTTTATTCCCCGGAGAAGTTGGTACCGACTTTATCCGTAACTTACTTGAGCTGTGTGTGGAGTGGGGCCTGGGCCTCGCGGTTTTATCCACGATGAACCAAGCCTTATGTAACACACGCGCTCAATAGATGTTCAGCAACATCCATGTCCTTAGCAAAAAGCTGCATTTGAGACTTAGAAGTTTATGAAGTGTAAACCCGTAATTGAACTCAGTCAGTTAATTGAATAACAGTTGCAAGAAGAAAACGCTCGCTGTCCTCCGCGTTGTATCTTGTCCTGCTCCCCAGTGTCCTGTGACTGTCAGTCCGGGTCGGTCGCCAGTCGCCTTCAGTTATCTCGCCTTGGAGCGCCGCGGCCGACGGTCGAGCCGCTCTCCGACACAGCGGCGGGGCGCGGTCGGAATACATCGGCCGTCCTGTTCCCGTTATCGACACCGACAGACGCCATCACTTAGCGGCGATGGACCGGGCCGGGCCGGGCCGCCGGCGGAGGAGGACGCTGCACACAGCGCCGCTGCGAACTACCCCGGTCCGCGGCCGCCCTGTCCCGGCTATTTGGCTGATTGGGCCTCTGTTTGAGCGGCGCGCCGGCGGCGTCTGGGGGTGCAGCGGCCGGCCGTGCCGCTCCGTACGGCCTCCTTACGGCGCTGTTAGCCTGAGTGCGGTACGGCGTTTGCCGCTCGGATGGCCGACTTCATCCGTCCCATCTCGGCCGTTCCGGCTCTTGCATTTCGCTCAGTGGCGATGTGTGCAGCGGGAATGGGGCCGTGGCGGAGCCAGCCGGCCGGCCGGCTCGGCTCGTCGGTTTCCGCTCAGTGCCGTCACGGCCTCCTACGGCGTATCGTGACATCACCATGCACCACGTGCTGATTATTCCCCCATGCGACCACGTGCAGCCCCGCCCCGACCATGGCACTCGGTAGGCACCTCTGCAGGCCGGCCGGCCGCTGATACCGTCCGGTCTGCCGGAGCGCTCACCGCTCCTTGTTTGTCCGCGATAGGCGGCCGGCGGGCCCTGGCGTCGGTCGGGCCCGGTCACCGATACCCCTGAGGCGCGCCCTGCGCCCCGCTGTCGGACTGTGCGGCGCCGGCCAGCTGCCCACCAGCTGACCCGCCGATCGATTGTCCGCCCCGCTAATTTGGCCCGCCGCCACCGACCTTTTCGACGCGCCTGTATCAATTGCACGATGATAAACGGTGCCCCGGGCGGGATGAAGACAGCCGCCTGCCGCTGAACTTCGCGCACCCGCCGGGGACTGGCGGTCGGCCGAGCAGTAGGCGGCAGCGGCAGGTCCCTCATCCAGCCTCACTGACGCGCTGGTCCGCAGCGTTTGCCGGCGGGCCGGGAACAGTCCCAGCGGCGTGGGTGGCGGGCAGAATGGGTCCTCTCAGTTCCGAGACTAATCCGTCACTGACTGGCCCTTGGGCACAGGCCAAACGGCGGCGAACAGGCGGTTTCATTACGCGAATTTCCTGTGGGAACTCCACACCCGCCGGCGTGTTTTATTCAGTCATAACGGACGCTAAGATAAACAAATAGCCTGTTTGAGCAATGACTTGGTTCGCTTGAGTAAATACACAGTGTCTGATTTCCTCAGTGATCGACAGTGCAGCTGTTCGCGACCGCTGATTTCAGCTATATTTATAGCCGGTCCCTGCACCCCACCCTCCCCCACACACACCCTGCCCTGGAGCTGTGGTCTGAACGTAACCGGTGTGTATGACCCGCCGTGACCCGAATCTGACTGATCCTATGCCCGCCCGCCCGGCAGATCGCGCTGAAGAACGGCTCGCCGCAGGACTGGGGTCTGGTCGAGTTCATGTCGGCAGATGTGGCCGAGAAGACCTGGCAGCAGATGCAGGGCCACCAGCTGCGCGGCAGCCGGCTCCAGGTGCACTTCTGCATGCCGGGCGTGCGCGCCATCGACATCTACATGCGGCTGCTCAACGAGTCGGCGGCCCCGCGCGGCCGCTCGGCGCTGCTGCCCGACCCGCCGGCGCCCGCCGTCTACCAGCAGATGAAGAACCTCAGCCAGCAGAACCCGGCGTTCGCGCAGAACCTGCAGAACATCGTCACCTCGCAGATCTCTGAGCTGCAGCAGGAGATGGCGCAGAGCGGGTACGCAGCGCCGCCTCCGCCGCCAGTGGTGGTCAGCGCGGCGCCCACCCGGCCGCCGCCGCCCCCGCCGCCGGCGCCGGCCGCCGCGCCGCCCGTCTCGCCAGCCATGTTCGGCCAGCCGATGGTGTTCCCGGCCAGTATGGTGGGCCTGATGCCGCCGCCGCCGCCGCCCGGCGCCCTCCGAGCCATGGCTCCTCAGGTACGTACCGGCCCGTCCCGGGCCTCGCCGCCCGATTACGGCACGCCGGCTCGGCTATTGATTTGTAGTGCATTAATCTGTCACAAGTCGGCTGCGAGCGGCTCAGCGGCGCAGATCGGCTCCCGAGCCGGAGCCGGAGTCGGAGCCTGATGTGTTGTCGTGGCGCGCAGAGAGATTAGCAGCGCCAGCCCCTTTTACTACCGAGTTATTGCCGCATGTTGTGATGCCAGACCCTAATTGCAGCCGCGACGCTGTGCATAAGATATCGGCGCTGTGCGGCGCGGCTCCGTAATCAAATGACGGGCTGATTGCAGCCTTGCCGGTTAATGAAATGCACTGGGCGTGATCAGCGTACCGCTGGAGTCTGGTCCGAATTCCCCGACCTGACCTCTGCAGGTCACCCCTCCCCTGGTGCCCCAGGCCTGACCTCTGCTGGTCACCTCCTCCCCAGGGTGCCCGCGGCCTGACCTCAGCAGGTCACCCACTCCCCCGGGTGCCCTCGGACGGACCCACGCGCCCGTCGGCGCCGATCGGGATTAGCGTTGGCCCGGCTCTATCTGTCGCTGCCCGGTGTAACGGGCGCGTGTCGGACCGCCGGGTCCGCGGCCCGGCTCAGCCCGGTGACACCGAGCAGTTAATGAGCGCTCCGCTCGGCCGGCCGACGGACCGATCCGAGCCCGGCCGGCCGCCGCTGGATTAGCTCTGTAGCCAGAGCGCTGCGGAACGTCGGCCCGCGTCGGGCGGCCCGGGCTCAGCCGGGGAGGGAGGGTGCGTCGGCGAGCACCCACGCAGAAAGGAAACGGCCGTAATGGCAACGAGGCACGCACCAGCTGGTCCGGAAATCGACTCAGCCGAGCGCGCTCAAAAGGCCGCGCGGCGCTGTAGACACCGTTTGAGGAATTAGTGAGGCTCGCCCGTTTGATTCATTTCAATCTAAATTTATCCGCGAGAATGAATTCAGCAAACACCTGGGCTCGAGATGTGCTTTGATTAATGTTTGGAACTTGCCTTTGGAAGTTGCAATTAATCGCGCGCGAACTAACGACCGCAGATTGTGGCCGCCGGGAACATAACATCAATTATCACCGGCCGAAATTAGCGTGCGACGCCATCCGTCAGAGCGGGGCGGGGTTCGGTCGGACGGAACAATGGCTCGTCTGAACTCTGAACTATCGCCGCTAGGGAAAACAGCTCCTCGGGTGCCCGTTTCTGCCGCGCGGCCCGTGTCGGTGCTGTTTTCGTACCGGCCGGCCTGACGGGCTAACGATAACTAACCGGCTGACGGGCGGCTGTGACGTCAGGTGGCGCTGGTTCAGCTGGCGCCCGCCCTGCAGGGACGCCCACCGCTGTCCGGGGGGCCCGCTGGAACACCCACAGACAGCTGACCCCCTGGAACACCCACCGACAGCTGACCCTCCGGAACACCCGCAGTGGCCCGGGGACCCGCTGGTACACACCGCCACAGAAACCCGGTGGGAACACCCACAGTCGCCCTAGCCGCTGCACTGAGACGCCCACCCCACCCCACCGACCCGCCGCACTGAAACACCTACCCCCGTCTGACGTCCCGCCGTGTGTCTGTTGCAGTACTACGTGCCCGGGCTGGCGGGCCTGCTGCCGGGCGGGTTCGCGCCCGGCCAGCTGCTGCCGCCGCCGGTCTCCGTGGCCAGCTCGCCGCTGCTGCTGCCGCCGCCGCCGCAGCTGATGGCGCCGCCGCCGCCGCTGCCCGTCTCGGCCGCCGACCCGGTCAGCCAGATGAGTGACGAGCTGCAGAACACCATCTCCTCGCTGATGAGCAAGGCGCAGGGCCTGAACCAGCTGCTGGCGCTCATGAACGGCCAGAAGGCGGCGGCAGCGGCGGCCGGCTCGGTGCCCTCGCTGGCGCTGCCGCCCACGCCGCCGGCAGAGGACTCGACCCAGTACGTGGGCTCGCTGCTGCAGGCGCTGCAGAACGCCCAGGCCAAGGCGGCCGTGTCGGCGGCGCCGCCGTCGTCGCCCGTGTTCTCGATCGGCGGCTCGCCTGTCACGCCGCAGGGCCAGAAGCGCAAGTACCACCACCTGCTGCCCTCGCCTGAGCCGTCACCGGAGACCGACTTCATCGGCCAGCACTCGCAGGGCCTGGGTGGACACTACGCCGAGACCTACCTCAAGCGGAAGCGGTACTGATTGCGGCCGGGGCGGCCGCGCCCGGCCGACCCTCCGTGTCTCTGTCCGTCAGCCTGTTCGTGCCCGGTGTCCGTTTGTCCCCGCTCCTGTTGCGCTTGTCCGCGGCCGGCGCACTCTCCCCCAGGCCGGGCGCCGTCTTGATTGGGTGCCTTGGTAAGAGGCTTTCAAGAGATCAATTTTAGTCTTCGTGCGCGCACGAGACGGCGAGTTTGAAACCCTGGCGAGTTCACTATCAGGTGATGTAGCTGAGACCGGCCGTCCGCCTCACGTCAGCCGGCCGTCTCACAATTGTACATATTGGGGTTTTACAGCGCGACGCGGACAGTTCCGGAAGCCTTTTCGTGCGACCGGTCGCGACCTTTTCTGTGCAGTTTTGTTACGTAGCCGAAGGGCATTTTTACTGGGCTCAGTTGTTCGAACTTTTGAGACGGCCGCCTGTTGACTGGCCGGTGTACATGTCTGATCTCATCTGGCGCGGGAAAGGTGAGGGAAATTTCTCAGATTCCGAGGGCATTGTTGTGCGTGGCCGCAGGCGCGCCGTTCAGAGGACCAATCCGAGGCGTCTGTGAGGGCTCCGGCCGAGCCCCTGTACATAGCCAGCCGTCCAGTGCAGAGAGTGAGCCGGCGTCGGCAGCCGGCTCCAATACACATACTCAGCCCCGCCTTCAGTCTCTGTCTGTCTGTCTGTCTGTCTGCCTGCCTGCCAGTCTGTCCGTCTGTGATGCCTCAGCCCGTGACCCAGGTCGCTCAGGGAGGGGGGGGGGGGAGACGGATGTTGTGCGGTGTTTTCCGCCACTCCGTCTACTGGCACGCGACTCCTTCAAGCAAACAGCCATTACGTGACTAACGTTTATTCCGGCGCGCTTTTTAGTCTCTTCGGTGAGCTCTCTTCCGACGTCTTCGTTTTCTTCTCGCCCCTCAGTCGTTCTTCCTTTTTGCTCTTGTAGTCGGCGACGTTGTCGAACCACTGTTTGAACAGCCAGGTGACCTCCTCGGGAACTTCGAACGTCTCTGTGAGCACACATAACGGATTTGTGAGGACACGACACATTGCGCTACACGACTGACTGATGTTGAGAAGGTGAAGGTATTGTCAGCTGAGGCAAGATTCAACAATGTCATAAAGACCAGGGACAGTCTGCACGGTAGTTATGATAACCCCATCAATCATAAATGCTTCACAAGAATAGCAATTAAAGACAACCATACGCAGTCCGCGGATACAGCAACCGTGATAACCAGCAGTTCACAAACATCAATTCATTATCATGCCAACATAATTCCAAATGTTCAACATTCGTCAGTCCACCTGGGGATTGTCCTGACACCTGGACAGTGAGCAGACCGCCAAACAGCCTCTTAGCTCCCCATTAGCCGTGCGGCGGCACGTGGCGCGCGTCCCAGACCGTCCGGCCCTCATTCCATTCCGAGCCGGCGCCGGCAGCGGTCGTCACACCCGCGCACCCATCACCACATCAAACGCGGCTCCGTCCGTCCCCGCGCCATCCGGTGACGCTAACGGTGACAGACACGGCCGCGCGACACCCACCTTTGAGCTCGGTACAGAGCCGGGCGGCGGCAGTGGCGCGCGCTCCGGCTGGCTGTAGGGTCAGCCGACCGTCGGCGGCGGCGCGGTACTCGACCAGCGGCGCCTCTGGGTCGGGTCGCAGCACCAGCAGCCGGTCGGCGGCGGCGGCCACCGCCCAGGGCGCCGCCGGCTGTCGGAGGGCGCCCTCCAGGTCCGGCCGGGGCGTCAGAGAGTCGCAGGAGACGGAGAGCACCACCAGGCGGCTCCAGCTGCCGGAGGAGCGGGGCAGTCAGTGGTGGTCCTAACTCAGCGCGGGGTCCGGTCAGTACAGAATACAGATGGACCACGGCGCTGGAGCCGCCAGTGACTGCCGCCGCCGGCGCGCGGTTCGGCAGCGCGCGGCAGATGAGGCGTAGCACATCCTGCGGCGGTGAGCAAGTGGCGCACGTGACTGGCCCCAATAACGGAGAGCCGTGGCGCGCTGTGACCGGGAGCCGAGCTTTGTGGGCCGTCCCGGCTATCGGCCCGGGTCGGCGCCGCAGTTCTGCACACACCGGCGGAGTCGGCACCGCCAGAACTGGCCGAGAAGCAGGGTTGGCATTTTTGCCGGCAAAAACTAGTTTATGCCATTTGCCGGTTTAAACCGGTTTTAACCGGCAAAAAGTGGCAAAAACTGGCAAAAACTAAAAACCAGCACAATGATATGCCTAGACATGGATTTAAAGATGAAACATTTTTAGGAGAATTCGGTGAAAGCTTTATGCTTTCAACCAGAAGTGACATTGACCGTTGAAGTGTTCTATAACTCAAAAACATTTTCATGGGCTTTCCATAAGGCGCCTTTTGGGGGTGACAAATGAGCCAGTGCAAGAGTGAGTCCTGCACAATCAGAAGTGCGAAGGGGTATCTGCCACTGATATGCGCACTGCACCCTACCGTGGCAGCCTTGCCCCACTCCCCTACATGGAAATACATTCTGTGGTGGATGCCTACTGACATGCATAGACATTTTAAGCAGGGATAAGTAATGAGGCAAACTTCAGAATGTTTGGTGCATCTCTATAACATCAAGAAATGCATTTGTACATTTCAGATCCATTCCTAACTAGAAAAGTTGTGGTTTGGCCCACCTGAGTTTAATCCAGTTTTTGCCAGTTTTTGCCACCGGGGTTTCTGCCAGCCGGTTTAAACCGGTTAAAACCACTGGCAAAAACCAGTTTTTGCCACCCCCTGCCAACCCTGCCGAGAAGTTGGTCAGACAAGTCGCTAACACTCTCCACTGCTTAGCAGCCCAAAAGGGAACTCGCGGATCACTCACAGATCGAAGTCAAACCCCCGAGCAGTCCTAAAACAATCGAAATCGATCGTTTGCAATGTTTCAATGTTTCATAACGTACTGCCAGCTGCACTAAGGAAGCTTGCAACGCAGTACATCAAGCATGTGACATTCAGTACATCAATACTGACCTTGGACACTCAACACAGCAACAGGCCGCCAGCACGACGACATTAAACATTACGGACTACTACGACACTCCCCCCGTGTAGCCGTGACGAATAACACCTGTCGTCGGAATGAGGAACAGGTGTTAACGACAGGAAACGACGCATTGCAAACATAACGACATAACTAGACTTTGCATTAGGGTCTTATCATCACACGAATTGGACAACCCTTCCACGGGGCCGCGCATTCCCCGCTGCCGTCGGTTGCGCAGTACGCCAGCAGGACTGGACAGTGGATGCAGTCACCGTGTAACAGAAGCAGTCGATACGCTCCCCTCTGGCGGTATTGACTCCCGTCGCTGCCGCGGACACCACTGACAGCTGGGTCCCGCGATTACCCCCAGACCCACCGCGTAACGTCCCCGGCTGGACAGGACAACATCAATACCGATTACACGGCCGCCGGAGGGGCGCCACGCGGCGTACCGCCGCCGTGACCCGGACCACCGACACGGCACCCGTCCGACCGACTTAGTCCGCGGCCGGCGCGCGGCTCAACCGACCCTAATACTCCTCCAGCCTGACGCGCCGGCCGCTGCCAGGCCGTGACCAAACTGCGGCCGGCCCCCGCAGACAGCCGGAAGGCCGACGACGTCACCGACAAACCAGCCAAGCTGACTATATTGGCCGCGACGGACGACAAACTAACCCGTCCATAGACTGATGACTAACCCGTCTGATGGCCCCGACCGAAGACCGACTAAGCCGTCCATAGCTTCTGCGACTGATGACTAATCACGCCTCTCCGGTCGTCCGTCCCCGGTCTCGACACCTGTCACAACATTGAGACGCCGCCGCCGGGTTTGATGGGCCGTGCCCGCGCCCCACAGATGCACCAGCGACGTGACGACGTCACTCCCACCGTGACGGAGCTGACGTGACGTGACGCCTGGCAGCGCGGCGCCCGCGTAAAGGAGCGCAAGCGGTACGCTCCGGCTGTTTTTTAGTAGGCTGGCACTACCCGACTGTGGGAAATAAT
Source organism: Amphibalanus amphitrite (assembly GCF_019059575.1). NCBI lineage: Eukaryota > Metazoa > Arthropoda > Thecostraca > Balanomorpha > Balanidae > Amphibalanus > Amphibalanus amphitrite. The sequence goes on from NW_024881517.1 coordinate 1,717,305, forward strand.
TCAGGGCAGGAATCGCAGAAAACGCCAGGGCGCAGCCGTCTAACAGCCCAACAAACTGCAACCCAACACGAATAGCAAATAGTGGCGGTGCCAACACAAGCCCGCCGAGCCGGCGTCCGCCGCCAGCCACGTCAACCCCCGAGTGAAGCGGCACAGGCATGTGATATCTCTTCTTGACTTCCCTGTCTTTGCTACAGCTCGCGCATGATTACCGACGTTTCTTTTATGTCAGCACTATTTATTCCCTGAGTGAACAAGACAGCCAGCAGAGTATAAGATTATAAATGATGTATGTGAAGACAGTGAATATGGATTATGCATTTATTGAACCGATGATGGTGTGTAAAGGTTATAGTATCTGGTGAGGAGCCTGTCTGGAGATCGGCCAGTACGTTACGTTATTTAGTGATACGAAATACACTCTACACAAATGTCTGCCACATTATGTAGATGTACGACATGCAGCATGACCTACGACGGTGCGAGGAGGCTGTATCCGTTGCCGATCACCACTCCTTTCCAGAGGCACGGAGAGACACCGGCGGGCCGCGGATCCCGGCCGGGGCGCCAGTTTGCTTAGCGTGTAGGACGGCAGCGCATGCTCTCGCCCGGAACGCCGGCTTAATTTCGCCAGCCAAATGAAATAACGCTTCTCAAACACTCAGGACAGATTTATAGTTAATTTTCGCAGCTAAGCCGCCCAAATTCCCACTAACCATGGCGTTAATCATGTGACTGTGATAATTCAGGACGAGCAGAAGGTGCCTCATAAATTGCTTGCACGTATAAAGCAGCTACGACAGCCGGTATCTCCCGGACCCGACCACCGCCGTAGAAATACAACCATGGCGGTCTGGTGCGGGTCCGTAAGAACGTCCGGCTGAAAGGCGTGCGAGTTTTGCTTTTGCTTTGTAAAAGTGACAACAGTGACATTAACTGATTATAAGGAACGGGCCTATGTGCTGTGACGCATCTGGATAGAATACCAACGGCAACGCACAAAGCGAAACAACAGCATGACTGCATGAAATACTGACAACATCAGAGAGATGTTTACAGCAGCAGATTGAATGCTGCTCTCAAGAACTAAGTTGGATTGCTAAAATGGAACTACGAAAGCAAAACGAAAAAGATTATTTCAACCAGTGCCAGAGCCAGGTCAGAGTCCTGTAACCGGAAATTACATTTCCCTATTCCATAAGTTTCTGCCAACATCAACCAGGGAAGAGAACTAATGCTAATGTAACGTGAGAAATCACATTGATATCGCCCGCACTCCGCTGGACCCCCGACACCAGGCGCGGTATAGGACACGCGCCGGCCGCTCAGAGATTCTCTATCCGGGAAACGCTGCGCGAAGCGCCACTATCGCCACACCACCTCCAACGGAGCCGGAACACGCGGTGCTCCGACTCAAGGACACGGGATCAGTGTGTTCAAACGGATGGACGGGGAAGCACAGTGCTCCAACGGATGGACGGGTGGAGGGGGGGGGGGGGCACGGTGTTCCAGCGGGTGGAGGGACAGGACAGGTGCTTCGGCAGATGGACGGGGTAACACGGTGTTCCGTTAGATGGGCGGGGAGCACGGTGCTCAGCGATCTCTGCAACGACCGAGTGACTAGCTCGAGTTCAAGGGTCGAGCTGCATTGGGTCAAGGTAAATTACGGAATGGCTCAAAAACAACCCTAGCGAGAAAACTTCAGCATAATTCAAAAGAACCGTGTTACACTACCACCCACGTTCAATTTCCGACCCGGAGGTCTCAGAGTTTCGATTCAATGATGCAGATGTGCCCGGAGTAGTTTCGGGGACACCGGCAGCATAAAAAACAGCGTCTGACCGCGAGCCGACCCGTCAAAGCCGACCTCAGATGCCTGTTCAATGTTCATAGAGCAGTGGTAACCAGACGACCCAGCCGACGACACGGACCAACGGAGCTACATACACTGTTCCGTAGAACCTGAAACGGATGCTAGGTCCGCGGAAACAGAAGTCATTAGTGAGGATCAAATATACAAAAAAATATGTATCTCAAATAAATATGCATCCCAAATAAATATGCATCTCTTCCTCGGTTAGTCTACCCTCGGGATAGCGCACCACATTTTCCTCGAAGCTCCACGAAACAATATAACCGGTTCGCGCTGTGCTGCAAAGCACTCCTTCTCTATGGAAGGAAAACAAGAGATGAGCTAAATAGCTCCTTAGGGGACATCACGCATACCGTTAAACCTACTGCGCAATACATCACCTCGGGCCACGCGCAATTGAGAAGCTAGACAGATTAAAATATATGATCCCATAGAGCGGCAATTTAGCACGAACACAGCAATTGAATAATCCCGCGGGTGCATTGGCGGCACGTATTTCAGCTGAAAACTATCGCCCCATTACGGGCGCGTCCATAGGTTACGAGCCAGCTCCAGTTTATGGCGTACATTAGCCACGCATGCCGGCCGGCCTGAACGGGCGAGCGGAGCGACGAATCGGCTCTGTCCTGCCGCCAGTGGTCAGCGGCGGACCGGGTACCGCGAGACCCGACCCGACTCGACCCGACCGATCGACCTGGAGCTGACCCGAGATGGACCGAACGACTGCTCAGCCCCACTGGACGGATCGCTCGCAGCCCGGCGCCGCGGCAGACTCTGCGCCGGTACGTGAGCGGTCCGCGCGGTCTGTTCGGCGAGCCGCTGAGTCCATCAGCAGCGACAAACGAGCGCGCTGTTGGACAGCGGCAGAGCCGCTCTGAGCCGGGAGCCGCCGGCTCGCGCCGTCCATCGCCGGGCGGATCGGCGGGGCGGGCGCCGCGACTGACCTTTCTCACCGGAAGGATCACCGGAACACCGGCCGGAACGGAACGACGACGGGATACACCGTCCGACAGAGCCACATCAGCCGGCTGACGGCCACAAAAACCAACCAACCGCCATCAGAGGAACGAACCAACTCGGCTAGTCATGGGCGCAGAGCCAGACAAATGAGTGGACAGAAGAGCTAAACGGTCGGCTATACCGTCATTCAAGTCAAACGAACTGATCAGAAGCCGACACACAGCACCGTGAATGAGAGTTGATAGCATAAGTTGGGCCGCCTGCGCCACCCGAAAAGATGTTTGCGTCCACTCATCCATATCCATCTTTGTTGTCGCAGTGAGTTTACTGGTTGGAGTGGGCCCTTATCAAACAATGCCGGCATTATCCTTCATGGGTGCCATCACACGTCTGAGGCAGCAAAGAATGTCGATTTTGTCGACAAATACTAATGCATCCGCCTGGTCAGGTAGCCAATCATACCGACCAAACCCGAGCCGTGCCTGGGACATCATACGCAGAAGGTAGATTCCCAGACCAGGGTGGGGCACAGATAGGACAGGGCCCTAGTTCCTACTCGGCATTGTGGCGCCCCAAATCGCCCGCGGTCGCCCTGACGTCCCAGAAAGGCCCCTCTGACGACAAAACGCTCAGGCCGGCAGTAGCTCAGACGTCACGGTGGCACATAATGGTATTGCACCGCCATCAGCAATTCACTTACGGCCGCACAGATTAATAATTAATCTGGGAAATTGCGACGCCTTTGGAAAATGACCCGGCGAAGTAAAAACACATTAGCTGTTCTAAGGTGTCGTTTAGCGTAAGATGATGTAGTGACGTAGAAATGGTGCACTAATTAATTCCAATTACGTCACGAAAAAATGTCCCACTAGCAGATTGTGAAAGCACGTAATATAAGATAATGAGCACAGCAAGGACTCTGTAGCGCGCTCTACCGTGCTAAAATGTGCATCAACGCAGAAATTGGTCTTTAGTATTTACTATTCAGTACCTTACGGCAATAACTGAACAGCACCGTTTCATCCGCATAATTATGATATACATATAAACGACACAGCTATAATATTGTAGGTCAGCCATGATAAGCATTCGATTAGTGGGAGTTGCATACACTCATCGACACACGTCTAAAGCTTCAAAACCACACTGTTGACGTTGGCATACGTTTTGATTCTTACACAATACACAGTGTCCAAAGAAATATTCAGATCTACCGCGAACCATCAGTCGAGCAAGCCGCTTCCCTAATGGAAATCATCGAATAGTTCCACATATCGTTCACATAAAATAGTAAAGACCCCATTTGTAGTCCGTCATAATCTCTCTGGCACGACTCACGTACATATGTTCATTACCGGTGGCATTTTCATATTGAGCTGCCGCTTATCGATCGATGCCGTAGCAGTATTTGTAAGCGCCGCGGGCAGCGATTGAAACATCAGCCGCCGCTCGCATATTAACGGCCCGGCCGGCGAGCCCCATCACTGAATCACGAGTCATGCGGTCCTGTCCCAGCCGATCAATACGCGACTGACTGACTTTGGTCCGGCCATCACTGATCGACTCGTCGGTACGCGACTGACTGACTTTGGCCCGCCCGGCCGTCACTGATCGACTCGTCGGTACCACGCTGGCTGTTTTGGTCGGGCGCCTAAAACCCGACACATTCCAACAAACAACTTTCCTGCACCGGAAATGTTTACAGCGTGGCACGTCAAATAAAGGTGGCTGACTCCTTTCTCGTTACCGCTCGCTGGCACTGATTCCCCATACGAGCATATGACAATGACCGCGACCACAGCCCTGGAGCGAAGCGCGCAGCCGCCGGTCGCCACCCCGCCCGGACGAACATCGAATCCCTCGGCCGCAGAACGGTGACAAACGGCGGCCAGTGAGAGTGGCCATTTGTCGAGCAGAATATTGCTGTCGTAACCGGGCCACAACTCGTGCTCGGCGTGCTTATTGTCGCAGCACATCCGTTTTCGCCCGCCGACCGGGCGAGTTTCCACTCTGCCCCCGTGGAGTTCCCACTGGTTCCGTGCAGTTTCCACTCGCTCTTGTATCTGTCTGTCGCGGCGGCGACATGGATTTGCATCTATATTGGAGCACCGACCGAGGCAGCCGCTGAATACGATAATGACCGTTTGCTGGCCCCGAGCGACCTGCCTTCAACAGGCTCGTCGGCGCCGGCTCCGGTGAATGTCAATGTCGCTCGGTGTGCCGCCGGCCGGGTCCGCGGCGCTGCGAGGGCGGCCCCGCAGCTCGCCTGTTTTATACAGCGGCCCGGCGCGGCACTGGCGCTGTGACACGGTGTCCCCGAGACACTCACACGTCTTAGCGGACCCGGGGGAGCGGTGTATGTCCCCCGCACAGCGCAGGACCCGGGTCAGAGCAGATCCTCCACCACCGACCTGGGACGGCGCACCAGACAGAGCACTGAGCAGCCACTCTGCCGCCGGAACGCGCCCCTAAAACCCCCGACGACGCTGCGCTGCACGTCATTTCTCTGCGTGTTACCCCCGATCGGCGGGACGCGTATCGGGTATTCTCTGCTCATCACTCGCCACTCACACTCCGTGACGCAATATCCCGGCCGAGCGCGTCCCCTCGCCGCATTACCCGCTCACAAATGAGCCGCGCTGTACCGCCGGGAGCGGCGCAGATCGGCCATACATCACCACCGCTCGGCCGCCCACAGAAGACAATGAGGTGACGGCGGCGCTGACGTCAGACGGAGAGCGCGCGAGACGCCATCACCCACATCAGTGCGTCACGGGAGCCGCCGTGGCGTCAGCGCTCGGCCGGCGAGCAGCGACAAATGAGGGCGCCCCGGGTTCAGCCCCAGAGACTGATTGGTTTGTTTGACGCCATCAGCGCAGGCCGGGCGATACCGGTCTGCACCGACGTCAAAGCAGCCCCTTACTAGAGAACCGGCGGGCAGCGCGGAAAAAAACGAGCTTTTATCCGTTCTCGGAGAACTGACTTATGATATTGTGATACCCGAGATCTGAGATTCAATATGCTACCCAGGAGACACCTAAAGAGTAGCGTCGTGCCTAGAAATGTGAAATAAAATACATCAGAAAGAATTCTCTCAATAAAGAAGCGAGCTCTAGAGTCCTAGACGTAAGTAAACTACTCTAAGAGCCGCGTTGCAGTAAATATGAGAAATGTTTCGTTCCCCGCTACCTACATTCTGAGAGCCGGGACAAACAGCCGCCGGCGGAACAGACTCGCCTGTTTGCGCTCACCTATAACGCGGAATGTACGCTCCACTTATCCCGTCTGAGCTAAACATACACCAGACGTGGGTGGCGGGGCATTGATTCACACCTTTCCGAACAACACACCGCTTCCCGATCGGTCAGCCCGGCCTATATCTGTGAGCCATCAATAGTGGGGCGACAGTTCGGTAGCGGGTTATCTCAATGATTCACACCTCCAGCGGCCAGTGACCGCCGGCGATAGGGGATGGCCGGGCCATTTCGGCGCTCGTTTGGTAGCTATATTGTCGCCGTGTCGCGACCGGCCGACCTCGGGGCCATATTTCATTGGTGGACTAGCGCGGGTCCGCCAAGACTACGATACCGTGAAATACTGCTGGTGGTATGGTCACCGATATAGCCAACTGCCAAGCATGCTCAAATGCTTATCCAAAGACCTGGTTTCTAATAACCCACGAGGTTTTGGACGAGATGTAAAGGCTGGTGACCAAAAAATGCATAGTCGTGTCCCGGCAACAAAAACAATCCGCCTGAGCTTGGCTGAGCCATGACCAACTTCAACACTAACCCGAGGTAATATTTTCTGTACGGTACCTACCCCATACGGTAACCCCATATCAACAGTGAGGACAGATGACAACACCAGCGGCCCGGTCAGTGATGGTGCAGCCGACACATACCTGTGAACCCGAACGACGAGCAGACTGTCCTCCCCGGCCTGGACAGCGACGATCGACACCACCGCCACCTTTTGCTCGCTATTTGAACTATCACTTCCCTCAGCCGTCACTGGACAGCACGCCAGCTGGCGACCTGACTCCGGGTCCCAAAGACGAACGGTCATATCCTGAAAAAGCACAAAAATCAGCATCATAAGACCTAATACACATGCTTGCCCGCCCCGTCTTGTATTGGCCCCCGGGTAACGTATCAACCGAGTAAAACACAGAGAGCGGTTCGATATCTCTGCGGACGACGAAAATATTGCAGGTTGGCCAGCAACAACGCACGCCGATCGTGTGATAGCGATAGCGTTGATCTGGTACACTGGCAGTACCCGATTACTTTCATATTAATATCAGAGCAAACATTCGACACATAAATAGTTCGGCTACAGTGCCGTGCGCAGTTTACTTTATGGGTCATGATAATACAGAAGCGATAACAGTAAACACGTTATGTAACATTCGACGATAATGATATGCGTGTCAGGTATCAAGAGCAAACAGCTAGCATAGTTCAGATTCTAAAAATGAGAACTAATCGAAAAACGTCCTAACCTACCTATAAATGGCATTTGTATCTACAGACTATATTGTGTTACACTATAAGCCAATTCATAGAGGAGATGCACATACTGGCACCATTTCGTAGCATTTTCTATTCTGTTAGCTTTGCCACCAACACTAACTCAGCAGCATCGTTCCACCAGACTCGCTCTCCAGCGCCCACTCCTCCTGAGAACCCCAGCCCCCTCCCTACCCGCACCACCTCTCCCCACCCCGGAGAGAGGACGCTCCACTCACCCCGCCCCCGGGAGAGAGGACGCTCCACTCACCCCGCCGCCGGTGACCAGCCGGCCGGCCGCCGTCAGGCACAGCGCCGACACGAACTCGGTGTGCCCCAGGCAGTAGGCGGCGATCGACCACGTGTTGGGGTAGCGGGTGACGCGCACCTTCTCATCGCGGTCCGAGGTCAGCAGGTGCCGGCCGTCACCGGTCACACACTGAGGGGAGGGTCAGAGGTCAGATGTCAGAGCCCAGAGGTTACAGGTCACAAGTCAGCAGGTGTCGGCCGTCACCGGTCACACACTGGGGAGGGTCAGAGGTCAGATGTCAGAGGTCAGCAGTCAGAGGTCACAGGTCAGCAGGTGGCGGCCGTCACCGGTCACACACTGAGGGGAGGGTCAGAGGTCAGATGTCAGAGCCCAGAGGTCACAGGTCAGCAGTCAGAGGTCACAGGTCACTGGTCAGCAGGTGTCGGCCGTCACCGGTCACACACTGGGGAGGGTCAGAGGTCAGATGTCAGCAGTCAGAGGTCACAGGTCAGCAGGTGGCGGCCGTTACCAGTCACACACTGAGGGGAGGGTCAGCAGGTCAAACACACATATTGTGAGAGGTCAAAGGTCACAAAGTATAGGGAGATAGGTCACACACAGAGGGAGGCCCAGGCCAACAGGTGTAGGTTGTTTGTAGATACACCAAGGAAAGGCCACAGGTCAAAAGTTGCCAGATAGAAGACACATACTGCAGTGAGAGAAATATCAAACACAGCATAAAATTCAAAACTGAACTCCTCATACCATATCTAGAACCATGCAGATGTGTCCTAGGATGAGCTGCGGTTTTGTCTCTGGCTCACCCAGCTGGCACTTGTAAACGTCTCCAGACTTATCTGAAAACAGTGAAACAGCCTTAGAAAACGCAAAGCGACCATTCATCCAGCTGTGTATGAGACGAGTGAAATGATGGAAGGGAAACGACATTGAAGGATCATGTTGAGCACATTCGCCAGTAAGGAACTCTCACATAATCAATGAACTCCAACCAGATACTTAACGCAGCACTTTGCAAGATTGATATAACTCATATTTGACATGTTTGTATGAAAAAACGTAACAGCAACAAAGAAACATTGATATGTCGAAAATTAAAATAGAAACGTGTTCCTCTAAATAGACCATCAACATCTATTAATTCGTTTTCATCAGATGGTGGATTAATTTGACCCGACTGTCTGTGTCTGTCTCTCTGACTGACCGGCCACCAGGAGCGCCTGCTCGTCGCGGGAGAAGGTCAGGCAGCTGCCCTTGCGCGTCGTCTGCCACGAGGCCAGCCGGCCGCCGTCCTCGGCCCGCCACACGCACGCCGTCTTGTGGTCATTCAGTGCTGCCACCAGGCGCCCGGACGGGGAAACACAGACGCCCAGCACGCGGCCCGACGACTGCTCGTCTCTGAGAGAGCGGAGGGCGACAAACGGCGCTATATGGGACGAATGCTACACTTGGTGTGTTTAGCACACAGTCAACAACACAAAAATGATGTTGTGACAATAAATATATGTAAGCTTAAAACACAATGTAAAAGATGATGTGCAGACTGCAGGCCTTACATTGACCCTAACTGTCTGTGTCTGAGCTACAAACTATGAGCTCCCAGGGGAAAATATTAAAATAGCATGACATATTTACATGTAGGTACATAGATATGGTCCAGCATATCCGTTGCATTTTGTCAAGTGGACAAGTTCATTATCAGACTAACCAGGTGCAATATGAGCCAAACTACCAACACATCTTGATCTAGGCATCAAGTCTTAGATGAGCCAGACTGTCCTATTGATACAATGATCTACATCTAGACAGGTTGATAAAAAGGTCTGTATTGTATGGTTTCATCTGAAATGTCTTGCATCTGCAAAGTTCCTCATCATTATTTAATTTGTTGCATGAAACACAAATGAATCAGCTGAGTCAGCAGCAGCGTAGGTACTCACCTTTCCTGTGGCTCATCTCCTGCCTCCTCTCCATTGGCCTTGGTTGGGTGTTTTGCAGTAGTCACAGGGGGGAATGTGAATCTCTTCAACTCACCACTGGAAGTTAAACAGATACGGTTACAACTTACTGTCACATTACACACACACACTGACACAGCTGTAAGACACCTTCCACAACACAAATTAATGTAAAGGCCACAGATGTATATCATAAGAACTGGTCTATAATAGGGAATAAGAAGTACCTATTACATTTTACAAGTTGTGCACTGTGCAGTATCTTAAAAAAGATATACAGTGGATAGCTTAATCACAAATCAAAAATTCTTTTGCATGTTAAGGCATCTTGATAGTTGTATGTATGTAAGCTCCCAACCCCTGCATTACATGACAATCGGACACAGTTACCAACTGTCCCAGTTGAGATATTACTTAATTCCATAGTAACAGACTATCATGCAGTGATAGTCTGACTATCACTATGTATGGCTTAGCGTTAGATAGTCTGACTATCACTATGTATGGCTTAGCGTTGCACACAAGGTCGCGTACCCAGACCAAAGCAAAACTCAAACTCATTTAGTTTGGGCCATGCCACAGCATTTTACATATGAGTCTGATACCAGCGTGTTAACTAGCCAATATCAAAATGAGAACAGCTTAACTGCACAAAACTTAACTTCATTTCAACATTCAAAATATCGCAATGCATCTTGATCCCAACTTACCAGTCATTCAATAACTTGACCTCTCCTCCACAGCCAATGAATGCTGCATTGCCGACTTCTCCACAGCAAATCACTGACATGTAGCCCATGCTGATGCCTTATATGTGGTCGGACCTCGCTTTTAGAGTTTAAATTGATTCATGAATAATCAATAATAAAACCCCCTTGGAACGACGCCAACCCCTCCAACAACCGCGAACCGCAGCCGCCACCACGACAACCAGCCACGCTTATTTTGTCTTTAGCGCGCCAGAGCTGGCGTCAAGGAAATAAATTGATGAAAGCAAGCTGCTAGGAAATCAAAATAGCTTCATTTATATGCATTTGGAAGAAATAAACGGCAATTTTATTACATCTTTGTGTGTTATCTATCCCATCCTTGATAAAAATAATGAATTAATTATACGTATCACATCATCTGAAATAGCTTTGAAGTTAAATACGTTCGTAACGTCTAAGTTGTATATACTGCAAGTACTGCGGTACAGTGTAACATCAGGCGTTCTCAACGAGCGACATCTATGGGCCATATTTTAAGTTAACCATAACCAGGGCCATGCATGGCATCCATGCCGCTATATACCTAATTTAAGCCGCCTTACCCGATGGAACACACGAAATCGAGAACACTTCAGTCATGAATCGGCGTTCGTCCGACGTCCATATTGTGAAGCATTTCTTTTCTAAAGTATACTCGTAGTCGTAGCCAGTTTATTGAATGCATCGCCTAAATAGAAGAATTATGCATCTTTGTGAACTAATGTGATGGAATCGTTACTGTGTCCATCGTACGTACTAACTACGTACCTTTAAGTTTCACGAATAGATTCGAACAGCTATTTGCATGAAGTAAGTAATAAGTATGAAACAAGAAATCCAGTGAGGCGCAAACTTTGCGGATATTAACTGAATTAACAAATGCCACTCATCTGCTTTACTAAAAGAACAAATAAATGTTCCTTATTGTAAGTGGGTAACGGATATTGAATGCATCCCAGTCGTTAACTTCGACAAACACGTTAATTGTAGTAAACACGTAATAGATTCGCCACTGTGCCAATTTGCACCTCTTTCCCTAACATGGGGGGACAGATGTCCTCTCGCCCACCTCTCCCTGGCATTAGAAGGGCCGTCCGCCTCGCTCGCTGCTCCCTAGCTTGTGGCGGGCCGTGCGTTTCGTTCGCTGCTCCCTAGCTTGTGGCGGGCCGTCCGCCTCGCTCGCTGCTCCCTAGCTTGTGGCGGGCCGTGCGTTTCGTTCGCCGCTTCCTAGCGTTTGGCGGTCTGTCCGGCGATGCCGCAGCTGGCGGCGGCCACCAGCTCGTGCGCCTCCTCGTCCCACTGGTCGTCCTCCTCCTCGAGCCGCCAGTAGCGGCGCGCCGCCCACAGGCAGCCGTCCTTGATCACCTGGGCGGTGGAGAGGACGGAGACGCCGAGCAGGAGTCCCAGCAGGCCGCCGACGTCGGCCAGGAACTGGATGCCGCTGTAGGCGCGGTACTGGGCGGCGCGCGCCGTCAGGCCGGTCGGGTAGTAGATCTGCACCTGGCTGATGTTGTTGGCCAGCAGCTCGGCCGCGCCGCTCACCGACATCACGTACAGGCTGTAGAAGTTGTTGTCGCACGGTCGGATGCAGCGCGCCAGGCACTCGCTGTAGAGCGAGTCCTCGCGGCGCACCACGCTGCTCAGCAGCGGCTCGAAGCTGGCCGAGTCGTTGCAGAGCGGCTGGGCGCCGGCGATCCACGGCGGCCGGCAGCCGTACTTGGCCTCCAGCCGGTCGGCGATGCAGTTGTAGTGGCACGAGGCGACGTTGTAGTCCTTGACGTCGGCGCAGGAGGCGTCCTGGCGCTGCACCGACGAGTGGAAGCTGCCCTCCAGCTTGGCCTGCACCCGGTCACCGGTGAGCACGCTCAGAGAGTCGTACCAGCCGAGCGCCAGGTCCGACCAGTTGTACTTGGGGTCGTGCACGGTCACCGTCCAGCCGACACCCATGCCGGGGCTGACGTACTCGTCCGGGTCGCTGCGCAGGTACAGCTGGATGCCGGTCTCGATGCCGGGCCGCGGGTGGAGGTCGGCGCGCGGCCGCAGTGTGGTGCAGCCGCCCGACAGCGGCTGCAGCTGCCAGCTCAGCTCGAACGAGCGCAGCCCGTCGGCCAGGCCGGCCCAGACGGGGCACACGCCGTCGTTGCGGCCGTCGCCCAGCTGGCAGGTCATGATGGTCTCCTGGGGCGAGTAGCTGGCCTCTGTCCACAGCTGCTCCAGCGTGGCCGACTGCCACGGGAAGCGCGACCAGCGCGCCTGGAACGCGCGCGAGTTGCGGTCCCAGCTCTGGTTGTAGCGACTCACCACGGAGCGCTTGAAGCCCTCCATGTGGCAGATGGTGACGGCCGGGTAGTACATGCTGGTGTTGTAGACGCGCCGGCTCTCGGTGCCGATCGGCGGGTTTCCGAGCGTCTGGATGCGGTCTACGATCTGGGCGATGAGCACGGCCACGCAGAGCAGCGCCACCAGCAGCCAGACCAGCTGCAGCTGCAGGTGGAGGCCGCGCCGCGACAGCAGCCGGCGCCAGAGCGGCGGCCGCGGACCGGCGCCGGCCGGCCGGCCCGACCCAGAGCGGCGCTCCACCGAGACGGCCGTGCGCGCCGCGCCCGCCGGGCTGCGCTCCCCCAGCCGGCCGCTGCGGATCACTATGGTGGTGGCCGGTCGGCGGACGGGCGCCGGCGCGTCCGGACAGCCCAGGTCCACCTCCTGGGCGCACCACTTGGAGACGGCGCTGCTGGGTCTCGGTGGCACGCCCATCGTCCGGCCCCCACGCCCACAGGTGACACACTGCCCGCCGCTCCAGGATGCAGCCAGCTGCCATCGCCGACCAGACGCCATTAGGGGCAGTTAGAGCCGATAGCGACTCGAGTGCGCGCACCGTAATGAAGCTAATAAATCACTCAGACCAGCACAAAACGCAGCTCGACCGGCTATACGAGCCAGACAGCGCTACTGTTCTCCTTTGTCCTCGCCTATACAGCGAACACAGGGCGGCAAAATTCGCCGTCTGAGCTCTACTGAAAAGCGAACATTTCTAACCGAGCACCGAGCCACCAGTGATGCAACCCACCCTCAAACGAAGACCACATGACGGGTTCACACAGACTGAACTTCGGTGGGCCAGGGGGACAATGAATAGCTACAGCTAGGGATCTGTGACGCAGACACCATTGACACAATGAGCACGGTAATTGCACCGTAATGCCATGAACAGACACCATCATAAGCTAGTTTGTGGTAAATGCAAATGAAATGGATGTTAGTGAATGTAATTGGTATTTAGCGACTCCAGATGTTGATACCCTCTACCCAACAAGACGTTCCCACAAGCCTGCAACATTGAATTCATCAGATAGCACCATTTGTGCAAACTAGACCATTTACCAAACAAGTCATGAGGTCGTCAACCGAGAAAAATCGCTTCCGCTTGTGCTCCACACTCCACAAAAAGCGGATGATTAAGCAAAAATAGAATAGATGAAAAAAGAAACAGCCGATCACCATGACTGCTGCGATTTCACTCATTTACACCTAAATTGAACTAGTTGGATTATGATCGTGACCTTCAGTGTCGAATTAATGATCATTTTCAGTTTCGGCAGGGGACAAGCGAGGGTGTTGGGGGTGCACGGTATGGCAAGAAAGGTAGCCGATGAACAGTCCAGAGCATGAAGTAGTCTCAGCGATCTAAATTTTGCTTGTAGAGAAGCTGTCACTCGATAAGCAGAAATGATAAACATCATGCTACTACAACATACATTTTATTATACAATACACAAATCAGATTCAGTGCCTGGAAGAGCACAATTAACAAAGCATGGCCTACTCACGGGCCATGTGGATTGTATGTAGCTGCACAGCACCCAGTTCGTGTGATGTGCCTGCTGAAGACGTCTTAACGCGCCGCACCTATCACAGTTTGGGCTCTGGTCGGCGCTGCCTCCTCTCGCCAGAGGGCAGCCCCTGCGGCCAGCCAGAGGTAAGTCACTTGGCACGGCGGCGGAGCACTGCTCAGTCTCAGAACACGCGATCCTGGTAGCTGGAGATGTTGTCGACCACGGCGCGCTGCTGCTGCTGCGGCTGCACGGCCGGCCGGGCGGGCATACCGCGCCGCGGCGGCGCCAGGAACTCAAACATGCTCTGCTTGTGCTGCTCCAGCATGCGGCCCAGCTCGGTCGGCATCGGGTCCGTCCAGAAGAAGTCGTGGTTCAGCGCCGTGTCCGAGTCGATCCGCTTAGCCGGGTCCAGCGTCAGCATCCTGTCAAGGAGGTCGCAAGCGTACGCGTCGCGCACGTAGGGCTTCAGGCGCTCCTTGACGCGGCGTTTCTGCTGCTTGGGCAGCTGCACCTTGTTGTAGAGGTCGAGCTCCTCGACGCCCTGCCAGACGTCCGGCCCGATGGAGCCACACAGCTGCGAGATGAGCGTCAGCTGGTGCTGCTCCGAGCTGCCCTGCATGATGGGCGAGCGCGTCCACATCTCGGCCATGATGCAGCCGGCGCCCCAGACGTCCACCGGCGGGCCGTAGTTGCGCTCGCCGAGCAGCAGCTCCGGCGGCCGGTACCACAGCGTCACCACCCGGTTCGTGTAGCGGTTCCGCGTCCCGGAGATCTTGCTGAAGGCGCGCGCCAGACCAAAGTCGGCCAGCTTCAGCACGCCGTTCTTGGTGATGAGCACGTTGGCCGCCTTCATGTCCCTGTGCAGAATGTTGTTCTGATGGATGTAGTAGAGTCCGTTCAGCAGCTGCTGCATCACCTTCTTGATCTCGCCCAGGTTGAATTTGACGTTGATGTTGGAGAGGAGGCCGGCCAGGTCGTGCTCGCAGAACTCGAACACCAGGTAGAAGGTGGAGCGGTGCTTGTTGGCCGCGTTGGCCGGGCCGCGGCAGATCTCCAGCAGCGAGACCACGTTCTCGTTCTTGAGCAGCTGCAGGATTCGGATCTCGCGCAGCGCCGTGATCGGAAAACCCTCCTTCTCGTTCTCCATCAGCACCTTTTTGAGTGCCACGATGCGCGAGCGGTCCGTCTTGAGGCGCGCCTTGAACACCTCGCCGAAGGTGCCCTGGCCGATCTTGGCCATCCGCTCGTACTTGGAGACGTCGTGGCAGAAGGGGTAGCGCAGCGACTCGATGTACGAGTCGAGCTCGCGGCTGCTGCCGCCGCCGCCCGAACTGCTCGGCGACAGCTGGTACATGGCGGCCGCTGTCGGCGGGGGAGGGCACAGGTCAGAGCTTACATGCCGGCCGCTGTTGGCAGCGGAGGGCACGGGTCCAGTCGTTGTCGGAGGGATGGTACGGGTCAGGGCCAACACTGGCAGCGACTCATACTCATACCCACTCCGGTGTTCTATTTTGATGGTGGCTTGCATAATGTCGTTGCTCAACAAAAGCAAATATTTACATTTCATGATTCATCTCATTGCTTTACAGCTTAAAAATGCCAGTAAGACTAGCAACAACATTGGACTTGATCACCTGTTCAGAGTTCTATTGGGGTTCAACTTTATCAATCTAAAGACCATCCACGTCATCACTTAAAAATATGATTCAACAATCACTGAAGGACGTCCAATGACACTGAAAACAATCATTCAAACTGGTACGGCAAGGCGAAACATAGAATACAGCAAGGTTGAACAAAATAATTTGTCTAAAAATGTATATTTTAATTAAAGACATTAACTTAATAACAATAAAATTCGCCAATCCAAAGACTTTTTCCAAGCACTTTTCGTCTTAATTATAGTCAAAATATGTTTGGTTGTGAAGCCTTTGCTAATCACTTATGATTTATTAAAGCAGTGTGGCCAAATTGGTGATGTTGCGGGGAAAGTCGCCCCCAATGAAAAGTATAATGACATCCTCAGAAATTTTAAAATTACATCATCACAACGTTTTTGTTGTGAAAGCATACCTTGTCAAGGAATAAAGACTAAAAATGTTCCAATGTACGATTCACACCGTCATACTCGTACTTTCGCGCTTGCAATGTTTTTTCATCTTTGATGACAATATTTGATTTTTTTTTTTTACTTTCCACCAGAGCTTGACGTCAGGTACCTATAGTTTTTCCACATAACTTGTAAAAACTGCACCTAAAATGACACTGAAGACGATTTTTTTTTTTAAATAGTGACATCCTCATACGACTGTTTTTATACATCCTCCCCCTAACGCTAAACCAATTTGGCCACACTGTATTAAAGAATGCCATCAAATATTGCCCTAGCCCCTAACTATATGTATCAGATTATGTTTGACACTGTCAGAGGTCCATGACCAGTAAAGCATGGTCAATAACATGCTCTTTTCACACCTATTGCAACTAAAAGGCTAAAAAGTAGCAACTGAAATGCTCAAACTTTCTTCCTATAGACTATAGTAACTACCATAACAACACAAAGGTGTAACTATGGAAGGCCAATGGCCATGATGTTTTGACCTGTTGTTGGTAAAAATTTATATATATACATTTGTTTTTCTGTGAAAGCAACAAGGTGTTTTATTTGTAGGTCACCTACTTGTCAGTTGTCACCCTTAATGAAAGATGCTTAAGTCCAGCTATCTCAGCTCACCAAAGTCCAAACAATAGCTGAAAGGCTACTTCATTTGGTGTGTCCAGAGCTCAGTGCCTGTCTCTCCTGCTCATTCCTTTCCATCTCTCTTTCACAACATTGCAAATCTGCTAGCCTGAACATGTGAATAAACATGGGTGCTGTTCAGAACTTCAGTCAGCTTCTTTTTATGACCTACCAGGCTCAAGGCTGCCAGGTTGGTGGCATCCTCAGATTCTGATGGATCAAATTCCCAATGTCTGAGTAGTTCCCCAGAGATGAGCCAGAAAATGCCAGCAAGGAATTTCAATATTGATGTAGGTAAGGCAAAACAGGCAGCGCTGAGCACATGTGGAACTTTGGCTATATGTGAAGATGAACTATGAAGTCTGCTATCTGAGTGATATGTAGGTTGGTAGGTAGGTAGTAGGTTGGTAGGTTGTAGGCATATAGGTTGTATGAAATGTACGTAGGTCGAAGGTTAGTAGGTTAGTAGGTAAGGTTAGGTTTGGTTTGGTTAGATTATGCTTTGGATCTACCTACTCAGCTCTGACTTCCCCCGCGTTCGATGTCTCCCGGACGGCGAAGATTCTATGCCGTCCGGGCCCAAAATGCCGTTCGATGTCGCACGGACGGCAAAGATTCTACGTGACGTCACGTAGAATCTTTGCCGTCCGCGCAGAATCTTTTGAGCGTACTACGGTGGGCAGAGAGGCAATGATGGCGCGTATTTCAAAAGCGGCGCAGCAGCTGTGTACATATGTTGTTGACATTTGTGAGCGGTCTCTATGGAAATGTAAACTTGGGCCTTTTTCAAAACTGACGCACATTGCGTAAGTGGCGCACAAAATGGCCGGTCTCGTCGTCCGACTGTGTGCTTCTTTGAACGCAAAATAGAATATTCTGCGTAGAATGTTCTTCGTCCGAGGAGACATCGAACGCGGCCTTCATCTTTAGATTTACTGAACTTTCTGCCGAGCTGGGGGTGCCTGGGAGCGGCAAATCTGGTGCCACCCCAGCAGTGAACTTAATCCCTACCGTCTACTACAGCTTCAAAGCCAAGCCTGTGTGGAACTTGGAGAGTTCAGGCATCCCTATCTCAGCACAAACATCCACCTATGATGCTGAATTGAGGTTTTTGCTATCCTTTTTTAGGGTTTTATTAACAACTAGATAAAATCAGCTGACTGGCCACTGGCCAGCTGGCGACGTACAATAGCTGTGGCGTTTCTTGATATAAACACTGTAGTAGTAAGTAGAGGGACATGAACACTAAAAAGTAAAAATAGCACTTATAGAAAAATTAATAGGCAGGAATTTAGTTGTGCATACCTAGCATTGATACATAACAAGCTCTGCTAGTGCCAGACTCACTGCCAACATACGGCGCCAGCTGGCAAATAATCCAGAAAATAGTACCGCCCCTTTTTTGTTCCCTTAGGTACCTAGGTATATAAAATTCTCATGGTTGAAAGAATTTACCCAAAGCCCATATTGATATATTAGAGTAAAACTGCATCAAGGTTATAAAATTATCATAAATTGTGAAAGATGAGTTTCTGACAAAAATAAGATTTCACCACCCATCCCCATCCAATGCGGCTTCTACTTACAAATACAAATATTCATGACAATGCCCGATGGGAACGGATCAGTATTGGTCTTGTAATTATTGGCCAATAGAAAATAGTAGCTACTTACCGCAATTAAATAACTTTCAAACGCAGATTATCAGCAGCACCAGCCAAGGCCGTGCACCAACTCCTTCGCGTTTCTACGACATACAATGTAACGGAAGTTGGCACAGATTCAGCACAGATTCAGCACAGCACAGATTCGGTAGGGGGAAAAAAGGCCCCGGTAGAGGGAAACCTTTATGACCCGTTTTCCCCTAGAAATGACGTCACAAAGAGGTAAAAATGGGTATCAATCGAAAGCTCTCGTTTGCCCAGACACAGTCCTGCAGGAAAATTTCACTTTTTCCCCATAGGAAAGTTTGTACGGGAAAATCAAAATTTTGGGTCAATGGGGGGTCCCCCCAGATTTCGTTCAAAATCGGCACACAGGTGCCCCACCACCAGCCGAGAAACTTTCCCCAAAACGGTCCCCGTTGCATTGACGTTTAAGGCCCGTAAAGCCCCCTAGACTCGTAAAATATCCGTAAAATCGCCTTTGTACGGACAAAAAAGTGGTGCTATGGTAAAAATGGGTATCAATGGAAAGCTCTCGTTTACCCAGACACAGTCCTGCAGGAAAATTTCACTTTTTCCCCATAGGAAAGTTTGTACGGGAAAATCAAAATTTTGGGTCAATGGGGGGTCCCCCCCGATTTCGTTCAAAATCGGCACACAGGTGCCCCACCACCAGCCGAGAAACTTTCCCCAAAACGGTCCCCGTTGCATTGACGTTTAAGGCCCGTAAAGCCCCCTAGACTCGTAAAATATCCGTAAAATCGCCTTTGTACGGACAAAAAAGTGGTGCTATGGTAAAAATGGGTATCAATGGAAAGCTCTCGTTTACCGAGACACAGTCCTGCAGGAAAATTCCACTTTTTCCCCATAGGAAAGTTGGTACGGGAAAATCAAAATTTTGGGTCAATGGGGGGTAACCCCCCGATTTCGTTCAAAATCGGCACAAAGGTGCCCCACCACCAGCCGAGAAACTTTCCCCAAAACGGTCCCCGTTGCATTGACGTTTAAGGCCCGTAAGGCCCCCTAGACTCGTAAAATATCCGTAAAATCGCCTTTGTACGGACAAAAAAGTGGTGCTATGGTAGAAATGGGTATCAATGGAAAGCTGTCGTTTACCCAGACACAGTCCTGCAGGAAAATTCCACTTTTTCCCCATAGGAAAGTTGGTACGGGAAAATCAAAATTTTGGGTCAATGGGGGGTCCCCCCGATTTCGTTCAAAATCGGCACACAGGTGCCCCACCACCAGCCGAGAAACTTTCCCCAAAACGGTCCCCGTTGCATTGACGTTTAAGGCCCGTAAAGCCCCCTAGACTCGTAAAATATCCGTAAAATCGCCTTTGTACGGACAAAAAAGTGGTGCTATGGTAAAAATGGGTATCAATCGAAAGCTCTCGTTTACCCAGACACAGTCCTGCAGGAAAATTTCACTTTTTCCCATAGGAAAGTTTGTACGGGAAAATCAAAATTTTGGGTCAATGGGGGTCCCCCCCGATTTCGTTCAAAATCGGCACACAGGTGCCCTACCACCAGCCGAGAAACTTTCCCCAAAACGGTCCCCGTTGCATTGACGTTTAAGGCCCGTAAAGCCCCCTAGACTCGTAAAATATCCGTAAAATCGCCTTTGTACGGACAAAAAAGTGGTGCTAGTGGTGACCCAAAATTTTGATTTTCCCGTACAAACTTTCCTATGGGGAAAAAGTAAAATTTTCCTGCAGGACTGTGTCTGGGTAAACGAGAGCTTTCGATTGATACCCATTTTTACCATAGCACCACTTTTTTGTCCGTACAAAGGCGATTTTACGGATATTTTACGAGTCTAGGGGGCTTTACGGGCCTTAAACGTCAATGCAACGGGGACCGTTTTGGGGAAAGTTTCTCGGCTGGTGGTGGGGCACCTGTGTGCCGATTTTGAACGAAATCGGGGGGACCCCCCATTGACCCAAAATTTTGATTTTCCCGTACAAACTTTCCTATGGGGAAAAAGTAAAATTTTCCTGCAGGACTGTGTCTGGGTAAACGAGAGCTTTCGATTGATACCCTTTTTTACCATAGCACCACTTTTTCGTCCGTACAAGAGCGATTTTACGGATATTTTACGAGTCTAGGGGGCTTTACGGGCCTTAAACGTCAATGCAACGGGGACCGTTTTGGGGAAAGTTTCTCGGCTGGTGGTAGGGCACCTGTGTGCCGATTTTGAACGAAATCGGGGGGGGACCCCCATTGACCCAAAATTTTGATTTTCCCGTACAAACTTTCCTATGGGGAAAAGGTGAAATTTTCCTGCAGGACTGTGTCTGGGTAAACGAGAGCTTTCGATTGATACCCATTTTTACCATAGCACCACTTTTTTGTCCGTACAAAGGCGATTTTACGGATATTTTACGAGTCTAGGGGGCCTTACGGGCCTTAAACGTCAATGCAACGGGGACCGTTTTGGGGAAAGTTTCTCGGCTGGTGGTGGGGCAGCTGTGTGCCGATTTTGAACGAAATCGGGGGGGACCCCCCATTGACCCAAAATTTTGATTTTCCCGTACAAACTTTCCTATGGGGAATAAGTGGAATTTTCCTGCAGGACTGTGTCTGGGTAAACGAGAGCTTTCCATTGATACCCATTTTTACCATAGCACCACTTTTTTGTCCGTACAAAGGCGATTTTACGGATATTTTACGAGTCTAGGGGGCTTTACGGGCTTTAAACGTCAATGCAACGGGGACCGTTTTGGGGAAAGTTTCTCGGCTGGTGGTGGGGCACCTGTGTGCCGATTTTGAACGAAATCGGGGGGGACCCCCCATTGACCCAAAATTTTGATTTTCCCGTACAAACTTTCCTATGGGGAAAAAGTGAAATTTTCCTGCAGGACTGTGTCTGGGTAAACGAGAGCTTTCGATACCCATTTTTACCATAGCACCACTTTTTTGTCCGTACAAAGGCGATTTTACGGATATTTTACGAGTCTAGGGGGCTTTACGGGCCTTAAACGTCAATGCAACGGGGACCGTTTTGGGGAAAGTTTCTCGGCTGGTGGTGGGGCACCTGTGTGCCGATTTTGAACGAAATCGGGGGGGGACCCCCCATTGACCCAAAATTTTGATTTTCCCGTACAAACTTTCCTATGGGGAAAAAGTGGAATTTTCCTGCAGGACTGTGTCTGGGTAAACGAGAGCTTTCCATTGATACCCATTTTTACCATAGCACCACTTTTTTGTCCGTACAAAGGCGATTTTACGGATATTTTACGAGTCTAGGGGGCTTTACGGGCCTTAAACGTCAATGCAACGGGGACCGTTTTGGGGAAAGTTTCTCGGCTGGTGGTGGGGCACCTGTGTGCCGATTTTGAACGAAATCGGGGGGACCCCCCATTGACCCAAAATTTTGATTTTCCCGTACCAACTTTCCTATGGGGAAAAAGTGGAATTTTCCTGCAGGACTGTGTCTGGGTAAACGAGAGCTTTCCATTAATACAAATTTTTACCATAGCACCACTTTTTTGTCCGTACAAAGGCGATTTTACGGATATTTTACGAGTCTAGGGGGCTTTACGGGCCTTAAACGTCAATGCAACGGGGACCGTTTTGGGGAAAGTTTCTCGGCTGGTGGTGGGGCACCTGTGTGCCGATTTTGAACGAAATCGGGGGGGACCCCCCATTGACCCAAAATTTTGATTTTCCCGTACAAACTTTCCTATGGGGAAAAAGTGAAATTTTCCTGCAGGACTGTGTCTGGGTAAACGAGAGCTTTCGATTGATACCCATTTTTACCATAGCACCACTTTTTTGTCCGTACAAAGGCGATTTTACGGATATTTTACGAGTCTAGGGGGCCTTACGGGCCTTAAACGTCAATGCAACGGGGACCGTTTTGGGGAAAGTTTCTCGGCTGGTGGTGGGGCAGCTGTGTGCCGATTTTGAACGAAATCGGGGGGGACCCCCCATTGACCCAAAATTTTGATTTTCCCGTACAAACTTTCCTATGGGGAATAAGTGGAATTTTCCTGCAGGACTGTGTCTGGGTAAACGAGAGCTTTCCATTGATACCCATTTTTACCATAGCACCACTTTTTTGTCCGTACAAAGGCGATTTTACGGATATTTTACGAGTCTAGGGGGCTTTACGGGCTTTAAACGTCAATGCAACGGGGACCGTTTTGGGGAAAGTTTCTCGGCTGGTGGTGGGGCACCTGTGTGCCGATTTTGAACGAAATCGGGGGGGACCCCCCATTGACCCAAAGTTTTGATTTTCCCGTACAAACTTTCCTATGGGGAAAAAGTGAAATTTTCCTGCAGGACTGAGTCTGGGTAAACGAGAGCTTTCGATTGATACCCATTTTTACCATAGCACCACTTTTTTGTCCGTACAAAGGCGATTTTACGGATATTTTACGAGTCTAGGGGGCTTTACGGGCCTTAAACGTCAATGCAACGGGGACCGTTTTGGGGAAAGTTTCTCGGCTGGTGGTGGGACACCTGTGTGCCGATTTTGAACGAAATCGGGGGGGACCCCCCATTGACCCAAAATTTTGATTTTCCCGTACAAACTTTCCTATGGGGAAAAAGTGAAATTTTCCTGCAGGACTGTGTCTGGGTAAACGAGAGCTTTCCATTGATACCCATTTTTACCATAGCACCACTTTTTTGTCCGTACAAAGGCGATTTTACGGATATTTTACGAGTCTAGGGGGCTTTACGGGCCTTAAACGTCAATGCAACGGGGACCGTTTTGGGGAAAGTTTCTCGGCTGGTGGTGGGGCACCTGTGTGCCGATTTTGAACGAAATCGGGGGGGACCCCCCATTGACCCAAAATTTTGATTTTCCCGTACAAACTTTCCTATGGGGAAAAAGTGAAATTTTTCTGCAGGACTGTGTCTGGGTAAACGAGAGCTTTCGATTGATACCCATTTTTACCATAGCACCACTTTTTTGTCCGTACAAAGGCGATTTTACGGATATTTTACGAGTCTAGGGGGCTTTACGGGCCTTAAACGTCAATGCAACGGGGACCGTTTTGGGGAAAGTTTCTCGGCTGGTGGTGGGGCACCTGTGTGCCGATTTTGAACGAAATCGGGGGGACCCCCCCATTGACCCAAAATTTTGATTTTCCCGTACCAACTTTCCTATGGGGAAAAAGTGGAATTTTCCTGCAGGACTGTGTCTGGGTAAACGAGAGCTTTCCATTGATACCCATTTTTACCATAGCACCACTTTTTTGTCCGTACAAAGGCGATTTTACGGATATTTTACGAGTCTAGGGGGCTTTACGGGCCTTAAACGTCAATGCAACGGGGACCGTTTTGGGGAAAGTTTCTCGGCTGGTGGTGGGGCAGCTGTGTGCCGATTTTGAACGAAATCGGGGGGGACCCCCCATTGACCCAAAATTTTGATTTTCCCGTACAAACTTTCCTATGGGGAAAAAGTGAAATTTTCCTGCAGGACTGTGTCTGGGTAAACGAGAGCTTTCGATTGATACCCATTTTTACCATAGCACCACTTTTTTGTCCGTACAAAGGCGATTTTACGGATATTTTACGAGTCTAGGGGGCCTTACGGGCCTTAAACGTCAATGCAACGGGGACCGTTTTGGGGAAAGTTTCTCGGCTGGTGGTGGGGCAGCTGTGTGCCGATTTTGAACGAAATCGGGGGGACCCCCCATTGACCCAAAATTTTGATTTTCCCGTACAAACTTTCCTATGGGGAATAAGTGGAATTTTCCTGTAGGACTGTGTCTGGGTAAACGAGAGCTTTCCATTGATACCCATTTTTACCATAGCACCACTTTTTTGTCCGTACAAAGGCGATTTTACGGATATTTTACGAGTCTAGGGGGCTTTACGGGCTTTAAACGTCAATGCAACGGGGACCGTTTTGGGGAAAGTTTCTCGGCTGGTGGTGGGGCACCTGTGTGCCGATTTTGAACGAAATCGGGGGGGACCCCCCATTGACCCAAAATTTTGATTTTCCCGTACAAACTTTCCTATGGGGAAAAAGTGAAATTTTCCTGCAGGACTGTGTCTGGGTAAACGAGAGCTTTCGATTGATACCCATTTTTACCATAGCACCACTTTTTTGTCCGTACAAAGGCGATTTTACGGATATTTTACGAGTCTAGGGGGCTTTACGGGCCTTAAACGTCAATGCAACGGGGACCGTTTTGGGGAAAGTTTCTCGGCTGGTGGTGGGGCACCTGTGTGCCGATTTTGAACGAAATCGGGGGGGACCCCCCATTGACCCAAAATTTTGATTTTCCCGTACCAACTTTCCTATGGGGAAAAAGTGGAATTTTCCTGCAGGACTGTGTCTGGGTAAACGAGAGCTTTCCATTGATACCCATTTTTACCATAGCACCACTTTTTTGTCCGTACAAAGGCGATTTTACGGATATTTTACGAGTCTAGGGGGCTTTACGGGCCTTAAACGTCAATGCAACGGGGACCGTTTTGGGGAAAGTTTCTCGGCTGGTGGTGGGGCACCTGTGTGCCGATTTTGAACGAAATCGGGGGGGACCCCCCATTGACCCAAAATTTTGATTTTCCCGTACAAACTTTCCTATGGGGAAAAAGTGGAATTTTCCTGCAGGACTGTGTCTGGGTAAACGAGAGCTTTCCATTGATACCCATTTTTACCATAGCACCACTTTTTTGTCCGTACAAAGGCGATTTTACGGATATTTTACGAGTCTAGGGGGCTTTACGGGCCTTAAACGTCAATGCAACGGGGACCGTTTTGGGGAAAGTTTCTCGGCTGGTGGTGGGGCACCTGTGTGCCGATTTTGAACGAAATCGGGGGACCCCCCATTGACCCAAAATTTTGATTTTCCCGTACCAACTTTCCTATGGGGAAAAAGTGGAATTTTCCTGCAGGACTGTGTCTGGGTAAACGAGAGCTTTCCATTGATACCCATTTTTACCATAGCACCACTTTTTTGTCCGTACAAAGGCGATTTTACGGATATTTTACGAGTCTAGGGGGCTTTACGGGCCTTAAACGTCAATGCAACGGGGACCGTTTTGGGGAAAGTTTCTCGGCTGGTGGTGGGGCACCTGTGTGCCGATTTTGAACGAAATCGGGGGGGACCCCCCATTGACCCAAAGTTTTGATTTTCCCGTACAAACTTTCCTATGGGGAAAAAGTGAAATTTTCCTGCAGGACTGAGTCTGGGTAAACGAGAGCTTTCGATTGATACCCATTTTTACCATAGCACCACTTTTTTGTCCGTACAAAGGCGATTTTACGGATATTTTACGAGTCTAGGGGGCTTTACGGGCCTTAAACGTCAATGCAACGGGGACCGTTTTGGGGAAAGTTTCTCGGCTGGTGGTGGGACACCTGTGTGCCGATTTTGAACGAAATCGGGGGGGACCCCCCATTGACCCAAAATTTTGATTTTCCCGTACAAACTTTCCTATGGGGAAAAAGTGAAATTTTCCTGCAGGACTGTGTCTGGGTAAACGAGAGCTTTCGATTGATACCCATTTTTACCATAGCACCACTTTTTTGTCCGTACAAAGGCGATTTTATGGATATTTTACGAGTCTAGGGGGCTTTACGGGCCTTAAACGTCAATGCAACGGGGACCGTTTTGGGGAAAGTTTCTCGGCTGGTGGTGGGGCACCTGTGTGCCGATTTTGAACGAAATCGGGGGGGACCCCCCATTGACCCAAAATTTTGATTTTCTCGTACAAACTTTCCTATGGGGAAAAAGTGAAATTTTCCTGCAGGACTGTGTCTGGGTAAACGAGAGCTTTCGATTGATACCCATTTTTACCTCTTTGTGACGTCATTTCTAGGGGAAAACGGGTCATAAAGGTTTCCCTCTACCGGGGCCTTTTTTCCCCCTACCGAATCTGTGCTGTGCTGAATCTGTGCTGAATCTGTGCCAACTTCCGTTACACCGACATACAATCAATCCTGAATCCAAAGATGTTCAAAGCATGTACTATTTTTAGCAAACTCTGTGAGTACGGCCTTGATTGTGAGTGCTAGCGATACGCGTGCTAGCGATAGTCATAAGCCAACATTATTTGTCGAGTGACTTTTCAAGTCAAATTGAATCAAATTGAATGAAATTGAGGGGTCATGAATCAATATTCATATGATTTTAAGAACGTATTTGTGATTTGAAATAGGCCAAATAGCATTTAAAGGGAAACAACATTTAGCATTCCTCAACGTTGATTGGTCAAAGAACATGCTAGAGATATATTGAACAAGGGTAAGAGAAAACCATGTATGAATCTTAAGCGTCATAAATGAATCACCATGCGAATACACTTGGCTAGCAATTTCTATTATATCTAAATGCTAAGATATAGAAGCTGTCAGAGGCGGTTGAAACCTATTACAAATACCCGGCAGGACCCCCACTGGTTGACCTGACCTAGCCTAAGTGCATGAAGACATCATCCATGGTCAAAACTAACATGATATTCGTGATCAGCACCCCGATAAACCCCTAGGAAGCCACGTTCTAAAATCCCGAATTTCCCGACTTTTGGGCCATTGACCTGGACCTGGAAGGTCAGTTAATGACCTAAGACCTTAACAAGTTAACCCGCGCCACGCGGGGGGCAGAATCTGCCCCCTCCCGTTTATCGCCAATAACTTCTTAACGCGTTAGGCCAGCGACGTCAAACTTTCAGTACCTTATCAAGGTCAAGGTAGGTACAGTCCACAGCAGAAGTAATGTGGGGTTGAAGTCATGGGTATCTGAAGCTAAGGAACGATTAGCCAAACGTGAGCCAGACTACAATGAAACTTTGAATGTAGCTTATATGTATCGTCACCCTTGCGGCTGCAACTTTAGCTATTGACATCTTCTTTTCGATCACTCCGCATTAAACAATCGCCAGTCAAAGCCAACCGTTGAGATTGGTAAAACCCCACATTACTTTAGCGGTGGGCTGTAGGTACCTACATCAATTTAACCCGCGCCTTGATGGGGTCTGCCGAGCAACGTGGTCTGATGGGGGGGGGGGGGCATTTTGCCCCCCCCCCCTAAGATCTAGAGAACCACGCAACATAGCGACAAGCGGTAAACGGTGTTGGATAGCCCCAACGGGGAACTACCTTGTGACCCAATTTCATTGACCTCGGTCAAACTGATGACGTCACAGGTCAGGTCAAAGGTCGAATTTTCACCGTTTACAGGCATTTCAGGAAATGCGTTGTAAAATCGAGTAAAATGCATTTCATTGAAAGTCATCGATGGGGTAATGTTCTTCAAACACATATTTTGCTATTTGAGGTCACTGATACCAGGTCAGGTCACAGAGGTCAGGTCACTGGGGGGGGGGGGGTTACAATATGAAAGTGTCGTGTGATACATGCTTTATGATCCATTTTACATGACAAATGCGATTATGTGGGTCAGGCAGACGACAGGGCCAGCTTAGGTCACGTTTTGGTCAAGGTCAGGTCAAGGTCAGGTCAAGGTCAGGTCAAGGTCAGGTCAAGGTCAGGTCAAGGTCAGGTCAAATTTCAAAGTTGATATTTTGCATAAAATGGGTATCGATTCGATGCAGCTCGTCACGGGGAGTTCAATGGTGGTCTCCGTTTTGCGCTACGAGGTCTAGAATTGCTAAAAATTGAGTTCAAAAATTTGACGTCATCAATTTTTAACAGTTTTTTTCGCTATAACTTGGCCAAAAAAGAGGTATCGATCTAAAATTGGTATGTTTATCGAAGAGCGCAGGGACTATCACATATATTCCGGTTTTTTAGAAATTCGAAAAAAGGGAATTTTTTGAGTTTTCTAAAAAAAATCATTTTTTTATTTTTTTTTGGTCAAAATCCCAAAATTTCGATAATCCGAGATAGCAGTTTTGTAGCGCCGTCTTTTCTCTACACAACCACATAAAGAACTTTAAAATTGCTTGTTAACTGTAGACTTGGTGAGCGTTTCAAGATGTCATGTTTTTTGCTCATTTTTTCTCGAACATGACCTCAGTTTGACCTCAATAACTCCTGACCTGAGGTGACCTGTGACTTGAAATTTTGTGTGAAGGTGTCAAATTGATGCCCGGTAAGGTACCCAAAATTTGGCGGCGCTGCGCGCCGCCGTTTTCTCGCTATTTAAGAAAAACCACAGGGCGCGGGTTAATTAACACGCGCACCGACGGGGGTCTGCGCCAACTTCGCACCGACACGGGGGGGGGGGCGGATGACCGCCCCCCTGAGATCTCGAGAACGAAGCAAGATCGCGACAAGCGGTAAACGGCATGGGATAGGCACTGACAAGGTCTACAATTTTTACAAAGGTCATTTTCAGGGGACGGTTCAGTTTTTGGTGAATAACTTCGCAAAAAACGGTCGCAGAGCCGCGATTTTGGCAGCATCGTGTTCGCCTTGCTCAGGCGCGTCGAATGATATAGGGGAGAGTGGGGAAAGATGCCCAGGGTTTTGCTATGTCATATACCTATTATTCGAAAATGACGATGGGAAAGCAAAAACTTGGAGTTTCAACGGAAGCCGACATCATTTTTCTCCAAAAATATCACACTTCCGTGCCTGAAATATGATAATTTTGTTTGCTATTAAGCATTTTCCCGAAGAAGTGAAAGGGGGCATCTTACCCCACAGGGTGGGAAAGACGCCCCCTGGCGTTGAGGAAGATGCCCCCTGCACTATAAGTGACATAAAAGGGCACGTGAATCGCCTGAACGAATCAGTAGTCCCTTCGAGCCTGCAGTAGACACCAAACGTCATCGTAAGGACGTCCGTGAAGTTAGCGTCGTATTCCGCGACGGATTCAGCGTCGAGTCCGAATTTCAACTAAACCCAACCTATCCGTTGCAGTTTGGGACGCTGATTCCGAATATCGTATTCATTTCAAATTTCAAGGTCATCTTCAAGGTCAAATCACGGAATGAAATTGAGTTCCCGATTTTTCCTACACCGATCGTCCGATCCGATTTCTGAAGGTCGCATTCGAAAGCTAGGGTCAGAATCTCGAATTCCCTAATATATACCTTATTAAAAATATTTGACCTTAAAGGTCAAATCACGGTTTGAAATTTTGAGTCCCCTATTTTTTCTACAACGATCGTCCGATCCAATTTCTGATGGTCGCATTCGATAGCTAGGGTCAGAATCTCGAGTTCCCTAATATATACCTTATTAAAAATATTTGACCTTAAAGGTCAAATCACGGATTGAAATTTTGAGTCCCCCTATTTTTTCTACACCGATCGTCCGATCCAATTTCTGATGGTCGCATTCGATAGCTAGGGTCAGAATCTCGAGTTCCCTAATACATACCTTATAAAAAAGATTTGACCTTAAAGGTCAAATCACGGATTGAAATTTTGAGTCCCCCGATTTTTTCTACACCGATCGTCCGATCCAATTTCTGATGGTCGCATTCGATAGCTAGGGTCAGAATCTCGAGTTCCCTAATATATACCTTATTAAAAATATTTGACCTTAAAGGTCAAATCACGGATTGAAATATTGAGTCCCCCTATTTTTTCTGCACCGATCGTCCGATCCAATTTCTGATGGTCGCATTCGATAGCTAGGGTCAGAATCTCGAGTTCCCTTATATATACCGTATTAAAAATATTTGACCTTAAAGGTCAAATCACGGATTGAAATTTTGAGTCCCCCAATTTTTTCTACACCGATCGTCCGATCCGATTTCTGATGGTCGCATTCGATAGCTAGGGTCAGAATCTCGAGTTCCCTAATATATACCTTATTAAAAATATTTGACCTTAAAGGTCAAATCACGGATATTCGACCTTAAAGGTCACATCAGGATTGAAATTTTGAGTCCCCCGATTTTTTCTACACCGATCGTCCGATCCGATTTCTGAAGGTCGCATTCGATAGCTAGGGTCAGAATCTCGAATTCCCTAATAAATACCTTATTAAAAATCTTTGACCTTAAAGGTCAAATCAAGGATTGAAATTTTGAGTCCCCTATTTTTTCTACACCGATCGTCCGATCCAATTTCTGATGGTCGCATTCGATAGCTAGGGTCAGAATCTCGAGTTCCCTAATATATACCTTATTAAAAATATTTGACCTTAAAGGTCAAATCACGGATTGAAATTTTTAGTCCCCCTAATTTTTCTACACCGATCGTCCGATCCAATTTCTGATGGTCGCATTCGATAGCTAGGGTCAGAATCTCGAGTTCCCTTATATATACCTTATTAAAAATATTTGACCTTAAAGGTCAAATCACGGATTGAAATTTTGAGTCCCCCGATTTTTTCTACACCGATCGTCCGATCCGATTTCTGAAGATCGCATTCGATAGCAAGGGTCAGAATCTCGAATTCCCTAATATATACCTTATTAAAAATATTTGACCTTAAAGGTCAAATCACGGATTGAAATTTTGAGTCCCCCTATTTTTTCTACACCGATCGTCCGATCCAATTTCTGATGGTCGCATTCGATAGCTAGGGTCAGAATCTCGAGTTCCCTAATATATACCATATTGAAAATATTTGACCTTAATGGTCCAATCACGGATATTCGACCTAGTTAAAGGTCACATCACGGATTGAAATTTTGAGTCCCCCGATTTTTTCTACACCGATCGTCCGATCCGATCCGATTTGACCTTTAAGGTCAAATATTTTTAAAAAGGTATATATTAGGGAACTCGAGATTCTGACCATAGCTATCGAATGCGACCATCAGAAATCGGATCGGACGATCGGTGTAGAAAAAATTGGGGGACTCAAAATTTAAATCCGTGATTTGACCTTTAAGGTCAAATATTTTTAATAAGGTATATATTAGGGAACTCGAGATTCTGACCCTAGCTATCGAATGCGACCTTCAGAAATTGGATCGGACGATCGGTGTAGAAAAAATAGGGGGACTCAAAATTTCAATCCGTGATTTGACCTTTAAGGTCAAATATTTTTAATAAGGTATATATTAGGGAACTCGAGATTCTGACCCCTAGCCATCGAATGCGACAATTAGAAATTGGATCGGACGATCAGTGTAGAAAAAATAGGGGACTCAAAATTTCAATCCGTGATTTGACCTTTAAGGTCAAATATTTTTAATAAGGTATGCATTAGGGAACTCGAGATTCTGACCCTAGCTATCGAATGCGACCATCAGAAATTGGATCGGACGATCGGTGTAGAAAAAATAGGGGGACTCAAAATTTCAATCCGTGATTTGACCTTTAAGGTCAAATATTTTTTATAAGGTATATATTAGGGAACTCGAGATTCTGACCCTAGCTATCGAATGCGACCATCAGAAATTGGATCGGACGATCGGTGTCGAAAAAAATAGGGGGACTCAAAATTTCAATCCGTGATTTGACCTTTAAGGTCAAATATTTTTAAGAAGATATATATTAGGGAATTCGAGGTTCTGACCCTAGCTTTCGAATGCGACCTTCAGAAATCGGATCGGACGATCGGTGTAGAAAAAATTGGGGGACTCAAAATTTCAATCCGTGATGTGACCTTTAAGGTCAAATATCCGTGATTTGATCTTTAAGGTCAAATATTTTTAATAAGGTATATATTAGGGAACTCGAGATTCTGACCCTAGCTATCGAATGCGACCATCAGAAATTGGATCGGACGATCGGTGTAGAAAAAATAGGGGGACTCAAAATTTCAATCCGTGATTTGACCTTTAAGGTCAAATATTTTTAATAAGGTATATATTAGGGAACTCGAGATTCTGACCCAAGCTATGGAATGCGACCATCAGAAATTGGATAGGACGATCGGTGTAGAAAAAATAGGAGGACTCAAAATTTCAATCCGTGATTTGACCTTTAAGGTCAAATATCCGTGATTTGATCTTTAAGGTCAAATATTTTTAATAAGGTATATATCAGGGAACTCGAGATTCTGACTCTAGCTATCGAATGCGACCATCAGAAATCGGATCGGACGATCGGTGTAGAAAAATTGGGGGACTCAAAATTTCAATCCGTGATTTGACCTTTAAGGTCAAATATTTTTAATAAGGTATATATTAGGGAATTCGAGATTCTGACCCTAGCTATCGAATGCGACCTTCAGAACTCGGATCGGACGATCGGTGTAGAAAAAATCTTGGGGACTCAAAATTTCAATCCGTGATGTGACCTTTAAGGTCGAATATCCGTGATTTGACCTTTAAGGTCAAATATTTTTAATAAGGTATATATTAGGGAACTCGAGATTCTGACCATAGCTATCGAATGCGACCATCAGAAATCGGATCGGACGATCGCTGTAGAAAAAATTGGGGGACTCAAAATTTCAATCCGTGATTTGACCTTTAAGGTCAAATAATTTTAAGAAGGTTTATATTAGGGAACTCGAGATTCTGACCCTAGCTATCGAATGCGAACATCAGAAATTGGATCGGACGATCGGTGTTGAAAAAATAGGGGGACTCAAAATTTCAATCCGTGATTTGACCTTTAAGGTCAAATATTTTTAATAAGGTATGTATTAGGGAACTCGAGATTCTGACCCTAGCTATCGAATGCGACCATCAGAAATTGGATCGGACGATCGGTGTAGAAAAAATAGGGGGACTCAAAACTTCAATCCGTGATTTGACCTTTAAGGTCAAATATTTTTAATAAGGTATGTATTAGGGAACTCGAGATTCTGACCCTAGCTATCGAATGCAACCATCAGAAATTGGATCGGACGATCGGTGTAGAAAAAATAGGGGGACTCAAAGTTTCAATCCGTGATTTGACCTTTAAGGTTAAATATTTTTAATAAGGTATATATTAGGGAATTCGAGATTCTGACCCTAGCTTTCGAATGCGACCTTCAGAAATTGGATCGGACGATCGGTGTAGAAAAAATAGGGGGACTCAATTTCAATCCGTGATTTGACCTTTAAGGTCAAATATTTTTAATAAGGTATATATTAGGGAACTCGAGATTCTGACCCTAGCTATCGAATGCGACCATCAGAAATTGGATAGGACGATCGGTGTAGAAAAAATAGGGGGACTCAAAATTTCAATCCGTGATTTGACCTTTAAGGTCAAATATCCGTGATTTGATCTTTAAGGTCAAATATTTTTAATAAGGTATATATTAGGGAACTCGAGATTCTGACTCTAGCTATCGAATGTGACCATCAGAAATCGGATCGGACGATCGGTGTAGAAAAAATTGGGGGACTCAAAATTTCAATCCGTGATTTGACCTTTAAGGTCAAATATTTTTAATAAGGTATATATTAGGGAATTCGAGATTCTGACCCTAGCTATCGAATGCGACCTTCAGAACTCGGATCGGACGATCGGTGTAGAAAAAATCTTGGGGACTCAAAATTTCAATCCGTGATGTGACCTTTAAGGTCGAATATCCGTGATTTGACCTTTAAGGTCAAATATTTTTAATAAGGTATATATTAGGGAACTCGAGATTCTGACCCTAGCTATCGAATGCGACCATCAGAAATCGGATCGGACGATCGGTGTAGAAAAAATTGGGGGACTCAAAATTTCAATCCGTGATTTGACCTTTAAGGTCAAATAATTTTAATAAGGTTTATGTTAGGGAACTCGAGATTCTGACCCTAGCTATCGAATGCGACCATCAGAAATTGGATCGGACGATCGGTGTAGAAAAAATAGGGGGACTCAAAATTTCAATCCGTGATTTGACCTTTAAGGTCAAATATTTTTAATAAGGTATGTATTAGGGAACTCGAGATTCTGACCCTAGCTATCGAATGCGACCATCAGAAATTGGATCGGACGATCGGTGTAGAAAAAATAGGGGGACTCAAAATTTCAATCCGTGATTTGACCTTTAAGGTCAAATATTTTTAATAAGGTATGTATTAGGGAACTCGAGATTCTGACCCTAGCTATCGAATGCAACCATCAAAAATTGGATCGGACGATCGGTGTAGAAAAAATAGGGGGACTCAAAATTTTAATCCGTGATTTGACCTTTAAGGTCAAATATTTTTAATAAGGTATGTATTAGGGAACTCTAGATTCTGACCCTAGCTATCGAATGCGACCATCAGAAATTGGATCGGACGATCGGTGTAGAAAAAATAGGGGGACTCAAAGTTTCAATCCGTGATTTGACCTTTAAGGTCAAATATTTTTAATAAGGTATATATTAGGGAATTCGAGATTCTGACCCTAGCTTTCGAATGCGTTCTTCAGAAATCGGATCGGACGATCGGTGTAGGAAAAATCGGGGACTCAATTTCAATCCGTGATTTGACCTTGAAGATGACCTTGAAATTTGAAATGAATACGATATTCGGAATCAGCGTTCCAAACTGCATCGGATAGGTTGGGTTTAGTTGAAATTCGGACTCGACGCTGAATCCGTCGCGGAATACGACGCTAACTTCACGCACGTATCGTAAGGGCCCTCAAAAGTAGTCGTAAGGGGCTTCAGAGGTAATCGTTAGGGCCATCATAGTCCAGCGCGGCCAAACAAGCCTCCGTGGTGGCGTTCGAAGACCACTGTGGGACCCTTATAGGTCTTCATGATGCTTGAGGTCCCTCGAGCCCATCGTGGGGACCTCAGATGCCAGCGCGGCCCGTGGAGCCAACGTGGGAGCCCTCAAAGGATGTCGTGAGGGGCCCTGGAGCCAATAATGGGGCCCACAGAGGCCGTCGTGAGGGCTCTCAGAGTCAGATGCCGCCCAAAAAGTCGCTGTGTGGGCCGAGAGACCGGCATGGGGAGCACCCGACCGTACTGGACTCTCGATAGTCCCAGATCGGCTTTTGTCTCTCATCACAAGTATGTAATAAATGATTTGACGGGCTGCTTGAGGTACAGCCTACGGATTTAGGGGGGGGGGGGGCGTCTTTCCCCATCAGGATAGGGGGCATCTTACCCCAAGGTACCGAAGTAACATTAAATCAGTACAATTTGTTAGCCATAAAACTACACCCTGAAGCAAACTGTTTGGGACACAGTACAAGCATGTTAATGTATCACGACTATAGCAAGGGACGCAAAAATTATCTACCTTCTTTGATATTTGCAATGTTTTGACACCAAAATATTTTTTGAAAACAGCAAATAAAAAACATGCAATCACCAGCCAGCCGTTGCCCAACTGAGCTTCGCAAATTTTTGTGCAGTTAACAAGGCAGGCTTCCGCTTCAAGCTAAGAACATTAATTTCAAGGTGCGATTCTTTGTTTCGTCGCTAGAGGGGGTGGGGCGTCTTTCCCACCCTGGGCATCTTACCCCACTCTCCCCTACTTTTTGTTCGGGTCAGGTCAACTTAGGGTGTTGACCTTAGGTCAAGGTCAGGTCAGCACCCTAAGGTCACGAAGTTGGTCGAAAGAGGTCATATCGCATATCATTCGATTCGGCAGGTCTTCCTGAGTCCATTGGTGGCTTCCACGACTCGCTAGCTCAATTTGATCAAGAGTTATTGGCGAAAAACTAATATGACCTTGATGACGTCATAAATGACGTCACGCAAGGTCAACATTGCAAAAGTGACGCATCTAACCTTGCAAGGAGTGCATCAAATCACGATTCTGTGTGCTTGAGATAGTTGGAGATCGTTCCCGGCGCCAGAATAGCAGTTTCAATTTTTCCCCGTAGACTTATAATGGTGAGGTCACGAAAATGACCTGACCTCATAAGACCTTTAGGAAAAATCCGAGATATACAAGTTGTGAGACTCATAATGGATACTAGATCCTGCAAGTTTCATTTCCCTGTGACATCTCCTCTGGCAGTGAGGGCGTTGCGAAGTTGCGACATCTGAAGACCGTGCAGAGGTATAGACTGATATAGACTGATATAGCCCCGTCTCGGTGGACTGGCGCCGGCCCGCTATCACCGCTTACCAATGCCAACTGTCGCGGCAGCCGACCTGACTCTCCGCGGCCCTGGATTGGACCGTACTCATTTATTCTGTTTACGTTACCAGGTGGTGGTGCCTCGATTTAAGCATCAGCTTTTGCACCACCACCTGGACTATTTGCTTATTTCCATTTTATGTTTAATAAATGTGTTTTGTTGTTGTTGTTGTAGGTTCACTTATGACGTCATAGGTCAGTGACCTGACCTGACCCAAAAATGCGGTTGGTGTCAAAAGATCGGACTTGAATCAAAGGTCAGGTATGCCAAGTTTCAGCTCTCTATCGCCAGCGTGTTCGGAGCTATCGCGAAAAAACCCTATGGGGGGGGGGCGGCACCCGCCCCCCCCCCCCTCGGCCGGCGAGGGATATATATGTTGACCTCGAAAGGTCAAGGTCAAAGGTTGACCTCAGGTCACGTGACCTCGAGGTCATCATGTATATCATTCGATGCGTCTTGACGAGCTGAACACAATGAGACCATCCGCGCGGCTGTATCTTGTTCCTGTACGGATTTATTGGCAAAAAACCTTTGGTGACCTTTGATGACGTCACATGACCTTACAGCTGCCCAACAGCAAAACAGACCTGAAGGTAGTGAAGGTGGATCGTATATGAAGTCATGTATGGTATATGGGGCCATTCCGACCCGTTTTAGTGGTAAAAACAGGGAGTTTGATTTTTTCCCCCATTGACTTATAATTAATGGGGAGGTCGAGAAATTGACCTGACTTTAGGTCACCGATATCAAAATTCCGAGATAAACAAATTGTAGCTACTAATGACCTAATAACATCCTGCGACTTTCAAAGGCCTCCGACATCTACTGAGCTCTGGCACGGTGACAAATTTGCAGAAAAGTGACTTGAGGTTGGGTCATTCAAAATGACCTGGTGACCTGACCTTGAAAGTTAGGAGGTTCAAACTTGCACACCATGTGTAAAATTGATGAGAAAATAGTCGTACCAAATTTCGCGGCGCTACTCGCCGCGGTTTTCCCGCTATTCGCGAAAAACCTCAGGGGGGGGGGGCGGATATCCACCCCCCGTCGGTGCGCGTGTTAACGCCCTTTCTGAGTAATTCTCTCAGATTTGACCCAACGTCAACGGTTTTGCCTGCAGGGGGCAAAAAAAACTGAAGAAATAGCCGATTTTTCCGAAAGCAGTTTTTCTGCAATAACTTTTGACCCAAGCCTTGTACGAGCTTACTTTTACCGGCATCGTGTTCCTCTCGTCAAGACGCATCCAATTAATTATAACTTGACCTTGAAAGGTCAACTTGAAAATTTGACCTCATGTCAAGGTCATGACCTGACCGGAAAGGGTCATGTTGCATATCAGTCGATCCGTATAGTCGAGCTGAACACATCTAAGACGTTTTCATCGCTCTAACATGCCTCTATCAAAAGTTATTCGCGAAAAACTGTAAGATATCATTCGTGACCTGAGATGACCTCAGGGACATAAACAGGGGTCACGGACACCATATTCATGTTCAGTGTGTCTAAAACACTTGTAATTCAGTGTTTGGGAGTGTTTATAATGTCTTTCGTCCAAAAGAGGCGCATTTCAATTTTCTCCCATTGACTTATAATTTGGGGAGGTCGCAAAATTGACCTGACCTTAGGTCATCGATATCAAAATTCTGAGATATACATTTTGTACATGCTATTGCTCTTAGCAATCGCTGAAAGTTTCAAAGCGATCGGTCACTCGGTGTAGCTATGGCAGACATTGAAACTTGTTATGTGGTGACGTCACTTCAAGTGACCTGGTGGCCTGACCTTGAATGAACCTGGTCTGAAATTTTGACAACATGTGTAGAATTGATGTATGATAAGGTGTACCAAAAACGGC
Source organism: Amphibalanus amphitrite (assembly GCF_019059575.1). Lineage (NCBI taxonomy): Eukaryota > Metazoa > Arthropoda > Thecostraca > Balanomorpha > Balanidae > Amphibalanus > Amphibalanus amphitrite. Next base: position 1,755,511 of record NW_024881517.1, read on the forward strand.
GGCGCGTTTTTGAGATATTCGCGAAAAAACACGGGGGTGGTGTTCAGACACCCCCCCCCCCCCAGCAGGGCGCGGGATATAAGATTTAGCCAACTACCATGTTCAATCTTTAATTTAACTAGAGTATGGGGCTTATTGCCCCAGGCCGTGGGGTGCTTTGCCCTGGGGTTGGGGCAAATTGTCCCTTTTGCAGCTGCTTCGCAAATCACTTCCTACCTGGGAGTCCTATGACAGACCTATGACGTCATTAGTGAACCACTTCAGCGTGCACGGTTATAAAAGTCCTAACTTCGCAACACTATGTGCCAGAAAGTCTTTTACAGGGAGATAAGACCTACATGCAGAACTCAATAACCTACCAAGTCTCTTGTATAACTCGGATATCTCTCTCGGTTTGCACCTGAGGTCAGATCGGCCAGGTGACCTCACCTAGGACCTAAAGGTCAATGGGGAAAGTGAAAATTGTTATTTTGGCGTCGGTCGTCGGACATGAGCTAGTAGGACTATCTCAAACACACTTGGAAGCGACATTTTATGCACGGCTCCTTGTAAAGTCCAGGGACTGTTTGCACTATTGGTTTTGTGTGACGTCCATCAGACTTTTTGTCAATAATTTCTGCTCAATTTATACTAGCGAGTCGGGAAAGCCAATAGGCTCAGAAGCGCCTTAAGCGGAGCGGAAGGATATGCGATATGACCTGCTTTTACAAACAAAATCACCTGAGAGGCCGTGGCCTGACCTAGACTAGACCTGAGGTCAACACACTAAGTATCTTTCCTAAACAAAAAGTAAGTACCTATGTCATTCGACGCGCCTGATCATGACAATCGACGGCGCCAGAATCGTGACTTTACGACCATTTTTGGCAAGGTTATTTAATATTTACCATAAGAAACCTGACATAAGAGTTCAGTGGTTGACCTGAAACACTAAAATCGAATACCGGTCGCTGCGTCTCGTATACATATAGGCCGACGCACACGCTCGTTTAGCTTAATATAGGTCGTTTAATAGTAAGGTAAAATCACACGTATTTCAGTCTAACTTTGGCGCAACGACACAAAACTAGCAGCATATGTTCATTGAAATATTGTCTAGAAATTGGCTATAAGCATTTATTAGCATGTCTCTTCGGCCAGCCTCCCCAGCCTTCGGAACTCGAACCTACATCCAATCACCGTTCAAGCGCACGTGCCTATCCCAGCACTCCACCCGGTGTTGAAATCCTGCTTAGAAAACTCCTTATTGCTATTCTAAAGCCATGTCTTGATTATTTTCTTGATTGCCTGATCAGTAAAGATTTCAAAGTACACAGCAGGTTTTCCGGTGGTCCAAACAGGTTGAAGTGGGACGGCGCCAGATCAAGGCTGTACTTAAGCTTTTCTGTACTGTTAAAGCAAAACCGATCCCACACTGACGCCTCGTTGGGCGTCCTTCTGTTGTTCAGTGAGCTCTTTCTGTATTAACCTTCGCCCCAGTGGGGGGGGGGGGGAGATATGTTACCACCCTGTTGCGTTTTTGCGTCTGAATAAAAAACCGTGGCGCGTAGCGCCGCGCCGCTTGGAGTAGCTTTTAGCCTTTTTTACATCAATTATGGACAATGTGTGAAATTTTTTATCCCAGGTCATGTCAGGTCAGGTCACCAGGTCAAGTTAACTGAACAAGCCTAAAAAAGTTTGCAATCATGTCCAGCCTGCAGTGTTTGGCAGAGAGGTTTTAAACTTGCATGATGCTATGGGCGCCTATAGTTTGTATATCTGGGATTTTTTTATATACGTAACCTAAGGTCAGGCCAGTGGCATGACCTTTCCATTATAAGTCAATGGAGAAAAACGAAAATGCCTCTAGATCCGTGTGTACGCATAGGAACAGTCCAAATATTTCAGAATCACAATGATTTGGACCACCCGTGACGACCAAGGTGTCTTTATTGCTGATAGCCTCTAGGATGGTCATCCGAGGCCATTTGAGGCTACAAACATATTTTTGCCAGTAACTATCGATTGGAAAGAGATAGAACGCTGAAGATGGCCTCATTGTGTTTGTCTTGCCAAGACGCATCGACTGATATCCAACATGACCTTTTCCGGTCAGGTCATGACCTTGACCTGAGGTCAAATTTTCAAGTTGACCTTTCAAGGTCAAATTATAGTTTATTCGACGCGTCTCGGCGAGAGGAACACGATTCTGGGATTAGAAATGTCGTGGCTTTTTAGTCAAAAGTTATTGCCGAAAAACACATTTCGTAAAAACAGCTATTTTTGGAGTTTTTGCCCTCTGGAGGCTAAACCGATGACCTGAGGTCATTTTTAATGATGACTCTATCAAAAGAAGCTATCGATTGCGTTTCCATGCGTTTTTCTAGCTATCATAACTCCCTGAGATAATGGCATATTTTCTGAAAAATATAATGACAATTCGCAAATTTTGACCTTTGATGACCTCTGCTGACCCCAATATTGCTCTAAGATGAAAAATAACCAATACTTTCAAACGTACGCATTGAGAGCTATCGACTGCTTTTTACCGCGTCTTTCTAGCCCTCTTAGTTTTTGAGTTAGATGTGGGTGGAAACATATGCCCCCCTCCCCCCACTAGGGCGAAGTTGGCTGAGACCGCCACTGGGGCGCGGGTTAACCTCGTGAAGACCTTGCAAATATCAAGCAATCTAATGATGCCTAGAATTGTTTCGACATAACACTTCACTCTGTAAATGAAAGCAGTCACGCAGATGCTTTGGGTCTCCATAATCAGCTTTACAGATTGTGCCAAGTCCAGAGAGGCCTGCGGGCCCTGCTCTAGAACTTTGTCTCTTACACTGCTGTGTTCTTCTTGAGATCGTCGTACCAACTGCTCACCAGCAAGCATTGCTAATGGCAATATCGTCATCAGGGTCAGCTCACTCATTTTGAGATGAATTTTGGCTCGCCTGACAAACCGGGAATTTTTAGAACGGAACTTTGCTGCATCAATGTTTTCATACCGACCGTGTTCGATCAATAAGCCAAACTCCTAAAAACAGTTTCGAAGGTTGTGCAGAAAATTTTCAAAGATTCAGATGGCATATTTTATTTTGCTTAAATTCTTCATAGAGATCAACTATGGTACATTTTACCTTACTTATTGAACGACCTAGTATATAAACGCGGCAAAACGCGAGGGTGTCCCACCACCACCAATAGGTACCTACCCCTGGGCAGGAGTGTACAGCCTACCACTAAAGTAATGTAGGGTTTTACCAATCTCAACGGTTGGCTTTGAATGGCGATTGTTTAATGCGGAGTGATCGAAAAGAAGATGTCAATAGCTAAAGTTGCAGCTGCAAGGGTGACGATACATATAAGCTACATTCAAAGTTTCATTGTAGTCTGGCTAATCGTTCTTAAGCTTCAGAAGCAGAACATACCCATGACTGAAACCCCACATTACTTCTGCTGTGGACTGCACCTAGGTATATGTAAAAGCAATAGGTCCAGCGAGGGATAAGTTCGAGGATTATTTGATATCAACGTTCTAACAATGACTTAGAAACATTTTTGTCCATTTTTTCTCATGATCACGACTTTGGGAAAAAACTTGAGTCCACCGAACTCCCTCCCCTCCATGATCCCTCCAAGCAGGACCAATTTCCGCCTGCAGGGCTATCAGAGTTCTCACGTTCCCGACTTTTCGTCCCCACGACCTGCGAAAGGTTGAGAGGCATCGGAAAATGAGATCAATCAGCTTTGGCATGCTGGTGGTGGGGATTCCGCTGTGCCAATCGTCTGGTTCACAGTAGTGACTGGCGGTACCATCAGTGGCACAATGCGCTGGGGATGGCCGTCCCAGCCATCGAATTCTCCGTTTAAATAACCCAAATACCTTCCAGAATCCTGCTCCAGATGAAGTAGGTATGCCACATGAAGTAGGAGAAATGACTTTTGATTACCATCCAAAGCGCAAATGCCTGCATCAGGCACCAGCTCCCGGTATGTCTAAATGCTCTTCTTTCGACGAAGTTATATGATAATCCGAATGGCTTTTGGGAACTCGAAACAATGGGGACTCGAAGCACTATAGATAATGCAATTAAGCTAAACACGTTCGTACTTATTGGGTTCGGGTCGAATAGCTGTTCAAAATATTGTGGCACACGTGTGTACTTTATTGTTAAATTTAGCAAGTTTTTACTTGAGCTTGTCTACAAGGTGAAGGTCTCATTCCAACCAGTGGTCGATAAAACTTCCAACGTGCCAACGCTCGTTGGAGCAAGATATTAGCAATACTTGGAAGAGCTGGAGACAGTCCGCCCGTCTACATGGATGCTTCCTTACGCTTAAAGTACAGCATTGACTTATGACTTACTAATCGTCCGGTGCTGTTATCGGCTGCTCGGTACCGCGTGTATGTTCCCTCATTCACTCCTGGTCACCCTTCGGTCACCCCTCACTGGGTCGGGCCAGTCGGCTATTTTTATCCTCTTTCCGGCTAGGCCACCCGCTGAGCTCCCGCCGTGCCGCGCCGTCTGCGAGGGACCTGACCCTTCTGCCGGCAGAGGTTTCTCCAGGTGTCTCCAAGGAGCCATCGTAGCGCTAAGGGTGTGCTCCGCATACACATACATTGATTTTCGCCCTTACTAGCAGGGCCGCTGGCACGCGTTGGCAGCGCCCTGCGGGCATTTTTTCGCTTAGGGTCATTTTGTGGTGAGGAGGATCAGAAAATCACCCTTCCAACTTTCTCCAGGCCTGGGTGTTTTATCGAGCGCGCCTGAAAACGCACAGTGGACCGAAATCACACTTCGATTGCGTTACTTCGTATTAGGTAATATGATAAAAAGTCCGCTCTTTTCTCAATCAATAAGGACAAGTGCGTTAAAGCACACATATAAACTTTTAAATTAAAAGCTTTAAAATGCTAAATTTCAACATTTCTAAGCTGATGATAATCGTTAGTTGTTTCAGACTTTGGCGCGAAAACGTAGGCATTCAGATCCACCGTGCGACCGGTCACCGTATGCAGTAGTGTGATGGTGTGAGTTGGGGAATCAAGGCCGTATGGGGAGAAGGTGAGGAGATACCGGTGTGCCGACGCGGCGGATGGCAGTGAATTTTCAGGATAGGTAGCAAAAGGCTCATTCCCAGACGTTGTGCCAAATTTTGCGGCGCTACGCGACGCCAACTTTTACGCTATTCGCGAAAAAAACTTAGGGAGGCTGCCCCCCCCCCCCGCCAGGCGAGGGCTAAGTTGGAGACAGTGATGGGACTAAGATGTTCGTTGGAGCAACTCCAAGCATTTTATCGACCTCTGATTCCAACACCGCAAACATTCAGTGCTCGTGACATTTGGCCGCCCTGTCCGGGTCACTGGAGATTGGTGTCAGATGTGAGTTCTCGTCACGCGGTTCGCACCGTCCTGTTTACGCCACGGGTCCCTGGTCTGTGGCAATGGCTCCGACTATCGGACTAGGACGGCTGAGACGGTTCCGGCGCGGCGGGAGGGCGGCCTGCCGCAGTCGCGGCTGGGACAGCTCGGTGCGCCGCGACCACGTCCACCTGTCTGCTGACGCCGCCCCGCGCGGCGCGCGGCCGACCGGCGGGTCCGACACCAGGGCCCGCGCACATGTGCGACAGCATGCGCCAAAATAAATACTAATTTATCACTAAAACGACTAGTGTCGCTAAATTATACCCCCGTAAACTCTGCTGGCTTTCATTTTATGCAGTGATTCTCATTCACGGCCGATGATCCCTGCGCCCTCGGTGCCAGCCACCTCATGCCGGAAGGAAGAAAAAAATAGGTAGAAAAAGGAATTCGGCTGAGTTTTAACACACGATTGGTGAGGTTGAGCATATTGTACAATAATGATTAGGGGAGAGTGGGGTGGGTTGTATCAGTTTTTACTCGGAGACCCATAACCTCGTAACTATCCGTGATAAACTCATTATTTCCATACTATCTCCTTCCTTGATTCTTCTGCTTTTTGTGCAAAGTAACTTTTCCGCTACCTCTACCAGTTTTTTCTTCTACGGTCTGCCGAATAGAACAATGTTTTTGATACAACTTGCCCCATGGCTTGGGTGAGTTGTATCACATGGTGGGGTAATTTGTATCACTAGGTATTTCACGTTTCAGGGAGTGTGCTTGCTACTGGTTTTGAACATAACAGCAACATTAAATGGTATTAATACAATGTATATATGCTCAAAGGCTTCACTTTTATTAGACCAAGCTTAGGTCAATGCAATCCGAACGAAACATCGAAACGAACGAAACATCAACAGACTAGATGCAAAAGTGGCCCGTTAAGAGCAAAGAAGCCAACACATTGTGCCGAAATGGAACGAGTATTGACTAGCTACCTACAAACGCGAGACAGGGCTTAGCTTTCGCGATCAAAAGCAACATACCCATACATACATACATGTTACAACATACCCCACCCGGCTCTGATACAACATGTACCTCGCCGTCATCTTGGAAAAAAACATCCTCGTGCTCAAAAGCAGCGGACAGCTGGAGAAATCCATTTTCACTCACGCAGCCTTAGAACCTACCCTCACCATGGCTGCGGAGATCTTTCAAATTCGTGCACATCTAAATGCCCAAAACACACATTTTCTTGCAACTCATTTTTTTTAGAATGACATTAAAAAACATAAAATCGGCTCTCAACTCGAGACGCGTCCACCCAGCCACACGACAGAACAGGGAAAGATGGCGCCCGGAAAACATCGTCGGCTGGTCGTGTCACGAGCGCTATCTATTGGATAAGTTTGGCACAATTCGCCCTGATACAACTTGGACATGATACAACTCTCCCCGCTCTCCCCTATCGGAATATTCTGCAGTCATTGGAGGGGATTCACTGGAGTGGAGGGGGCTATTTCATGTTACGTTACTTATCGTATTTTTTTCTTCAACTATGATGTCAATAGCGTAAGTTGTCAAAAAATGATCACTATCTAGGCATTAATAATTAAATAAAACAATGCACCAAATATCTTAGAGCTTCATGCCTAAAACCACATTGCATCGGTTTTGGGTTGGACGTACGAGCACTAACCCGATCTTCCTACACATACGTGTAGGAAGACACATACGACGTACATACATGTATACATGCCCCGCATCTTCTGCATGCAAATTCGTGTGACTTGCTTTGGAGGTGATTATTAATGGCTCAATTTTCAGCATGACAAATGAGATAATATATAAGTACACAGTTTAATTCATTCATCGTTGGCCAACCTTCCCTTCTATAATTCATGCCATGGTCTCATTTATTGCATCGTGCATCGTGCAATTAGTTTTTGTGCGGTTAACCAGACAAGTTTCACCATGGCCGTCACTGCGCCAATAAAATATCTCAATTAGGCAATTTATAGTACCGCTTAGAATAGAATGATTAACTAAACTGTGTCATATACCTATGACAAGCCTGTGCATCGTTTCTTAGCGGAGCCATATTGTAAATAGGTAGGTACACGTAGTTATGCACATCGGGTCTTCCCCCACACCTCTTCATTCATAATATTAATGCACGTGCACTGGGAATGGAATGTTTGACGACAAAAAAGGCACATTACGAGGACTTACAGAATGGATAGGCTTAATTCTAAAAGTCGTTTCTTCAAAATGCAAGAGCCACTTTCCAGCGCATCTACGTTTCCTTGCGAGATAATTGATCTTCCCCATGTCTTGGTCTAACTGGCATATAGACGGGCACCTGCAATTGAAAACAGTAGTCTCACTACCAAATACAGCGCCTTGACAAAGTCGGGATCACAGACACATGGCATGGAGGTTTATCAGCGGGATTCTTTTTCAGACAAACGAGCCGGCAGCTGGCAGGGACTCGGGCTGCTGTTATTGCGCTTCTCCATATGCGGTGGGAGAAAGGCTCAGCAATGCACTACCGTAACAGTGCATGTCATGTCCTGGTTAGGTCTCATGAATGCTGTTCAGAAACTTAAATCTCAGAGCCATTATAGCGACACTGTCAAATACGTACAGCCAGCAGCAGCTATTTGGCACTTGACTAATGGATACAATTATGTACCTACCTACCTATTATCGTATGATGATAGTGCAAATGCAGTGTAGATAGCCTATACCTAAAAAGAGTATAGATATTTAGGTACACATTCCGTGCCATACCTTTATGCATGTCACACGACCATGAAAAGTTTTTTTCTAAATTGTTTCTAGAATTTCTTTCTAGAAATCTTTTTTAGAACTAGTTGTTGAGAGCTAGCCCGGCACCGCCTGGGCTATTTCCGTACCCACGACAGCCTGGGGGGGGGGGGGTCGGATCCGACCCCCCCCCCCCTGTTATCTCGAGAACCAATGGTCGTATCGAGCCCCGCGAAGCGGCGTTCGAAAGGTCTCTACGAGACCTTCCAAAAACACTCTTAAGATTTTAAGATTGAGGTCAACTTTCGGGTCAAGGTCAGGTCAAAGGTCAAATTCTGGGGTTTTGCATGATTAGGCTTATGGACAGCGGAATCGATAGCTGCTGCTCGAAACTCACCAAAAATGACCTCAAAGACCTAGTGAAGGTACCATGTGCATTGTGCGTATAGGGGTCATACTAAGCACGGGTCAAGGTCATGTCAGGTCACGAAAGGTCACGGTTTTCACTTTCTGCTACATGGGCGTGCGACATATGTTTTATGGCTTATGTTTCTCGCCGAATCCGATGGTAATGGTTATATGTGACCCCAAGTCACTGTGCTGGTGATAAGTGTGCATGGAAAGCATAAAAATCGTTTATACCATACATAACTAAACGAGGGCCAAGAAAAAGTCAAATTTTCAACTTTTTATTTTTGACATAAAAATGCTTTTTTTTCTAGACGAGCTTTGTCCCAGGAATCTAGTGGTGCCATTTGAATTGTTTTCACATGCGATGTTCAAAAGTGCCTCTAATTCACGAAAATGATTATGACGTCACCATGCCCTATGCATGTTGGAGCTATTTTTTTTTACAATTTGGGGGTCAAAAATCAAGATAGAAAGTTGAAATTTGGGACATCAAATGTTCTAACAGAACTCTATAACATATGTTCCCGTTTTTAGAAAATTCTCAAAATTTTGGATTTCATTAGCTGTTTTCCAAAAATATAGTTTTTTGAATTTTTGGGTGAAAAACGCATTTTATGGAAAATCCGAGATAGCCATTTGAAAGAACTCGTTGAGCTGCATCTATTGATGTTCCTAATTTGTAATTTGCGTTAAACATTGATTTATGGCGATTTTAAACATTTACCACTTTTTGACTAAAAACTTCATGTAGTTACATCACTAAAATCGATATATCTAAAAAAGGGTTGCATTTTTTTTTTAAATTGCACAGAAGACGTCAAATTGATAGGCGAGAAGGTATGCCAAGTTTCAAGTTGATAGCGTAAGCGGTTAATGAGTTATTCAAGAAAAACGGAGGAGGGGGTCGGATCCAACCCCCCCCCCCAGGCGGTCGCGGGCGGCTAGGATGGGTGACTGGCATGACCAAGCGCTTTGTTTTCCATTGATCAGCACGCTGAAGCGGCAGTCGCGAGTGCAGGGACCACGGAGGTGCCCGTATAGCGCTGTTTGCTCAGCAGTGGGGCCAGTGTGCACCTCTCAGTCCCCGAAGAGGTGGGAACGACCGAACAGCACGCCTATATTAATAATGTTATATGTACAGATAGTTAGTTGTAACTCACACTTCCCTGCAGGATTAAGAAAACTTTAACCCGCGCCCTGGTGGGGGGGGGGCTATTTTTTGCCCCCCCCTCCAGACTTTTCGATATATCTCCAGAACCGCTGCGCCGATCGTCACCAAACTTTCAGTACCCTCCCGGACATCAATTTTACGCATTGTGACCAAAAATTTATCCAAAGGCTATGATAGGTTGGCCGGAAATGACGTCAGAGTGACGTCATGTTCTGCCGTTTTCGACCCAAAAAAGGGTTTCGCGGGAAGAGCTGTCAGGCCTATAGCTTTGCAAATACAGAAAAACGATAAAGACATAAAAGCTGTAAAATCAACAGGGCTACAAAACTGCTATCTCGGATTTTTGAAATTTTTTGATTTTGACTCCCAAAAATCAAAAAATAGATTTTTTTATTATAATAGCCGAAAAATCCAAAAAGTTTTTTGAATTTCGAAAAAACCGGAATATATGTGATAGTCCTTACCGCCTTCTATCTACATACCAAATTTGAGATCGATACCTCTTTTTTTGGCCAAGTTACAGCGAAAAAACTGTTCAAAATTGATGACGTCAAATTTTCAAACTCAATTTTTTTGCAATTCTAGACCTCGTAGCGCAAAACAAAGACCACCATTAGACTCCCCGTGACGAGCTGCATCGAATCAATACCCATTTTATGCAAAAATATCAACTTTGAAATTTGACCTTTTTTGACCTGACCTTGACCTGACCTCCACCAGAAAGTGGCCTAAGCCGTACCTGATAGTCTTATAACCAACACCATTGAGTTGGAAATGAAAAATTGGCCATAAAACATGCATCGCACAACCTTAGTACCTAAAGTTAGGTTCATGTGACCTGACCTGTGACCCTTGGTGACCTGACCTGTGACCTGGTAATGTCAGTGACCTCTTATAGCAATATATGTACTAGGCAACTGACGCCCTATCGCTGATTCTCGACAAAATGCGTTTTCTTCGGTGTTATAGCGCATTCCCTAGATGACCCGTGAACGGTGAAACATTGCATCTTTGACCTGACCTGTGACGTCATCGGTGACCCCGAGGTCAATGAAATTTGGTTTCCCTCGACAAATTTGACAGGCCTTTCGAACGCCGTTTGAATTTTGCGGATCCGTCCAGTAGTTTCGGAGATACGAGGGGGGGCAAAAAATAGCCCCCCCCCCCCACCAGGTCGCGTTATAAACAGACCCCACCAGGGCGCGGGTTAAGAAGTAATTCGTCGTAGCATGATCATCAAGTGATAGGTCTTGAATTCAGCCAGAGAAATATTGAGCGATGTCGAAGTCAATATACTCGTAAATAATTCAAATAGCTTCAAAGTTCTGCTTCACTTAGTAAAATATCTTTAGTTGAAGTACTTTCGTGATAAATCAGCAAGGTATCCGTTGCACAACGCCATAATAAGTAAAGGCATCAAGGATTAGTTTGTTTGTATACGACGTTTATTGGTTAACTAACAAACATCGGCAGTTTTATTACACCATACAAGCATCTTTACGCAAAACAGGATAATGTAACAGCATAACAGATGTTCAAATACCTAACTGATATGTTTCTATGCAAAGCAAGTGTATCCATACACGAATGAGTGTTGTGTCGCACTGGTAATTGCGGTACACATCCAGAGCACCGTTCGATTACGTCGACCCGTGTAAATTTAGCGAAATTTTGAGCTCACGCTGACGGCGGCGGCGCCATTTTCGCAATCTGTCAGTTGTGCGCCGGGGACCGCGGGGGCCGGCGGGGGAGTGCTGTGGCTGCAGTGCGCAGAGTGGGTTTGTCCATTCTTGTGCGATCAGTGAGATAAAACAGTGCTATGGTGTTTATCTAGTTGGATAATAAGCTGAGTAATGAGTGAATGAGTGAATAATAAGGTCATCGTCTGATAACTGCAATCAAGAACGATTCTGAAATCTGAAGCGGAGCAACATTAGAGGAGCTCATGCTGGAAATTATCCAGCTTTGTCGGAGTGCTAAGGTGGGCTTGCAATTTTTCAACTGTCGTGTTATTTTTTTTATTTTTATTTTTTTAGAAATTTTGTCCGAATGGATGAATGGATGGCTATGGGCCCGGGTGCCCCGCTAAGCAGTGCTTGTTGCGAATGACACCACGGACCCACCACCGAAATGAAAATAATGGATGCACTTTCATGCTTTTCTATGGTTAATTAGGTATAGGTATGCTAATATTTTGCCAGCTAGGCAATAGAGAGCCGATAGCTAATGAAACGAACGATAATTTTGGCACAGTGAAGTAGTGCGTACAGATGACATATTTTTCATTTATTAATTACGGGCAGTTGACGGGAAACGGGCGGTGGCTGAGGCCTGTAGCGGCGCCCATGTGTTGTGAAATATCAGCTTATGTATATGATAAGGTTATGCTTTTGCGCTGATCTAACTTTTATTTCCGTCAAATGTGATGTCAATTCTTATAAATAAACGACAAACAAACAAATAAACGTGTTTGAAGCAAGGGGTAGGCATTGAGCATCACAATGTTTCGTTCCATTTAGCTATAGCTAAATAGGCTCGCGGCTGGCGACATGAACGTCCCGCCGCGTGTCGCTTCCTTCACAAATTTAGCGGGCCGAACATTAGCTTTACCAGAAAAAATCGTTATGATAACCGTCATATTTGTGTAAATTTACCGCCATGAATTTGTGTACGATTACCACGCGAGTGTTCCTTTTGGTACTTTTTACCAAAAACACATATTTGTGCGTTAACCCTCGCATGTGTGCGGCGTTTGCCAGCTTCTAATGTGTAGGGGGGGGGGGGGGGTCGGTTGGACCCCCCCCCCCTTGCCGTTTGGCCCCTGATCGAGCTAGAGCTTCGCGGAAAAAACGAGCGTGTTGCCCGTGACGAGAGGAAGCCGATGATACCCAATTTTAAGGTCCTAGGTCATTGGTTGACCTTCCAGGTCAGGTCAATGACCCAAAGTCGGGAAAATCGGGACCTGTTAGAAAGTCGTAAAGTGTGGCTGCTAAGGGTTTTTTTGGGGTGCTGATCACGAATATCGTGTTAGTTTTGATCACAGATGATGTCTTGAAGCATTTAGACCAGGTCGGGTCAGGTCAGGTCAGGTCAACCAGTAGGCGTCGTGACGGGTATTCGTAGTACGTGTCAACCGCCTCTGACAGCTTCGTAACATGTTACGAAGTCACCAAAACTACTTCGTAAATGTTCAAATGGTTGCTAAATTCGAATTCAGCTCCAAAAACTAGCCTAGAAACATGTAAAACTCGAAAAAGTGACCCGAGGTCACCCGAGGTCACCAAAGGTCAATGACCTGATCTGACCTTCAGGTGACCTTGACACACACGGGAGTAACATCAAATCACATGTTGGAACGTTTGAAACCACGAAAAGCTTGCAAACACGCGGCTAGTGCGAGCCAACATACGCGAAATCGCGATTCCGGCCAAACATGGTCTCGGAAAAGAGGTCAAAGGTCAAAGGTCATTTGGGTCAGGGTCATGAAATTTTCAGGGTAGGTGTAAAATTGATCAATGCGAGGGTACTGAAAGTTTCGTCGCGATCGGCCGCTTTTTACGCGAGTTATTCGCGAAAAACCATGGGGGGGGTCCATCCGACCCCCCCCCCCCCTACACATGCGAGGGTTAATGTAACGCGAGATCCGTGGTAAGGTTACACTGAAAGCGGTTCTCCTACACAATAGTGAAACACTCCGAAGCTAGCAAAACACACATATCACTGTTCTTTTAGCCAGAAAACAGAGTAATTTTATACCAAAAAAATGTTCCTTTTGGTACTTTCAATTACACCGTTTTTCCGCTCAATATTTCTGTGTGTGAGGATTACTTCTGAGACTCACTGGCACAAGTTGCCGGTCCCGTAGCTCAATTGGTAGAGCGTTGGACTCCGCGTGGTGAGAGCACGCGTTCCCGGTTACAACAGTCCGGGTTCGAAGCGCGACGGGCGCTTGACATTTATGGGCCTCCTGACAGGTATGGTTGCGGTTGGTGGCAGGCCGTAGCCAGGCGAAGTCAGTGAGGGGACCGGCCGTGCGCGGCTATGTGCGCACGTTAAACTTTGGACTCTAAATTCTGCCATAGAACTGGAGTTACGCGATCGGAGGGTAGAGGGCAGGGTCACCGCAACAAGTTTCGCTTAGCGGTGGCTCTGTCCTTGTGAATCCTTCCTAGCAAAAGGTTCGGACTAAATTTATAAAAAAAAAGTTCATGCACCTGTTAGTGCTGCGGACAAGGAATGTTGTTAATAATCGCCCACTTATAGGAATTTACGTCAGGGGATGGACATTTTTTACGCCCTACAATGAGAGGAGGGATTATTTAAGCTACTCTTCACTCAACATACGTTTGCCATTCGTTTACATGATCTTGGTTTAAGCACGTTCTTTGTAATCTCAGTGCTAGCTATTTTTGTCCTAGATATGCAAAGATAATCATTATCGTTAGAAAAAAATCAAGTAGGTAATCATACATGCTTTCAATTTTAAGTGATACCACTTGCAACATTTCTCTGATAGAATCACTAGATTTTGTTTATTGGTGAGCTTTTCTTATACATCCATTAAATGGAGCTAGCTAATACCCATCACTTATCGTAATTCACCTGCTATCTTTTTTCACCATTTATCCCAAACACTTTATCCCGGTTCATTAAATTATCAAGATTCGATTATTTTGCCAGCATGACGCCTCATTTCCGATCAAGGTCAATGCGGGGCTGGGAGCGTGGCGCGACCTTGACACTGGCGTTGGTCACAGTCGGGCCGGGCCGGTCCCCGGGGATCCATCACGCAGCCGCCAGCCGGTCGGGCTGTCGGCGGCCGGAACGCAGCACTGCTGACCGGGGGACACGCGGCGGACCGACCGGCCGCTGACAGCACCCAGCAGGGGGGGGGGGGGCTGACAGACGGGCCCACCACAGGAGGCGCAGTGTACTCAGAGCACACAGCCAACAGGTGCACACTAAATGCTGGATAGCGAGATAATGAATGAGCCTTGCTGGATACATATCGGGATTTACCGTTAGTAAAGCGATGGATGAAAGCTACACCAACAAGGCCAGGTAGCAATCCAAAGAGGCACCCCAACCTCGGAACACCGCTTGGAGATAAACCCGATAAGTGCAACGAAAAAAACGAGCCGAGTCGTCTGCCTGCCGCAGCACTGGCCGCTCGTTGGCTGGGCTCTGAACGGACGCGCTATGACCGTAGGGAAGTGAGTCGAATCACGCCAGTACCGTGACGCCGGCGCTGATCTATGGCCCGATGGATCATCTCTGCGTCACGATCATATGCCGCCCCGGGCGCGCTGGGCCGTGCTACACGTCAATTTCGAACACCGGTCTGTGGTTCGACGGCTTCTCGACAGAATTGTACGTCATCTGGAGCATTGACGAGTCATGCTGTGAAGATGTGACGCGATCGATTATGTCTCGCAGTTGTGGTTCCTGTCCCTGATGACACTTCACAGCCACTCAGAGACATTCCGCTCTTCAAAAGAATAAACAATTCATACTGAAGCTGAGGCGTGTGAACTGCGATGGCAGCTGGAACGGCGCCGGAGCTATAAATAAAGAAAAAACAGCTTGTAACAATGCAAGCTCTAATCTATAGTCAGAGCCCAGCAGAACTCCATAAGCGCATTGAAACGTTCCCTTCCGACTTTTTGTGTATGAAAATAGCGACTTCTGGATAGGTAGGAAGTACATTAGGCACATTCTGCACCCTATCGTCATATTATAGGGTTTCCTTCATGCCTAAATCACAAGAAAATACAAACTGCATTTTTCTTTTAACCCGCGCCCCGTTGGGCTCTGCCGAGCAACGCGCCCGGTTGGGGGGGGGGGCCATTTTGACCCCCCTAAGATCTCGAGAACCACGCAACATAGCGACAAGCGGTAAACGGCGTTGGATAGCCCCAACGGGGAACTACCTTGTGACCCAATTTTATTGACCTAGGTCAAACTGATGACGTCACAGGTCAGGTCAAAGGTCCAATTTTCACCGTTTACAGGCATTTCAAGAAATGCGTTGTAAAATCGAGTAAAATGCATTTCATTGAAAATAATCGATGGGTTCTTCAAACACATATTTTGCTATTTGAGGTCACTGATACCAGGTCAGGTCACAGAGGTCAGGTCACGAGGGGGTCACAATATGAAAGTGTCGTGTGATACATGTTTTATGGTCCATTTTACATGACAAATGCGATTATGTGGGTCAAGCAGCCTTTGGGGCCAGCTCAGGTCACGTTTTGGTCAAGGTCAGGTCAAGGTCAGGTCAAGGTCAGGTCAAATGAGGTCAAATTTCAAAGTTAATATTTTTGCATGAAGTGGGTATTGAATCGATGCAGCTCGTCACGGGGAGTTCAATGGTGGTCTTTGTTTTGCCGTACGTGGTCTAGAATCGCTAAAAATTGAGTTCAAAAATTTGACGTCATCATTTTTGAACAGTTTTTTCGCTATAACTTGGCTAAAAAAACGAGATATCGATCTGAAATTTGGTATGTATATAGAAGAGCGCTGGGACTATCACATATATTCCGGTTTTTTCGAAATTCGGAAAAATTTTGGATTTTTTTTAGTTTTTCTAAAAACAATCAATTTTTTGATTGTTTTTGGTCAAAAACCAAAAATTTTGAAAATCCGAGATAGCAGTTTTGTAGCGCCGCTTTTTGTCTACTAGACCATATAAAGAACTTTGAAATTGCTTGATAACTGTAGATTTGGTGAGCGTTTCAAGATTGCATGTTTTTTGCTCATTTTTGCTCGAACATGACCTCAGTTTGACCTCAATAACTCCTGACCTAAGGTGACCTAAGACTTCAAATTTGGTGTGAAGGTGTCAAATTGATGCCCGGGAAGGTACTGAAAATTTGGCGGCGCTGCGCGCCGCCGTTTTCCTTGCTATTCAGGAAAAACCACAGGGGGGGGGGGGCAAAATGGCCCCCCCCCCCAACGGGGCGAGGGTTAAAGCTGGTGATGCTCAGCTAAACCAATTGGTAAGTTCATATTGAATTGCATTGGCTTTGTCATGTTTCGCTGTTCACAATCAACAATGCATGATTTGATTTAGCTCGTAAAATTAAAAAGAACGGTCAGAATAACGACATTGTGAAATAAGTTGCACAAAAGACAGTCTACTTTCATCATGACGTTGGTTTCACAGTTGAGTGTTCAATGAGAATGAGGGTAAAAAACCATAATTTTTATGAGTGTCTGTCATGGCCACATTAGTTATGCTAAAACAACAATTCCTGAATCATTACAATGATTCTTAACTATAGTTAGTTTCATTGATTCCTATATAACTGCTCTCTTGTGACCATAAGAACTGCACCGTCCCTGCGGTGCTTGTGTCACGTTAGGCCGACACCGGCCTCTCCCGACCGGGTGAAGTTCTGCCCACAATCCGATCGCCCGATGAGTCCTGTCAGCTTCTCTCTGCGCCGCTACTGCGGACTGCGGACAGGCGTCAGAGAGCTGTCATCTCGGGGGGGGGGGGGGGACGTCGGCCGTGCCCCCCCGGAGGAGCTGCGGCCGCGCGGTGGGGCGGTACCGCGCGCGACGCTGGGCGGTGGGCGCCGGTGGCGGCGGCGCGCGGCGGCCGGGCCGGCCGGGCCGACCCGCCGGTGAACGCTCAGTGTGCGCCGGTGGCTGCCGCTCGCCGCTGCCGCCGCCGCTCACCGTCGGTCGCCGGTCGGCAGTCATGGCCGAGTGCGTGACGCTGCTGCCGGACGTGGTGGCCCAGTACAACGCCACCGTGTGCGGCGGCGCCGAGCAGGGCGACGAGCCCCAGTTCCCCGTCTACGTGCGCGTGCTTGTGACGCTCACGTGCTCCGTGATCCTGACTGTCGGCATCGTCGGCAACGTGCTGGTGCCGCTGGTGATCTGGCGGAACCGCGAGCTGCGCAACTCGACAAACTTTTTCCTGCTGAACCTGAGCCTGGCCGACCTGTGCGTGCTGCTGCTGTGCATGCCGCAGGTGCTGGTGGAGGTGCACACCCGTCCGGAGGTCTGGGTGCTCGGCAAAACGATCTGTGAGTACCGCGCCGCCCACCCCGGCCCGAGTCCATGGGCGCTCGGCACAACATTCTGAGTACCGCGCCGCCCCCTCACCCGATCACCGGACATGGCTCATCGCCTGACCTGCTCACCTGACCTGACCTCACTGGATCTGGCTTTCTCACCTGACCACACCGTATCATATTATCTCACCGGATCCATCATCTCACATAAGTCGCCTTCAGACAGGTCGGCAGCGTAACACGGCCCAGACTTGCGCTTGCCTGACGGGCTCACTCGGCAGTATGGGTTTATAATGCAGCGCCGCGGGGTTTATTTTGCCTTGCGAGTGTTTGAGCTCTTGAGGACGCGCTCTGCCGACCGCAGCGGGCACGGCATTCCCCGGCGAGGTACTGATGGCTTCAGGAGCCCTGGAGAGGCCGCCCGTCAGTTACCAGATTTACTGTTCACTGTTCTAGGAGAACCCCTCCTCGCTGGCCTACGAGTCTATCAGGCTCACTTTTAGTGGCGTCATGTCGCGGCGTAAATGATGGCTCCAATATCAGTAAAACTGAGAAACTTATGGGAGAGGTGCCACATATCACAGAAACTGCCCTGCTCATTTATCACGTCCAACACATTGCCAGGATGACTTGGCAGCTTCACAGCGAGAGGACGCGTATAGGTGGCGCGAACGGTAGGAGAATCGGCGAGTTTTACCATTACCGGTGGTTCCATTGGCTAAGATTTCAGAAATAAAGGTAAAGAAGGTTTTCAGTGGTACACACCTGCAAGGTATAAGCGATAAAGTATAAACATCTATGGTGTCAGGAGCCTTTTATAAATCAACTATACCGCTTCCTTTTATCCGAATATCATTGACTACGTTATACCTGCTCATAAATAAGAGTACTTGGTGCAAAATGTGAAGGGATGCCTTGTCACCACCTAATGATTTATATTTCATTTGTGCTGCTTGTTGTTTAGCGTGACGCAATATTGTCATTTGCCCGATTGATTGAAACATTATTATATACCAACTTGCCGAGTAGCTGTCGGACAATTGTTTCCATCTAAAAGACCCTCAAGTCGAAAACAATCGAGATGCCGATCTATAGCAGCTTCTTTTCTGGTTCTAATTGCGCAATGATGCTGGTTTAGAAAAGCGTGTTTGCTAATATTTGTTTACGTTAGGCTGCTTGAAGATGGTTTTATTGTAATCCTTTTATATTTATTGCATTGGTAATTCGATCTGTGGAAGGACGCGAAGAACTTCTTTTGTGCATGTTCATTTATCATTATTTTTGCAATAGTTGTGCACTTTTGGAAATCACGATTAAGTTACTCGTGAGACAGGCTGCTTTAGACTGTAATTGAACCGAAAATTGTTTTATTATCATGCTCAGCTCCCAGAAGTTTGAGGCCTTATTTGATTGAAACTATTCGTTAATTGATTCCGTAATGACCAAACTGACCGACAAGTCTCCCAGCAACAGATAACTCCTGCAACCATAATTACCTCCCTCACAGATAAGTCATTTCTCGCGGACATTGGAGACGAATCAAAAGGCTGCTACCTTATCCGACATGTCTCTCTCACCACACATAATTTAGTGTTGCGGTTTCTAGTTCCTACGCAGTTGAATTCTGCTTCACCCCACTTTTTAGGTAAACTTTGCACCGCCACAAACTGTAGCGGCGCCCGAAGTTTCGGACGATTCTGTCCCAAACTGCAGCGTTATTTACGCCGGTCGCCTGCTCTATATCGTCACGGTCCCAGCTGTCGGGGCTGTTGGGCCCGTCTGGGGACCGGCCCGCATCGCCGGCCGCGTTCCACTGAGAAGAGACTGCCCTCCGCACTCACAGGTCGCCACGCGGGGACAAAAACGACCGCGGCACGCCGCGCCAGCCGGTGTGCCTCCGCGGCCGGCGGCTGTTTATGTTTGTTTTTGCCGGGGCATGGTCACCGCCGAGAAGTGTTCATTTCCTGACGGAGCGCAATATCTGCATATGGGGCGGCCTGTGCCGACACCCCCGGCAGTGCGATCTCAGCCAGCCCGGCTCCCGTAGGATGGTATCAGGCGGATGACGTCATCAGTCCCATCCCGGCGCGGTGACGGACGCCATTCTCGCGCGGCGACGGGGGACCGCCGTAATGGGCTGTCGCCGTATCGGAAAGGCGGCCAGCGTGCCGCGGCCGAGTCCGCCGGGCGCCGGCTAAACGCGCCATCGAGATTCCTGCGCGAGCCGCGCGCCGTGTCAATACCGCTGTGCGTGGCGCGCGCGCGGCTCATTCTGTCGCGTCGTCGCCGGCGGCGTCATCGTCGACAGTCGGCGACGGCGGAGACGCGTCGGGAACGCGTCGAGGCGGCCGCGAGCCGCCGCTATCGGTACGTCCTGACGGCGGGCCGGGAGGCTGGACGGTTCTGTCTCTCCGCGACCAGCGCAATCGCGGAGGAATGTCGCGCGCGGCGCCGACCGTCTCGCTAGGAGCGGGAGTAATGAATGGTGAGCGGGCTCCCAGGATGGCTGAATAGGACGGCGTGATTGCATAGTTCGGTATCGGTACAAAACAGGGCAGGTGATAAATGGTGGCATTATTGATCACTATTGGCGGGTCAGGGAACAATCTCCGAGCATCGTGTACTTAAAGGAAATAGTTCACTTTCACGAAATTATTTTTTTTGCAACGATTTATGATTTTTTATGTTCAAAATAATCAGCAAAGAAAATAAAACCTTTTTATAACAAAAGATTTTTTTTCTATATTTTGATATAGGAAGAACTTTTCAGTTTCTGTAAGGCACACGCGATCCAGTATGAAAAGAGCATGGGTCCCGAAAATTCTTCAGAAACAGAGAAATTATCGCAGCCACCGGCATTTGGGCGATCTGCTCGATCTGATAATGTTCCCCTGAATGTCCTAATTGATCAGTACGAGAATTTCTCTAGAGTTCTCGTAGATAATCTCTCTAGTTTCTGAAGAATTTTCGGGACCCATGCTCTTTTCATACTGGATGGAAATATATGCAAGGCACACATCCTCACCGCAAGACACCTTTTTCGGGACGAGAAATAGAATATCTTTGCCTAGGGTGATCGTTGGGCTGTAAAAGCTCCTGATTTATGCTCGTCTCAGCCCAAGCTACGGAACTGCTATTCCAGTTCAAAACCCATGTTAAAAAGTGAACTATTTCCTTTAATGAAGCGGTCAGGCTGACCGTCGCATATTGAATTGGATGGCCATGCCGTGTTGGACATTACGCGTGTAAGTGCTGTAAGGCGCTTCTCTACACTTTGATCTTAGCCAAAAGGCCGAGAAGTCGCGTTTATGGACATTTGTATATGTTACAGGCAATGTGTAGAATCAGCCATTCTATAGAATCCCTGACTGCTAAGGCATTCTATAGAATGCCTGGCTTAAGCTCCTAGGCATTCTGTAGAATGCCTAAGTA
This sequence comes from Amphibalanus amphitrite, assembly GCF_019059575.1. Classification (NCBI taxonomy): domain Eukaryota; kingdom Metazoa; phylum Arthropoda; class Thecostraca; order Balanomorpha; family Balanidae; genus Amphibalanus; species Amphibalanus amphitrite. Next base: position 1,776,662 of record NW_024881517.1, read on the forward strand.
TTTTGATTGTCCGAAACACACTTCGAAATATAGGAGTCAGTGGCAGTAATGCTATTTGTTTACCTAATTTTCTTCGTTGGCCTAGGCCGGTCGTCACCTCACACAGGGCAATGAGTTGAGAGGAAGCGAGGGAGAAATTGGGCTATGCCGACCACCAAATGCATATAATGCCAGCGGATGGCCTACAACTCACTTAGAAAAGACATCTCTTGATCTCTGTAATGATCATTTACTTACGCGCCATTTTCAGTAGCATGTAATGTGCCTTTTCATCTAAGTTCATTAAAAGTTTCTTGATTTCTGGTAAATGGAGTAACAGTTGTATAGTTTAGTTTTAAGCTTTCGCCTTTTATGTGACTTGATCGAAATGAACGAAATTTATTGCAAGTACGTGACTGAATACTTCAAATAATTTAGCATACCGCCTTGAAATCCACCTAATCCTTCATCAACCACTATGCAACTTCCATCTTTCTAACAAAGAGCTCCGAGGAGTTGGCCAATCTGTATGCACATTGGCATATGTAGCTCGCATGCGATTAACGTTGTGGAGCGGGACAGGTGACTTTCTCTGTGGCTCGGCCGGCGAGCCGTGTGTCGTCAGTCTCGGCCGTTAAACATCGGAGGCATGCCTGACATTCCGGTCGCCGAAAAGTCACCACGAGGTTAATCGATTGGCCCGAGGCCAGTCTGCGGCTGCCGACAAACCCCACTTTCATCTATCATGGAAAATGGCAGCCAGCACTTGACTTTCGGCAAAGGTACGGTACGGCAATATTCGAGTGTAGTTGTGTCGCCGAGAGTGTGTGTCAAAGAGTTCGCTGTGCGTTATTCCAAATGGGACGTGATCTGGCTGATAACTGTCCGTTTAAGAGGCTTGCGAGAGTAATTCAATGACACCAGACAATATATCAGAAGATATTCTCATTTTGAGTTTTGGAAGCACGACGAAAAAGACGTGTTTTCTTTATAAATCGCATTTTAGCTGGGTTTGATGTATGGCGCCATCGACCTTTCGCCTCTAGCTCATCAACTGTTTGTTTAGGAGATGAGTCACAAAGGTGAGCGGACACGACTCTCCGGGGCGGCCTCCCAGCGCCCGTTCGCGTTTCGGAAACGTTTCGGTGTGTTTGAAGTTGTTTTGAACGGCGGTGCCCGCTTCCCTTCTAGAACTGCACCGCCGGTGGGCACTACTTCCGGCCGCCGTTTCCACGAGCTGTTCTGGTGGCTGTCGCTAGCCGGGGTGGAGGCAAAAATCGAGATGAGAAGCGTTTTTGATCTGCTAGCTCTTCTATTTATTCAGGCGCTTCTAGTCTGGAAATCAGTGAGTCGTCTGGTCCGTCATGGGCCTTCATGCGTCCTTTTGCCTACATGCGTCTGCTCTGCTACGGTAAATCCAGCGGGTAAAGACGTAGGCCAGTATATTCATAAGCTGTTGAATGGTGTGGGAAAGAGAGATGAATGTAATTGATGGAAAGACCGGCAGCAAAATACATTCAAAATGTTTGCCAGTGCGATGCATTTAGCCCACAAAATTGTACGATGTTCAATGCTCATTGCTCATTGTGTTTTTTTTTGTGTGCAATTCGTTTCATCATTGTGTTTTTAGCGCAATTCATTTCATATAAAGTGGAAATCATTTTAACACAGGAGCACAGGAGAGAGAGAGAGAGAGAGAGAGAGAGAGAGAGAGAGAGAGAGAGAGAGAGAGAGAGAGAGAGAGAGAGAGAGAGAGAGAGAGAGAGAGAGAGAAAGAGAGAAAGAGAGAGAGAGAGAGAGAGAGAGAGAGAGAGAGAGAGAGAGAGAGAGAGAGAGAGGGAGGGAGGGAGGGAAGGAGGGAGAGAGGGAAGGAGGGAGAGAGGGAGAGAGGGAGAGAGGGAAGGAGGGAAGGAGGGAAGGAGGGAAGGAGGGAAGGAGGGAGAGAGGGAGAGAGGGAGAGAGGGAGAGAGAGAGAGAGAGAGAGAGAGAGAGAGAGAGAGAGAGAGAGAGAGAGAGAGAGAGAGAGAGAGAGAGAGAGAGAGAGAGAGAGAGAGAGAGAGAGAGAGAGAGAGAGAGAGAGAGAGAGAGAGAGGTGGTGGTGTCGGGTAGGGACTATAGGAGCGTCGACCTCCCTGAAACAGGGCGACCTTGGCTGGCCGTCCTTGGACCCGTCGCCCTGCCGTGGTCGGTCTCCGTTTTTACAGTCCATCGGCCCGGCTACACAGCACATCGTGTGATATTTATAAAAACATTCCTAAAATGTACCGCACTGCGTGCCAGATAGGGAAATATAGTGCGCGCACTGATCATATCAGTTGAGCTGACCGGCTGGCAACCTCGCAAGGCTCCCAGGCACGTCGCCCTGAACAAGGCGATAAAATGCGGATAAGGTTTATAGGAATGTCGACTTGGACACCAAAATTATGCAGTTTAATGGGCGTTAAATTTAAGAAGAACTACTCAATGTGGTAACGGCATTTACATGCTTGTAAAAAGCTGAAGCATTCGCGCTTTGTCTTTCTTTCGCTAACATTTCTAGCACAAAATCCCTGTTATTTATCGAGAGCATAAAATGTTATCCTGTCCAGCATATATCACATTGATCATAGCAGATGATTGCGAAGTGTTGATGTATCTAAAGCTGTTATATTGTCGGCTCCTTTTGTAAACAAACGGAAATATCAAAAGTCCGCGATAAACTGGAGTTAAATGTGACGCATCACTCACCACTATCGAACGTTGATCAGGAAATGGTCCGATGTGTTACCTCCTACATAGAACCCAGGAAGTCGAAAACAAGGTTATCAAATATCTGGACCTCAGCCCTGTCCACTGTCTGCTCGAAAACATGAGTTTCGACACCGTGATTTTGAATTTGCATAGTATTATCGGTAGCACGTCGCAGCAATGTCGACGAAGAAGCCATGCTCTAGTTGAGCTGTTTCCATATCGAGCATATCACGCGGGCACTGCGGACGCCGTATTCGGTCCTGCAATTCGTATTGTGAATATCCCTGAATCTGATGATGCTATGCATGGAACGTCTTCCAGCAACGTGCCTCATTTTTACCGGGACTTGGCTCGTCACAGAATGTAGATTTATTGGATGTGAATATGTGGACATTTGTGATAAACATCCCGGTCCTTGTTCCGACCGCTGACGGATCCCCGGCGCGCCCGCAGGCGTCACACCGTCCATCCGGGCGCCCGGTCCGAGCGCGGTGTCGCGCCGATCGGACACCGCCTGCCGGCCGTACTGGGAAGGCCTCACTCGTCATACCCGCGGCTCGGCCGATCCCGCGTCGTCCGGCCTTGTTGTGATGCAGACTCGGCGGCGGCGCCATCCGTCACGGTGACAGCGCGCACACGGCGCCCAGATTGGCGCCCCGGCCGGCACGGGCGCCGCCGACAGCTGGACCAATCGCCGACATCCATTGCACGTCTGCCGTGCCATGCGTCACCATCAGTGGCGTCACGCGGCATCGGTCTGCCGGCGGCCACCGCGGCGGCAGCGGCAGCGGCAGCGCGTGCCGCGACCTTCCGCCGGGCGTCAGTGGCCGGCCGGTACCGGCGGCCCGCTCTCCGGCCGGCCGGTACCGGCGCGGCGGCCCGCACTCCGGCCGGCCCGCGCTCAGGCCGGTACCGGCGGCCCGCGCTCCGGCCCGCGGAGGGCGGCCCGCACTCCGGCCGGTACCGGCGGCCCGCACTCCGGCCGGTACCGGCGGCCCGCGCTCCGGCCGGCCCGCGGAGGGCGGCCCGCACTCCGGCCGGTACCGGCGGCCCGCTCTCCGGCCGGCCGGTACCGGCGCGGCGGCCCGCACTCCGGCCGGCCCGCGCTCCGGCCAGCCCGCGGAGGGCGGCAGAGCGCTGCGCCCCAGACACATGGCCCGGAGATCCCTCGCCAGGTAGCCGCCGTCGGTAGGAGACCATCGCTCACGCGCTGATGAATGCTCACAGGATCGGCGCCAGATTAGCGGATCGTTAACGCACGCACTCCAGGGGCCCCGGCTGGAAGACGGAAAACGAACAGAATCGGAATATCTCGCGGCTCGGCCGGGAACACGTTCTGGGAAATAGGAGCCCCGGAGGTCTGCTGATAACGTTACGTAGAAAATGTGTCACCTGGGTGGCGCATAATGTTAACAATTGTAAAGTCAAAAGGACGAAAGTGTGCTCAATTGTAATAAGTATAGCTTATCAGTTATCACAAAATGGAAAAGTTCACAGACTTTTTTCATATCGGACATTAAAGGGACCCTCCCACCTTAACATTAGTTTTGAGTTGAGATAGCCAAATTGGTGGCCATGGCCTGCAAATACCGGTTTGGGCACTCACAACATCGATAAATGCTTTAATTCGAAGATATGGAATTTCAAACTTGCAGTTTTCGGATTCTAAGGGGCTAATGCATTGGTATGCCCCCTTAGAATTTCTGACGTCAGCGGAGATCTAACGATTTTTAAATCTTAGACTAAAACCATCGTTTACACGTGGTGGTATACGCTGCTTTGCGCGCAACGTCTGCCGCACTTTAAGGCTGCCAAATTATTGCTTCCAAATAAAGTCGCTAGTAACAGGGAGATCCCAAAAAGTAAACAAAAGTAAAAGCCTAATATCTTGAAAACCAGTGAATATTTTTCGGTGAAATTTGGTAGATATTCGTTTTCGCTCTTTCTGAACCAAGGGACATCACTTTCATGCCAATTCATTAACTTTTTTTTAAGGTGGGAGGGTCCCTTTAAGCGTCTATTGAATTTTGCTGAATCATTCAACACAAAACAAATGTTTTATTTATCAGCACTTTTTAACATTTTATCGTTAGACCACCGGCAAAAAATACCTTTTCAAGAAAGAGAAGCAATTCCGTGTCTGATATTTTCTCACTACAATTATTTTGCCGTCTTTGTACTCCAACAAATCTCCAGTGACATATATCGTCAGCTAGCGTGGCAGAATTGTGACCCTCCGCCCAGTGAAATATGCTGATTAAAACAATAAAGATGTCGTTGACACATCTAAGTGCTGAATAGTTTCTGCAAATGTCACACCAACGCCGCTTCGTCGCAGAGAGTCGGGCCGACGCGTCTAGACGCCCCCATACCTATTCCTGAGCGCGGAAGCATTCTTCTTGTCAACAAGCGGCTATTGTTCAACAGAATTATGCCTTAGTTCTTCTAGCACAGAAATTCTTCATATTATATGCTTTAACCCTCGCCCTGGCAGGGGGGGGGGTCGATGCGACCCCCCCCTAAGGTTTTTCGAAGATAGCGTAAAAACGGCGGCGCGCAGCGCCGCCAAATTTGGCACAGCCTATGGGGCAACCTTTTTACATATGACCTGAAAATTTCAGGTCCGGGTGACCTTGGGTCAGGTCACCAGGTCAGAAAAACCGGTACAAGGTCATGGTCAAATTTCAATTTTATTTTTGCACCTGTCCAACTCACAGTTTTGCACTGATTTCCTTCAAACTTTCAGGATGTGCTAAGGTCACCGAGTTGTATAACATATAGTTCGGGTTTTTTGAGGTCACTGACCTGAGGTCAGTTAGAGGTCATTACGTCGTAATGTTAAGCCTATGGGAAAATACTAAATTCGGAAAATACTGGAGATATCCGCTTCGTTCTATCACTTTTGTGCTTTGAAACCACAGTACTTAACAGCAGGTCACTTGGTGCTTCTTTGTCTGGTGTACTTATCAATGGGTCAGGTCAAATGAGGTCAACTGAGGTCAAATGACGTTTTTGCCAATAACTTGGCACATAATGACGCTAGAGCTTAAAAAATGGTATCATTGTGTTCCTAGTGATCAGCCGAATCGAATGATATGCGATATGATGCAATTTGGTTAACTTTAACTTAATTTATTAATTTAAGTTTACTTAAAATTTAAGAAAAACTTCAAGTACACTTAAGCAAGCTACAAAGTATATCATTCGACGCGCCTTGACGTGCTGAGTTCACTGGTGCTTTTCTTTTTGCTCTATCTTAATTAGATCAAAAGTTATAAGCGAAAAACTTTTGACCTGTTTTTAGCGAATTTTTTACATTTATACCCCCCAAAACCAGGGATGCGGAGCCGTGGAAATTTCAGACGGCTCCGGCTCCGGCTCCGGCTCCGGAGAAAAAAATCGGCTCCGGCTCCGGCTCCGGCTCCGGGTGAAATGTTATGGCGGCTCCGGCTCCGGCTCCGGCTCCGAGTAAAATGGTCCGGCTCCGGCGGCTCCGGCTCCGGCGGCTCCGGCTCCGACTCAGTACATCCCCTACGCAATCAATTAAATACGGGTGGAAGAAAAATTGGATTGGTTATACGCGTTACTCTTTGCCATGACCGCCTCACCGCGTCCCCGCGCAAACGCACCTCGGAGAGAACTGGCAGAACAAAGGGCTAGGAAGCGATGGCATTGGAAACGCAGTCGCCGCGAATCGGAGTTCAGTGAACCATCGTAAGCTGACACCCGTCTCGGCTGCATTGGGGGTGAGGGGTGGGGGGTGTGTGGGATGAGACGGTGCTGGGAGTCGCAGTCCACTGCACTGGTTTGAAAACAATGGCCGTCACCTGATGACTGGTCCTCATGTTCAGGGGATGCAGTAGACGTGGGGGGGGGGGGGGAAGAGCAAACAGGAAGTTGTTTGCGTACTGTGGGATACTGGGGATATTCGGATTTTTTCATTCACTTGATGGCCCATGACGTAAGTACCATATGTTTTACTGCCTTGTACTGTCAAACCGAACTAGGTCAATTATTATTTTTTTTCCTCTTCAAAAAATAAAAAGGAGCCGGAGTCGCCCCCTTTTTTGGCGGCTCCGGCTCCGGCTCCGGCTCCGGGCTATTTTGTTTCACGGCTCCGGCTCCGGCTCCGGCTCCGGGCAAAATATGCCGGCTCCGGCGGCTCCGGCTCCGACTCCGGCTCCGGCTCCGCATCCCTGCCCAAAACCCCCCTAAATATTGACCTAGAGCAACCAAATTTGCACAGGGGCGAGAACTCCAGGGAGCCCACCTACCTACCAAATTTGGTGTTTCTAAGTGCCATAGGAGCCAATCGCGAGGGGGGGTCGCATCGACCCCCCCCTGCCAGGCCGTGTTATGAAAAATGCCCTGCCAGGGCGAGGGTTAAAACGTTTACATGCAATAGGTATACCTAGGTATGCCTTCTCCCTGCCCGCGTGATTGTTACCCATTATACTCGGATCTAAGCCGTAATCGCCACGCCATATGTAGAAGGCTTTTGGATGTCAATACATACATACGTACATACATACCTACATATGTACGTCTTAGGATTTTAAAGTATGAAGAGGTAACTCGGGCAAAATAAGGATAGGTGTTTGGAGTTACATATTTTGTGTACAATCGTAGATTCGTGGTACAGTTATGGTTTAGAATGCGAGTCTAAATCACGATAAGACTATTCCTCCATAGCAAAATGGTAAATCATATGCCGCTTTCTGTACACAGGTCTTGTCTGGAAAACTACAGACAACCCGATTGACGTTGACGATTGACATGTTGAAACTGTCAGCCGTTCAAAAACTTTGACACCAACAAGGCCACGAACAAATTAACTCAAATATGTAGGCTTAGTCTCATCATTCGCGCTGTTTTACCGGCACTTGGGGAGTCAAACCCCTATAATCCCCAGCCCAGGTGAGGACAGGACAGCCGCGGCTCCGGGGCCGGAGTGTAGGACCGCGCCGTGGGGTCGAGGACCGAAGCCGAGGCGGAAGTGACCTCGGCACCTGTCGAGAGTCGGCTGACCCGTCGAGAACAAAACAGGCCGGCCCGTTTGGGTTGGCGCGCGCCGGCCGGCCATACGTTACGGTGCCGCCGCGTATCGCCAATGGCCTGTGAACGGCAGCCGGCGCGGCCGGCGCGCGGCGATTGATAGTGTTTGGGTGGGCCGCCGGACCCGCGGCCCTGCCCGACACAGGCTCGCCACAGGCCCGTCCGGTGGGGGGGCGGGCGCCTGTGCGGAGTCCCGTACACGCCTTATCGGTGATTTGATGCGATGTCTGTCCTCCGATCGAACACGAAACTGTCCACAACTTCCAGCTCCCACCGATCTTTGCGGATTTATTGATGGGATTGGAGATTGTGAAGTGGACTCTTTTCGGTTATGGTTCCGAAGAACATTTAGGTATGAATACAGTTTAGAGTCTAAGACTGGCTCAAGGTCGCTGCGGTGCAGCTGACAATATCAAAATAATCTCTCGTTTAACATTCCTATGAAAATGATTTATGGATTATGCCAGACTCGAAACATTTTTAGAAAATTATGATTCATTTGATTATGCGTAACACGTTTCCATTTCGTCAGATTTACCGTGGAGCTGTTTTCGTGCACAGTTACGATGTAGGTAAGCAGGCCACTGCAGCCAGCTGCACCTTACCTCAGAGGTTTGAGGAATGCATATACAAATGTGGTGCATGCTGAAATCAAATTTACATGGATATGCAAATGGAAACAGAAATATGGTTCGTTATCCACTAGCCAGAGGCCAAGCTGGTCCTTGAGCATTTATTCCGGCTTTGAAGAATATCATGTAATTATAAAGTGGAATATCAATCGATATAAAAATGAGTTGAGCGTGGCTTCATTTCTGCCATATTTTGCTAATGATTGAATTCTAATGAAGGGAAACCCATCTAGAAGTAACCCTTTGAACGACGTAGAGTCATGATTACTGTAAATTAATTTGAATATTCCTTGGCAGAGCTGTTATTTATTGACGGAGCTGTCAGCACCTGCAGTGACCACTGACCAGCTTCGTGATGATCTTGTCGTGTCGTGTCACATCCGCCAGGTGTTTTTCACGGCGATGTGAGACACGGTGCAGGGCACCATATCAGGTGACACGGACGTGTGGTCGGTCCGTGCACCTCTCCCTGGTCACGTGCTCACGGGCCTTGCACCGCCATCTCCCCTCGGCTCTCCTGACGTCTGACAGCTCGATCTGCGCTGTTCTTAATTTCCACCTTAGCTGAGGCGCCTCAGACTGAGGGGACGGACCCTGTCATCCCTCTGCATGCGACAGAGACAGCGTGCTGAAACTGGGCTGAGATGTTCAGCATTGCCAGCCGGACAGAGACCAGTGCTGGTGTCCACAGCACCTGAGAATAGCGCCGAGTCTTATCGCCCGGAGGCCTCTGTCCGCTGGCCAGTCGCATTTTCTGTATCTCTGAATGGCGTCGTTTGGAGGCGCGCTGACAGGTGGTGGCGGGCATTCTCGACAGTCACGGTGACGCAGCGCGGCGCGGCTGTCACACTCTGTGACGTGGGAACGCCTGGAGCCGGGCCAGCATGCATGTGGCAAATCCCAACATGGTGTTAGTTCATCAGTATCTGGGGTCTTCCGTCCATGTGCGACGTCCATGAAGTAATCAGAATTCTATTCCGCACGCTAATTCAACCGCCCTCAGCACAGGCTCCGTGCATTGCGGGTGGACATTGCGACTCTGAAAAAGTGGGGAAGAGGAACCTAATGGAGACATTTAATTACGACACAAGCCCTCAGGCGACTTTATGGCGAGTCGACAGCATTCTGTTTAAGCCACAACAAGGCAGCTGTTCCACTAATTAAATCCGGACGACGGGTTAATGATCAACGTCAGCTCAATGCCACGTTCACATCATACTGAGGGTCGTAAAGAAACCCACTGTCCCTCGACATGAGCAGTTAACAATGGCCATCAACCCAGGGCCCTATTATCTTCCATCCGAGTTGACACTTTTGAAAGCCTTCAAATATTGTGAACAATATGGGAAATTCACAAACATGTCCTTTGCATTATTCCGTCACAATGATTTGCAATCGGCTAAGGCACGTTTTATAAGTAGTTACCTTTTCCAGCCTTGTCGCTGCTGTGAGGGCCAGTCAAACGTCCACGACCACTTGGCTCGCCGGTGGCCGGCTGGTCAAGTGGGGATCAGTTCAGGTGGTCACGTGCTGCACCGCTGATCGACCAGGTGAGGCCGCACTCAGCAGCGGGGAGGTGCTTAACATCGAAACGTCAGCGCACCTGAGGGGCTCCCGGCGGCCTGCAGTAACCGGCCGCAGTCCCTCATTCGGGACCGGAGCGATTCCGGCTGCTCCCCCGACCCGTAACAGCCGTGCGTCTGCAAAGAATCCCCGTCGAGACCTCCGGTCGAGCCAGCGGTGCATCTATTAGGCTTGTTAGAGGGGCTCATAACGTGAAACACAAGTCTGGACAATGGCCTCGCATAACGTGACAGCGGGGCCATCCATTGGCCGTGCCGGTGCCTAAGGAGCGGCGCGGCGGCCCGCGCCGCGCTGACGCCTCTCGGAGGGCGCCGACCACCGCCCACCCGCCGCCGGCTGCGGCAGGCGGCCCGCGCCGCGCTGACGCCTCTCGGGGGGCGCCGACCACCGCCCACCCGCCGCCGGCTGCGTGCCGCACAGGAGCCCTCGCCGCAACGTGGCCACCGCTGTCCATGAGGCATCGATTTCCAATGGTGCCCATGAATGTCCCTCAGCGGATGCTGAAGATGACCGATGATCTCTGCTGACCGGTAATCGGGCGCCATGTCCGCCGCCGAACCGACTCCCCTTCCGACCCCAGTGGCTCTCCGTATTCCCGTCAGTGTCCCAGGAGAACCGCCGATTCCGGACCGTGCCGGATTCCGGGCCGTGCCTTACTGACTCTGGACCGTGTCCCCGGAGTCCGGATCGCTCATCGTGTCTCTTGAGTGAGGATATTCCGAGTCGGAGAGCCGGTATTCCGTTGTCGCGCTCTGGAGAGAGGCGGTGGAGGACGCGCGTGAAGTGGCCCGAGGCTATGCTGGGTGCCCCCCCCCCCTCTCCGAGGAACGGGGCTGACTCGGTCAGGAGGACGAATGAGTTACAATCTCCGGGTAACCGCCTACCGCGGACTGTCCTGCCGGGGTGACGAGGCGGCGCCTGATTCAGTGTCACATCCCGTCTGTGTCCCACTTCGATCGCTGTGTCACGTCACCTCATCATCGCGGCGTCTGTTCAGCCCTCTGTAATCCGGAGAATTCCGCCATATGTATCAGTTCCTGTCATAGGATGTGCGGTTCGTGCATATCCGAGTCCTCGGAACAGTTGTATATGACCTCAATACCAAATCTGCGCTCTGACACCACTTTTTTTTATAAATTTAGTCCGAACCTGATGATGGGAAGGATTCACAAGGACAGAGCCACCGCTAAGCGAGGCTTGTTGCGGTGACCCTGCCCTCTACCCTCCGATCGCGCAATCCCAGTTCTATGGCAGAATTTAGAGTCCAAAGTTTAACGTGCGCACATAGCCGCGCACGGCCGGTCCCCTCACTGACTTCACCTGGCTACGGCCTGCCACCAACCGCAACCATACCTGTCAGGGGGCCCATAAATGTCAAGCGCCCGTCGCGCTTCGAACCCGGACTGTTGTAACCGGGAACGCGTGCTCTCACCACGCGGAGTCCAACGCTCTACCAACTGAGCTACGGGACCGGCGCCACTTGTAACCATTTGGCACCGTCATCCTTTGAGGTGACCTTAGAACGTCACCCCATTCCGTAATCTGACGTCATCGTTAGTTCTCCGGGTCCTGACATCACTCCCCCTCTCTGACGTCACCCATTCCTCTCCCCGGGCTGTTGTTAACACGCGCACTGCAGCGGGTCTGAGCCGAACACGAACTGCAGGGGGGGGGGGGGTTGAAAACAACCCCCCCCCCTGAGATCTCGAAAACGGCGCAACGTAGCGACAAGCGGTAAACGGCGTTGGATAGGTTAAGATGAGATCTACAAGAAATACTAAGATCATTTTTGGGTCAGGTCAAAAACGAGGTCACCAGAGGTCACCGAAGACAAAATGTTACGATTTTCACAACAGGAATTTCGCGGTAGTTTTTCTTGAATAACTTGTCTTACACACAAGATAGAGGATCGATTCGAACGCCATCGTTCTTAGCTCGTCAAGGCGCATCGAATGATATATAATATGACCTCGAAAGGTCAAGTTGAAAATTTGACCTCAGGTCAAGGTCTAGGTCATGTTGCATACCGAAATAGGTCATGTTGCATATCATTCGATCCGCATTGACGAGAAAAACACGATAAACGTCGAACGGAGTCTCTATCTTTACTCAATCTCAAGTTATTGAAGAAAAACCGCTGGTGACCTCAGGTGACCTAAGATGACCTGGAGATCACCTTCCAAAGGTCATAAGTGATATGTTTCGGTGAAATCACCAACAGGGACCTGTAATACTATGATCCTGAGCGTATTGAAGTCATAGGATGGCATTCAGAGTAAGTTGAAATTTCTCCCGTTGACTTATAATGGGCCGGTCGCAAAAATGACCTGACCTTAGGTCATCGATATAAAAATTCCGAGATATACAAGTTGTAGCTCGTGATGACTTTACTATTTCCTGTGGGTTTCAAGATCATATCTCAACAACTGTGGGCTTGGTGGGATTGCAAACTTCGAAATTTACGTTTCGAGGTAGGGTCACTTGACCTGACCTGGTGACCTGACCATAGGTCACCTGGGGTCAAAATTTTTACTCAAGGTGTGCAAAAGTCGTGAGAACAGGTAGGCAAAATTTGGCTGCGCTACGCGCCGCCGTTTTCTCGCAATTTGCGAAAAACCACAGGGGGGGGGTTGAAAACAACCCCCCCCCCCTGCAGTGCGCGTGTTAACCCTGTTTCAGCTGTCGGGTACGTCGTGCGCCGTAGTCGCCGCCGCCGACGGCCAGCTGACGCGCGCGGCATCGCCAGTGGACTTGTGACGTCATCGGTGACTTTTCTGGACCGCTGTTCGGACGGCAGCGTTCGTCTGTCGTCCTCTTTCGCTGCGAATTATTGTCGAGTAGACCGTTTGATCACGGAATCTGCGCGTAACTGATTCCAGTGGTGACCTGGTAACAGCAAACATTGAGCAGCTGACGCAGGTTAGCCGGCGAAATCAGCTCGGCGCTGAGGTTGTCCTTTTTCTATTCGTTTGTCTAGCCAGTGGAAGGCTGCACTGCACAGTGCGACTCTGTTATCAAGAGAGAGTTAGCGTATTTGCTCAGCCTACGCTATGCTGTTAAGTGAACGCTGTAGAAGTGAGCAGTCTAGCAGCGATGAATTAATTAGTGTGCGCGCTGACAACAGGACGCCTGCCATTCGCGATAATGAAAGGGGAATGCCCAGAATAACTTGCCCGTCACTTGTATCTAATTACACCGTACCTACCGCTTGGGAGCAAACAAAAAGCAAATAAAAGGTAAAACTCGTGCGGGAAAAAAGTTGTGTGTATTAAGGCTTAGTTTAGGCTTGCTAAATTTAGCTCACTCCCAGGGCAAACAATGGAGGGCACTGCACACAGTCGACCTGTGACGCGAAGTGCGGCTAATTGGATTCTAATTTCGCCAGCGCCTGAGTTATAAGCACGGCGAGTGGTGGGGCTGCCTCTATTACGCAGTGTGTGCTTCTCTACTCACTCTCCTCTCTGTCCCGTGCGCTCGTGTCCCGTGCTCGCTTACACTGCTGGGAAATAATGAAATTGATAACCGCAACATTGATTCAGCTTGACCGGAAAATAGGTATTCCCGTTTTGCTATATGTGCAAGGTTTTGATTGATTAAATTATACCTTATCGAGAACTTTTAAAGAATTGTATTCCCTCAATCTCTACATTCCATCGCTTTCGACGGCTACCTCTTTAAGCATCCGCTGTCAATCCTCTGCAAATGATAATAAAGTACCTTCAAATATGTCCGCATGTCTCCCCAGATGCCGTGTATTGATGTGAGCTATCAATAGCTCGCTAACTGCCGGACAAACATTGTCGCCTCGTAAATCTGTCGCTGCCCTCGGCCCTCCGTTTGCGGATGGCTGGTCTCCATGGACGGTCGGTCGGGGCGTCGCGGCGGCAGCTCCGGCCGCACGCCGCTCCCTCGCCGCCGGCAGTAAACGGCGGCCGTCGGACCACCGAGTGGGGCCCGACCGGCGCGGCTATCACCGCCAAACGTGCCTGAAGCGGCCGCTCAGACGGCACGACGGCCCCGGCCGACCCGATAGCGCCCGCTAATGGCAACGAGTGCGATTTGATCCTGAACGGATTCCAGCCGTGCTGTCGGGTGGCGGCCCGTTACCGGCAAAAGGCCGCGATGAGCGCCGGAAGCAGTCCGCGACTCGCCATCGACCCGGCACATCGGGGGCTCCGCGCCCCGGCACATGTTGCGCCGCCCGGAATGCGGTCGCGGCGGCAGAGCGCCTGTCGCCTTCCGCGGTCTGTGCGGCGCCGTGACTGCCGATGACAGCGTGAATCACTCCCGGCGCCACCTCAGTGCCGGCGTCGAGATCGTCAGATCCACCGACTGCGGCTGCTGACGTGCCGTAACCGATACCGGCCGAGTGACGCGGCCGATTCGTTCTGGACGCTGATATAGCCACAGCTCGGGACAGAGCCATCAGTTAGCCTGCGCTCCTCAGATACACGAGAAACCCGACGACGATTGGCCAATTACAGATATAATTGTGGCGGTCTCTGCCGAGGGGAATTGCGCTTCGACGATGTAGCTTATGCCGGAGCATTAGCGACGCATAAGCCCCATGCTGTGCTGCCCGTTGGGGAGTAATTGGGGTGAATAACTCAGAGGCCCGTCGATTCTCGTGTATTAACGGCAACACAGCTTATCATAGTTCTATCACATATCATAGTTCTTACATACTCGCTTAGAAATATCGTCGATGCATTTATATGTGGTCGATTTACTTTCTTTATTTCAGGTATGGATACCTGGATCACAGCACTGGCAGCACTGCCATTAGGTAATGATATCACCTCTGCAATATCAATTGCTTTTTATGGAATCAAAAGTAATCTGAAGTTAAATGTCGCTCTTGTTCAATTGCTTTTAGAATGTGCTACACAACAAAGTTATTTTACTCCCTCATTCAACTATATGTCAACAGCGACGGGACAACACTTCATATCTACATGAATATTTTTTATGTAGGTATTTCTATTAACCAAAGCTCCCTTTCAAAACAAATCATGTACACAATAGGCACCTCAACTAAGATAAATTTAATTGAATATGTGTAATCGTATATAGCCAATCTACAATATGAGACAATCTCTTGTTCCATTATCATCAGTGTTTCGCTCGCAAAGGTTTGAATCTCGCCAGATTTGTGGAAGATCCACGAATTGCGAGGACTGCGTGCCTCTACGGGACAGTTCCTGGAGCTGCTACACACAGCAGAGTATTTCAGAGCAGCTTTAATCCGCACCAAATCAAACGAATGACTGCGATCCATCTCTCGCGGTATTTCATTTCACATTTCACTTGTCTGAGCGAGGACCGTCTCAGACTTTCACTCATGCTATTTGACCATAAATACGGAACATATTTCTCTGAACTTCATGCAGGAGGTTCCGTTTCCCTTCTAGCGTACCTTCTTAGTGCTGGCAACCATCTTGAAAGATGCATGAAGCGCGAATGAGAATTAGTGCCAATCCCTATAGGCTGTACTTATATAGTTGGTCAGTCGTATATCAATAACGTTTTTTCTGCAATATTGAATTTATAACGTTTATTGTAGGCATGTCTCATGGCTTAGTGGCAACAGACACAGCGAAGACAAAGGGGCATGGCACAAAGTTGGGTATTGGCTATTCATGTCAAGCACCATTTGACATTCTTCGGAGAATACAATTGATGTGAACACATCACTCATTGCCTTACGTCTGTCAAACATAACTTAAAAGTAGGGACAGAAATGCGGAAAATCAATTGAATTGAATGCTTTTATCGGGTGAAATACAGGATCGGACTCCTTTCCATATAGAGGCCTCGTGCATGAAAAAGAATGAAATTTAAGTATTTATCTCAGTTGATATGCTCACTTTCACACTAAACATTGGTCCATTCTTTCCAAGCGTCCTTCTCCTACCCATCCTTGGCAACTCGACATCCCAGGTGTCTGTTGTTCCGCTTCCGTCCCCGCCCCCCGGCCCCTATACCCGGCGGGAGTCCGCGGCGGCTCCGGGCCGGTTACACGGGCCGCCGGGCCTAACCGCCGAGCGCGCCGCGCCTGTTTTAGTTGGCCGCCGCCGCCGCGCCGGCGAAACTGGCGACACATCGTCACCGGTGGCCGCCCGAGCTCGCGGCAAATCGGTGTGACGGCGACGGCGACGGCCGGGGGACGCGTCCCCTCCCCACCGCCCCGAGAACTATCCGTCTGGGCTGACAGGGCAGGTCGCGGAGCCGCCCCTCCGCCGTTCATCCCTGTGAACGGCCCCGCCTGCTCGTTAAACAGGCAGTTACGAGGTTCGTGCGTTTTTTTGTGAAGAGTCAGAAAAAAGGAGTAATGATTATAACCGTGTGTAAATGTGCTTTCCGGTCCCAAGTATTGAACTATCCAATATCCATGCCACCATGCTAATCCACAGCATGACTAAGGAAGCATTGCATTGTTCTTTTTATTAAAGGGACTATCCCACCTTTAACATGGGGTTTGAGTTGAGATAGCCAAGTTTCCGGCGAGGTTCAGAAACCACTATCTATCTAGGTTGCAACCCCCGCGGCCTCTTGGTGTTGAAGAAATTCGTTCCCTTCATTTGAAAATGGGCCTTGTACAAGGCCCTATCTTCAACATGGAGCGACCGTTAGTGTGACGTCACCTCGTTTAGTCATTCTGATTTAAATGGGTTTGTTCGTTGAAAAATCGCTTAAAACTTGGTCTGAACTTTGTTGTGGTGCCTACAGAGTAAAAAGAATCAGCTTTATGACAGTAATGTGGCCTGGGGAAGGAGGTAATTTTGGGCTGTGACGTCACATATTTGAAAGTTTGTGTTTGGAATATGGGAAGCCTAAGATGTTTAATGAAAAATAAATGCCAGAACCGTGTTCCTGGTCATCCAATCTATAAAGTCGGGCACAATTTAACTGGTTTTAACAACATTTTAGAAGGTGGGATAGTCCCTTTAATTCATAGGTATGTTTGAGATTTCGTATTTGCATCGAGATCGTTGAGTTTACTGCAACTTCTGATAGCAACAAATTTATCAAATAAAAGCAGGTGTTCATATTGCAGCTACGCACTCTGAATATGACTGAAAATTAACTTTGCCGTAAGCTCATCGTCATGCAAGTATTTCTGCATTTATTTATGAAATCGCAAGAGGTGCCGTGGTGCTGTATAGACCTATGCAGTGGCGCAGCCAGGGGGGGGTCAGAGGGTCAGCTGACCCCCCCGAAATTTCTGTCAGGGGCCCGCTCGAGAGAGAGAGAGAGAGAGAGAGAGAGAGAGAGAGAGAGAGAGAGAGAGAGAGAGAGAGAGAGAGAGAGAGAGAGAGCCCTGGGTGGATGGGGCCCGGGCCCCCGTGGATGGGGCCGGGCCCCCGGGAGAACGGGCCCCGGGAGGACGGGCCCGGGCCTCCCAGAGAACTGGCCCGGGCCCCTGGGAGAACGGGCCCTGACCCCCCGTGGATGGGTCCGGGGCCCCGGGAGAACGGGCCCCGCGGTGGACGGGGCCCGGACCCCCGGTTGGATGGGGCCCGGACCCCCGGTTGGATGGGGCCCGGGCCCCCGAGAGAACGGGCCCGGGCCCCCTGGGTGGATGGGTCCGGGGCCCCGGGAGAACGGGCCCCGGGTGGACGGGGCCCGGACCCCCGGTTGGATGGGGCCCGGGCCCCCGGGAGAACTGGCTCGGGCCCCTGGGAGAACGGGACCGGATCCCCTGGGTGGATGGGTCCGGGCCCCCAGGAGAACGGGCCCGGGCCTCCAGGAGAACGGGCCCGGGCCTCCCGGAGAACGGGCCCGGGCCCCAGGGAGAACTGGCCCGGGCCTCCGGGAGAACGGGGCCCGGGCCCCCGGATTGATGGGACCCGGGCCCCCTGGTGGACGGGGCCCGGAGCCCCAGGTGGACGTGGCCCGAGCCCCCGTGTGGATAGGGCCCGCGCCCCCGTGTGGGTAGGGCCCGGGCCCCCGGTTGAATGGGGCCCGCTAGGGTGACCCGCTTGCTCCGCAACGTGAATACGGGGTATTTTCGATCGGTGGGCGTTTGGTTGGTCTTGTGTCCGTGGGTCATGTATCCATTTCGGTCGATTGCTTTTTGGCGGCTAAGCATTTTGGTTTGGGAAAAAATATCCATCGCATCGAGGTGCTCGTGTTGCCGGGACCTCGATAGCAGACAGAATCTACGTCACCACATCACCACACCACAACAAACCCGGCCCAAGGCAATACATGTCCCATATGAGCGCTTTAACCCTCGCCGGCACAGGCCATTCCAGCCATTTTGCGTCCTTCGACGGCACAAGGGGAGGGTGGTGCGACCCCCCCGCGTTTGGCCCAGGATTGAGCTAGAGCTTCGCGGAAAAAAGCGAACGTGTTGCCCGTGACGAGAGTAAGCCGATGATACTCAATTTTAAGGTTCTTGGTCATTGGTTGACCTTCCAGGTCAGGTCAATGACCCAAAAATCGGGAAACTCGGGACCTGTTAGAACGTCGTTAAGTGTGGCTGCTATAGGGTTTTTCGGGGTGCTGATCACGAATAGTTATCATGTTAGTTTTGATCACAGATGATGTCTTTATGCATTTAGGTCAGGTCGGGTCAGGTCAGGTCAGGTCAGGTCAACCAGTAAGGGTCCTGCCGGGTATTTGTAGTTCCTACGTGTCAGCCGCCTCTAGCAGCTTCGTAACATGTTACGAAGGCACCAAAACTACTTCGTGAATGTTCAAATGGTTGCTAAATTCGGATTCAGCTCCAAAAACTAGCCTAGAAACATGTAAAATTCGAAAAAGTACCGAGGTCATCATATGTCAATGACCTGACCTGACCTTCAGGTAACCTTGACACCCACCCTAATGCATGGGAGCAGCATCAACTCACATGTTTGAGCGCTTGAAACCACGAAAAGACTGCAAGCACGCGGCTAATGCGAGCCGGCATACGCCAAATCGCGATTCTGCCCAAACATGGTCTCGGAAAGTAGGGTCCAGGTCAAAGGTCATTTGAGTCAGGGTCATGCAATTTCTATAGGGTAGGTGTAAAACTGATCAACGCGAGGGTACTGAAAGTGTTGTCGCGATCGGCCACTTTTTACGCGAGTTATTCGCGAAAACCCTTAGGGGGTTGCATCATCCCCTCCCCCTGCGCCGGCGAGGGTTAAAACTTCTTGTGAGCGAATTCACGTAATGAAGAAGGATAAAAGGCACAATCTCCTACAGCAGCCAATAGATGATTTAGGACAGGCACATGGAAATACTTAAATATTGTCCGATAGAAGCAGGCAACAGCTCCGTTTACATATATGCTATGCATATTGCGGAAGGGGCGGCCTCGAAAGATTACGTATTCATACCTCAATCCTCATAGGAACATATTTCTGTCATGGTCAATTCGCGTAGAAATTGAACACCGGGTGATTACCGAGCTATTGTTCTATCAAAATTTTCCGATTCAAACTCGCTCAGGGTTATCGTGTGTAGGTAAAGGGGGGCCCGTTCAGCAGAATGCGTATGAAATATGGAAAGATTCTGAAAAATGGGTGGGGGCCCGCACACTAGGGGGCCCGCTTTGGAGGCGATGACCCCCCCGAAACGAAATCCTGGCTGCACCACTGGACCTATGGCACAGTGCAGGGACAACAACGCTGAAAATATTATCCCTGTTAATTTTGAATGTATCCATTCATCATATTGCAAAGTGAGCTGGGTAGGTGTACCTAACCTTACAAGCTGTGTGGATGGATATTCCTACATAAATTGACGCCGCATTCAGTCGCTTCTGCGAAAAATCAGCTTCGTAGCTCGTAGTCGTACCGAGGCTGATGTAATATGCTTCTCAAAAGCCCCGAAGCACTAAAGTAGCGCAGTCGCTTCTCAGATGGCAATATCGATTTTGAGGTACCCCAACGCCAATATAAACAAATCGTCAATATTGAAAGCTAATTGGATTTTGGAAAGGTAAATAAAAGTAATTTCATAGCGTGGTCTAAATACACTCAAATAATAAATGTAACTAGCTTGGGCTTATTGCAAATATGCAATATGTACACGTGACCTGTGTAAGTCCATGTGCATGTGAATAAATAAAAGTGAACTATGGCCAACACTTAACGCTGTAAACATATGTGCAGATTGCACAACACACCAAGCGGTTCACTGGCGTGCCTGCGCGCCATTCATTTACTGAAACGTTTTGCATATCACACTGTGCAACCACAGCTTAATTGTATATAGCACAGTGGTTTGATCGCCTCACGGAGCGCCGTTCCGTGCCGCGCGAACGGCCCGTGCCGTCCGTTCCGTGCCGCGCGGGCGGCCCGTGCCGTCCGCTCCGTGCCGCGCGGGACGGTCCGTGCGGCCGTGGCGTGCCTCGTGCCCAGGTGGTGGTACGCATGATGTCATGACGTGCACGCCAGCCGTGTCGGCCGGCTGATCGGCCGCCGACTGACGGCTATCGGCCCGATTTGGCGCGGGATGCCACCCGGCGCGGCGGCGCGCTGTCCGGGTGCCCCCCCCCCCCCACCGGCTGACCGCCCCCCCCCCGCTGGATGACGTCAGAGGTCACACAGCACGGCCTGCTGACAAACTAGCGGAGCCGGCGCGCCGCCACAGGCGAACCGCAACATTGGCCACCGCGCCGGCCGCCCGGCGCCGGCTCCTGCGGAAACGAAACAGGGGGCGGCAGCGGGATGTCTCCCATACAGAATCTCTGCCGTATACACATACAGCCATGGAGCGAGTTCTCAGTCTGCCGGGCATTGCGGCGATATGTTTAGCGCACTGTTCTCTTCGCTCATTGGCAAAACAAGCAAAACCCTCAGACATCCCTCAGACCTCAGACATGGGTCGGTGCGCAAGTATTTGTCAGCCCTTTTCATTTCGAATAGCGAGCTTTTACTTGCTGCTGAACTGGATGTTGCCTGCCGAGCACTAGTCGATTGGACTGAAACACGTGTTTCTTGTCTTGCAAAGTGCTCCACCTGTGTTCACGGCAGTCAGCCCGTGGCATACGTGTTTTCTTACAAGTGTAGTCGTTTGTTTTAATCCGGGCCGGAATGTCCTAATGGTTTCTATAATGGGAACAGTTTTGCTCGGCGGCTTGTTGTGCTGTGCTGCACAGTCGAGTACAAATGTCTTGTTTGCTTGCATTCGCGGGAAAGATATTACAGCACCGAGCCTGCTCTGTGGGCGATATGCCTCATTCTTGTGCAAAAATTGAACAGAGAGTGGTGCTGGTGTCATATATCTAACTTTTTCTCATGAAACGATTCTTTGGAAACTGAAGGATCGACAGGGTGGTGAAGGGCGGAGGAAGAACAGAACAATTATAGTTAGATAAATTCCAATGCGCGCAGCACATCATCCTCTGGCGCCCATCTAACATCTACACACAACAATGGACCGTATATCACGCTAAGCTAGGTCGGTAGCGGCGCCACTTCTGGTTTTTAGGACAGATAACAAACTGCTTATTGTGGCCGCGCGAGTAAGACCTCATGGTGTGACGTGCGATTAATCTGCTGCCCCGAGCTAAGCTTGGAGTGGGCGTGACGTCACGCGTCCCCGGGCGATACGATCTCGGCAGCATTGTCCGCAGCTCGGCGAACAGACGACTGTGAGCAGTAGCAGCAGAATGGCCGAACACCCGGTGTGTGTGTGTGTGTGTGTGTGTCATGCAGCAGAGAGCTGCCGGCAGCAGCGGAAACAACTAACGAACCAGATGGCCACGTGAAATGAATGGGAGAACTTCCTTCGGCGCAGTTGTATTATTACCTCACAGCTAAATCATTAAAATGGCGAAAAGTTCGAACTGAGCGAAGAACTTTCGAGGCGCTATTTGTGCCTCGTCCAAAGCACGTATGATGAACGCTTATGTTTTCAAAAGGAGTGTGTTTTTGCTAACTTAAATTGGGCGAATCATTGAGAAAACTGGATTCCTAGGTTTTCAGGTCACCCTGAGATGTTTCATTGTGTAGGGGATTTTTTTGCGACTGCCAGCAACTGCCTCAGCGTACTGAACACTGGACTGGATGTTTCACAAGCCAGCACTATTAACCCGCGCCCCGCTGGGCTATTCAGCCATACGCGCCCTGCTGGGGGGGGGGGGCAGATTCTGCCCCCCCCCTGTCTAACTTCCGAACCGATGGTCGTAGAAAGACGGGGAAAACGGCAATCGAAAGCTCTCAACAAGGTGGATCTTAAGAGCCCAAATTTTTTTGCTTAAGTAGGTCAGAGGTCAGGTCAAGGTCAGGTCAAGGGTACAAAATGCAAGTTTCTACAGTATCGGCCTTGCACCGTAGTTGCCGAAGAATGGACTGAGACTGATTGCCCAAAACGTGTTCTTAGACTACCAAGACAATATTCGTTGCACACAATGTCATTCAAAGGTCAAGGTCAAGGTCAGGTCAGGTCAGGTCAGGTCACCAAAAACAAAATATAGAAAAGGGCATGTGCGACACATGTTTTATGGGTCATTTTACTCATGGAATTCAATAGGCACACTCAATAAGTGATATGGACCACCTCTGGATGAATTTCAGGTCGAGGTCAGGTCAAGGTCAGGTCAAGTGAGGTCAAATTCTGAAGTTGGTTGTTAAGGCCTAAAAAGGTGTCTATCCGATGCAGTTTTTCACGGCGAATCGAATGGTGCTGTTTTTGTTTCCGTACGAGGTCTAGAACTTCCAAAAAAAAAATTTTTCAAAAATTTTGTGTGTCGTGACGTCATAAAATTTTGAATAACTCCCACATTTTTGAACTGATTCTTCTAAAAATTGGTATGTAGGTGCACATAGACCACTTCTTTGACATATATTCCGGTTTTTTCGATAAACTCAAAACTTTGGATTTTATAAATATTTTCCCAAAAAAGTCAGTTTTTTGGAAACATTTTGGCCAAAATCCAAAAGTTTCAAAAAACCGAGATAGCCATTTGATAGACAAAGTAGAATCACGTATAACCTTTTTTGTTACGTCTTGATTCCTTTAAAAATGAAGATGTTAGCGGCGTTTGAAATTTTGCCGTTTTTGAGGCGAAAATGGCGAACATGACGTCACTAAAACGTCAATTTCTCAAAACATTTTCCAACGGATTTCGCTCAAATTTTCAGGGAACGTGTCAAATTGATGTATGATAAGGTACTGAAAGTTTGACGTCGCTGGCGTAACGCGTTTAGAAGTTATTGGCGAAAAACGGGAGGGGGGGGCATATTCTGCCCCCCCCCAGCGGGGCGCGGGTTAAATCTCCTTGTGTAAGTAAGTACATGTAATCCGGCGCTGCAGCTCCTGTTTTTGCCGCGCTGTGTGTGCATTAGGGCCTGTAAGTACTGTGCCGGGCTCCCGCTGAGTGGCTGTAGTTTGACACCGGGGTTGAGAAGTGATCGATCCGCCGCCCTCTGCACCGGGAAATGGAGATGGATGAGGTGACTGTCGCGGGCCGAGCCGTGACCTTAGCGTGTCACGGCGGGACCGGAGCGACTCCCAGAAACATTGCGCCGCCGTCGTTATCGGCTGACGTTCTGAGCCGGCGTCTCCGGGCAACGGCAAACACCTCAAAGCATCCTGGCTGATTTCGACATGCTACAACATCCCAGTGAGACAATAACTGATGCGCATAGCACTGAAAACCTGTTAAGTCTAACAGACGTAAATGCTTTATCCTCTGTCTCTGTTATAGTTATTTCGAAACAGATAGACTAGTAATCCACGTCATTTCAACGAATCTTTCAATATGTTCTCGTGCAACATTTGACGCAGTCTGTGGGCACATCGCCTGGAAGGCTGCTGACTGGGAGTGGTTGAAGCTGTCAATATGTTGTCATCGGAATGCATTGCCGACACGATTTAATGAGCAACTCTGTCCGCCGAACACAGAGCTGACAGGGACAGGATTGCACTATTAGGGTGGGTGTAATTGAATTCCTCCTTTGTCTTGTACCGGTATTCCTGCACGTATTGGATATAAATCACGACCTAGCAGATAGACCGGCGTGTGAATCATTCTTACAGACGACCCTAGTGGCTTTCGTTGTAAGATATCATGTATAAATTCACAAACCACGGATTTACATTACCATCTCCGTTAAATTCAGGATGTGCGTTTTTCTGTTGAATCATTGGGATGGCATTGCTACGGTTTAATTATTGATTAGTGCTGTGGCTGAACACTTGAACAGCTTACCTTCTCCTGAAGATGCTTCATATATTTTGTTGAGTACTTGAGTTTATTATTGCTTTGTGCCTAAACCTGGCTGGGCTTAATTCATTTTTGTTTCAGCATCTCAGCTACTTTAATTTAGCACCAAAACGACCAAAATACCATATTTAGCACCGATACCTTATCAGCCATATTTAATTCAGCGTTTAGCAGCCTTATAGTAATCTGGCTTTACCTGGTTTGCTCTACAATCAGTTTCTTTTGCACTTAGATCCACCTTGTGGAATTCTTAAATTAGTGTTATTTTGAAGTAGTATCAAATTCGTATCGCAAGGCGGTACCCAATTTCACTTTATCCGACTATGTAGCATGCGTGACTCGGTCGCAATGACCGACCGGAGTGTGTCCCTTCAGCGGAGAACAGGATATAGCGCGGCTCGAGCGGTGCCCTCGCCGCACCGGCTGGCTCAGCGCGGCGCGGCGGTCAGACGTCGTCCCGACCGAACAGCTCGGGCTGACACCTTGTGCACACAAATAAACACGTTTTTATGATAGCTTTGTGTATCAACTATCAAAGATAGTCTTCTTCTTGACGATGTGTCATTTGATACGTTTGTGATATTAACTAACATGGCATGTTTTGCAAGTATGTTTACACAGCTAATGATTCCCAAACAAGATCTCTTAAAAGCAACCGAAAAACGCTGATCTCAACCACACTTCTTCACGCCTAAAAGAAAGTCCAAACACCTGACGCCAGCGAAGTCGGGGTCGGGGTCAAAAGCACCCACCAGCCGGCGATGGCGGGGTCGCCGCCACCCGGCACGGCGGGCGCCTTCTCTCGCGCCTTTTTGTCGCCGTCGTATCTGGACCACACGCAAGAGTCGATAACCGCCGCACGACTGATCGTGGCGGCGGCAGCGCGCTCTGGCGTCCGGCCGGGCACCCCCTGGCCGGGCCCGACCGGTCCCCTGTCACCCCGTGCCGCCAAAAACGGCGCCGACGCAAAACGGCGACACCGCCGTGGCTGACAGCGACCGCAAAAATGAACATCCGAGAAAAATTGTCACAGAGCATGTTCGACGGCCCCGAAAAACGGCCGGCTTCTGACGCGAGGATCGTTTATAAACTGCGCGGCGAGGTGCCAGTCAGCCTATTGAGTGACAACAAATGTGTCTAATTTACCCAGCAAAAACCCTCTCGCGGCGTCGGCGGCGTCGGCGGCGACTGGGGAGGTGCCGTTTTTCGACCGATACCACCGAGGGTGTTTCGTAAAAAGGTGGCGGCGGCGCGGCCTGGCGCGGCTCGGCTTAGGTCACCGGGGGCCACCGTGGCGCCGCCCGAGGACAGAGAGAGGGGAGCGGAGGAGCGGATCACGTGGTGGGCCCATTTGTGCCCTGCACAGACCCGACGGAGGCGCCATTAGCCGGCTCCGCTTCCGCCCGGAAACTGGCGACTGGTCACGTGACAGGTTACCGCCCGGAGGCGCCGTGGGTCGCCGGTGCCGGCCGAGCTAATGCAGCGCGCCGGGGGTCGGGCAGCGGTCCGGCTCCCCGCTCACCGCAGTGGCTGCTGGAGGTCACCGGTAACTACCACCCGCACCCACCAGACGGACGCGGGCACACCGGGCCCTCCCTCAGCGTCCCGAGAAGTCCGGTACGGCGCCGCTGCCTAAAAGCGGGCCCATTGCGTGCCAACAGGCCTGAGCAGTGGATGAGATCACGGCGTTTTAGCATCCATTGGCGATTGATTTAGACCCCGTGGCATAAGCAGAGCTCTGAGAACAGCCGCTGGTTTCAACTAACTGAGCAGTGGCAGACCCGCTGGCGGCGGCGGCGGACGGGCAGCGGGGGGGGGGGACGTCTGGGGGGCTTGTTTTGGAGGCGGCCGCGGTACACGCGCCGCGGGACCACCCCACCGACCGGTAACGGTTCCCAGTATTTACGGATCGCCGGGGGACCAGGCGGCGGCGACGGCGGCTTCCACAGCTCCGCTCTGAACGGCAGCGAGTGCCGGGGACGGGGGGGGGGGGGGGCAGCTGCCGAGCTGCCCTCTGGCCGAGGAAGATTTGAGCAAAGCGGCGATGAAAAAAACAAAACAAGCAGCATTAAATCTTAAGATAGGAATGGAAGAGATTTAGAAGCATGTTTTTGTGATATAATACCTCTAGCATCATTTTCATCTCATGCCAGCAGCTGACTAACCGTGGGACATGTTATAACCCATTTCCCCCTTGGGAGCTGACATTACGGTAAGGGCAGGGACCACGGGACGGAGGCGCTGGGTGGACGATGAGGACTGGTCCAAATGTCAGACGGCATCCCCGGAATGGCTGGCCGTAGTGGTACTGCCCAGGGACCCGGCGACAGACCTGTCCGGGGACCTGACCGCCCTCCGACGTCTGCCATTGAGCAGCGATGACTCCTCCCACGGCTTCCGGTCGGTTCGCCGTGCACTCACGGAGAATATAGGCTCATGTGGGGCGGAGCACAGCTCAGCGCAGTGGAGGCCCACTGTGACCCGGGCGCCGGAACTATACGGCAATGTGCCTGGTGGTAATGTGGGCAAGTTTCCGTTCCGAGGTGACACATTGAGCAATTTACGTATTTTATTGGTGGTTTGCTTGCGTTAAATTATCATGATAGGCAGTACCTAAAGACGAGCATTGGTAATATATGTTAATTGCTGTTGCAAGTGTTACATGTAAGCCCACTGGCCTGGTTTTCGTTAGTTATTACCGAAAAAGACGATTGAAATTTTAGTTGCATGATGTACCTACATTTATGCTCAACAATAGTCAGTATTTTGATGTTTCCATATAAAACATTTGAGCTTTGTTTGGCTAGCCCAAGGCAGTGTCGCGTGTTCAGCAACCGCAGAAATGCACAGCCTTAACCTAACGACGATTTCAAAACGAGAGCTCCCTTCACACATCACTGCCCACTGCAGAGACTTGTCTGCCGCATTGCAACCGGAACACACTGGAAACTAAAGCAGCGGCCACTTATCTGCCGGCTGTCGGCCTCAGGCGACTCTGTTTGAGCTGTAGCTCTTCAACTACCGAACAATAACAAATGCCATAACAGTGTGGGAGCGGTGTTTGAGGCCGTTCGGCACGCCCCGTTACTAACAGATTGGGTGCGCTCCCGGGACCGGGGAGCAGCCCGCTGCTGACGGCTGAACTGACAACGTTCAGCGGACCGTTCTGCGCTGGTGTATGACCAGCTGCGCCAATGTGTTCTGCTCTGTGCCTTTTCATTGGGCACATCTAATGAGTCTGAGTGCTTTCTGCCATCCATATTGGGTCCGGATGCCTCCGCAAAAGGTCTGAACTTGACTCTGGAAAACTTTCTGCATTTCGCTGGGCTCGAAATCACTGGCAAATTGCTCTGCCTTGTATACTGCCATCTGGACTGCTCCAGTGTGGCCTTATATCCTTATTAATTGGCATGGTCTTTATAAAAGCTCGCGTATCCAACAGCCTTTACTTTATGTGATAGGTTGACCTCAAATGAAGCTATCATCAGATTCCAATTTCATGTGCTCCATGGCGCCCGGTGGCAATCAGTGCTATCGAGCTGTACGGCCGCGGCCGATACGCGGGCGTTTTGTGCCGCTCCCCGACCCGTCGACAGATGGCACGCCGGCCCCCTTTGTCGGTCAGCACGGACCGGGCACAGTCCTGATCACGGCACCCGCACTCCTAACAGTGTTTACCGGACCATTTTCTGACCGAACATAAAAGAGACCCGACAAACAAAGGTGTTGGCGCGATGACCAGTGGAGCGGCGGACTAAAAACGGCGAATGGCCGCACCGTAATTGAGACGCCCGGTTTTTGTACGCGTTTTTCCCTGTCGCCATTTCCGTGATTTGTCCGTTTGCGCGTAGGCATGGGTCGGGTGTTTTTCGGGTGATTTGGACAGGGTCAGGCCATTAGGACCGTGTGTACCTGGCTACACTGATGGATCCTGATAAGGCTGTGCACGTGCCGAACTGCTCACCATGCAGACAGGCGTCCTCCGGTGTCCATATCCGACTGCGCCGTTTGATGATGGGACGTGCCTGGATGTGCTAATGGTGTGCCGCGGTGTCCATGCATCTGCTTTTGTATTTTTCTCACTTAGCAAGTTACTCAGGCGTTTTTTTCTATTGAACCTTCTCATTCTTCGCTCTTCGTTGAATGAGTTTATTAGCCATCCATGTTTGATATACCTACATATAAATAGTTAGCTCACCATACTGCTTTTAATATTTGATGGCAGTATTGTTCCGACGCTACTTTGACACATGTTTAGTTTTAATCCGCTTTGTCATCTTTTTGTCCATGTTATTACCTCGTTTCTCTGCCGCTCCTCTCCACTAGATGTTTCCGTTCCCATCATGCTATTTTCGCCTGTGGCACCATGTCTCGTAACCTCCGGTAGCCGAGCCTCCTCTCCTTTTCTCTGTCATCCGTCTGTCCGGTGACGATGTCAGTCGCGGAGCTCCCTCCGAGACAAGTGTCTGTGTCAATCGATGGAGCCCGTGCAGCACGGCTCCTATGACAGGCGGTGGGAAAATAACCAGGGTGTCGCCACTGGGCGGATATAGACCGGAGTGCGGTGATTTGCGCGGCGAAAATACGGCCACATTTCACCGTGTTTTCTCAGCCGTGCCCCGCGGCGGCCGGGAGGAGCCGGCGAGAGGTGGCCAGGGGAGGAGATGGATGGGTGCCGGCCCTCCTCCGACCGGGCCGCCCTGTAAAGACACCGGCCCGGCCGAGAGCGAGGCGATAAAAACCCAGCTATGCGACGGCCAGCCGGGGAGCCGTTCTGTTCGGCGGATGCGCCGCTTCCAGCATTGTTTGGCGTTCTTCCTGGAGCCATTTGTCGCTCTCAGGTGACTGTGAGAGCTTGTTCGGCTACTGAAACTGTCCCAGAGGTGAATGAACCCCACCGGAGAATGTGGTGTATGCAAATTGGCCTCGCCGCCACACCGTACTTAACCTGAACGCCCGCAACAGACTGTCTCTGACGGAATCTTCCGAGGTTCGCTCGGAATACGGACGCATTTCGCCACTTTGACATTAGCTGTGACTGAGCATTGACAAATATCATTGGTGAGCCTAAAACGAGATACATAATTTGATTCATTGGCTAGTGTCGGGAACGACGATTTTAACATATACCTGAAATAAAGCAGTTCTAGTGGCTACTTTAATTAGAAAAAAAACGTAACTTGTAAGTAAAAATTCGAAACGTAAAATGTAAATAAAATAACAATAAAATGAAGGATGAGTAGGTAAGAAGCATTACAGTGATGAAAAGAGCAGAACTAAGCATGCGTTTTGGACACATTTTATGGAAGAGAAAGCGAGAAAGTAAAGGATGGAGAGAGAGAGAGAGAGAGAGAGAGAGAGAGAGAGAGAGAGAGAGAGAGAGAGAGAGAGAGAGAGAGAGAGAGAGAGAGAGAGAGAGAGAGAGAGAGAGAGAGAGAGAGAGAGAGAGAGAGAGAGAGAGAGAGAGAGAGAGAGAGAGAGAGAGAGAGAGAGAGAGAGAGAGAGAGAGAGAGAGAGAGAGAGAGAGAGAGAGAGAGAGAGAGAGAGAGAGAGAGAGAGAGAGAGAGAGAGAGAATAGAGGGAGAGAGGGGGAGAGGGAGAGAGGAAAGATAGAGAAAACTAGCGAGAGGCGAGAGGAGGGGAAACAGAATGGACGTCTGAATTACGTTTGAATCAGCAGCCAATGTTCTGTGAATCGATTAGAATGTGTTGCATAGATATACAACTTGCCTCTTTATGTCATCTCCAAATCGAAACCACATCATGCATTGCAAATCCTCTATAACGCCTCACACGATAGCATCTGACAACTACCATCGCCTTTGACAGCATAATCTATCTACGATTACGAGCCCCGATCGCTACCGGCGGGGCCGTGGCCGCCGCCGCCGCCACCGTTTCACGGAGATGCTCCGTCACCCCACGACGTCTCTGTAGAGCCCGGTGTTCTCAGCTGTCAGCCGGCTCCTCAGCGTTGTTGACTGCTGTCAGTTACGCCGAAACAGCCGCCCCTCAAACGGCGCAGTACGGAGACCATGACTAATTTATCCTTGCCATGCCAGTCGAAGCACATGTCCACAGGGCGAGGGGTTTTAAGAAGGGGTCTGGAGTCGAGACTCGAGCCAGAATCATTTCTCGCACTTCCCTCACTCCACCGTTGGAAGGCATTCCTGACTGCCACCCCCCCCCCCTCGGCGACTGACGAGACAGTCACTGAGTCGTTACCGTCACCCGGCGGTGGTTGGCAGCACATTCAATCGGTGGCGGGAGCGACGGGAGAGGACCTGTCGTCAGTGCCATGAGTGGCCGACACACGGCCGTCCCAGTGGCTGACACACGGCCGTCCCAGCGGCTGGGGTAGCTGTTGGCCGTCCCGAGACCGGGGCAACCGTCATCGGCCGGCGCCTAGTGCCCTGATGACGGGAGGCTCGCCGGGCGCGCGGACCGCCGGAGCCGGTGACGCCCGCGGGCACGGCGCCGGCCCCTAATCCCAGCCGATCCCTTCCTGGCACCGCCCTGTTGTCGAAAGAAACTCAGCCGTGTAGGCTATTCACGGAGTGGACCATCCATCATCTGACGCCCGCTACCGAGAAGCCAACAGGTTCTCAGGCTGCGCGGCGCACCGATGGCCAATAGTAACAATAGTAAAGATGTTATAAATCTTGCATTCACTTACGTTAATCGCTTCGTTTCTCGGCTAATCAGAGTGAATGTCTGAATAACTGTTATTTAGCCATTCACTAACGCCAAGTCATGATGCCGATGTAGTCATTCGCTGTTCAGTGCTCACCATTAGAGATGCCAATCCGATTTCTTCTCAGAACGATGGCTCTATTTTGCTTTAGCTGCCTGTTTGAATGCATATGATCGGTCAATGTCAACTCTGATGCTTTCGTTGATGTGTAACATCTCTAACCTCGGCTATCAAAGTCATTAATTCGTGCGTTTGTGTGTGTGCGTGTCATGTGTGTGACTTGTGAGTGGATGTTTATTCACATCTTTCACACCTGTATGTATTGACTATCATCGTCTTTGCGCCTTTGAAAAGGCGGGGTTATGTTGGCTCTGTGAAATCAAATAAGTCTATTATGATGGTAGAAAATGACCTTATGCTCATGATACAATGAAATGATATTAAAATAAGTTCAAAAAGTATTATTTGAACTTATTGAACTTTTTGAACTTATTTTAATATCATTTCATTGTATCATGAGCCACCATGAGCATAAGGTCATTTTCTACCATCATAATATTCATAATTATGCTCAAACTAGCCATAGCTCACCTCCATCAAATAAGTCTCTTAGATTTCCGTCTGCTGCCGGGGCTCACCGAGGTTTTCAGATCCTTGGCATCCTTGTGAGTTTGACGTAACCGGCTGGAGAACAGGGAAATTATTAAACTCCTCGGCAGTCAGCGTCTGGTTGACATTTGGTCTGTGGCCAATCTGCATTGGGTAATACCCAGGTGCAAACCACCAGCTGACGTGCCAATCATACCACTCTGAGAGGGTGAGGGTGAGTGACAGTGGCGGCGGTGGGATCTGTTCTCCGACAGCAATATCACAATTGCAGATCAGCTGACGTGGGCGGCGCTCCCTCCACCCCCGAGGTGCCAGTCCGTAGGAGCGCCGCCGTTCGCTGTGTGCACCGATTCGTAAACAACAGAGCGGCGGCGCGGTGGTACCTCACAGACAGCGCCCGTTCGGATCATTATTTACTTTATCAGATCGTTTAGGTGGTTTTACCACGTCAGTTACGTAACATCCCAAAGTTATTGGACTTATTGGAGCTGGAAATTGCGGCGTCTGAAATGTTTGTAGGCTGTGGTGTCTAAAGTTGTTAGGCTGCTAACACGGGATGTGGACAGCTACCCCACGGCCTTAACTAATGCTAAAGGGCCGCAACCAGTAAAATGTAGTACGATAAAAAAATGGTTAGCTTTCACTGCTAGCGTGCGCAAGCAGTGTTTCAAGCTGACAAGAGAAGAGATAAATATGAGACGCTCAGAACCTTTCTCCGTCGGTAGTCCCAGCTCCCGACTCCCACTCATTCAATGAAATACATCACCCCACCTGTCGCTTCAGTCGCTGAGTTCTGAATGCGAGGGAGGGATTCTCGCAAAATATCCCCAATGCACAGTGGGGATTTTTCCGATCTAGCACGTATTTATTCGTAGAGGGCAAACCATAGGTAGAATTGTAGCCAGATTGTGCACATATGTTGGCTGGTGTGTCCTGGTGAGAATTTTACCTGTAAATGTGCATAATCAACATAGTATAGGGGGTTCAATTGCACCCCCCGCTCAGCCGTTTGGCCCCTGATCAAGCTAGAGCTTCGCGGAAAAGTCAAGCGTGCTGCCTATGACGAAATGAGGCCGAATATATCCAATTTCAAAGTCCAAGGTCATAAGCTGACTTTCCAAGTCAGTTTAATGAACCAACTAAAGTTGGGAAATCGAGACCTCTTGAAACTTCGCAAAGTTAGGGTGTTACGGGGTATTTTGGGGTGCTGATCACGAATTTCATGTTAGTTTTGATCACAGACGATGTCTTTATGCATTTAGGCCAGGTCGGGTCAGGTCAGGTTAGATCAACTAGTAGCCCAGTAAACATGCCGACGTCGGCCCGACGTCGGGCCGAGGCTCGGCCCGACGTCGGCCCAACGTCGGTTCAACCTCGGACCGACATCGCCTGGACGTTGGATATGCCCGCATGTTCCGACGTCCAGCCGAAGTCCAGCCGACGTCGAGCCGACGTCGGGCCGAGGTCGTTTGCCGAGATTGACGAGATCGTTTGTCGTTGGACCGACGGGGCCGACGTCGGCATGTTTATTGGGACAACGCGCCAAAAATATCAACCGGCGGCGGGATTCGAGCCCCCCAGTCGCCGACGTCGGCATGTTTACTGGGACAACACGCCAAAAGCATCAACCGGCGATGGGATTCGAACCCTGTGTCATGTGAACGCGAGGTTAGTGCGCTAACCACTACACCACGCAGCCAGATAGCGAATTTAGTTTGTGACACTTATTGGAAAGGGCGACGCCACAATGGATTCATATAGCCACTCTTACACACCTGCACCAACGTTTCCCAAAGTGTCCCTTTGATAAGTGGCACTTTGGCAAAGTGACACTTGCCGACTGGCCTTTCTATATGAACTGGGCCCGGCCCTGGTGAGTTGCCGGGGCTGAGCCTGACCAAAGGATAGGCCGAGCAGCCCCCAAGCACTCACCGCACCCGGCTACGGGCGAGCTCGGCTTACGGGCAATCCCAAATGGGATAAAGTTTCCCGTCCAGTCCGGATCAGGGGGTTGCGGCGTGGAGGAAGATTTGAGTTTCCTGAGGATATTTTGAATACAGAAGCTCGTTATGAAACATGAAACATGTATTTTATATTATTTTAACGGTCAAAACAGCGGCCGATGTCGGTCCGACGTCGCCCCGACGTCGGCCCGACGTCGGCTGGACCTCAGCAATTGATCTCGGTCCGACGTCGGCCCGACGTCGGCTGGACCTCGGCTGGACGTCGGAACATGCGGGCATATCCGACATCCAGCCGACGTCGTGCCGAGGTTGGACCGACGTCGGGCCGACGTCGGCATGCCGATGCCGAGTTGCCGACGTCACCCCGACGTCGGCCGACGTTGGGCCGACGTCGGCATGTTTACTGGGAGGCGTCCTGCCGGCCATCCATAGAAGTGTCACCTACTACTGATAGCTTCGTAGCATGGAACGAAGGCACCAGAACTACTTCGTAAATATTCAAATGGCTGCTAAAATCGAAATCAGCACCAAAAACTACCTTAGAAACAAGTAAAACTCGAAAAAGTGAACCAAGGTCATCAAAAGGTCAATGACCTTGACTTGACCTTCACGTAACCTTGCCACCCACCATTATGCATGGCACCAACATCATTTCACATATTTGAACGTTTAAAACCACAAAAAGACTGGAAACCGCGGATAATGTGAGCTGGCATACGCCGAATCGCGATTCCGGCCAAACATGGTCTCGAGAAATATGCCACAGGTCAAAGGTCAGTTGGGTCAGAGTCATGAAATTTTTAGGTTAAATGTAATATTGATGATCTCGAGGGCACCGAAAGTTTCGGCGCGATCGGCCGCTTTTTGCGCGAGTAATTTGCGGAAAACCATGGGGTTTTATCCGACCCCTTCCCCCTCCCCTCCCCACAAGTGCGATGGTTAATAAGGTTACGGTATGTATAATTTACGCTTGTCATCCTATTCCTAATGAATGTGTCTCAGAAAATATGCATCATATAAATCACGAAGTAAAATTATTCGCCTATGTCCGGAACATACCTATATCGTGCTGTTTACCCTAGCGCTCCTCGAGTGGGGTGTTAAGATACTCTAATGTGAATATTCCGTGTTCAGGCAAGTTTCGGCAGCCAAACTAGGCAATGTCTTGTGCAGGAGAAAGTGGCAAATTCGATAGGATATATTTCGGAGTGGAAAAGTGTGGAGAACATTGTTGATTTCCTACATTTATTTAGAATACCATTCCTTCAATATGGTGTCTGTAAGGGTTTTTTGTAAAGGGCATTTTAGTGACCTTAGTAAGGTTGTGGCATACTTTCTGTTTGCCATTCCATTCCCAATAAAGGTGCCTTTCAGACGATATGCAACTTTAAGACCTCGCAAGATTAAAACCAACAGGACAGGACAATGAAATTGAGCTATACTTTCGGGTCTTGCTGAGCCCATTGAGTAATCACGCATGAGTGTGAACTTTGGGCGCATTTTTCCTAGTTTTGCTGTAGACATACAGATAAAACAATGCCATATATGAAAAATTCAGACATTTCTTAGCCCCACTGACACAAAAAATAAACAAAAATCCGAAAAAGATTTTTTGAATTAATAGGCGCTAGATCGGAAAAATCCCCACTGTGCAATGGCCTGAACAGGTACTCAGCTGCACACCCGCTATGCCTATCATACCTGTGATCGCATGACATTTCACACCGTTCCCAGTCATCCTGTGTGTATACCGCGCCGCGAGTAGTCGCGAGTAGTACGTGGAGTGCCCTCTCCATCCCACCTTGTCACCTTGTCTTGTCACCTCCGGCCGCCCCCCCCCCCCCCCCTCCCCCATCATAACACCGGCACCGTATTACGTACCCCCGGCGACTGGCGCACCGCGTAATAATGAGTTTTTGGGCCGCATCAACAGCGAAAGACCGGCCGCCTCAGAGAAGTGGATGGTGACTCTCATATGGCAGTACTAGTAGACATTGGGATCAAGTATGCTGTCTATTACCACTCAAATAACTGATTATCGGACAAACATAACAAAAACACAAAGAAAAAGCGTCATCTTCAGAAGCTACATATTTAGAAATCCGTAAGCGAGAAATTGAGTCACTGCACTTCATCATGTCGCATATTGATACATGGGGTACATTTTTAGTATAGACCCATGGGATATAGTGCTCGGTATTTTTCAGCCGGGCAAAGCCAGCGGTGGCTGTTCTTTATATCATCAGCGAAAGCACAACAAAAGCTCGTAACTCAGTTCGTTCAGCTGGTAATTTACAGCCAGCCGGGCTGATAAAGCAGTGGCCGCTGACACTCGGTGCTGAGAGGCTTCTGCAGACGCGGCGGGCGACCGAGTCGTAAACTGTGAACCGCTCGGGTTCCTTTTAAGCCGGGAAACCGCTGCATTAGTGGCGCCATCGCGACCGTTTTCCCCTGGAAACATCCGCCGTGCCGATACACAGGGCCTTTCCGGGAAGTCGCCACTGTTTACCGGTGGGAATATGCCCACTGAACGACTGTCTGTCTGGTGCCGACCGGGTGGGTGGCGTCCCCGTCTGCCGCGGGCCGCGGGCGCTACTCAGTGTAGCTCGCTGACGCGCCGGGGGCACCTATGGTGCTAGGTGTCTTGTGGCGGTGAAAAGGTGCGAGTAATTGCATTGTGTGTTTGTGTGCTGCCATGTGTGCATACGCTGAAGTGCGAATACATACAGTAGGCATATAAAATTGCTTTGGAACTCTAATATCATTACACAATTTAAATATCATATAATTTTGGTAACCTGAATGTTCATGTCATTGAGGATTTATTACCTTTTGTTATAAGATAAAGTCAGACAACCGATATAAAAACATCGTTGTGCAAATTACA
The DNA here is from genome assembly GCF_019059575.1 of Amphibalanus amphitrite. NCBI lineage: Eukaryota > Metazoa > Arthropoda > Thecostraca > Balanomorpha > Balanidae > Amphibalanus > Amphibalanus amphitrite. The sequence goes on from NW_024881517.1 coordinate 1,812,963, forward strand.
TAAAAAAACATAATATTATGTCCCATTCATCTCCATTATACGAGAAATAAGCTTCATTTTTTATTACAATGCCGACAGTAGCTAAATTTATCTTCATCAATGCAGTAAAACACGAATTCAATATTGAAAGGACTGCAATATTGCCACCGACCCGTCACATGACTGCTCATCATTTTAATCAATTGCCTGATTTGCATAGTAACGTCCAACGACTGCTGGCGGACGGAGTCACTTTCGTTTCTCGGAAGTCTCGCTGATGTCGACGAATAAATCTAGATGCGGGCCATCGAGCGTCGCCGGGTCGCCGAGCCATGCAGATGTCACAGCGGATAAACTGAGACGAAAACCGACCTCCTCGGGTGGCGCCGAGATTTCGGAGGAGACCGGCTGCAGAGAGAGCCGCGCGCAGTAGTTTTGATCGGTGGTGGTACACAGGGGACTGATACAGCGCTCACTGCTGAACCGTCCGCGGGGCGGGAGTGTCAGATATACGCGTCTAACAAATAGCCGCGGGGTTGCCGGGGGCTCAATCATGTGGCCGCCGCTGGCAGTGTGCGTCAGAGGAGGTCCGCCCTCCGCCGCGACCGGCCAGCAGCGCCCCACGCATGATTACGTCGCTCCACATTGGTGTTGGGGCCGGGCGGCGCGGCACATTTCCCCGAGCTGCGATAGCCGAGATGGTCCCGGCGCCGGGGACACCAGAGACGGCCTCCCTGGCGGCTATAGTGCGTCGCAGTGCGTGCCGCGGGGCGGGGAGGTGGCCGTCGGCAATGGAGAGTGGCTGGGGTGTGTGGCGCGCACCCATTGTGCTGCCGCCAGCCCAGGACGTGACCGGTCGGCTGCCGCCGCCGAGACGGCGCGTCACGCTGACTGGTGGCCCGTCGTACGGCGCGCCGGTTCGGCAGCGACAAAAACTCGGCACCGCTACCGACCGTTGTAATGAGTGTGCTGTCGCCCGCGCGGCGTCCCTGTCCGTCCCGAGCGACCCCCGAGTCCCCCGTCCGTCCCCGGGAGAGTCTCCCGTCCGTCTGTCTGACGGTCGGACCTCCCGATTGCAGAGGACTTGGCGGCGCGTGGGGTGACGCTGGTGACGGCAGCATTCATCAGCCGCGATGGCCGCAGCCCTCCGCTCAGCTGGCGAGTTCATGGCCGCGCAGCACGGCGACGGGTCGAAAGCCTGATTGGTTGACTGGTAAATCGTGCCTGGATGGGACTTAATCGTAGTTTACACCTAGTTAGACGCTCGTAATTTGTTGTCTGTCGTCCTAAGTTAACTTTGCAGCTTCCGCCCATTTTCCAGATGAACTTCTGCCTTTCCCTTCGAAGAATTTGACCTCCATCTTCCACGCCATCGGCCGAATTAACGAGCGTGATGCAGCCCTTCCTATTTGAGCCAGCCGCTCCGACACTTCCTTCCATTCATCGCGCTTGGAACATTTTCTCTCGTCCGACGTCCGGCGCTGCCATCATCCGACATGGACGTTCCATGTCTTTCTTCTTGGATCGATAACGCCGTTATGTCCTGATGACGCGCGACGCTGTCGCCGACTTCTGATCGGCCATTCGTCTTGCCGGCTCCGCCCAGGCGCGTGTCGTTTCAACAGATCACACCTGACAGGAGGGCGCACAAAAACCCACCGTCGGCTAGTCAGCTTCCGCGGGAGCCGCGCTCCGGACCGCTCCGGGTAGAGACGTGCCCTGGCCGCCCAGGACCACTCCGGGCAGAGACGGGCCCGCCCGGACCGCTCCGGACCGCTCCGGGCAGTCCGCGACGGAAGGCACCGGACAGACGCCGGCGCTCCGGCAAAAACTCCTCTCCCTTGTCTGCGGCGGCTGCCGGCGGGACCTGTTGGACGCCTGTTCAGCGAGCCGCAGACAGCGCCGACGGCTGCGGATACATCCGCCTGCTCTCCGGGAGGGTCCCAGCAGTCCTGTCAGAGTCGCCGCAGCCGGATGCCCGGGACTGGGGCGGGTCAGCACTCAGGGGTGCGTGGACAGATACTGAAGATGGGACGGAAGGACAGGTACTGGAGGCTATTTTTGCCAAATGGCCAGACACATGCCGCTCCGCCTTTTTCCTGTTCTGTCGAACCATCGCTGTGATGTATCGAATAATCCCACAACGAGCCTGGCATGCAGAGGCCCGAACATACAGACTATCGTTGCCAGGACAACTAGAGCCCGTGCCCCGTAGGAGGGGGGGGGGGGGGGGAGCGAAACGGCCCCCTGTCCTTTTCCTTCAATACAGTGGCGCGGGAACTTCTTCCAGACTGGGGGGGCTGAACCATAATAGAAATCAACCTAGGGTACCCCCAAATCTAGTTTTCTCACCGGTTTTAGGCCACTTATTTTTCAGAACTTGGCCTTTTCAACAAAAAAAAAAAAACGAACATATTTTCAAAAAGGTGAGGTATTCCGTCTCAGCTGAGTGAAGAAACTACCGTTTTGGCAACCTGGAGTAAAGGTTTTAATCTGCCAAATGAGATGCCGAGCCAGTGAAATAGGTGGATTTTTCACTTACATGCTTTCTTCCCTTGTGACCCACAACCCCTAATTTGGGGAGGACAAGCTGCCCAACGGTTCCTGGCCTCATGAAACGTTGTGGGGCACCGCCCCCACGGCCGCAGAGTTGTGGGGGCAAGCTTCCCCCACTGCCCCCTCCCCCGGTTCCCACACCTATGTATGAATCTATGAAATTATGTTGGTAGATTTCCGATTTCGATTCCTCCAGCTGGGGGGGGGGGGGGGGCTCAAATACATTACGAGCCCCCCCAGCCGAAAAGCTGGGGGGGCTCAGCCCCCCTAGCCCCCCCGGTTCCCGCGCCACTGCTTCAATATCTCCTAAACGGCTGGTGATATCGCCACCAAACTTTCAGGACCCCTCTAGGTTGGCCACAAATGACGTCACTGCCATTTTCGACCGAAAAAAGACCTTCGCGAGAAGAGCTGTCATGCCTACAGCTTTGAAGATACAGAAAAATGATCAAACATAAAAGGTGTAGAATTGACAGGGCTACAAAACTGCTATCTCGGATTTATAAAAATGTTGAGTTTTGACCCCCAAAAATCAAAAATGCGATTTTTTGGATATATTAGCCAAAAAGTCCAAAAAGTTTTTTGAGTTTCGGAAAAACCAGAATATATGTGATAGTACCTACCGTCTTCCATCTACATACCACATTTCAGATCGATATCTCGTTTTTTGGCCAAGTTATAGCGAAAAAACTGTTAAAAAATGATGACGTCAAATTTTCAAACTCAATTTGTGACAATTCTCGACCACGTAGGGCAAAACAAAGACCACCATTAAACTCCTCCCGACGAGCTGCATCGAATCGATACCCATTTTATGCAAAAATATCAACTTTGAAATTTGACCTAATATGACCTGACCTTGACCTGACCTTCACCAAAACGTGACCTTAGCTGGCCACAAAGGCTGCCTGACCCACATAATCGCATTTGTCATGTAAAATGGACCATAAAACATGCATCACACGACACTTTCATATTGTGACCCCAAGGTGACCCCCAGTGACCTGACCTCTGTGACCTGACCTGGTATCAATGACCTCAGATAGCGAAGTATGTGTTTGACGAACAATATACCATCGATGGTTTTCAAAAATTTACAAATTTACTCGATTTCACAACACATTTCTTGAAATGCCTGTGAACGGTGAAAATCCGACCTTTGACCTGACCTGTGACGTCATCGGTTTGACCTAGTTCAATGAAATTTGGTCACAAGGTAGTTCCCGGGTGGGGCTATCGAACGTCGTTTGAATTTTGAAAATCGGCCTGTAAATTTCCGAGATCCTAGGGGGGGGGGCGTGGTAGGGTCCGCCGTTAGCCCTACGGGGCGCGGGTTAATTTACAGCGTTATCTTGAATAGGGGAGAGTGGGGTAATTTGGCCGGTGGTGTAAATTGGCCGCCCCCACCTGTACGATGTCTTATAAAAGTGAGTGAAATAACTCTAGTCTCTATTCATTTGTCATGGGTAGAAATAACTGGAGGACAAATGTCAAAACTTTGCCCCTCGTAGTTTTATTCAAAATTAATAAAACGTTCATTTCATTAGAAAATGGTAACTTTTACTTCTGTTTACAAAGTTGTATAATATGTAGTATTTGGGCTAAAAACGAATTCAGACATTATAGCGCCATTCTTGGGGGTGTTCAGCGGTTCCGAGAGCAATTTTAGCTAATTCCGTAAAGCCGTGATGACTTTATAGACATAAATTTTCAGAATGGCAATATGGGGTAATTTGGCCGGGACTAGTGGGGCAACTTGGCCGGTGCGCTCATGGTCACTATGCTGGTACGGCCGAGTTTTCATGGTCAATTGTACCATAAATGACATGATTCATGACCAACTTTGACTACTTTGATGCCTTACTTCCGATTGGTCAACTGTAAGAGCATGTGACGTCATCAAAGGTTACCAAACGTTTTTTGCTAATAAATCCTTACATAAAAATGGTACAGCCGCACAAATGGTCTCATTCTGTTCAGCTCGCCAAGGCGCATCGAATGATATGCATGATGACCTTGAAATCACGTGACCTTGAGGTTAAGCGACCTGATGCAACGTGACCTGAGGTCAACCTTTGACCTTGACTTCTCAAGGTCAACACATATATCTTTCGATGCGGACTGACGAGAGAATTAAGATGGTGTTCAAAGTTTTGGCCTAGCTTGATTACTTCAAAAGTTATTCGTAAAAAACGGTGATCGCATCTAGAGCCGCTAATTTGGCTATTTTGACCCCTGTGACCCCCGAGCCAACCTCCAAAATGCAGCAAATGCGTCATAGGACACACGTCATTGCTGAATCTGAAGCTGACTCGCAATATAACAGAAAATCCCGACCGCAAACTGACACCGGCCAAATTGCCCCACACCCCCGGCCAAATAACCCTGCTAGTGGGGCAATTTGGCCGCCTTGCAGACCTTTGTAATACGTCACAATTTCAATATAAGTAATTGCTCTATCATTTCAAGTTCACTGTCCAGTAAAGTAAAATGAATGCGACACCTGCCAGCGTTGAGTAAATGCAGAAATGTGTCGTCAATTTTAAGTTATATCGTTTTCTAAAAAAAGCGGCCAAATTACCCCACTCTCCCCTACCACACAATGTGAGCAATACCCGAATTCTATAGGTCTACGAATTGCTTTGAACGTACCGACTATACGGGTTATTTCTGAAAATCCTGTGTGCTGTAATTTGTAAAAATAATTCAAGTCTGTCATCCTAGCCGCAAAAACAGCAGCGCTCAAACTTTACACCATTTGCATGCCAGTCTGCTAACATTTAGTAATCTGAGCTTGGTGCAGGCTGCTGAACTTATAAAATAAGCTTTCTGAGTGAAGCACAGCCAGAGCCAGACAGGGCATATTTTAACCAATTTTTACTGCGTCCCAAAGTTGAACAGAGGGCACGTGCTACGACTAAGGGCACAGGGCAAGGAACAGAGTAGGGCACTGAGGAAGGCAGAATGTAGGGCACGGCAGGTTACAGGGCATGGTACAGGACATTTTAGAGGGAAGGGTACAGGTCAGGGCACACAACAAGGCACAGGTCAGGGAACCGGACAGGGCACAGGGCAGGGACGCAGTGGGTCAAAGCAGCAGGGGCTATGTCCCAAGGCGAGGGGGCTGCGTCCCATAATGGGACGCAGTAAGTGCCTTAACCCTCGCATGTGTAGGGGGGGGGGGGTCGGATGGACCCCCCCCATGGTTTTTCGCGAATAACTCGCGTAAAAAGCGGCCGATCGCGACGAAACTTTCAGTACCCTCGCATTGATCAATTTGACACCTACCCTGAAAATTTCATGACCCTGACCCAAATGACCTTTAACCTGTGACCTCTTTTCCGAGACCATGTTTGGCCGGAATCGCGATTCGGCGTACGTCGGCTCGCATTAGCCGCGCGTTTGCAAGCTTTTCGTGGTTTCAAACGTTCAAACATGTGATTTGATGTTGCTCCCATGCATTAGGGTGGGTGTCAAGGTCATCTGAAGGTCAGGTCAGGTCATTGACCTTTGGTGACCTCGGGTGACCTCGGTTCACTTTTTCGAGTTTTACATGTTTCTAGGCTAGTTTTTGGAGCTGAATTCGAATTTAGCAACCATTTGAACATTTACGAAGTAGTTTTGGTGCCTTCGTAACATGTTACGAAGCTGTCAGAGGCGGTTGACACGTACTACGAATACACGTCACGACGCCTACTGATTGACCTGACCTGACCTGACCCGACCTGGTCTAAATGCTTAAAGACATCATCTGTGATCAAAACTAACACGATTTTCGTGATCAGCACCCCGAAAAACCCCTTAGCAGCCACACTTTACAACTTTCTAATAGGTCCCGATTTTCCCGACTTTGGGTCATTGACCTGACCTGGAAGGTCAACCAATGACCTAGGACATTAAAATTGGGTATCATCGGCTTCCTCTCGTCACGGGCAACACGCTCGTTTTTTCCGCGAAGCTCTAGCTCGATCAGGGGCCAAACGGCAAGGGGGGGTCCAACCGACCCCCCCCCCCCCTACACATTAGAAGCTGGAAAACGCCGCACACATGCGAGGGTTAAAATATGCCCTGGAGCCAGAGCACGATGATTCCACGGTACCTCTGCTGCCGGTGAAGCAGAGAAAAGGAGGAGACGGGGAGCGAGGCAGGCGAGAGAGAGAGAGAGCGGGGTCACCCCGCCGACCTCAGTGCCTTACCGAGGCGCCTGTAAACACATTCCAGCGCAATTCTCCGCGCCGTAACGCCCGAAAGCAGCCAACAATCACATGGGAAAGGGACAATAACTTGGTTGCTTTTCAGGTCACGCGTGACCCCTGACCCGTCGGTGTCCGGGCCGGGTGGCGCGCGACACGGCTGGCCGGCGGGGGGCCGGCCGGTGCAGGCCGCGCCGCCGCCGCGCCGAGCGGGGTGGGCCGATCGGCAGCGCCGGCCGCCAACACTCTGAAGGATGTCTGGGAGGCATATAAAACTGGGGATTAGTGGCGACGGAAGATTTGTGCGCTGCAGGCGGGCGTCCAATAGATCACCGGCCGGTGGCATCAGCCTGCTGTCACTGCCAGCTCGTGGAAATGGCCCGCCCGACTCCCGCCGCCTGACGCGCGGCAGGCGCCATGACCTGTTGGGTGTGGAAGATGGCAGCACCCGCTGGCTTGCGGATGACCTGTTGCATTTTGGAAGACGGCTAGCCTTTTAACTTGAGGAATATATCATGACCTAATAAGACATTCATAGACTGTCAGCTCACTCTTATAGCTGCGGCATGTCACATGAATTGTGACTGATGTGACCTGTCAAGTGTCTTGTGGAAGTGGCACACTGTCACATAACCTCCGATGCCTGCAGCTGTCACAGGACTTGTGTCTTGTGACAGCTGACACTTTTCAAACAAATCAGGTAGCCAAGGTCTGTCACATCATGTGGACATGTGTCATGTGAGTCACTCACATGACACGTGCTACTGCAGCCTGTCATATAACCGGTGACAGCTGTAGCCTGTCACGCCGGCGCGCGGTAGCCGTGTGACCTGTGACGCCGGCGCGCGGTAGCCGTGTGACCCGTCACCCGGCGCGCGGTAGCCGTGTGACCTGTGACGCCGGCGCGCGGTAGCCGTGTGACCTGTGACGCCGGCGCGCGGTAGCCGTGTGACCCGTCACCCGGCGCGCGGCAGCCGTGTGACCCGTCACTCGGGCGGTAGCCGTGTGACCCGTCACCCGGCGCGCGGCAGCCGTGTGACCCGTCACTCGGGCGGTAGCCGTGCGACCTATCACGCGCACAGGTGACCCATCCTATCCCCGCCCTCGGTGTGTGGCACTGAGGAGGAGGCGGCCATCTCGACCTGACGAGGTGCGGGCAACGTGCTGTGCGCTGTTTATCAATGAACGGAGAGAATGTTGGCGCTGTCGAGGTCGCGGAGATGAGTCACCGTCCGACTAACTTTCGGCATTACCACTACTTGCATTCACGATACAACCGGCATTATGTTAGGAGGCGGAGCTCGATCATACGAAATAAAGACACCTTATAAATTAAGCATTCCCTTCTTGAGCATATCGCATAATTAAGCAGAAATGAAATTAACAAAATGGGTATACTCTATAAAGTATTGCTTCTTGTCATGGTTTCAAGTCTCGCCCATAAGTTTGCTTCCCCTTCAGTTAAAAAAAAAAAAACTAGTTCAAGAACTCATGATAAACACTACTAACGTCCACGTTGTCCTGCGTTGCTTCGATCAAAAGCGGATTCATTCGATTTGCATTGCAACTGGGTAGGAACGAAGGCTCTAATATATCCCTCTTTGATAAAGTATATTTTTTTCATTTTAGCTGAGCATGCAGTGTACTTCATCTTTCACTATTTTGCGAAGCATCTAAGATTTTGATATCAGGCACTGTTTCCTTTCAATCAAATATCCCGTCAAGGTGCACCTTTCTTCCATCGATTTAGAACCGCCTGTTTGATGCCACTAGGGCTGAGATTTGAGACTTGAGAGGTGCCCCAGCATTGCAAATATGTGCAATGGCCGACAATCACGGCTCATTAGAGCGTTTGATTGCGAATTAACGATGAGCTACTAAAACAAGAACTAGACTAAGCAACTCTCTCTGACCGGGCTACGAGTATGTTTGACATGAAGTGCATTGCTTTGATGATAATGCGGCATTGTATCAGCTACATTTCAATACAAAGTACCTCTCGTCGCCTTGGCACCACGCACCATAACATGCATTCATCTAAATCGATTTTACAGTTACAAGCATTTAAAGGCAGTGAAACGGCAGGTTTATTGTACTAGCGTTGTATGCAAATCGGCAATAAGACATCTTCGCACCACATACATCAGGGCGCTGATAGCCCTTGCATGCATTGGCCAAATCATTCAGCCATAAAGCGCTGTCGGCGGGCACGTCGGCCAAACGGCCCGGCCGTCATTCATCTCAAACAAGGCTGCCCGTGGTCGTCGGCCGTGTATAAGGCCGCCTCGAAACACATGCAGAGAATCCGACCTATTCCAGTTCGTGAGAGTCGCTAAGAAGAAGGCTATGCGTGCTTATATATGTCGACTTATAGTGGCTATATTATATCGTTTATCGATTGGTGTCAGTTGAAGCTGCGCTGACAGATCCTGAAGCGCGCACGGAAACGGCGCACTTTTTGCACTGATAAACTTCAGCTCGATGCTATTTGCGGAACCTGTATGTAAAGTAAAATGAATTAATGAAAATGATTGGACTGAAAACTAATGGTTGCGTGACAGTGAGCCTTTAAATACCTTTGGTTACCGCCACCGAGAGGTAGGCTTCGTGATGTTTCATGTTTAGGAGCTTGTCATGGTATGTAACCACATTTTCAACTCACCTACGTATATGGTAAAACGTTTGCATCTTTAAAGCTTTTCAGCAATTAAACTTCGGTCTAATTGGCCTCGAAGATAATCCTTGTGAACGAAATATCTTAAAAACGTCGAGTGATTTGTAGCAGTGCAATCAAGCGCACCGTTTTCATTTCTGAAAGACTCTTATGTCATTTATGATGCTCGCCGCAATTACATTTGAAATTATCCATAGCCTTGTTCAGTAAAGCAATATGAGATTCTCTAAGCAAAAAAAAACAATCTATTTTTCCGCTTAACTATGCAGTCAAAGCTAGTTCAAACGACTCTGGCATGCTTTTGATGATGCCGCCGTCATACTGGTGTGTCCATAAAACCAACAACGCCTTTAACCTTCGCCCCAGTGGGGGGGGGGGGCATATGTTACCACCCTGTCGCGTTTTTTGCGTGTGAATAAAAAACCGCGGCGCGTAGCGCCGCGCCGCTTTGGGTAGCTTTTGGTACATCAATTTTGGACAATGTGTGAAATTTTTGACCCCAGGTCATGTCAGGTCAGGTCACCAGGTCAAGTTAACTGACCAAGCCTAAAAAAAAGTTTGCAATCATGTCCAGCCTGCAATGTTTGTCAGAAAGGTTTTAAACTTGGTGGATTGCATGCTGTTATGGGCACCTACAATTTGTATATCTCGGATTTTTTATATCCGTGACCTAAGGTCAGGTCAGTGGCCTGACCTTTCCATTACAAGTCAATGGAGAAAAATGAAAATGCCTCTAGATCCGTGTGTACGCATAGGAACAGTCCAAATATTTCAGAATCACAATGATTTAGTCCACTCGTGACGACCAAGGGGTCATTTTTGCTGATAGCCTCTAGAAAGGTCATCCGAGGTCATTTGAGGCTACAAACAGTTTTTGCCAATAACTCGCGATTGGAAAGAGATAGAACGCTGGGGATGGTTTCATTGTGTTTGTCTTGTTGAGACGCATCGACTGATATGCAACATGACCTTTTCCGGTCAGGTCATGACCTTGACCTGAGGTCAAATTTTCAAGTTGACCTTTCAAGGTCAAATTATAGTTCATTCCACGCGTCTCGGCGAGGGAAACACGATTCTGGCAATAGAAATGTCGTGGCTTTTTGTAGTCGAAAGTTATTGTCGAAAAACACTTTTCGTAAAAACGGCTATTTTTGGATTTTTTGCCCTCTGGAGGCTAAACCGTTGACCTGAGGTCAATATTGATAATGACCTTTCCAAAAGAAGAGTTCAAAAGCTACCGATTGCTGTTCCATGCGTTTTCCTAGCTATCATAGTTCCTGAGATAGCGGCATGTTTTCTGAAAAATATCATGACAATTGGCAAATTTTGACCTTTGATGACCTCTGGTGACCCAAATATTGCTCTAAGGTGAACAATGACCGAAATACTTTCAAACGTACGCATTGAGAGCTATCGACTACTTTTTACCGCGTCTTTCTAGCCCTCTTAGTTTTTGAGTTAAAGGTGGGTGGTAACATATGCCCCCCCTCACTAGGGCGAAGCTGGCTGAGACCGCCACTGGGGCGCGGGTTAACCAGCGCCGAACATTTGCAAGTTAGAGCGGTTAACAAACTGATTTATCAATGACTTCTCGTGGCGGGCAGAATGACATCTGACAGTCCATTCACTGGTGAGGCATGCCGCTCGTCATCACGGGAGGATGCCGCCCGTCATCGTGCAGTCCCAGGCGTCATCGGTCTGGATGTGAGTAGATGACGGGATGGCCGTCATCCAGTCCCATGCTCGCCGCTTCCTGCCGGTTTGGTTGCCGAAGGAGGTCTGATTCTTGCCACGTGTATGCGTGAATATCGAAATTCTGGCTGATGGGCCGACGTCTCGTATTGCTGAAGCTGCGCGTATACAGTTGAGTACACACTTGGTATTCCTCGGTGAAAGTATTTTCATTTTTTTTTACAAATAAATAATGGCAAAGCCGGTAACCGAATTTCTTGCAGATCAATGATGGAGATTAGATAATCGATGCCATGAACTGATAGTTACCGTGTACTTTACATACGCTATAAAACCCAGTTTAAGCCGGGGATTGTATTCAGGATAAACTGTTCTCCCATGGTAATTGCGTTGTTGGCTGAAAATAATAAATGACAGTCATAATCTGTGGCTGCCATCCGTCGGCCGCGATAAAACAGCAGCCTGGCTGGGGGGCGCCATGAGCGCTATGGCACGGCGTTTCGGTGCGCGGCTCGCTGGGCCCCGATAAGCCACACGATCGGTCTGGCGCCGACCATTTCGGCGGTATCAAGTCCTGACGAGCTTGACGAGACCACCCCATGACATGGTGATAGGGAATTCATCGCGGCTCCTGATCTAGCCAATTACGACCCAAAGCCGGTGGAATGGCTAATCATTTTCGCACATTTCCTCGCTAGTCGCTAATAACGTTGAGACCACCCAACTAATACGAGGAATCCATTTGGCATTCTGAGCCAAGCGTATTTAATGAAAACTGACAAAACATCCAGTTCTTGATGAGATTAGCATGGACGTCTGCTGTATCACTTGTCAATTTTTAATCTTCACAAAATAAGCTAACATATCGAAGAGCATCAAACAGCGAGACAGCAGAATGTTGACGAGTCGACCTTCATTTCGTCTGACGCATGGGCTCCGGGCAGTATTGGCTCTCGGACATCGGGGTCTCACTGTGAAAACGCTATCAATTAATACGTCACCAGAAAGGAAGTCCATCTCCTTGCGTGAGACAGGTCAGCGGGGAGGGACTGGATCTGGCGCGCGGTTCATAAAGGCAGCAACCGCCCCAGTGCAGTGGATAGTGGATCCCTTCCTGTGCCGACCGTCCGATCCTCCGCCCCCTCCTCCCTTCTGAAGAACAGGAACAAACGGCCTGACCAGCTCGTCGGTCGGAAGGTAGAGTGCCGGCCGAGCGGTGGACGACTCAACAGTGAACGTGTCTCTCTCCAGCGCCACTCGCTCGACTAGACAGCCACGCCCGACCGGGCTCGGACCGTCATGAGTAGCCAGGGAAAAACAAATTGGCGAGAGTCGCTCAAACACTGATGACTTTCGACAATCTAACCATCTAAACCACCACTCAGTCTTCTTACTGCTGGTGTTCCACCAGGTTTTGGGGCGTTTCATTGAATCTTTGAGGCTGTCTAGATGGGAGGGAAAGAGAAAGGGAGAATGGGAGGGATAACATAAAAAAGCAGAGGAAAGGCAGCGAAAATGGTAGAGCGTGAGAGACCTGTTTCTTTTATTCGGGGATGGTGGACAGGATTGAGCCTGGTTTTAGGGCTTCTTTTGTGTCATGTGGGGCATTTATGACCTACCCGAAGGCGAAGCTGGAATTAGGATGTAGATCTCAGTGTGCCCTGATCCGTAACGGAGGAGGAAACGCGCCAACGACGCTGCTTTGCCCGATCGCATCTTATCTTCTCGACAATGCGCTGTTATGATGAAGATAATTAGAATTATTGTGATGTCTAAATACAATTAACTAATACATACAATGTCTAAATACAATAAATCAGCTATACTTCAGTAGGCGGAACTATGGTCATGAGTACCCAAATATAGGAACGTTCCCATTTTTGGGAACGGAGTTCCCAAATATGGGAACGGGCGTTCCCATTTATGAGAACGGAAGGCAATTTTTCGGCCGTTCTCCCACTAAAACTCAAAAGTGCATCACGTCTCAAAAAAGTGCACGCTGATTTAAGTATCTACTAAATCTCCATAAAGCTATCTTTAATCTGACCGTGGAACAAGGAAATTGACCGTGGAATGATATTTTTAATGATTTTTTGAAAATGACAGAATGGTGGAAATATGGGTTATACGACATTTAACATGCAATTTTAAGGAAAATGAAGCATTTTTTAGTTTGAGGTAAAGTATAATAATTTTCGCCTGGTTATGAACTTTCATACTATCGACACCAGATGCTGACAAATGCAAGCGAAGACGCGGACGGTCCCGAGGTAATATTGTTGACTTTTGTGTCGGGGCGGACGACCGCGTGGAACGTGAGTGAATTTACCGAGCTACTGTTGTAAACTCAGTTTAAGCGGTTGAAAATTATCCAGCTGTATTATATCTTCCCGGAAAGACATATTTTATTTGGATGCTAGCTGTTTAGAGTTGTTTTATAAGGAGCGTCATGAGCGTGGTTTTTGTCTTCCGTGTTTCTAAGCGTGATCGTTTTGGGGGAATTTCTCTTATATAGCTCGCTCTGTGTGGCTTATTTATAATTTTTATGCTGATTTCGATAATTCCTCGTGCCCATCCTACCAGGCCTTTTGCCACTTACACTCATCAAGAAAGGAAAAAACTAGATTTTCATTGGGACTAGGTGTTTTGAGGGTGTAACATATTCAGCGTTCCCATTTTTGGATACTTCCTTGTACTCGTCAACTATCGGTGATAAACAGACAGGTGCTTGACATGTCTCCACCCTCAGCGCGGACGGTGGATATAGGTATGGAAGACCTTGTTGAACATCGCTGAGCGTTGTGAATTACGTAATCCTGCAGAGGGGGGTGTGCCCGCTGCGAGATCGACGGGAATAAAAGCGCAGAAGACCGGGCGAAACATGCGACGGTCTTGCCGGAAAGGTCATCTGATGATTGTTGCGTTAACAATAATTTGCGGCGTTGGACGTGATGCTTGTTAATGAAAAGAGTCCCTGAAAGGCGTCAGTGAAATCGTTCCCAATTTTGGGTACGCCGTTCCCATAATAAGGAACGCTTGCAGCGCCAGTGTACGAGAGCGTTCCCAAATTTGGGCTCGCGGCCCGGATGATGGACTGCTTTAGAAATAGGGGAACGATTTGAAACTACGATGGGCCTTACAATATCAAACTCTTTCCCAACAATATTGAGACAAATATCAGGCGGTTCACGATCGTTTTATATTTTTTGGACGTCATTTAACGGTTCTTTTTCTTGTTTTAAATAATGCCTACATGGCGTTCCCATATTTGGGTTTATCGTTCCCAAACATGGGAACGAAAATGCGTTCCCGAAAATGGGTACGCTTGACCATAGTTCCGCCTACTGACTTGTATAATGTAGGTATAACGCACGTCGCACATCAAATGGTTTGTGCCTTAATTGAATTTATTTTGGAAGAAAAAAGTGAGGTAGATACCTACAGGGTGCAAAACTTATTGTTTTCCGCACCGGTTTGGTTCATGTTATCTATGCACCTATATTCATGTTATCTATGCACCTATAGGGCGCATAGATAACATGAATCTATGATTCATGTTATCTATGGTTTTAGCAATCCCAACGTGGAACAGTTAATTTAAGAGCACCCATATCATGGTCCCAGCTCACGCAAGCACTTACAAATGCGCGCGAAAGCCATAGCCATTCATTGTTCTTCCGGCATCTTTGCGGCCCTGCGCAGTTCCATGCAATCTGGAACAGCCAGCCACTGGAGTCCAGTCGGTGGGCTACTTGGCCACGCCACAGACACCCCCACCCACCTTCCGCCAATTTCCGAGTCCGGTAACTTCCGAAAATAGACGGCAGCCGCGTCACGCGTGCCGGCAGTGCCAGAGACGTCCATTTCAGAAGTTCCTCAGAAGATAAGTGTTAATTAACAGCTGTGCAGTGTGTGTGTCTGGATACTTTTGCCATTTATCTTAGGGCGCGTTGTTGGAAGACATCAGTAACGCGTTGGCGTCGCGTCTAAAGTAGAATATCTACTGATACAGGCAATCCTGATGGGGTTTATCGGTTCACTTCTCAGTAGCTATTGGAAACCTCATTCAACACTAGTGGGGATAAAAGCTGGAGTGATGTATTGGCGTATTGTATGGGCATGAACAAGTATTATCAATGAATCATCAGAGCTATTCCGTGGAATAGGTGAATACTCTGCTAATAAAGATCCGAGAATTGGGCGAAAATGTCTACAGTTACACTACAAAGACCTAATAATAGCCTTCTACCATGCGAGTTTGCTGATTGATTCGCTTGGTAAGATGACCTTGTCGTTTACCTATATTTTCTTGGAATTAATGTGTATGCAAATACACATGCACATAATACAGCATACTAGCTAGGAAACTCAACAGGCAACAAAAATATAATATCAGCCAGGAAAGTATGATGAGGGGCTGTTGGTGGCGACGCAACACCGCGAACAGCTAATTTTCATTATCTAACAATGCCACACGGACAAATACAAAGTCCCATTCACTTGGATAGAGCCACACAGGGGATGTTTTGCTGCATGTTCCACTTCCGGTTTCAACCAAGCTTCATTGTTTAGAAACAGAACTAACACGGTAGTCATCCTGTTTTGAGCAAAATGTCGCTTTACATGTGGTGAAAACTGAAAATATCCAGTCACATTGGATTGTGAGAGCAGCAAGTTTGCAATATTTACCAACTTCAAATAAACATTTGACTCTGAAAACGTCAAATAACAAACCTTATAAGGTTGCAACTAGAGATGTCAATCGGATACAAACTTTTTGGTATACCGATACCAAACCGATACCAACTTGGTATTTGGTATTTCAATCGTAATGTGTTTGGTATTTTGTTGGTATCATAAACCCTCACTAATGTATAAGAGGCTAATAAATCGGTAAAAAGTTGGTATTTCCCTCAGTTTCCCAAGTTGGTTTGGTTTCGGTATTTTCCCTTGGTTTTGGTTGGCATTTGGTTTGGTATCGGTATTCCGATTTTCCGTAATTGACATCACTACATAGTTGCAACCCTCTTCCGGCAAATAGATTATTCCTACAAGTGATGCATATTTTTCCTGCACGACCAAAATTGTGAACATAAAGGTATTTTATGCTGATTTCATGATTCATTGCTATTTTAATTAACATTTCTTTAAAATGTTAAATGATGTAAAAGATAAAATAAACAAGCGCGCACCACAAACACTTTTTCGGATCGCACCATCGAATACGGAAAGGGCGGCAGCGACGGAGCTTTCCACAGACCCTTGAGCTCATCATTTTTCTCATTAATTTTACATTGGTCATTTTCATGACTGTCTATCGTCCTTATTTTGTATATTGTCCGCTCAAAAGCAGTAAACGTGACTTTTCACATGATCCTCCTTGGAGTGCTGATGTGTCTCACTGTATTCTGATATATTCAGCTCGCTGTCGGTCGGTGTCACGGGGACTCAGCTGTGGCCATTTCCTCCCCATTCAGCTGTGTCCCGTTCTATTAGACGCCAATGTGCGGCTCTGCTGATAGGATAGCCTATAAACGGGCCGCCGGGCGGCGCGCTCTCCGTCTGACCGGCTGCGCTCCCCTCCACCCAGGCATGACGGTGCCGTTCCTGGAGCAATTGGTGGCCAACGTCTCAGTGCTGACCATCATGGCCATATCGATGGAGCGGTACTACGCCATCTGCAAGCCGCTGCGCGCCGGCTACACGTGGACCAAGATGCGCGCCCTGGTGGTCATCGTGGTCGTCTGGCTGACGGCCATCATCACCTCCAGGTGAGTCACCTGACGGCCATAATCACCTCCAGGTGAGTCGGCTGACAGCCATCATCACCTCCAGGTGATCCAGCTGACCTCCAGGTGATCCAACTGACCTCCAGGTGATCCAACTGACCTCCAGCTGAGTCAGCTGACCTCCAGGTGAGTCGGCTGACGGCCATAATCACCTCCAGGTGAATCGACTGACCTCCAGGTGAGTCAGCTGACCTCCAGATGAGTCGGCTGACGGTCATAATCATTAATCACCTCCAGGTGAGTCGACTGACCTCCAGGTGAGTCGACTGACCTCCAGGTGAGTCGACTGACCTCCAGGTGAGTCAGCTGACGGTCATCCTAACCTCCAGGTGAGCCCGAGCGGAGCGGCCAAGGGAGGGGTCAGTCGGGACTCGGGATATTCGGCGGCGCTGGGATGAGAGGAAGGAGCTAGAAGTCTGATGAGAGGAGGATTGGTAGGGATAGATTATTTTGAAACGTACCTGTTGATCTTGCAATAATAAAAGAATAAAACATAACTTTTAAGAAAAGGAGGAATAATTTCCTAGCCTTTAAAATGGCTATGCAGAGCAATTTATTGTGACAGATGGGTCAATTCGTCAATCAAAAGAGCACATTTTTGCTCCGTTAACGACCTGACTAGTTAGGCTATATGACCCGCCGATTGACCTCTTCCTCAATAGTCTCAAGCGGATTGAGGAGCGCAAGTAAATCAAAGTCTAACGGAATCCTGAACCCGGCTGAACATTGTTGCAGTGCAAAATCGGAACCTGTTAAACTCTAGATAAATGGTCTTATTGAAAATATGTAAATACATGAGTCATCACTTTTCTAGTCCGAAACAAGAGATCAGCAATAAAATTAGCAAGTCTCTCGGGTAGATAATAGCTGTGATTTTTTATAAACTACAGTGTTCGGGTTCAGGTAAAATGAACTGAAGCCCATAGGTAGCGCTTGATGCAAGGTGCTCGATGCAATCGAGGTTTCTTTATGTCGGCTAAGACGGGTAAGCATAATATGTATGTTTTATGGAGTAAGGGAACACAACGCATCCAATGGAAAGCGTGTTTACTGGAGAGACAAACTTTATTTAATATTTTTTCCCGATGCCGTATGATACGGAGGCGCTTGATCATGGAAATGAAAAGCGTGATGCCACGCAATCGTGTGTTCTTTTAACAGAACATGCCCTCTGACCTGACATCAAATGAGCCCGAAGCACCTTCGCACCCGGTGGCTATGAAGAATGCCCACTGCCGTAAAGGAGGCTCCTGACGGGCAATGCAGCCCGTAGGTGGAGATTTATCGTTTACGGCGAACCTCAGGGTGGGGCGCGGCTCTTTATTGCGGCCATATTTAGACGTAAGTGTCCCCGTCCGACGTGACTGGCACGGGAAGACGCTCGTGCTGGTCACATTCCGCGACGGAAGCGATCACTCGGAGGCGGCGCGATCTGTCCGTGCAGGGTGCGCCAGCCGCCCTGCCGACGCCGCGACGACAGCTATAAATCAAAGCGCATTGTCTGAGGCAGCGCGGCGGCGCGTTGCATCAGGCACAGCGGCCAACTTACCGCCGGTTTGTCTGTGTGCTTTGCAGCCCGATCCTGTGGATCGTGCAGTACTACATGACCGACTACACGACCGGCTCCCAGAAGGTGCCCGTCTGCGTCACGGCAGCCAACACCACCCTGAAGCAGATGTACTACATCGCCAAGGACGTGGTGTTCTTCTTCATGCCGATGCTGGTGCTGCTGGCGCTGTACTCGGTCATCACGCTGCACCTGATCCGGGAGCCGCGCACCGAGCGCTCCAACTTCCGCATCTCGCGCAGCCACGACCCGCGCAGCGGCGCCGAGACCAGCAACTACCGCGCCCGCAAACAGGTGGTTGTCATGCTGATCGCCGTCATCGTCTGCTTCTTCTGCTGCATGCTGCCCGCCTGCGTGTTCCGCCTGTTCGTCATCATCGCCGACGACGCGACTGTCATCTCGCTGGGGCCGGAGCTGTACCACAACATCCGTTTCTTCATCCGCATCATGGTGTACATCAACTGCTCCATGAACCCCATCCTCTACAACGTCATGTCGTCCAAGTTCCGCGAGGCGTTCCTCAAGGTGCTGGGCATGCCGCCGGCGGCCCGGCACCTGAGCCGCCAGAGCACCTTCAACACGGCCTCGTCCACCAACAGCTCGCGGCTCAACAGCGTGCTGCGGGTGGAGGCGCAGCACTCGCCGGCTGCCACCTGTCGGTACGGCCGCCAGAGCAGCTGCGCCTCGGTGCTCAGCCGGAACGGCGGCAGCCGGGCGCACGAGCTGGCGCGCGGCGGCTCCTGGCAGCTGGAGCGGCTCCACAGTCTGGACCGCACCTCCAGCGTCATCAAGGAGGTGAACGGCAACACCGGCAACGGTGCCGTGGACTGCGTCTGAGACGGCCGCACCGGCACTGCTCAGGATGCGGATCGGTGTTGTGATTAATGTGTGTGCTAAGGTTGTGATCTTCAGATTCTGAAGGACTGATAGTTGAGTCAGATCTAAGTCGCCGATTGGGGATCAGAGTGTGAAGGGTGCGATCGGGGGAGATGGTGCACCACAGTGTCGACAGTGGGGATATGTCTCGGTAAGAAGGCGGCGATGCGCGGTAATTGATGACAGGCCGTTCAGGAGACGCCGCCGATGGATCGGATAGGGGCGGTGACTGAGCGTGGCTCCACTGGGACGGCGTCCCTCCTGGAATTCCAAACAGCCCGCCTGGAAGTCCTTGTGAAGGGCGAGATGCGCTATCGGGGCGGCGGACGCTGTAAAAACCGGGCCGGCGCGCCGGCTGACCGCCGGGGTCGGGCGACGCACCGGCTGACGACCCCCGCCCCATATCGGCCGGTCCGGCCCGACCCGCGGCCGCAACGCCTGGGAGCTGCGCAGAGGGCTGGCTAGACTCCGCAGTGACCTGAGCTCACGGCCCCCCGTTAGGTGTTTGGTGTCGGCTGCCAGATCCCGTGGTTTGGTGTCTACTAGCGAGTTGGGCTGGACAAGTGGCTGAAGACAGAGTCTATCTCAACATCGTACTTGTGTTACCCGTAGATGTTATTGTTCTCGCTGGCTCGTTGCTTCGCTCTGAGCGGTGGCTGATGTAATGGTGTTCGTAATGTGACTGAACAAGAGAGTAGTAGTGTAGAAGCCAAAATCCCGTACCCACCATGTGGTGACCTTCCTAAGCAGTAGCGTAGAAATAGATTATATATGCGATGCCGGCTATATAAAAATAGCTAATTTAGTCGCATCCCTTCTTATGAACTAGTGTAGGTACAGTGTACAGTCATTTCAGCTCACATAATATTATCATATTTATGAACTGCGAGAGATCTACCAGGGGAGAAAATATAGTTTCGATTATGACTGTATCATGCCATTCAGCATTTTTAGAGACAACGGTGACACAAAGTTGCTGGTATTAATTGCATCTAAATTAATTGCATCTAAATGGGATTCAGAGCTGTAACTTGAAACTTCCTTCATAACAGAAACTACAACAAAAAATACAAATCAAATGCATGTTAAAAAAATGGTCTTCGTAACACATTTCTATTAGATTTTAAACAAAATTTACAATATCATGTTGCAATGCCAGCATTATCAGAACAAATTATGCTTACCTACATATATGTGCTCTTGATTTCATTCTACTGAACTTGATCATTTATTGTTTTGATCTAACTGAAGTCAATGTCGCAAAGTATTTATTTATCTGCCAATGAAAACAGCCCTTAAATAATTATCTGGGCCGAAATGTGTCCCAATATTTATGGAATCGTTCCAGGCCTGCATCGTTTACACGCACCTAAGGTGACGTGTTCACTTATTCACTGTCATAAATGAAACGGGAACCTTTAATAAACGACCTAGGACGAATGTTTGAAGCAGGTGACATGGGCTGTGTCACATATCAGTCAGAGAGCATTTTCTTAATGTAATGTAATATCCCTTTAATATAAGGCTGACCGTGCATCATTCATAGCTCGAAGGTCATGGCTCACGTCGCAAAACTGTGTGTTGTGCTGCTGTGATGTTTCATATGTGTACCTATGTTAAGATCACGTGCAGAAGTAGGTACGAGGAGAATGGTACCTTTGTGAAGTTTCTTCATTGTTCCTATCTGTGACCGCTGGCGTGTAAGATGCTTGAATATGTCATCTATCGATTTTAAGTCAAAAGTGTCGCTTTTGTCGCTTATACCTACTACATAGTACATACGTTATCCTCAAATGCGTACATACACCATGAAATTAATGCACTGAATTTTGCAGTGCAGAGAAAGGTAGTGAGAGTGGGCCAGTGAGAGTTGAGAGTGTGCAGAGAGGGTGGGCGTGGTTATTGTAAAGTATATGTTGCATGGTTGTTTGATGTGAGCTGTCAAGCTTTGCATTATTTTTTCAGATAGTACTTTCTCTGACCTTGAAAAGTGTATAAACCCTATGTATGTACCTTTACCTACATAAAGTGTCTCACTGTGTTTTATGTGGCACCAGCTCATTCATCTATAGTGTTTATTAATTTTGCAGCGCATTTTTTAGTTTCATACAATACTGAAATAAACATCGCCGTCTTTACTGGCCTTTCTGTTTTGCATCAATCCCAACAACTGCAGTCCTGGTGTCCCCGACTCGTCTCATCCTGTTCAGGCGGCCGGGTAGCGGAACTCCCGGCTCGCGTATGCAGCCGGCGCCATTCAGACATGGCCCCGGTCAGATACCTGCAGTCGCCGCGACACCGACCACCGGTGCAAATGCTCCGGCCCACCCGCGATCGGACGTCGAACACGCACCGTGGACTCGCTACAGACGCGGTCACTGGGCCGCCCTGTCACAGACGATAGCATCGACAAAACGGCCGGCCGCCGGGTGACGACAGGACATGAGCGCTGCACGCTCTGAGATTACACACGATCAGACGTACGAGAGCTTCTTTTACATTGTAAAACGGCGTGATGGACAGCCTCGGTACGATCCAGTGCTGAGGTCGCCTTTTGCAGTCGATAGAATATCAATCCTTCGGAGCTCAATTTTTGCATCCAAGCCAACAGAAATATTAACCGATCTCCGTTATGCCGAATCGAATGATCTTCGCCGCGCTGTACTGCATTTCGTCCACCCTTTCAGCCTTCTCCAGCAGAGCTGTCTCCCAGATCAGGTCAGACGCGCTCTGCCGCCGCCCGACCAGCCCCAGCGCACTGGTGCCGTGCAGCGCTGCGACCGCCACCGCTGATCTTATCCCATCGCCGTCCCCGGGGAGCGGGTCCTGGATAGGTCATCCTCCGGGAGCCACGGCCGACCGAGCACCTTCGATTTCTGCCCGGCATGGAGCGCCGCCCAGCCGCAGATGCTAATATACATAAGCGCTGCTCGGGAGAGTCGATCTATATTAGTGACCCGACGAGCCATGTAACTATGCGGTAGCGAACGAAAACTGTCAGTGATTTGCAAAAAAGAAGAAGAAACAACTGTCAGGATTATGAGTTGCGTGGCGTTACATTCATATTACTGCCGTTTGCCATTACGTTTACGCCTTCTCATTATTGATTTGCATATATTTTAGATGAAAGTGTCTCTTGCATTCTTATTGGAGTTGAAACGTTGTTTGGAAGACACTAGATGCAGTCTGTTTATTTGAAGTCACCCAGCCTGTTTTTTTACCATTTCAAGCTACCAAACTTCAACATTTCATTTGCAATCACTCTGATGTTATTTCACACGTTAGCCTTCCTGCCCGTCCGCCGCCGCGATCTGTCCTCTGCCGGTCTCCCTCCCCTCTCCCTGTGTTCAGGTCGCACTGCTGGGAGTCTGTTGCACAATGCACAGGATGCCCAATGACCCGTGCTACCAATGTACCCTGTAAGCCAGTGTCGGGGCACGGCCGTTCCATGTTATAGACGGTCCGGGTGCTCGAATTTTTCAGCCTTGGCTGCAGTTTGTGAGAGCGTAACGAGTGCATAGAATGACGAAGTTCGGCATCAACACGGTACCAGTCGCCATGACTGTCCTGGATGTCCACTACCGGCAGAGCTATCCTCACCGGCCGATTTTTCGACACAGTGGAACGTTCGAGAGTCCGGCGGCCGACGGAGATAAGGAGAGCCCCGCTCCCGACCGGGGAAATGAGTGGAGACAGCCGGCGACGAGCGGGCACAATTTGACGGCGCGGCGATATTTTCGTCTTCCAATATCTCCGGGACTGCTGAGTGGTCGGCTCGGTGCATAAACTGATGAAAATGCTGCCGCAGCGAGTTTCGCAGAAATGTGGTGGGCCGCCGCCGACGTGAACTGTTTACGATGGCCATAGCGCGTCATAGTCGCCCTCGACAGCTGGGAAATATTGACACGTCCCCGGCCCGGGGTGGAGGGCCTTCCCTGGGACACCGCTTTGTGTTTAACTAGTGCCTATCAGGATAATACGGATCACCCACATTCCCTGTAGTAGGCTTAAAGTCTCGTCAGATAGGCATCAAGCTAATGCGATTATCCTGATGTTTCCTGCATTAAAATGTTGGTAGACGATGATTTATTGGTAAAAGATACGTAAATAGAAATTATAATCAGCCGAACATTCAAGGTATTCACATTCCTATTCCTGAAGATCCAAGAAATAACGTAAAATGACGGTAGTTAGAAGCTAGAAATTGGGTAAGCATATTGCGTATCCGGATAGCATTACCCATCATTTTCATCTCCATCTTGTTTACAACATTTTACTGACAATATCTAAATAGTTACATCCGAATTCCAATGCTCAATCCCTCGGGGATGCGCATCATATTATGATACCGCATCCGTCATATTCACCACAAACAACCCAACTTCTATCCTTTCCGCGTCGATCACAAAAAATGTGAGCTGTTTTACTCTCCGCATGAAGATACGTCTGTCATCTCGTGGCACAGATAAGATCTTACATCTTGTCGTAGATCTTATTCCATCACCTCCACGGCTGCTGGCGCCGCGTGGCGCGCGCCTCTCACACCAAATACGCCGACAACCGAAATACATCGTCTGATCTGCGGCCGTCTGATCTGATCCTGTGACTGACCTCGCACGCACCATCTCCCTCTATTCATATCTGTCGACGGGAGGGCTGGCCACCAGGACTGTCCTACGCACCCCGACAACACGGCACGCACAATGGAGCCTCTTGGGAAAACTCGAGCCGACTGCGGTCCTAAATCGACACGAAACGAGCATTCATAGAGGATAGATCCATAGAGGTCCCGATAACTTTGGAAAGGTAAGTTAGATAACTGTTAACGTGGGACCTTTGCTAGAATGTTCGCTGGTAGAGTTTAAAAGTAGGACTGAAAACAAACACTTAATTTACGCTCAGTGTATTCAACGGCTGCAGGACATGTCAGTCGGCAATGTAGCACAATCAGCTGGCCGGCAAATGACGTAATGACCGCATTCAATGTCTGCAGTGGGCTTAACAAACACCCTAGGCCACATAATGGCCAGGTTTATTGCGCGAGTTTCTGTTACTTAGCTTATAATTTGACGGTTACGGTCCATGCAGGATTCAGATGAAGCCAAGGTAAGCACATTAGAGAGGCCATGATAATTTGAATATTTTTCAATGTGTTGAAGTTCATAATGCTCCGTTTTCACTTTTCTGTCAATATAAATCACGGATATACACCAATTCGGTGTTATGATGTCATTAGTGTCAAATTTGCACATTATACCGTAGGACATATTCAAAAGATGATGCCGAATAACACCAGATTTAAGCTACTGTTTCTAGCGAAGAAGTGATACAGTTCCATCGTCACTCATAGAAACCGGGCGAAACTTATCACGACATAATCCAATCTGCGGAAAATTCTTTGATGAACAATGGACATTTCTTCGATTCATGGGCAATGGATCTTGCTACGGTTTTCCTGCTGAATTGAGTCTGTGTTAGAACTGTCAACTGCGAGCTATCCCTCCCGCCGGCCGGTCCAGAACTGGCGGACGTTTGGCCAGCGCCAGCTTGGCGGACAAGTTTACTGCATCAACTGTGAATGATTGGAGCGAGAACTGGGGCAGAATTCGCAGGGAACGCCGGACGGCTGTACCAGACAGGGATAGATCGGAATCCAAATGGGACTGGAGTCACCTCCAAAACGCCGGAATGGCAGACTGGCGTCATATTCTCTCCATTGCGTCAATCCTTTTCAAAGGTTGACTCACGTGGAATCTATGCGCACCGTGCCCATGTATCGCTAGTGCAAAATGGAAATATATTTTGCCGTTTGCCAATAGGTATAACCAAGTTTCATAATCAGTCAGATGTGTTAAATCAAGTGCAGCTGTCTCAACCACTTAGGAGATGAAAGTATTTTTCCTGGAGAAAGGGTTTCAAAACTGAACTTTTAATTGCATGGTGAAATAGAGCACATGATGCTCATTGGCATCATATCCCGTTAAGAAAATATTAAACGGTACAGATAGAGAACATTTCTAAAAGACTAACAAATTATTTTTGCTCTCCTTAGCAAAAAAGCAGAAATGTGCACCTAGCCGCATCTTACTTTCCGATGACTTACGTAAATACATGCCTCAGACGATCACGTGCTGACTTTGCCAGCTCCCTGAGACACTCGTGGTCACGGCGTGTCTCGGGGGGGGGGGGGGGGCCCTAACAGGATCAGCGCGGCCGGCTCCACACGAGTGCGTCCGAGCGCCGCACTCTCGACCAATTTGCCAATCGGGCCAAATTGGAGGGCGCTGTGCGGCCGTGTCCGCGGATGGATGGCCGCGTCCTTCTGACCGGCTGCGTCCCGACTGAGACCGGTCTGACCCGACCTGACACCACCTGACGCGACCTGACACGACTTGACCCGACCTGACCTGACCCGACCTTTGCTTGCTCAGACCTTAAGTGAGACTCGAATGCTGATGGAACTGCAATTTAAGCCAAGGCCGGAGGTTGCATTTATCGACTTAATTAGGCGGTCCAAAATAGAGATGTCCTGCCGAGACACATGCCTATTTTATTGAATAAGTGAAACATCACCTCTTTCCCTCTCTCTCTCTCTTTCCCTCTCTCTCTCTCTTTCCCTCTCTCTCTCTCTCTCTCTCTCTCTCTCTCTCTCTCTCTCTCTCTCTCTCTCTCTCTCTCTATCTCTCTCCGCGTGTTTCTCCCACGCTCGGAACAGCACCAACGACGGTCTCTCGTGCGCGGGTGGAGCGGGCGGGTCGTGTTTTCTCGGTCCCGGTCCTCCGAGACACGCACGACTGAGCGGACATAACTGGCTGCGCGTGTGGCGCTGCGCCACCTCCTCAGATTGAGTGTCACGACTGAGCGCCCCGGGCGACTGGAGAAGCCGTTTACCGAGCCCACAAATCAACCTGTCACGGACGCGCGCCCAGACGGTCTCAATTCAACAGCGCGCCGCCGCCGCCGGCAGCAGTGGGTCGTGAGCTGAGCCGGTGAGTGAGTGAGTAAGTGAGTGAGTGAGCGAGTGAGTGAGTGAGTGAGTGAGTGAGCGATCACGACCTCCGTATCTCCGGTCTCTCTCAGCTGCTGCTAAGACTACTTTCGATCCCCAATGTCCATGTCCGCAGGTTGTTAAGTTTGAACGCTCGAGTTTCTTTTTCTAGGATAATGCAGCGATGGGGACCTACAGGCACAGCACCATTTAACGAAAACTACATAGTTTTCACTTCATTCACACAGTTTCACTTAAGTGTGAATGGTCAGTGGAGTCTAAGCTCATGACGTCATTTTGTTAAAATGCGTCAGCGGTAATGTCTTCTATTTCATCATAGGGGATGAAATGCGTTTCGGTTTCACGCGTCGCACGTATGTTCTAATTTGTTGAATGGAAAGGCTGAAAGAAACGCTATATCCAAACGCCTCACCATATCAGTTTTCGTTCAACACTCCACAAGTTTTCTCTGAAAAGATGAAGTTGTTTCGCCCGCTGCTGTTTTTACCGCTGCGGGGTGCATCGTGCGGCGACTTTCTCCGATTTCATAACAACGTTAGGATATTGCGTCTCTCTATCCTGTTGGACCACCGGAATCACCTTACTTCAGTCCCGTCTCCGGAGAGGCATTGAGGTGTGGGCGCTGAGGGGGAGGTGTGGGGGCTCTGGAGGCTCGTCGGTAACGACGTTATCTGACCGGCCCTCCGAGAGTGTCGAGCGCGGTGGGCGGCGGAGCTGACCGCGGTGAACTGGGAGGGTCTCCCACCCAGGCGGCCGGATCTGCCCAGAGTGACGGGCGGCCGGATCTGCCCAGAGTGACGGGCGGCCGGAGCTGCCTGCAGAGTGACCAGGGCGGCCGGAGCTGCCCGGAGTGACCTAGTGACCAGGGCGGCCGGAGCTGCCCAGAGTGACCGGGGCGGCCGGAGCTGCCCGGTGATCAGAGAGGGCCTCTCAGCTGGGACACTCCACTGGGCGAGAGGCTGTACGGAGTCCACCGAGGCTGTACGGAGTCCACCGAGGCTGTACGGAGTCCACCGAGGCTGTGCGGAGTCCACCGAGGCTGTGCGGAGTCCACCGCGGCTGTGCGGAGTCCACCGAGGCTGTGCGGAGTCCACCGCGGCTGTGCGGAGTCCACCGAGGCTGCGCGGAGTCCACCGAGGCTGTACGGAGTCCACCGAGGCTGCGCGGAGTCCACCGAGGCTGTACGGAGTCCACCTCCGCCGAATGGGCTCGCAGCGCCGCTGGCTTGTCCGCATACCGATCAACTAGTGCCTTAGCACATAGGCTGCAAGCTTACGTCACTCTAAATCCAGACAGTCCCGAGCCCTACGAACCACTTTGCGCTGTGCTGTGCACTTTGGTATCAGCTCTGTTTCTATTGCATATCGTCATGAGAATTATGAGCCATTGTCCCGGTTCATGCCCTAAATGGGGGCCCTATATGTGAGAGTAGCTCATATTCATCGCGTGTTGTGTACCTACTCGAAATCATCGACGCAAATATGAAATAACAACGCATTATTTAGCTCTGCTCTGCTGACTTTCTACATAGGTGGGGCCTTATACCTAACATGTTAGGACAGCTGAGGAATGGGACCTTTTTCAACATCCCCCAGTTATCAGGGCAGTTGAGCTCAGCTTATTTCCCGTCACAGAAAAAGTGCCAATTCGTCTCTTACGAAGAAATTGAGCAAAATGAAGTACAATATGCCATTTGTTTGCCACCGGTTTCAATTTTTCATCAAATAGCCGCCTGCTGAGCGGTCGAGTTCCCTCTCGAGGAAGTAATTTCACCCAATCCTCAAGCTACGCAATAACTTTGAGTGTTGATTTTCCGAAAAACAAAATAGCAGCGATAGCCAATTTTCAGCTCCCCAACACTGCTATCGCTGCTATCCAGAAACGTTGCGAGCCTGATCAATGGCCCAGATAGACCGGTTGCCATGGAAACCGGTCACCCCACGCACAACCAGATAATGATCGTAATGAGACACTTCCGTCATCATTAGAGGCCAAATCTGCGTGAGCGAAAGCTGCGTGGATATTTGCGCCGCACAGTACTGGCTATATTTGGGCACGCCGCCGGTACGAACAGAGAGCGCTAGCGCTCATTTTTACTCATTACGATGAGCTTGGTGCAGGCTAATATTACTTCTGTGTCTAAATATACCCAACGCCACGCACTTTCTGCTGCTGCCTGCCCAGCACACATCAGTTGCCCTAAGATCCAGGGAGATTTTATTCGAATGGGAGGCATTCAGTCTAAATTCAAAGTAAATGGTCACTGGTCAGGCGTAAAGTTTATAGATGGTTATGAGTTCGGAGAATATGAAGTGGTTTATTTTGATATTTGATGTTTGTTTTAGTGTTCAGATAGTGATTTTTTTGTGTTTTGATCAGGACTACAGAGTCAATGGATTTTCATTGACTCCGACTCCGACTCCGGACAGTAGGTACTGTCCACTCCGACCGACTCCAACTCCATCTCCTACTCCGCAGCCCTACCGAGTCTGCGGAGCCAGTTGATTTTCGCCGACTCCGACTCAGCCTCTGGCTCCGATTTCCAAAATGGATTCCGACTCCGACTCCGATCAGAACTGTCGACTCAGACCGACTCCGACTCCGACTCTGACTCCGACTCCGACTCCGACTCTGACTAAGCAGCACTGGACTTTTGATAGTGTTTGAGCTCATAACATGACGATGCAACTGTACCATGACGATGCCCTTATCTGTTGGACGTCACCACTTCCGAACACCAATGACATAGAGCGTTTGTCGAACGCCTATCGATTGTTACAGGGAGGGAGGGAGGATTCCCACATAACTGACTCGCAGGATCTCGTGGCTGGTCTCCTTAACCGGCGTTCGAAGTCAGTATTCTATACTGATTCGTCTCGCCAGCCAACTATGTAGTTGTTTTAATTTAATTTACCAATTAAGAACCTGGTTTCCGAGGATCCCAGTTTTCCCCCTGCATCCAAAGCGCGAACCAGTTTTCTTTGAGCCCCTTAGAGTTCCGTATTGAGCTGTGACAATGCCAGACCGATTAAGGGCGGAACCGAAGCCAGTGGAGTGAATAGATGTCATTCACGGCATTCAATGCTCGCTCTGTCTGAATTAGGCCGCCCTCAATTCTCTGAGAAGCTCCGAACGAAGGAGTTCAATGTGCTTGTTTTATATCGTTGTGCTAGTTCCAATTCGCAGAATCACCGTACCATTTACCAAAATGTTTGTGTTCGCCGAATCTACCGATCGTAGCAATTTATCTACCTTTGTCGTTACTTGAAAGGCACAAAGATTGACTCGTATTGCATATCGCAATGGCGACCAACAATTTACTGGAACACGGAATCCTCATTAGGTGTCAGTGCAGGTGGTATCTCACCTACACGGGGGCCATGTATCGTGCCGTCAGACGGCGGCTGCGGGCTGACACGGGCCCATTTGGCGACACCTCCCCCCCCACACTGACAGGTGGCTGGTTCGCTGCAGCTCGGGTATTCCCGCCCCCTCACCTTCAGTCCGCGGTGACCGCCTGCTCCCTCCCCCCCCCCCCCTCCAACTGTCGACACCGATGGACACGCTCCGAGAAACTCGGGCCTCCAGGGGTCGGCACACACTTCGAGGCGTGTCCGGGACTTGTCGGTCAGATTAATGGCAGACCAATGCATTGTTTCGACGTGACACCTGCACCCATGGGTGGAGAACCTGCCCCGGCCACCCCGGCCGTGGCCGGGGTAACTTTCAGCCTACCCCGGCGCGGCCGGGGTAACTTTTCCACTCTTGTAATTCCTAGAAGCTGTCTCGAAACGAGAAAAGAAAACTCGTTCTTCAAATGCTCACTGCCATGGGCGTAATCTTGCAAATCAGGTAACTAACTATTTGCTTAACATACCATAGGGGAAGTTGGGGGAACGCCGAATACTTTTTTTCTGACGCCCGTAGCACGCAAGGTAGACAACATAAGCTATTCTTGTTGGCGTCATTCGAGAGGCCAGTCTTTTGCCTTTCAAACATACCAGGCGTATTTGATGAATTCGCATACCGTTAAGCGCACAAACTAAAAATATCAAAGAAGTGACTTTTTCGGCGTTGCCCCGGACTGCGGGGAAAGCCGAAAATGGGAGAAATGATCTACGGGGAATGCCGACATTGATGTTTTGCCACTTTATCTCAAACTTTATCCAGAATTTATCAAAGCTGACACGCGTTTTAAGAGCTTGAGGACGCTTGGTGCACACTGGAAGTTATAATTGTGTGATATAATAAGAAAATGCCAGGTAAATAATTCCTTATAGGTAACAGGCCGTTGTGTCGGTTGAAAGTGTAATTTGTGTGACTAAAAATTCGCGTTGCTATTCTACAGCAGTAAAGTCCACGTAGCGTGCTTTAACGTGCGTAATTGCACGTTTTCGGCATTACCCCAGCCAGCCATACTTTCATTTGCAGGCCCATAACTTTTCAACGTTCCGTATAAATGTCAAATAGGCAGCACACTTATGCAAAGACATGCTGAAGATTACTTGACCGAATTGGCCAGACAAACGGTAGCATAATGAGTAAGAAATGCAGCTTCAAAGGCGCATGTAGTACAAGGAACGCTTACCTTGAAAACGCTCTTGGCGCCCTCACAGCCGACAGAGCATCACTGACAGGTGGCATCCATGTCTTACGGTTTTCGAAATATCTCGAATTTCGGCTTTGCCCCAACTCCGGCATTGCCCCAACTTCCCCTAATCTCCAACCCCAGGACCCGCGTGTGGTCGCCAATGCCAAGCCTGCTCTCAAATCGGGTTTAGTTTCGAAAATTTGGCGCGTTTTCGGCGCACTTTTTCTGAAACAATGCTTGACCTCGCTGCCTTCGACTGGCCTGCCAGTGACTGCCAAAGACCGCAACCATACCTGTTTAGTGTTTATAATAGCGTACTCGTCAGGATGCTCATAAACACCGAGCGTCCGTTGCTCGCTTCGAAATCGGACTGTTGTAACCGGGACGCATACTCTTGCCACGCGGAGTCCAACGCTCTACCGACTGAGCTGCGAGACCGGGACCAGTCGATATTCCTGGATCAACTCCCTGTTTGTTTTATAGGAGGTTGAGCTGCCCAACATTGAAGAAGGCTGCGTAAGGGGTTTGCTTATGATGACTGTTGACAACAATGTGAGCATATCGTCTTTCCGACTATTGGTCGCCGGCCGGGGTAACTTTTTCAAACATTCTCCACCCATGCCTGCACCTGCAGTCGTCGTGCGAAGGGAAAATACCAAGGGCACCCGTTTTCGCAGTGGATAATCGAACTGGACGACCGATCCTCAGCGGAAACTGGTAGGAAAGCTTGTCTATCATTGTATGGTACCTAGGTATTCACTATGCAGATAGACGAGGCTCATCAATACCTACATAATGAACAGCATTCACGTAAGGTACTTGTAACTAATACCTATGTTGTGCGTCGGTCTTCATTTTTTATATAGGTATTTTCCTTATTTTTTTTTTTACAGAAATTTAGGTAAAAGACGTAAGTGTCTATGAGTGTGTGAACACAGACAATGCTGGGAAGAATAATAGCTAAGCTACTTACCGCTATCTGAAGCTGAAGCGCTGGAGCAGCTGTCGTCCATTTCACTTCGTTTTCTTCGCTTCTTTCGTTAAAAAAATGGCACTAAGACACAGCTGTGCAGACTGCAGACTACGCAACAAGGCTGAGGATTGTAGAAGTCCTATTCGTATATCACTCGCGAAAGTGCACTGCATTTATCGCAATAACATGTTGAGCTCGACGCCGCTCCATGGAACGGCATTCGGTCACTGCTATCCCCGGCCGCCCGAGCCCTGACTCGACCCGAAGGTCAGTCACGTGACTATGTGATGGCTGTCCAGACCCACAGGCGACCAATCGTCGTATTCCGGCGGGACGGCGAAGGGAAGTGGGCGGATGTGTCTGGTGGACGTGCAAGAGAATTTTATCCGGAGTGCCAAAGTCGCTATATACGGGGAATGCTTTGTATTTGAGTTAACCTTCGCCCAGTGGGGGGGGGGGGGGGCATATGTTACCACCCTGTCGCGTTTTTTGCGTGTGAATAAAAAACCGCGACGCGTAGCGCCGCGCCGCTTAGAGTAGCTTTCCGTACATCAATTTTGGACAATGTGAGATTTTCGGACCCCAGGTCATGTCAGGTCAGGTCACCAGGTCAAGTTAACTGACCAAGCCTAAAAAACGTTTGCAATCATGTCCAGCATTCAGTGGTTGTCAGAGGGGTTATAAACTTGGTGGATTGCATGATGTAATGGGCGCCTACAATTTGCATATCTCGGATTTCTTATATCCGTGACCTAAGGTCAGGCCAGTGGCGTGACCTTTCTATTACAAATCAATGGAGAAAAACGAAAATGCCTCTAGATCCGTTGTACGCATAGGAACAGTCCAAATATTTCAGAATCACAATATTTGGACCACCCGTGACGACCAAGGCGTCGTTTTTGCCGATAGCCTCTAGAAAGGTCATCCGAGGTCATTTGAGGCTTCAAACAGATTTTTGCCAATAACTCTCGATTGGAAAGAGATAGAACGCTGGGGATGACCTCATTGTGTTGGGGATGACCGAGACGCATCGACTGACATCCAACATGACCTTTTCCGGTCAGGTCATGACCTTGACCTGAGGTCAAATTTTCAAGGTGACCTTTCAAGGTCAAATTATAGTTCAATCGACGCGTCTCGGCGAGAGGAGCACGATTCTGGCAATAGAAATGTCGTGGCTTTTTTTTAGTCAAAAGTTATTGTCGAAAAACACATTTCGTAAAAACATCTATTTTTTGCGTTTTTGCCCTCTGGAGGCTAAACCGTTGACCTGAGGTCAATTTGGATGATGACCTTAT
This sequence comes from Amphibalanus amphitrite, assembly GCF_019059575.1. Taxonomy (NCBI): domain Eukaryota; kingdom Metazoa; phylum Arthropoda; class Thecostraca; order Balanomorpha; family Balanidae; genus Amphibalanus; species Amphibalanus amphitrite. The sequence goes on from NW_024881517.1 coordinate 1,846,160, forward strand.
CAAAAGAAGAGTTCAAAAGCTATCGATTGCTTTTCCATGCGTTTTTCTAGCTATCATAGTTCCTGAGATAATGGCATGTTTTCTGAAAAATATAATGACAATGCGCAAAGTTTGACCTTTGATGACCTCTGGTGACCCCAATATTGCTCTAAGATGAAAAATGACTGACATACTTTCAAGTTTCAAACCTACGCAATGAGAGCTATCGACTGCTTTTTACTGCGTCTTTCTAGCCCTCTTAGTTTTTGAGTTAGAGGTAGGTGATAGCATGTGCCCCCCCCCCCCCCCCCACTAGGGCGAAGTTGGCTGAGACCGCCACTGGGGCGCGGGTCAAGTGAATTATGGTCTGGTGATGTATTTGAGTTTTGCAGATTAGTCGAATATAAGTTCGAGCATTTGTCATTAATGAGGTGGCTTCTCAATGAAACAAAATAGCTTGAAGGCTAGGCAATTTGATGAATTGCGCATAGAACTTACATCAGTGTGATTGTGGTAATTAGGAATGATGCCAAATTTCGTTAGAATGTGCAAAAGTTCTCCAAATCTTTAATCAACAGTTTATTTAAATGCTATGACGTCTTGTCTTCCAAACATTTCCCATAGGTGTGCATACATTTATAAAAGGAGATACAAAGCTTAATTGATCATTGTTTATTCGATATTAACAATCATTGAATGTCATTATGTCCCGTCACCATAAACACAACGACCCTAGCATTGTTTATGCAAACCACCGGTGGAAATACGACCGTCGCTGGTCGTAACTACACCCGGGCCGTATCTGTTCTGTTTGATTTGACGGGCCGGCCGTCAGTCGGCGGCTGCTGTGGCGTTGATGGCTGCACCCCGTCTGATGGCGGATGGCGGCGGACCGTGGTGGCCCCCTGTAAACCGACCGACCGGCTGCCGATGCCTATCGCGCCGCGGACCGTCCAGCTGCAGTGACCCGCGGAAGGGGCGCTGCTGAGCGTCTGATGCAATCTGTACAGACGTCCGGCGGCCGTCCTCTCCGTCTCCGTCCCTCCTCCTGACGACGCGAAGACGCGCCGTCGGACCGCTCGAAGCCGGCGGAAACGAGCCCACTGGAGCCCACATGCTGACCGATGGCTCGTTTCGGCCGTGGAGGGTGATACAGCTCGAGTTGTAAGTGCCGGCCGGGAGAACCAGGCGGGCGTCCCCAGACGGTCATGGGCCATTCGCCGGCCATCAACACCCGGAGAGGGCGGTATTAGCGGCACAGAAAACGGCTCGACCAGCAACGATTCGCGTTTATCACCATAGAACACAAATGGCCGAAATGTTTTACAGTCAGTGCAAAACAAAGTTATGTGGTGATATACACTTGTGCAGAATTATCTAAGCAGTCCTACGAAGCACATACAATTGGACTGAAATGCTAAAGGAGCGTGACATTTAAGAATTTGACGATATTTTTATGCGCAACAATACGTTCGTCCTATATTGTACCTTCCTACTTGGGGATGATATTGGCCTAGAAATACACTAGCAGTGATGTTTCCGCTGACTTTTGGTCCCATTCCTTTTCGTTTTTGGCCTTCATTGTCCTCATCCTTTTCCGCCTCGGTTTTTCAGAGCACGCTTCTAGGGAACCTTCCGCCCTAATATCACATCGATTCATTGTTTCATTCGTTGTTTCATTCGTGTCATTTCTCTGCTGCCATCAGGAGGCACACTGCAGTGTTCGGGTATGAAGTCATGCCGCAGCCCAGATACAATCGGGCTCTATTGATTCACATGAGGAGGCGCTTACAAGTCACAAACGCATCTGCTTATTATCCTATACATTACACGGTCTTGTGCCTACATGATCCACGGTCCGCGCGGCCGAATGCCGTTTGGAAATATGGGCGGCTGGACTCGCCCACCCGTAGATCAGAATGTCAGGAGATCAGACAGCAACAGCATAATTATGCCGGATCGTGGGGCATGGAAGCGTGGCGTGCACGTCATCAGAGTCCGGATTGGCCGTCGGCGCCGCGGTATGATGGATGGCGCCCGTCTCACTAAGAGGTGACCAGCACGCCCTGCACGCGGTGATCAGAGATGACCTCAGCATCGCCAGCGCTCCGGCTCGCAAATGACGCGTCTCAGACTCGTGCATTTTTAGACGCTGAGCCATATGACAGCAGCGGTGCAGATAAAATACTCAGCCGCATTGTTTGATAGGTACACGACTTTTCCGAACGGCCTGCAAGGACGTCAGTTGTAGCGTCCTGACAGCATGGCTTGCACCACTACGTATAACGACCATTGCCTATATGCATTCATAAAGAACCGGCAAACTAACGGCAATAAAACGGCAGGACAAACTAATAATAACCGCAGGTTGTTTGAAATAGACGAACACTATTCGTTAGAATTGTGTTTTTCTATTGATAGAGTAGCATGTGTTATTATAGTCTCGTATTCACTATCACGTCAACTTAAAAGCCAACTGAAAAACTGTGTGTGTGTGTTGATGTTATTCGCCTGAAATGAATAGGTATGTAAACGACGAGCAGTGTCTAAATGATTAGCGCCTGAAGCATATCAAAGTAAGGTGGCGACTGATGATGAAATAGGAGTAAATAATTGCTCCTGGCACGGCCCTTCATCGCTCATGTCCCGTGAAAAGACCGTCCCAGATTATGCAGATCGCACTAAGACCACCCTAACGTGGAACTACGCTCCGTGTACGACCTGAAATACGACCGCCGATCAGCGGGGCGGCGGCCGGTGTCCAGGGGCGGAGGCGGCGGTACCGTCAGTCCGCCCGAGCTCCGCCCGACCGCGCCAGCAGTGCCAGCTGACGTCCCCGGCGTCCACTGAGGACCGCCTGACGTGTGTCCTGACACACCCCTTCGGAGCGGACACACACCGACCGGGTCATGGGCGCGCCGCACAGTGGACTTGCAAATCGGCCCGGCGGCTGCCGCTGCCTGGAGGGGCGGTGAGTGGCTCCGACGCGCCCGCTCCGAGCTGCCCGCCACTTAGCCCGCTAATGAGCCGGAAGGTCGCCGGGCGCGCAGAAGTGCTCACCTCAGGTGACTGGGCCCGGCCGGCCGGCCGCTGCCATTCTGGAGACACGTGTGTCAACAGAGGCGTACTCTCATATACTGTCTCCAGAGGCGCAGGTAAACAAAGCCGGCTTCTAAGCATTGGCTGGCACACCCGGGAGGCCTGATCTGATCCAGCGCTGATGCGCTTTCATGTAGGTAAGGTGAAGATGACATATTTTATCATGCCAGGCGCTCTAAACATGCAAGGTTAGTCAAACTCCAAAGACGTTCGCTGCTGGCCTCTGATGAGTCAAGCCTTCGAGTACAAAGTACCATAGTGACACTTCCAATATGCCTATTGTTCGGATAGTCTTAATGGTTATTTCCTCGCGTTGTGTTACGCTTAGCTTTGTAACTTAATGCTTTATTTATCTTAACTTCGCTTAACTTTCTTAAAACAACTTAATGGCCTCGTTCTCATTTTTCTATATATTTTTTTCACCCTCGTTCTCTCGTCTTTTTCGACCTCAATACGATAATCATCACAAAACATATGTGCACGCGACATGTGTGATAAAAGAACCTCTGTAACACCTATGTATGTACATACCAAATAGTGTAAGCTAGTACCTAATACGTATAGAGACATACATGGGGTGTATAATACTATATCTATGCATATTTGAGTGTTTACAAATAGTATAACGACAGTTCGCCTCATATAGCAGCCTGTTTTCACTGAGAAACATCACACAATGGCTCGAGGCAGGCCGGCAGAACAGCAGAAGCCGACAAGGACCCTGTCTAGGAACAATAAGGGACAGGAGCCTTCAGGAGCGTGATTCCGTCTTATCGGTGCCTTCCCACTACAATTAGGTGAGATAACATAAATATTTTTATTAGGTCCAGTGTTCGTGAAAGAAAACAGGCAAGTTTATATGTGTTATATAATAAAGCTTCTGTCTTTCTTATGGAAGATGTTAAATAACAGATTTCGATATCAAAAGTCGACAAAAGTCGAAAAATCGTCACTTCAAGAACAATACATCCATTCCACACACCCATGGCTAAAAAGCACCCGACCATTTTTACGCACTGCTGGGCGCTGATATAGATAAAGATTCCAAAATGAGTTTCATTATGAAACACACTTCAGCAACCAAGCACATTAACACACAACACCTACTCGCACATGGGTCCTGCATCGGAGTTTGGTCACTGTTCGACCCGCTCCCATGCTCACATGCGATTTGGTAGGTATAACAAATAACAATTAGGGACTGCACTTTATGCTCTCGTTTCATATTTTCTTCTTTCTGCTATTGACTTGAATCTTTAATATACTTCCTTGACTGAGAAGCCTTCGTTTGAATCGCTTGATCGACATTAACTAGCCCCGGTGCTGTCTCTCATCCCCCTGAGATCTGATGTAGTTGTAGCCAGCGCTTATCCCTCTGAAATTCGGATGTAGCGTTGCTGCCTCATCTCTTTGACATCTGGTTGTAGCAATTCCTTGGACAACTGAGTGTAGCGGCACTCATCCCTCCGACAACTGGGTGAAGCTGTAACTCATCCCTCTAAATATATCTGGGTGTAACTGGTTGCTGAAGCCGCGCTCATCCCTCCGACATCTGAGTGTAGCTGAAGCTGAAGTTCAACCCTCCGACATCTGCGTGTAGCTGAAGCTGAGTCCGTCCAGGTCAGCGATGTGCGGTGCGCGTCTCCCCCGGCCGGTGAGTGGCCGAGTCGGACAGTCCCGCTCCTGTGAAGGCGGTCACACGGTCACATCCGAGGGGTCGGCTGGTTGTGTTCTAGTCACACTCACATCCGAGAGGTCGGCTGGATGTGTTCTAGTCACACGGTCACATCAGAGAGGTCGTCTCGGTGTGTTCCAGCCACACGACCTGTACTGGGGCGGGCCGCTGTGTGTGTGTTGTAAGTACTGCTTGAATACCTAGTGGGTGCTGGCGCCTGGCGGACGGAATATAGTCGGACCAGTATAGAGTTGGCTGAACCATCTACGTTTTCATACACTTTGTGAGAAACAAAGCGGAACACCGAACACACTGTGGTTGAGTGACTTGTCATTTTGACAGGTTCCTGTTTGGGAATATTTGAGGTTTGAGTAGTAGGTACCTCGTATATCATAGAGGAGCCACCCGCTCTAGCGAGGGTGGTGCAGGGTAGAACAAGCGTGACAGTACGCAATGTGATCAAAGATATAAATGCAAAGTGCATACTCGTATTTATAACTGTCAGGATGCTGGCATCACAAACTACAGATATGCCCGCAAAAGTGGATGAACGATTACTTCAGGCTGATAGGAATTCATCGTTTGGACTTTGATGCAGTACAGCACGACTGGCTACGACAGATGATGACTGCGAGCATCCTACACCACTGCGGCATTCGGTGGTCACGCGCCTCTCAATCAGCAAGACGCGCTGAGCTATCGCCGAGCGAGAATGCCGAAAAAGCGTATAGAAAAAGACGGCTGTTACGATGCAAGAAATCGTATTTACTAATAAACGATTCGATTGAAGCAGTCTGAGTTGAATTATTCTACCGTAGAATACAATAAGTACCAGAAAAAAATGAAGCAATAAAAGTTACTCTGTATAATTGTCCTATAATATATCTATAACAATCGTCTTATGATAAAGGGTCAGATAATAAAAAAAGAAATGAGAGTTATCCCGATGCTCAAAAATGATCCACTCTTCATTTGCTGAGCGCATATATCTGATGAAATAACATAAGCACGCATATATCTTACTAATAAGCTGGCATGCCATTTTGCTGCTCATCCCGCCGCAAAAAGCACATGAATCGCTCATCAGCCGTCCTGTTAAATTGACTTTCAATGGCTCGATTAGGGCGTGATTCGGGTTTGCATGAGCGATGAGCTGGCCACTATTGGATCTTGATTAGATGTTTGATTTCATATTCAACTTCATACATTCTCTAGCGATCGTTCGTCAAAGCAGCTACTGAAAAACTCATCTGTGCTCCATCAATCATCACTGCATGTCGAACAGAACAGACGGGTTTGTAGCAAATGTCCCGGCACGAATTAATCGATCATGGATGTAAGCTGCTTATTGTAGGTATCTCCAGCCACTGGGTGAAATGTGGGAGCATTTATTGCGCTTTTTTAAGGAAAAACTTCGTTTTTTACTGGAGGTACTGACATGGCCTTTGGGTTTTGCGTTGACTAAAACAATATCATGATGTAAACTTTTCTGTGTTCTCTATGGTATTCGGACCGGTGCTTCCATACTTTAAAAAAAAAATTATTTGTGTTTTGAACGTAGCGTGCTGCTAGTAAGGTATAGAGTCTACGTTTGAGTGAACCGACTCTTAGACCACCTACACTTCTCCTCTTTTTTCGGCTCGATCGTCTCTCGATAATCAAGGACACGAAAGTCTTATCTTTAGACAGCCACGCTGGCCTGGGTTGACATCAGGGAGATAATTAAATAACAGCGAACCGTGTTTCCGGCCTGTGATGTCGCCGTCCTATGTGAGGGACTAAATTTACCTCATTTGAGCAGCAGCTACATGTTTCACCTAATTAGCGTAACGCTGCTTTTTCGTGTTTTGCGCAGCATGCCCCGTCACATTAATTATTCCAACAGCACCAGCCACTTAACTTTGACCTACAGTGACGTCAAACACTTCGTAACGCCATCACCTCAGCATCGTACACGACACACTCCGGAAGTAATTCAACTTCATAAGCAGTGCAGGTATCTATGGAAACGCGCACTTGCTTCTACGAGCAATTCCTCAGCAACATGCGAGTACATTGGTGGGGGAAGTACGCATCACAACGTAGTAATTAGCTTCTTTGTTCATGGAAGTTGCATCCTAGTTGAAATAAATGACGCAGCGGCTGTAAAAGCTAGCCCCGCATTCGGAGTCTCTCGGACGACGTAAAATCTTCGTCGTCCGAGAGACTCCGAACGCGGGGGGTAAATGTCCCGACCGCCGGGCCGGGCGGGGCGCCGCTGGTGGACGGTCACCTGGTCAGAGTGGAGCGGCGCCGGCAGCTCGCGCAGCAGCACCAGCCACGGTGTGAACAGCAGGTTCAGCAGGCCCAGGATCGCCAGCAGCCAGCCGAACCCGACGCTGCTGGCCAGGTAGCCCCCGACAAACGGACCTGACAGCGGTCACAGCCGGGTCACAGTGAGGTCACCGTGCAGAGGTCGTGGTGAGGTCAAGGCGGGGTCACAACTGATCACGGCGGGGTCACAAAGGGGTCACGGCGGGGTCACGATAGTGTCAAGGAGAACGACACTGTTAGCTTCTGTACAGAACGGTAGCGTCATAGGAGTGGATTTGCAGATCTACAGGCTGGCAGAACATTGCGTGCGGTATATTGGACACTGAAGACTGCTGTTACCACTAGTTTCAAGAGTTTCAGTAATTAGTTCCGCAGCAATTCATTCATATAACCTACAGAACTTATCATTTCCTTTTTGCCTAACGAGCACATTAAAACTAACTAGAAGTTATTCAGCGTCTGACCAAACAACCTGCTCAATGAATGTGAGGGAGAACGATCACACTCCAGAGCGCAGCGAACTGAGCCAATTATGGAAACAATAAGCTGAAATAGGAAATGAGCTCAAACTTGTGATAACTCTTACATAATATACAAGTCATTTAATTGGGTTTAACACGCACAGTGGAAGGGTTGCGAGTACTATGCCCAGTGGAAGGGGGTGGGGGAGTTAACCCGCGCACCGACGGGGGTCTGCGCCAACTTAGTACCGACGGGGGGGGGGGGCGGATGACCGCCCCCCCCCCCTGAGATCTCGAGAACGAAGCAAGATAGCGACAAGCGGTAAACGGCATCGGATACGCACGGTCAAGATCTACAATTTTTACTAAGGTCATTTTCAGGTCAGGTCAAAGATGACGTCACAGGGGTCGAAAAAGTCAAAATGGCGGCGCTAAATATGGAGAGAGTTTTTCTCGAATAACTTTCGAATTAGTCAAGATAGGAACAAACTAAGGGCATCATCGTGATCCTCTCGTCAATCTGCATCGAATGATATATGTTGACCTCGAAAGGTCAAGGTCAAAGGTTGACCTCAGGTCACGTGACCTCGAGGTCATCATGTATATCATTCGATGCGTCTTGACGAGCTGAACACAATGAGACCATCCACACGTCTGTATCTTGTTCCTGTACGGAGTTATTGGCCAAAAACCTTTGGTGACCTTTGATGACGTCACATGACCTCACAGCTGCCCAACAGCAAAACAGACCTCAAGGTAGTGAAGGTTGATCGTATATGAAGTCATGTATGGTATATGGGGCCATTCCGACCCGTTTTAGTGGTAAAAACAGGGAGTTGATTTTTCCCCCATTGACTTATAATGGGGAGGTCGCGAAATTGACCTGACCTTAGGTCACCGATATCAAAATTCCGAGATATACAAATTGTAGCTACTAATGACCTAATAACATCCTGCGACTTTCAAAGGCCTCCGACATCTACTGTAGCTCTGGCACGGTGACAAAGTTGCAAAAAAGTGACTTGAGGTTGGGTCATTCAAAGTGACCTGGTGACCTGACCTTGAAAGGTAGGAGGTTCAAACTTGCACACCATGTGTAAAATTGATAAGGGAATAGTCATACCAAATTTTGCGGCGCTACGTGCCGCGGTTTTCCCGCAATTCGCGAAAAACCTCAGGGGGGGCGGATATCCGCCCCCCCCCGTCGGTGCGCGGGTTAATGTCGCCCCCAACCTAACTTAACCTAACCTAGCCTAACCAAACTTAACCCAAAGTGGAAGCTAAAAAGACGAAATTTGGAGGGTAGGTTGTGGACCTGGGGAACTCTGTTGTGTGTGAATTTCATGACCCTAGGTCATATTGACCTATGGTCAATATCTTCAAGGTCAAATGAGGTCAAATCTGCCGTATGAGCGACTTGTTTGCGTTTACACGCCGATAACTCAAAGAGTTATCGGCCGATTTTCCTTTTTCTTTCACTCTACGAAAGAAAATACATTTTTTAATATGAATGGTGAATTTCTAGTTAATCTAACAATAAAGATGACAGCTAGAAGCTTGCTAAGAGTAAGATGTCAACGGATGAGGGGGATCGGCCGAAGCGGAAAACGCGGCAATCACAATTTTGTGTTCGCACGCTCATAATTCAAATGCTTACTGGCCGATTTTCAAAATTCTTTGACCATAAGATTGTATGTACATTTCTTAGTCTTCTAAAAAAAATTGACGCGAATCGAATATAATCAGCGGTAAGGGGCGCGATGTAAAGACGGAACCATCCCGCCCCGGCACAGTCTACAATACAGGCGGAGCGAAACGGCCGGCGCCGGCTGCCGCGTTGACTTTTCACCGCTTTTCTAGAAAAGTTGCGACCCGATCATTTCTTACACGATACGACCCACAATTCAATTATGGACAGGTAGCCAAAATTTCACATCAATGTCATATTTGCGGCTTGAGTTATTTGCGAAAAAGAGGAGGGGTGGGCGAAATTCGCCCCCGTTCCACTGCGCGTGTTAAAACATTTGGATTTCACCAGAGGGCACATATAGTTTTGATAATTAACACGAATCAATTACACTGCAGGGATCTTTTGTTGAAATTTCACAAAAGTGTGAGCTGTAGAGACGATTGGAAGCAGTCGAAACTCATTAGGAGCTGGGACTAGGAGTTTGGATCCATTGGAACCAATAACTCCAAATAATGCAATAAAGTCACGCACCACCCAGTCGAAATTGTCACCCGTCGTTGATCTGGCGCCCCACGGTATGACGGCCATCATGCTCAGTTTGCAATTCCATTCCGGACTGCAAAGGTCAGCAGGACACCGCCACAGCACGTCCTGCCGAGCCGGGGCAATATCGCGGACCTCTGAGACCCGACTGTGTCCCGACCGCGGCACCTCAGGAACGGGTCGGGCTGCAGACGGACCGTCAACACCATGGGGTACGTGGAGGACGGTCAGGTCAGGTCAGCTCTAGCAGTCAGCATGCCTTACACGGAGGCATGCTGACTGCTACCCACGGAGTGGGCGAGGAAGACGGCTGTCTGGGCAGACCTACCCATGGAGTTGGTGAGGCAGACGGCCTGCAGATATACACTTACACACGGAGTGGGTGAGGCGGCCGGCCGTGTAGGACAGACTTACCCACGGAGTAGGCGAAGTCAGGTCGACCTGCAGTATACACGTACCCACGGAGTAGGCGAGGCAGACGGCCGTCTGGGAGAGGGCGTAGACGGCGCCGTAGCCGTCCATCAGGCCGTGCCGCTCCACCAGCCGGGCCAGCAGCGGCATCAGAGACGCGTCCACGATGCCGATGCCGAGCCCGATGCAGAAGTGCGGCAGGATCAGGTGCACCATCCGGGTCGACTGCGGCAGCTGCGGCCGACAAGGACCGTCGGTTCGATACCGAGTCGTTACTTGTTTGTCATGTGTTAGAAGAACAGAAACACAAAGTCGCCTGGAGAACCATCCCTGTTTGTGATCCTGCCTTAACAGCCTTTTCCGTCTCTAATAAATGCTCCGTTACAAAGAGTTACAAAGGATAGATCAAACGTGAACTTTGTGCGGTTACTCTCGACAACTTACGCACAGAAACATACCTCAATAAAGATTTACCATGGCCTTTGGCTCAGAAGTCAATATTACATCACTCAAAAAGCAAGAAAATTTGTTTCAAGTCGTTCTATTATCTATTTCTGAGAATAACAGGCTGAATTACTCATGGATCAACAAGCGCATTGCAAAGCGCACTCGAAGGCGACTTCACGATGACGATTGACAGTTGATGCCTTTGTCCTTTCAATTCCTCTGAGCCAAATTGTGATACAAAATAGTCGGTACACGGACATGCAGCGCTGATACAGGCAAATCGGCGCTTATCAGCCGGCGCCGCTGAATCAGCAGCTGCAGCCGTCAGGCTGCGCCGGCTCCCTCCGCACACCCCGCTCACGACTTCTCACAGGTGGTACATCGTTTTCCACTCGCATCTCGCTGACAGGCGGTCACGAGTCGGCTGACGGGCCGTCACGATTCGACTGCCCTCGGTGACGTTTGTCGGTGAAATGTGACGAGACCGATTCGGTGTGTCGCCGGCCTGTTTGTGACGCCGCACCATCATGTTCCGACGGACAAAAAAGGACAATCGTATGCGAGAGACGGGCCTCGCAAACTGAAAATATTTAAGAGTAAATTTACGCTACACTATGCAGCCTTGACCCAGCTGAGCCAGAGAGCCAGTTTATCTCACATGCGCATGCACAATGTGCATCGCAATAGGCTCTAAAAGAAGATGCTTGTGCACATTTTACCTACTACAGGCCACGTGCATTATCTTACTTTTAGGTCACCTGAGTTCTGGCTTGTAGCCGGAGATGCATGTCTGCCATTAGAACTTGGTTATCACCTAAACCGGCTGCTATTATCTGGAGACACTCTGCGACCACCCAGACAATATTTATGACTCCTATAGGAAATATTTCATCGCAATCCACAAATAGCTACCTAACTACTCACGTCCTCGACGGCATGACAGTCACAGAATCATTCTCGTATGTCAACGACCTCAGACCACGCTGATGTCCAAGCTCCAAACCGGATCAAACCTCCCTTTCGCCGCCTCTACACGCTCTTATCACCGTTACACATGAACATCGTTTGCCTCGCAAGTTTCGCTTGGTCTTACCAGCATGGCGGCGGTGCCGACCGTCATCATGGCGGCGGCGGCCGTCCGCCAGCGGCCCAGGCGCAGCGCGATCACGCCGAAGCCGTGGGTGCCGATCAGGTAGCCCAGGCTGTCGGGGATGAATACCGAGCCGAGCTGCCACTTCTGCCGGCGGTCAGAACAACAGTGGTATTGTGAGGGCGCCACGTTGGGTGAGAGCAAGGCCAAGATTGGTCTATGACCAATGACCATGAGGAAACAAGATATTGAAGTTCGGAGTCTGAACCTTTGGCCCTTGAGTGTGCCGCTGTGCAGGTTGGAAGGGAAGTGGTGCCCAGGATCTACCGCCGCCCACCTGCGGGTGCCGAGGAGCTACCGCCGCCCACCTGCGGGTGTATGGTGCCCAGGAGCTACCGCCGCCCACCTGCGGGTGTCCAGGAGGTACCGCCGCCCACCTGCGGGTGTATGGTGCCCAGGAGCTACCGCCGCCCACCTGCGGGTGTCCAGGAGCTACCGCCGCCCACCTGCGGGTGTATGGTGCGCATCAGCCAGGCCGGCAGCGTGGGCTCCAGGATGGCCATCACGGAGGTGGAGATGCCCACGGCGGCGGTGACGATGCAGACGCGCCGGTCCCGCAGCAGCCTCCACCAGGCCGGCGACGAGCCCTCCTCCTCGCCCTCCTCCTCCTCCGGCAGCTCGGTGACCGGCAGCGGGCGCAGCTGGCGGTACTGGATCACTGGATAAGGGCCACGGTCTCAGATACTGTTCCGTATGTCCTGGGACACGTGTCAGAACCGTATAAGATACTGCAACACTGCAATAGACAGGGGGCACGGAAACGTTCGACAAGAAATGTCTTGTGAGGAAAATAGAGATAGTGCATGTTTCGCATCCTACAACAGGTAACACAAACTCAATAATTCACCATTCAACAGCCACACGGCTCACCTAGCAATCCGATGAGTACGAGCGTCAGGAGCCAGAAGGGCGGCGCCTTGCCCATCAGGTCGTAGCTGAGCCCTCCGAACGGGTAGCCGATGAGCACGCCGACAGCCATGGCGCCCAGCACGCGGCCCATCACCCGCGACCGCTCGCGCTCGTTCGGGTACAGGTCGGCCACGGTCGAGAGGCCTATCGGCAGGGTGGGGGTCGGAGCCGGCGACCGGCGGGAGGGCAGATCGCTCATTCTGATTTGTGTCGGCCAGTCGTTCGGGACAATTTGAAAGTGGCGGTCGTGGAGCGCTATGGTAGTTCGAGTCCAATGTCAGGAACACTGAGATATATTTGTGTAGAGGCATGGATCGTTGGTTTTCGGGAGCATTTGCGGCGCGAGTTATAGCCAACAGTAGTCGTGTCCCTCAGAGTTCCCGGCCACGGCTGTCAGTGCCTCCAAAGAAGCCATGACACATATCGCAGTAAAGTACAGTTGGTTCCGAAACGAATGCCAACTGCAAAACGAATGGACACAAATCGGTTTTCTGGGGAGCATTGGCTGCTTTGGTGATGGCGAACTTTGGTACAGCATGCAGTTCTGTGTTGGATATCAATAGCGAAAGATCAATTTAACCAGTTGTGTAATTGCTTAAGATCGCTCAGATCGTGGATCGAGAATATAGAACATGGATAGTCTGTAGGCACAAGTTTTTACGTTTATGCTCCTTTTTCAATTAATAGGTGAGCGACATGGCGCCTACATGACACCTTCTTTATGCATTCTACCAAACCGTCGCGTTGATTGGATTGTAACTGGCATTCCTTTACGGTGATATTTAATCAAAGACCCACCAGCTGACCGAAAAAAGCATTACCTACTTCTCGATAGCCATTTAACGTTGACCGCTCTGGTAATTGTTTCATCAACAGTGCATCATGACTCACCAAAGAAGCAAAAAAGCACGATACTTATTATACGTTTATAATTCCTTGCTGTTGTCCGTCCGGGAATAGCAGCAATTAGTGCCGGCGAGCGGTTCCGCCGCTGGCCGCAGTGCTGTATGTATGAGCAGGAGCTCAGCCATTGATCGGCGGTCACTGACCTGACACGGCGATGCAGGAGGATCCCACGCCCTGAATAGCGCGCGCCAGAAACAGGGCCGAAACGCCCGAGGCCACGGCGAACACTGAAATCGGAACACGCCTCTGTAGACCAAATGCCTCATACACATTTCACAGCAGCTAATGCATATCCTACTTGAAGATAAGGTCAAACGTGGTTCAGTGGTAACGTGTTAATTAGTATGAACAATGACTAATGAGCATGCATAGCGCTATAAAGTCTACCTTTATCTTATTCGCACATACCCATGATACTAAAAGTGAGTACGATTTATTTAGTTGTTTGGCCTGCCTTTGAAGCCCTTTGACCGCCAGTCCTGCTTTTGGAGCACAGGAGCAGCCGCGCCTTCGAATGTTATCGATTGGCTCGTCACGGCTGTCAGAGAGCTCGCTGCGAATTTCAGAGGCACTCGGGCGGCCCTTTGAAGGTCGGCCGGCCGGCCCTGCGCGCCGTCTTCTGCCCGGGACCGGTGCGTGCGTCGGCACTAATCCCCCGCTCCACAGCGCGGCGGCCCAGATGACTGGAAAGCTGCGTAAAATGACTTTCATTCATCTGGGCGGCATAACACTCGTAGAACCCTTACCAACAAAGCTGAGGCTATTCGCCCTTCGGTCGCTCACATATTTCGCTTTTTACCAAAACAAAGCAGCTGAAATTCTTTTGATATGACGAAGGCAGGCATTGTTTAGAACAGTTGAAGCGATCTGTTGTTGGATTATGCTGACTATTGCTCATGAGGAATGTAGATATGAGAACAATGAAAATGCCCTTAGGGAAAACGCTTATGACATTTCTAAATAGGAAAGAAAATATGAGTCACAGCTCTAAGAGTTCAATATCTTTAAATTAATTAGCTAAACTTGCCAGCTACGTCATTAAGCTTTGCCTAGCGTCTTTCTACGAATTATAATTTACTTTATCAGGTATAGCGAAAAACTGTACAAGAAATCGTCAAATGCATAGCTGCGTCTTCCCGCTGCGTCGGTGATACTTACAGAAGGCCGAGAGCGCCAGCACGGCCACTCCGAACACCAGTGGCAGACGAAAGCCGACCCGGGCCACGGCGGCGCCCACCACGCCGTTGGCCAGCAGCTGCACGAACGCCTTGGAGGAGAGCAGCACGCCGATGCGGCCGTCCTGCCGGCGCGCCAGCTCCCCGGCCAGCTCCCGGTCCCCGTCCGGAGCGGTCGGGGTGACCGGCGGCTGCCCCGGGTCCGGCCCGGCCGGGGCAGCGAGCGCGGTCGGAGGACGAGCCGGGGTGAGTGTCTCGACCGCTGCCGAGACGTTCGGCTCAGAGCTGGCGTCCCGGTCCGGCGGGAAGTAGTCCGGCAGCACGGAGGTGCGGCTGCGCAGCATGGTGCGCCCGTCGCCGCTGCTGGACAGGTTGCTGAAGAGGTGGGTGAAGAGGAGCGTCTGCGCCGTGTGCGCCGCGTCGGCGCTGTCGGCGACGCTCGGAGGCGCGCCGCTCAGCTCCGACAGGAACGCCGGCATCATCGGCACTGCGGGTACAGTCGGAGAGGTGAGGGACTGCGGGCACCATCGTAGGGGATGCAGTGAGAGACAGTGAGGGACTGCGGTCACGGTCAGAGGGATAGAGGGGACGTGAGGGACGGACAGTGGGAACACGAGGAAAATGCGGGATGACACGATGAGGGAATGGTTAATGGAACAAAAACTTGGCACCATGATAAAGTGATGCAATGGGCAGGGGAAAAAACTTTCATGTAAAAAGAGACGCTTCATATACACGAAGTAAAACAAAACAGAAATGAAAAACAAACAAACAAACAGCGATTGTTGGCGCACCTAATTATCATTAGGTACATTTACAATTACGTTCCAGAATAACTTAGGTAGGTACATTTCTTTACAAATAACCAAATACAAATTATTTAACTTCTCTCTACCAGATAGGCACTAGTTGGGCCAAGGCGGAACTAACCGTGCAAACAAAGTTGCCAGGGCTTCATACAAGCTGGCGTAAAAATAGCTGCAACATTGCCACTTGGCGACAAACGGCGCTGCAAAATCCTTTTAGATATGACGTTGTGTTTGAAGAATAAATGGCCCCAGATGCATCTGGAGACATGTGGTCCAAATGTGGTGCCACTGCTGGCTCGAAATGCGGTGCTGAAATGGTATATTCTCTCAGTGATGGCGCTATACCCTGTGGAAGGCACTCACAGAGCAATACGACTTCGGTTGTAGGGCTAAACATGCAATCCTTACGCACTATTGGTATGTTCTTGCACCAGTGCTTAGGACCCATTTGCCGAATACCTGCTAATTTGTTTTGGCTTTCGGAATATTGCAAATGACATTCGTCATTTCAAGAACTTTACCTTTTAAATGTGACAACTATCTTATAGACCACTAAATCAATCAAAACAAAACAAAATGGAGTTGCCTAGTTTTCCAGTGTCCTTTCACGATTGATAGACAAATTTGAATACCCATTTCATTTCAATGTCTGCCGCGATGCGCTGACGCAGCTCTACATATATCACGTCCTGTAAGTCCACTCGTAAGAAGATTTTCAACTAAGTCGCCTGGCTCCTCGACGGGGGCAGGATCTTAGGAAGACAGAAATCTAATCACAACGAGATCTCATTTAGACGGTCGAGGCGGCTGCCGTTTTATTGGAGCGGCCGACTGTCGTGAGGAGGGTGTTATTCTCGACTCAACGACGCTGAGAGGACGCTAGATTTCCCCCGTCTTATCAACGGTTGCAGCAGGACGCGAGCTCTTCATATCAACAGTTGAGAGGAAGGCAATGCCCTCATTTCAACAACTACATAATGCGAGATGGGTATTGTCGTAATCTCACCGACTATAAAGAGGACTCAATAGTTCCAGCGCCCCGTAGGGGGGGGGGGGGGCCGAAACGGCCCCTCCCTGTCCTTTTCCGACGATATCTCCTAAACAGCTGGAGATATCGCCACCAAACTTTCAGGACCCCTCCGGGCATCAATTTTACACATTGTGACCAAAAATTTTTCCAGAGGCTATGATAGGTTGGCCACAAATGACGTCAGAATGACGTCATGTTCTGTCATTTTCGACCGAAAAAAGACCTTCGCGAGCAGGGGCGGTCGCAGACTTGGAGTTTGGGGGGGCCAACTTGTCAAAGGGGCCCCTGCGCTGACCCGGGGGGCCCGGTGCTAGCTTAAAGGGGCCCACGGACGTAGTGCACGGGTGCAGAAATCCAGGCCATGGCCGGTGAAGCGGGGGGGGGGGGGTAGTGAGCGGCACCCGAGAGGAGGCTCATTGCGAAATGCGAGCTTTGAGGGTGTACCATGTCAAAAAGGTACCGATAAGTACATTTTGAAACATTGATATTGTCAATAATTCACGTAACTGTGAATGGACTACCGCAAAAGTAAAGGCGGCGCGGCTAACTTTGCCATTTTCTAAGATCATCGTGCTAAAACTTTTGACGGTGGGTCATCGGTATCTGTTCACTGTTCAATCACATGTGTTCCGTTTCATCTTTTTTTGTTTTTACTTGAACACAAATGTAAGTTTTGAAGGCCAACACAGTAGCCAATACTTCGGAAGATGGATAGTGGGCCAAATATCTTAAATTCGTCGTGCTGCATGGAAAGTAGTGTTGCTGAGAAAAGGGGTTTTGTTCCAGATTACTGTGGATGCAGAATACATTGTCTGCACCCACTGCAGAATTATTGTTGGTGCAACTGCGCCCACTGCACCCATGGTTCCTACACTTATGGGCCCATCGATAGCGCTTCGGCGATACCTATCGCCTAGAGGCTGCAATGGGGCCCTTAGAGTACGGTGTCAGACCCTCCAGAGGCCGGCGTTGGACCCAAGGGTCAGCGAAGGGCCTCAAAGGCCCCAGGTAGGGCCCCAGAGGCTGATGTGGGCCTTCAGAGGCAAGTGCGTGACGCCCAAAGGTAAGGCTTGAGCCCCCCCCCCCCCAGAGAACATAATAGGGCCATCAAAGGCCGGTGTGGGACCTTTAGAGGCTGGTTTGGGCCCATAGGGGCCAGTTTAGGGCCATCAGAGACCAGTACAGGGCCTGCAAAGGGCAGTTTGAGACCATCAGAGACCGAATTGGGCACTCAAAGGCTAATGTGGGTCCTTACAGGCCAGCATAGAGCCCTCAGAGGTTACCGTGGGGCTCTAAAAGACCGACATGGGCCGGCGTTGGACCCCAGAGGCCAGTAGAGGGCCGTCAAAGGCCAAGATGGGCCCTCAGAGACCGATGCGGGCCCTTAGAGGCCGGCATCGGGTCTTCAGAATCCAGTGTGGGGGGCCCTCAGAGGCTAATGTGAGCCCTTACAGGCCAGCATGGGGCCCTCAAAGGTCAGAATAGGACCCTAAAAGACCGGCATGGGCCGGTGTTGGACCCCAGAGGCCAGCGGAGGGTCCTCAAAGGCCAAGATGGGCCCTCAGACGCCGATGCGGGCCCTGAGCGGCCGGCATCGGGTCTTCAGAAGCCCGTGCGGGCCCTCAGAGACTAAGGTGGGTCCTTACAGGCCAGCACGGGCCCTCAGAGGTCAGCGTGGGGCCCTAAAAGACTGGCATTGGCCGGTATTGGACCCCAAAGGCCAGCAGAGGGCCCTCAAAAGCCAAGATGGGCCCTCAGAGGATGATGCGGGCCCTTAGATGCCGGCATCGGGTCTTCAGAATACAGTGCGGGGCCCACAAAGGCTAATGTGTGTCCTTACAGACCAGCATGGGGCCCTCGGAGGTCAGTGTGGGGCCCTAAAAGACCGGCATGGGCCGGCGTTGAACCCCAGAGGCCAGCGGAGGGCCCTGAAAGGCCAAGCCATGGGCCCTCAGACGCTGATGCGGGCCCTGAGCGGCCGGCATTGGGTCTTCAGAATCCAGTGCGGGGGCCCTCAGAGGCTAATGTGGGTCCTTACAGGCCAGCATGGGGCCCTCAGAGGTCAGTGTGGGGCCCTAAAAGAACGGCATGGGCCCGCGTTGGACACCAGAGACCAGCGGCGGAGGGCCCTCAAAGGCCAAGATGGGCCCCCAGAGGCCGATGCGGGCTCTTAAAGGCCGGCATCAGGTCTTCAGAATCCAGTGCGGGGGCCCTCAGAGGCTAATGTGGGTCCTTACAGGCCAGCCAGCATGGGGCCCTCAGAGGTCAGTGTGGGGCCCTAAAAGGCCGGCATGGGCCGGCGTTGGACACCAGAGACCAGCGGAGGGCCCTCAAAGGCCAAGCCATGGGCCCTCAGACGCTGATGCGGGCCCTGAGCGGCCGGCATTGGGTCTTCAGAATCCAGTGCGGGGGCCCTCAGAGACACTTAAAGTCTAGTCTTGGGACTCGAGAGACAGAAATGAGGCCACCAGAGGCCGGTGTGAGGCTCTCAGACGCCGGTTGGGCCCTTGAGGCCGGTTAAGGGGCCCTCAAAGGCCAGTGGAGGGCCCTCAGAGGTCAATGTGGGTCCTCAGCGGTCAATGTGGACGCTTGACCGCCACTGAAGGGCCCTCAGAGGTCAGTGTAGGATCCTCAAAGACTGGTATGGGAGCTGTTAAAGGGACCCTCCCACCTTCAAAAAAGTTAATGAGTTGGCATGAAAGTGATGTCGCTCGGTTCAGAAAGAGCAAAAACGAATATCTACCAAATTTCATCGAAAAATATTCACCGGTTTTCAAGATATTAGACTTTTACTTTTGTTTACTTTTTGGGATCTCCGCTGTTCCTAGCGACTTTATTTGAAAGTGCGGCATTTGTTGCGCGCAAAGCAGCATATTCCACCGCGTGCTACAAAACGTTTTAGTCAAACATTTAACGGACGTTTGAAAGCCTGATGACGTCATCAGATTCCCGTAATGGTTAAGAGATAGGGACCACGCTGGTCCCACCCTGCAAGTAAAGGGAAGAAATTTCTTGAACACCATAAAGCTGCGGGGGTTGCGACCAGGATAAATGGTGGTTTCTGAGCCTGGCCGCAAACTTGGCTATCTCAACTCAAAACTAATGTTAAGGTGGGAGGGTCCCTTTAATAGCTGGCGTGGGTTTCTCGAGCCTCGTGACAATCGAATACGGGCAAGGGCCCCATACGGCCATGGGGGCCCATCGGTTGTTTGGGGGGGGGCCAAATGATATGATGGCCCCCCTGAATTGGCTTTGGGGGGGCCATGGCCCTGATGGCCCCCCCCCCTGCGACCGCCACTGTCGCGAGAAGACCTGTCAAGTGTCAGGCCTACAGATTTGAAGATACAGAAAAATGATCAGGACATAAAAGGTGTAGAATTAACAGGGCTACAAAACTGCCATCTCGGATTTTTGAAATTTTAGAGTTTTGACCCCCAAAAATCAAAAAAGCATTTTTTGGATATATTTGCCAAAAAATCCAAAAAGTTTTTTGAGCTTCGAAAAAGCCGGAATATATGTGATAGTACCTACCATCTTCTATCCACATACCAAATTTCAGATCAATAGCTCGGTTTTTGGCCAAATTATAGCGAAAAAAAAAACTTCAAAAATGATGACGTCAAATTTTCAAACTCAATTTTTGGCAATTATAGACATCGTAGAGCAAAACAAAGACCACCATTAGACTCCCCGTGACGAGCTGCATCGAATCGATACCCATTTTATGCAAAAATATCAACTTTGAAATTTGACCTAATTTGACCTGACCTTGACCTGACCTTCATCAAAACGTGACCTAGGCTGGCCCCAAAGGCTGCCTAACCCACATAATCGCATTTGTCATGTAAAATGGACCATAAAACATGTATCGCACGACACTTTCATATTGTGAGTTGTGACCCCGGTGACCTGACCTCGCTGTGACCTGACCTGGTATCAGTGACCTCAGATAGCAAAGTATGTGTTTGACGAACAATGTACCATCGATGGTTTTCAATAAATTACCAATTTACTCGATTTCACAACACATTTTTTGAAATGCCTGTGAACGGTGAAAATCCGACCTTTGACCTGACCTGTGACGTCATCGGTTTAACCTAGGTCAATGAAATTTGGTCACAAGGTAGTTCCCCGGTGGGGCTATCGAATACCGTTTGAATTTTGAAAATCGGCCGGTAAATTTCCGAAATCTTAGGGAGGGGGGGGGCCGAAACGGCCCCTCCCCTACGGGCGGTAGGGTCCGCCGATAGCCCTACGGGGCGCGGGTTAACCCTATTAGTGGCAGGGGGGTTGTTTTTATCCACCCCTCAGGTTTTTCGGGAATATCTCCGAAACCGCTGAAGCTACGATGCTGAAATTTTCTGACTTTTCCTAAAACTAAATTGGGCACATTCCCTGAAAATTTCAAGTTCATAACTTTACCAGGGGCGGCTCCAGAGCACTGGGAATTGGGGGTCCTATTCGTGAAGCGAGTCATTTGGGCGAAGATCACGATGCTGCACCAGTTTTACGAACAGTGAATGAAAGGTATCATGTGATAACATACAAAGTTATTGTGCATCCTCTTTTGACACGTTTTTGCTATAATAGGCGGATCCAGGCGTCCAAAAAGGGGGGTTATTTTTTACCTCCCAACATAGGTGCCCTGACACCGCCTATGCATGACCAATACAATTTTAGTCGTTCTCTCCTAAGAAAATTGTAACATAACAAGACCATTGCCACCCTTTTTAGAAACAGTACCAACAAAAACCTTATTTACTATACTTTTTGTGTACCCCCAATCTCAATGATCTGTATCCGCCTATGATTTTTGAAAATGCATATTTTTAGGATCCATGTGAATTCCTGGTTCATTCTCTATCGATCGGCAAAAGTTGCGTTAAGATTGGTTCAGAAACCTGGCCGTGATAAACAGTCTAAAATGTATCTGCAATTTGCCCGTTTTTACCCCCCTCTACCCCCCTATTGACATTTTTTAAGTTTTTTTTTTTAGAAATGTAGATCTCGTTGAGCCAAATCGAATGCCGTTTGAATTTTGAAAATCGGCCGGTTAGATCTCGAGATATCAAGGGGGGTCGTAAACAGCCCCCCCCTGCCACTAATATGGGGTAGCCAGGAGCCTGCCACTAATAGGGTTAACTCAAAATGGTCAGATTGATGTTATACTCGACTCATCGACGGCAGAGGGGAGGACAGTATACTAACAAAGCCCATAGGACGGTATACGCGACTCACCGAGCCGATAAACAGACTGTTTACTCGACTCACAGAGCCGAGAGGACGGTATACTGGACTCACCAACAGCCGAGAGGACGGTATACTCGACTCACAGAGCCGAGAGGAGGGTATACTCGACTCACAGAGCCGAGAGGAGGGTATACTGGACTCACAGAGCCGAGAGGAGGGTATACTGGACTCACCGACGGCCGATAAGAGGACGTTGTCCAGCAGCAGCGAAACGTACACGAGCGACGTGACCACTGATCGCGTCGGACTGGCCTCGGCCTCATCCGACTGTTCCGCCACCATAGCGCCGTCCCGAGTCGGACCGACCTGACCTGACCTGACCTGACACCCGTCCCTCACTGGGGACGTCCGCTCTGTGACCAACTGCAGCGGCGAGTGAGCTCCGCTCCGATCGGTCCGAGAGCTCGTCGCATCACCTATCTGACGGCGGCGGCACAGGCGGCCGCGGAGGGCCGCGCCCGGTTATCGAGGCCGTGCAGGCCGCCGCGCCGGCACATCACTCTTGTTTGGCGGTGCGGCCGGGCCGTGAGGCGCACTATCTGCGGTGGCCATACCGCCGGCGTCGGCACGTCACCGGTGGGCCGCCGCCGCCGCCATAAGTCGGTGTCGATCCGAAGGGGCCACTCGGCTGTCGGTGGGCTCTGCCGCAGAGCCGCGCCGGAGCCAGCCGTCACTGACACCGAGCTCCGTGGGAGGCGGACGGGCGACACCGGAGATCTGGCGTACCCGCTCAGCTGCTCACTGTTGATCAGCACGGATCTTTGCGAGGCGCACTGCCAGAGAAGACATTTTAAAACCCATGAACTAATTGACCGATAAGAATGTAAGGAATAGCTTTGTTAATGCCTTTCCTTGTTTTCACAGTCGCAGGGATACCTAATCATTTATTCGACATTGGCCAGTCCATAGGTGATTGGGATGGATTTTAACTTTTCGATATAGTCCAAGACGTCCGTAGTTAACTTTTATAACTATTTTACGAATTATTAAGCTCCAATCAATCGTAATCGTCCGCTTCCATTCATAGTAGTAAGCTTTGACCCTCGCCCGTGGCCGTATTGGTGTTTTTCCAGCCATGAACGTATAAGGGGGGGGGGGGGGGGGGGTCCGTTGGACCCCCCTTGCCGTTTCGCCCCTGATCGAGCTAGAGCTTCGCGGAAAAAACAAGCGTGTTGCCCGCGACGAGAGAAAGCCGACGATATCCAATTTTAAGGTCCTAGGTCATCGGTTGACCTTCCAGGTCAGGTCAATGACCCAAAAGTCGGGAAAATCGGGACCTGTTAGAACGTTGTAAAACGTGGCTGCTGTGGGGTTTTTTCGGGGTGCTGATCACGAACATCATGTTAGTTATGATCATTGATGATGTCTTCATGCATTAACCCGCGCCCTGGTGGGGTCTGTTTGTAACGCGACCTGGTGGGGGGGGGGGGGGCTATTTTTTGCCCCCCCCCCTCATATCTCCGAAACTACTGGACGGATCCGCAAAATTCAAACGGCGTTCGAAAGGCCTGTCAAATTTGTCGAGGAAAACCAAATTTCATTGACCTCGGGGTCACCGATGACGTCACAGGTCAGGTCAAAGATGAAATGTTTCACCGTTCACGGGTCTTCTAGGGAATGCGCTATAACACCGAGGAAAACGCATTTTGTCGAGAATCAGCGATAGGGCGTCAGTTACCTAGTAGATATATTGCTATTAGAGGTCACTGACAATACCAGGTCAGGTCACAGGTCAGGTCACCAAGGGTCACAGGTCAGGTCACATGAGCCCAACTTTACTAAGGTTGTGTGATGCATGTTTTATGGCCAATTTTTCATTTCCAACTCAATGGTGTTGGTTATAAGACTATCAGGTACGGCTTAGGTCACTTTCTGGTGAAGTTCAGGTCAAGGTCAGGTCAAGGTCAGGCCAAAAAAGGTCAAATTTTAAAGTTGATAGTTTTGCATAAAATGGGTATTGATTCGATGCAGCTCGTCACGGGGAGTCTAATGGTGGTCTTTGTTTTGCGCTACGGGGTCTAGAATTGCTAAAAATTGAGTTTGAAAATTTGACGTCATCAATTTTAAACAGTTTTTTCGCTATAACTTCGCCAAAAAAAGAGGTATCGATCTCAAATTTTGTATGTGGATGGAAGGCGGTAAGGACTATCACATATATTCCGGTTTTTGCGAAATTCAAAAAACTTTTTTGATTTTTCGATTATTATATGCAAAAAAATTATTTTTTGATTTTTGGGGGTCAAAATCCAAAAATTTCAAAAATCCGAGATAGCAGTTTTGTAGCCCTGTCAATTCTACAGCTTTTATGTCTTTATCATTTTTCTGTATTTGCAAAGCTATAGGCCTGACAGCTCTTCCCGCGAAACCCTTTTTTGGGTCGAAAACGGCAAAACATGACGTCACTCTGACGTCACTTCCGGCCAACCTATCATAGCCTTTGGAAAAAAATTTGGTCACAATGTGTAAAATTGATGTCCGGGAGGGTACTGAAAGTTTGGTGACGATCGGCGCAGCGGTTCTGGAGATATATCAAAAAGTCTGGAGGGGGGGCAAAAAAATAGCCCCCCCCCACCAGGTCGCGGGTTAAGGCCAGGTCGGGTCAGGTCAGGTCAGGTCAACCAGTAATGGTTTTACCGGGTATTCGTAGTAGCCTCTGACAGCTTCGTAACATGTTACGAAGGCACCAAAACTACTTCGTAAATGTTCAAATGGTTGCTAAATTCGAATTCAGCTCCAAAAACAAGCCTAGAAACATGTAAAACTCGAAAAAGTGAACCAAGGTCATCAAAGGTCAATGACCTGACCTGACCTTCTGGTGACCTTGACACCCACCCTAATGCATGAGAGCAACATCATATCCCATGCTTGAACGCTTGAAACCACGAAAAGACTGCAAACGCGCGGCTAATGCGAGCCGACATACGCCGAATCGCAATTCCGGCCAAACATGGTCTCGAAAAGTAGGTCACAGGTCAAAGGTCATTAGGGTCAGGGTCATGAAATTTTCAGGGTAGATGTAAAATTAATTAACGCGAGGATACTGAAAATTTCGTTGCGATCGACCGCTTTTTGCGCGAGTTATTCGCGAAAAACAGAGGGGGGGGTCCGATCGACCCCCCTATACGGGCGAGGGTTAAAACTGAGCTAGCCCATTCAACTTTTTTAATTTAGCTTCTTTGAACTACTCCAGGCAGATGAAACAAGCTAAGATATTCGAATAGGGTCCTTCTTCATACCACCAATCATGTAAGAAATGTTGCACAACGATCATTAGATCACGTTGCCAGCCACCGACAATGCCTACCTACTTCTTCGAGTACCTAATTGGCCTACTGACGATGTTCAACCCATTATTTCACATACATTCTCGCTTAGAGACAATTCGGATGATAAGTGTAATGGCAGGAACCTTTTTGAGCATTTTCATGCCGTAGACGCTCCTCCAAAAACGTTGAAGCGAACAAAACTGCCTTCCTATCAACTTCGTGTTGTGCGGCACAGCATACATTCAGGCGCTCACTGCTACTGTCATCTAGCGGCGGATTCCACAACTACTGTACAGCGCCGGACGCCCGTGCATCACGGCTCCGACGCACGCGTCAAATCCTCTCAGTCGTACACATAATGGTCTCTGCTCGCAGCGTAGAACCAGATTTTGCTTTCCTAGCCCATTGTTTCAGTTGTCTAGCATACCTACGTCTATGCGGTAGTGTCTAATACCAGTAAAACGCCTTTTGGGCGAAGAACGAGCGAGCGAGATAGTGAGCCCTGCAGGCTGCACGTGCGGAAGGGCGACAGGGTACTTCCAACGGGCTTGCGCAAAGCACCCTTCTAACCGGTCGCTAGCGGTGTGCCAAATTTGAACGCAATCGGCTCAGCCGTTCCTGAGATCTGGAAGCGGCATTCTGCACGTGCGCACGTGCAAGCGGGGTCCAAACTGACTTTTGCACGGCACCCTACTAACTGGTCCCCGACCGTGTACCAAATTTGAGCGCAATCGGCCCAGCCGTTCTCGAGATCTGGAAACGCCCCCTGCACGTGCGCACGTGCAGTAGCACCTTAACCGCAACACATGGGAATGCATTGCCTGGTCACTGCCCCAACAGACGGTAAATAACTTTTGAAAATACCAATTTCCAATTTTAGTGTTTTCTGGACCAAAATTTTGCGAGAAATCCGATGGTGTGGTCCCCGAAATCTGAAAAATTTCCATTTTGGAGATAGCACCTATTTTTTGAAAAATAAATATTCGTCAGGCTTAGGGGAGAGTGGTGCAGGAGGCCCCCCCTTAAGCTCAGTTGCTATTTTTAGACAACTGATAATATTTAAGAGCTAACGTGTGCATGCGCTGTGAGCATGCATCATTTTCCCATACATATTTGCATTCAAAATGAATCTAGGGGGTACACAAACCGTAAACTTTAACATTTTGGAAAAAGTTGCAAAAGGGCCTCTTACACTATGGGTATGGTAAGACGCCCCCCCCCCTCGGGCGTTTTACAAGTCAAGTCGACTTGTAAAAGACGCTTTGCGAACACAGCTGCAAGGCCTTTTATTTCGAAAAGCTAAGCAAATACGGTGTTATCGAAACCAATAACACTTCCAAAGCGCTCGAACAATGCGAAAACTAGCACAACCAAACGCTGATCACCAACGAAAATTGTACCTATTACCTCTAAGAAAAGAAACATAAAAAAGAAACAAAAACAAACTCCTTGAAAAAAGAATGCCACGCCTGCCGCAGGTGCAGGCGTTTTAGCATCGGGGGCGTTTTTTTTATCGGGGGGCGTTTTATCATCCTCGAAGGGAGGGCCTCTTAAAAAAATGCAGTGTTTTAACGTCCACAATATTTATGGTTTATGAGACATTTGCAGCGCACCAGGACATGGTCTATTCTGAAGGCAACATGTGACAATTTCGATGAGATAAGATTGCATTTGATAGCCATTGTTTTTTCAGATATATAAGGGTGATAAAGTTGCATATATCTAGCAAGTAAAGGGGCAAAAACAGAAACAGGCTTACCAAAAGTCGCTGCGACGCACCTGATACCTCAGGTTTCGTGAGTTGTTGTTTCAAGAGGGCTTCTGCTTTACCAGAACATTAAAAAATAAATAACATTATTGGTTTGGTAAAAAAAGCGATGGGGCCTCTTACCGACCCTGGGCGTCTTACACGGATCTCCCCTAATAGTCAAATAAATTGGAAATATAATGAGTTAAATTTTGTAACAACACTAGAATGTGTCGAACATGAATTAGAGATATATTTTAGCTGAGATGATACTATATCTGCGCATACATGTACATGAACTATTACACTAACCCTCGTCGGCCGAGAAGGGGTGGGGCGGGTGCCGCCTAATAGGGCTTTTCGCGATAGCTTAAAACTCGCTTAGGGTAGACAGCTGAAACTTGGCATACCTAATCTTTTATTCAAGCTGGATCTTTTGACCTCAACTGCGTTTTCAGGTCAGGTCAGGTCACTGACCTATGACGTCATAAATGAGCCTCTGCGAGGTCCTCAGATGTTGCAACTTTGCAACGCCCTCAGTGCCAGAGGAACTTTCACAGGAAGATGAAACTTACAGGACGTAGTATCCTTCAGAGGTCTCACAACTTGTATATCTCGGATTTAACCTAAATGTCACATGAGGTCAGGTCAGTCACGTGACCTCACCATTATAAGTCAATGGGGGAAATACGAAAACTGTTATTTTGGCGCCGGTAATGATCTAAAACTATCCCAAGCACATGAAATCGTGGTTTCATGATCGGACCTTACAAAGAGTACATGAAACCACGATTTCATGTGCTTGGGACAGTTTTAGATCATTTCCGGCGCCAAAATAACAGTTTTCATATTTCCCCCATTGACTTATAATGGTGAGGTCACGTGACCGACCTGACCTCATGTGACATTTAGGTTAAATCCGAGATATACAAGTTGTGAGACCTCTGAAGGATACTACGTCCTGTAAGTTTCATCTTCCTGTGAAAGTTCCTCTGGCACTGAGGGCGTTGCAAAGTTGCAACATCTGAGGACCTCGCAGAGGCTCATTTATGACGTCATAGGTCAGTGACCTGACCTGACCTGAAAACGCAGTTGAGGTCAAAAGATCCAGCTTGAATAAAAGATTAGGTATGCCAAGTTTCAGCTGTCTACCCTAAGCGAGTTTTAAGCTATCGCGAAAAGCCCTATTAGGCGGCACCCGCCCCACCCCTTCTCGGCCGACGAGGGTTAGTGTAATAGTTCATGTACATGTATGCGCAGATATAGTATCATCTCAGCTAAAATATATCTCTAATTCATGTTCGACACATTCTAGTGTTGTTACAAAATTTAACTCATTATATTTCCAATTTATTTGACTATTAAGCCTGACGAATATTTATTTTTCAAAAAATAGGTGCTATCTCCAAAATGGAAATTTTTCAGATTTCGGGGACCACACCATCGGATTTCTCGCAAAATTTTGGTCCAGAAAACACTAAAATTGGAAATTGGTATTTTCAAAAGTTATTTACCGTCTGTTGGGGCAATGTGTGGTGGGTGCCTACCTGTATGCCAAGTTTCAGCGAAATCGCCCCAGTTATTACCGAGTTATTAAAATGGGAACAAATTCACTGGCGGATCCAGACTTGCGTTTTGGGGGGGGCCAACTCGTGCAAGGAGCCAAACCTAGGGTACCCCCAAATCCTGTTTTCTCATCGGATTTAGGCCACTTATTTTTCGTCACAGCCCTGAAACGATAATTTTTTTAAACTAAAAAAAAAAAATAGAGAGAGAAATGGTAGCCCACTCAACCCGTGCCTTAATATTACTTTGAAAACACTTCAAATTGCTTTTGTCGACCACCGCTCCGGGTCGGTGCTTGGCGCAGCCTTCGCGGGCTGGGAGGTGTCGGTTGAAGCTCTCTGCCGTTCGGCCCCTGATCAAGCTAGAGCTCGCGGAAAAAACGAGTGTGTTGCCTGTGAGTGACGAGAGGAAGCCGATGATACCCGATTTTAAGGTCCTTGGTCATTGGTTGACCTTCCAGGGCGGTGTTTCACGGTCGCGCTGCCAGCCGCTGCCAGCGCATTCCGCGAGCTAAGGTCAACCTTCGGTAGTGTTGTAGGTATAGGCTAGTTGATGTCTCCATGGAAACCAAAAGTGCCAACAGCGCTGGTAGCGTGCCGTGAAACACCGCCCAGGTCAGGTCACAGACCCAAAAGACGGGAAAATCAGGGCCTGTCAGAATCTCCTAAAGTAAGGCTGTAATATATTTTTTTGTGCTGATCACGAATTTCATGTTAGTTTGGATCATAGATGATGTCTTCATGCCTTTAGGCCATGTCGGGGCAGGCCAGGTCAGGTCAACCAGGTCAACCAGTACTTATGGGCGTCCGTGTAGCAGGTGTCCGACTACCACTGGCAGCTACGTAACATGATACGAAGGCATCAAAACTACTTCGTAAATGTTCAAATGGTTGCTAAATGCTAAATTCAAAATCAGCTAAACGAAACTATCCTAGAAACATGTTAAACTCGGAAAAGTGCACCGAGGTCATCAAAGGTCAATGACCTGACTTGACCCTAAGGTGACATTGACACCTACCACAATGGTTGGGACCAACATCATTTCACATGTTTGAGCGTTTTAAACCACGAAAAGACTGTAAACGAGCGGATAATGTGAGCCGACATACGCGGAATCGCGATTCCGGCCAAACATGGCCTCAAACATGGCCAAACATATGGTGCGTTCGGAGAGGCACATTCCACGTGGAATCCGTGGAATACTCCATGCGCGCGGAACATTCCCGGAGATTGGCCGTTCAGAGAGATACGCCTCCGAACGCGGCACGGGGAATATTCCAGGGGACGGTGAATATTCAATGCTCTCCGAACGCACGGATAGTCTCGAGAAATAGGCCACAGGTCAAAGGTCACTTGGGTCAGGGTCATGAAATTTTCAGACTTTGCCAACATGAGGGTGCTAAAGTTTCGTCGCGATCGGATTCATGATAACTTACACGATAACTTCACGCGTCGATCGAGAGGTAAAGTAGGTATGCAATAAGAACTTCTTGGGTGAAGACGAGACCAACACTCAAGCTCACATATTTTTAATGATACGGTAGTTTCTACCTACTACGCTACTTTCTCACATTCATATTTCTTAAGTGTTTTTGGGGGCCAAAATACATGTTGCCCCCTTTCAGGTTTGGGGGCATGACCCCGTGGCCCCCCTGGATCCGCTAGGCCGAAACTAACTAGGCCGTTTTCAAACGGTCTGATATTTCAGGTCATGGTTTGCAAACGGCCGGTGTTTTCAGGCTGTTTCATATGCCCTGACTGGGCCAGGCCGTTTGCAAACGGACAATTTTCATACGGCCTGTAACATATATTCATATTTCACCATCTGTCGCAGCATCAAATGCTGATGTGGTGCACTCAAAAGCCGGAATTGGTCCTTGGATGCCGTAAGGACCCTTTTAAGAAATAAGTGACCCGACTGACCCCTTAGAGATTGGCCTGAGCTCTGACCGAAATAAGTCTTTTACCGTTTCACGGGAAGGGACAAAAAGGTCCCTGATATGCTTCTTGTACAATTACCAAACAAAACAAGCTTTTCAACGCCAACTCAGTGAGTGTTCCTAAAAAAATTATTGCGCATATTCCGTGAATGAAAAATTGCCGGGTCATGTCAGGTCAGGCTGCCAGAGCAAGTTTGTTAACTTGACAGTTCAATCGATATGTATGCAAAAGACCTTCTCGGGTGACCACAAGACATGACGACACTTTATGAAGGAAGCTAGTAAACCAGGTAGTTTCTCCATAGGCGCGGGAACCGGGGCAGTGGGGACAGCTTGCCCACCCCCCAACTATGGGGCCGTGGGGGCGGTGCCCCCACAACTTTCAGACGGGATACCCAATTTTTTGCAAATGTTTTCTTTTTTTGTTGAAAAAAGCCAAGGGATGAAAAATAAGTGGCCCAAAACCGGTGAGAAAACTAGATTCGGGGGGACCCTAGGTTGATCTCTGTTATGGTGTGCCCTCCCCCCCCCCCCCAGTCTGAAAGTAGTTCCCGCACCCCTGAGTTTCTCTACGCTATTGAATCACGCCGGTGATTCTAACTTTTAGGTATCTACTACGCAACCTTCTCACATTAATTTTTCTTCAAGCGTTTTGGGAGGGGGGCCAAAAGATATGTTGGCCCCCCTTTCAGGCTTTTGGGGGGCCATGGCCCCGGTGGCCCCCTCCCTGAATCCACCAGTGGGGGGCGGTGCCACCACAACTTTCAGACGGAATACCGCCCTTTTTGCAAATGTTTTCTTTTTTTGTTGAAAAAGCCAAGAGATGAAAAATAAGTGGCCTAAAACCGGTGAGAAACTAGATT
Organism: Amphibalanus amphitrite; assembly: GCF_019059575.1. Lineage (NCBI taxonomy): Eukaryota > Metazoa > Arthropoda > Thecostraca > Balanomorpha > Balanidae > Amphibalanus > Amphibalanus amphitrite. The sequence continues at coordinate 1,877,389 of NW_024881517.1, forward strand.
TGGGGGGACCCTAGGTTGATCTCTATTATGGTGTGCCCCCCCCCCCCCCCAGTCTGAAAGTAGTTCCCGCACCCCTGACTTTCTCTACGCTATTGAATCACGCTGCTGATTCTAGTAGGTATCTACTACGCAACCATCTCACATTAATTTTTCTTCAAGCGTTTTGGGGGGGGCCAAAAGATATGTTGGCCCCCCCTTTCAGGCTTTTGGGGGGGGCCATGGCCCCGGTGGCCCCCCCCTGGATCCGCCAGTGAACAAATTTAACACCTCTTATTATTGTATTTTGCACGTGCACTGGGGGTGACCCACATTCATCGAGAGTATCCTATTTTTGGGAGAAGGGATGTTGCTACCCTACAAAAATTACCGCAAGTCAATCGCCCAAGCGGCTGCTGAGATATTAGCCTCTCAAAATCACTACTTTTGCAAAACAGCTTGAACACCCTTGACTTTTCACGTGGCACGTGCCACGACGGTCACTGAGGTGTATCAAAAGTAGTCAATTACGGGGTAGAAGGGACGGGGCTGCCCAGCAAAAAAGACCGCAGGCCAATCGGTCCAGCGGTTGCTGAGATATAAGCCTCTCAAAAGCGTTACAGGCCGGGCCGGGCCGGGCCGCTCATACTGAGATTTTTCCGTTATATTGAAAAGACTCACTTCGCTCGCTGCGCTCGCTCGCTCGTAATTAAATATATGTACAATGCCTACATACCCAGCTACAATGCGTGTTTAGTGCGATGATCCACAACGAATCTCGAGAGCTGTCTGCCCACTCTGACCAGTGGGCACTTCTGGCCGCAGGGGCGACTGAGCGCCACCCAGCGCTAGCCCGCGACCCGGTGACCAGCCTCGGCGGCGACCAGGTGTTACCTACGAGTACCGCGTCTGCACATGTAACAGATGGCCAGCGGCGCCCAGATGTGGCCGGCGATGACGTGTATCGGCGGCCATCCGGTGTACCGCCGGCAGCTGTGACCGGTCACCGCCGGCAGCTGTGGCCGGTCACCGCCGGCAGCTGTGACCGGTCACCGCCGGCAGCTGTGACCGGTGTACCGCCGGCAGCTGTGACCGGTCACCGTCGGCAGCTGTGACCGTCCAGCCGGCTGTGACCGGTCACCGCCGGCAGCTGTGACCGGTCACCGCCGGCAGCTGTGACCGGTCACCGCCGGCAGCTGTGACCGTCCAGCCGGCAGCTGTGGCCGGTCGCCGCCGGCAGCTGTGACCGTCCAGCCGGCTGTGACCGGTCGCCGCCGGCAGCTGCGACCGGTCACCGCCGGCAGCTGCGGCCGGTCACCGCCGGCAGCTGTGACCGGTCACCGCCGGCAGCTGTGGCCGGTCGCCGCCGGCAGCTGTGACCGTCCAGCCGGCAGCTGTGACCGTCCAGCCGGCTGTGACCGGTCGCCGCCGGCAGCTGTGACCGGTCGCCGCCGGCAGCTGTGACCGGTGTACCGCCGGCAGCTGTGACCGGTCACCGCCGGCAGCTGTGACCGGTCGCCGCCGGCAGCTGTGGCCGGTCACCGCCGGCAGCTGTGACCGTCCAGCCGGCGGTGACCGGTCACCGCCGCCCGATACACCGCCCCTCCATCTCCGGCCGGCGGCCGAGGACCGCCACAGCCGGCGGGGTACCGAGACAACGCGACGATAGAGGCGAGATAAAGCCCACGCGGGCGGAGCGGGACGCGCTCCCGATTATATCAAAAAGTCCGTCTACTGAATTCGGTTAGAATTATTTCTACACAAATTCCTTCATCAAATGAGACTAATTACAAATATGAACGGTGAATTTTACTGCTGTTGATTTATTTCATTCTCAAACTGAGTGACAGTTATTCGCAGGTCTTCCCAATCATGATCTCTCCCAAACCGCTTCGACCAAACAGACTCTGATGGAAGCATCTTTATTTACCAAACTATTACAAAACAAAGTACAGTAGGCAGTTCCCGACATTAGTAAGCACTACGACGATAAATAATGGTCAAGCAGCGAGGCCCAACCACGTCATTCACGACACGAAGTATTGCTGCGTGGCAGTTCATATTTACACAGCCAAACGAACGCGAGAACACAACGGGAAGCATACACAGTGACAACACTCATATTGTCATCCCACTTTCAGTAAATGTATAAAAATCAGCACATCATCCTACTCAGGAATGCCACGCGACAGTCCATTTCTCAGCAGTTCACCGTCGCCACACACCACGATCAGACGTCCAACAAAAGCTCTGAAATAAATATACCCATTCTAAGTAGCAAATTAAATTAGTGTACGATTCTATAGAAAAACAATCGCACATACATATACAAATACATTTGGCGTTGGGCCCAATGCAGCCGGCCGTTATTCCCCGCCTCAGCCGGAGGACCTGAGGTGACCTGAGCTGCCGCGGCTCTGATGAACCGGCGTGACCTGGCCTACCGCACGGTCTGCGACATGTGGATCGGCGTGAGCATCAGGTCGAACGCCGTGTTGGTGAGGTTGGCGCCGCGCAGGTTAGCCTCGTGCAGGTCACTGCCCGACAGGTTACAGTTCTGCAACACATCGACACGGTCACAGGTCAGGTCACAGGTCAGCACAGGTCACTGCCCGACAGGTTACAGTTCTGCAACACACCAGCACGGTCACAGGTCAGCACAGGTCACTGCCCGACAGGTTACAGTTCTGCAACACACCAGCACGGTCACAGATCAGGTCACAGGTCAGCACAGGTCACTGCCCGACAGGTTACAGTTCTGCAACACACCAGCACGGTCACAGGTCAGGTCAGAGGTCAGCAGAGGTCACTGCCCGACAGGTTTCAGTTCTTCAACACACCGGCAGAGTCAGAGAGAGGTCAGCTCACAGGTCAGTGTCGGGTCAAACGACTGGACCACAGCGTCACCAGGCATTCACAGCTGGGCAGCGTCCTGAGGGAGGCCCCACCGCTGTGTAGACCGCACCCCGCTCAAAGTCGAGCAGCGGACGCTCTGAAATGATCAAAGCAAGGCGGGCGGAGAACGAGCTCGCGAACCGACAAACAAAAGGACTCAGCCGCCGTCTAACACGCACCGAGGTCTCCTTAGAACACTGGATATGCAGATCGTGGGTGTATCCGTGTTGTGGGGCGACTCTCGCAATGGTAAGGCCCACCATCCAGTTCCCATTAACGGTTTGAAAGGCCGCTCCAAGCCGCCTCTCCGCTCAACGGCTTTCTGCTGCGCGCAATTTTCAATACAATAAGCTGGTCGTACAAGAACAGCTTTTCGCAGCGTGCGCTGACTGGCTGTACTCTCTCCGAACGAGTTAAAAGCAGAACGCCAGCGCCCGCGGGGCGTTCTCCGTCCGTATCGCTGCCCTCCTAAAGCGCAGTGTAACGACCGTTAGCAACACGGACTGCACCGCACAGCAGCCGTGCGCTGCGGCGCAGCCTATGTAGAGCACGGCGGACGGACGCCGTGGGGAACCGGCACAATGTAGGACGGACACGGTGGATAAATGATACGGCAGAGGACGAACAAGGTGGAAGACGGACACAGTTGATAACTGATACGTTGGAGGGGATATGGTGGATAACTGATACGGCGGAGCAAGGACAGATGTATAACTGTAAAACGGCAGAGGCCGGACACGGCGAGAGGACGGACAC